>NC_066364.1:33384608-34065858 GCF_013377495.2 Cygnus atratus | reverse complement strand
ATGTTACTAAATAGTATTTTCCCTAGGTAATATTCATGCTATATTTATGCTTGTGAAGGTATTTTATTTTACAACATCATTATATTTTGCTAAATTTGATCATTTTCAGAATATTCAAGATTAATATAATTGTAACACTTTTCAAGAGATTTATTATTTCTGATTCTTGAGCATCTGGCAATAAAACAACTAGAAGCAAACAAGATTTTGTAGTTAGACTTCTCAGACATTAGCATTCAAATAGCAGTGAAAACCAATAAATGCAAATTTAAAAGACTGCTGGCTCTTTGAAACCAAAATGATCTTTTAACAGTAAACTACTTTTTTTTTCTGAGTTCTAAGCTTTGCAGACATTAAGAATTACATGTTTTAAAATTCTATCTTTGTTGCAACATGAAAAATCTATGGAAGTGACAAATGAAAAAGCTCTCTATCTATACAAGGAAACAGATTAGATTGATTAGTATTGTGTTGATTCCAACTATAGTTTAAAAATCAGGAAAAATATTTTCACTTAAATAATTATTTTAAATCTTATTTTCACTTTTCACTGCAAGTATGCCAATATAATTATGAGATTGCGTAACATAGATTCATTTAAATTCTTAGATTTTGTAGAGCCCCATGTTTAAAAATTTTCAACAACTTTATTTTAGACAACTGTTCAATTTATGATTTATAATGAGTTTCATTTTAGGCTGAAACTGGAGTTAAATTTTTACCCATAAAAGTGTTTTTTCATTGATCAGAACAAATTTAGGAACAAAAGCTTGTTTGTTAACAAGGGGTGTATTTTCCATAATTAAGAAATGTAGCATTGCTTCTGGTTTACACGCACTTCAAGACTGTAAAGCTAATAGAACCTACCTCTCTTACTTCATTTCCTTCATATGTTTGAAATTTCTACCTTTCCAAGTTAGTTTTACAACTTTAAGAGACCAGCTAACTAAACTGAGGAAGAACAATGGCTGAAAATAAATAAATAAATAAATAATCATTTTTATCGGCACCAAACATTATATTTCATCAAAAAATATATATATATTTTAACTCTTTGCTGGCTGTCACAATGACAAATCCAGACTTAAAAACAGCTTAACATTTACAGATAATTCTGAAATGTTAAAGTTTGCATTACCTTGATATTTATACTCAACTTTGCCAACTTCTATTGTTCAAACTAGTTGGGATCGTAATGTCTACAGTCTCCACAATTTGATGTGAAGCAGGCCATTTGCATGCTCCAAGCCTGAAGATGAAGTCAGATGGATCTAGGCTTGAACCAGAGGATTAATTAGCCAATGTGTGGACAGTGTAGATGAGTAGGGAGCTTGGGTTTGAGCCTGGGCTCCAACTGTCACAAACACAAAATCAATAGCTGAGGCATGCAGTCACCTAAGTATCATGGGCAGTTCATCTGCAACACAGATCCATCATGCCAAGAAAACAATGATACACAGCTTGGCTCTCTACAGACTCCATCTCTGCACTGAAAACATCTTGCTTTCTTGGCCAATTGTGGTTAATGAGGAGTATCTCCATGTCTGTCCAGAACAAAGTCAATGCTAATAAACGTCAAAGACCAACACTGGCTCTGTGCAGTGTCATGGGATGACACATGATTTGTCTTCATGCTGTTCCCAGAATTAACAGAGAGAACAGTATGTAGGCAAGCCTATAAGCATCTCTCCAGAGAGCCAGATACCATTTTGCAAGGCTGGCACTGGACTGGAGCTGGAACAACCTGCTACATCCAAGCTGCTCTGGGCAGAGCTGAATACCCACTACACTCCAGCTTCCAGTGGGGTGTATTTGCTCAAATGCAAGAACAAGCAGGTGATGGGTCCTTGCATCTGCCTGGAGCAAGACACAGAGACTCCTGAGTGACTTTGCAGGGGCACTTGCAGGGCAGCAGAGTAACACAGCCCACATTGTAGCTTCGCATTGCAGCCCACTATCTACTTCTTCCCGTTACCCAGGGAATCCTAGCACCCACAGAAGTGCAGAGCTGACAACCACAGAGGCAACAAATGTTTTTAATAAGTGATTCATGCTTTAACTATCATAACTTGCTATTTATTTCACCAAATTGTATAGGCTGGGAGGGATCTCTGGATGGAGATCACTCAGCCCAACTCCCTGCTCAAAACAGGGTCAATCCCAAACTGAACCATGGGCAAGCTGATCTAACATTCTAGTTGGGTCTGCTTCCAAGTCACTCAATGCACTTCCATTTCAGTTATCTTCTGTCAAATATGTAGAAACAGATTGTTTTTCATTTCAGAATCAAGCCTTCTTTGCAATTCAAAGCCATCCCATTCTACATAAATCTAAGCAGAAAATTCTCACCCAAAATTCACTGACTCATCTCTGTACTACCATCAAGTTCTGTTAGAACCCTTAATGTGAAATATATTTACAGAGCAATATGTATTCTTTATAAGAAGAGGACTTCAAATTATTGCAGAGACACACAGTTGTTGAGGTCTCCATGTGCAGGCAGACACTGCTTTACATAGTTTTAAATGCACTGCTGTACATGAGAGTTAATGTACAACATGCAATTGGCAGTAACCATGAGATATTAAGAGTATATTTTAGAGGAGGGAAGAAATGTGGTACTGTTTAAACACATCACATGAAGCAGTTAATCTGCAATAGTTAATCCAATAGTTAATCCAATAGTTAATCCAATCCACAGTTAATCCAATAGCAGTTAATCTGAAATAACAACACAGAACAAGCCATTAAATTGAAACAAATAAATAAATAAATCTATTAACAGTGATTTAACATTTGTTTTGTTAAAAGTATCATTTCCTGTTAATACTGAAACCGTTAATGCAAGAGCTTTTAAAATGCGTGTGTTCCTAAATTTCTGGACATCACAATCACATATGCAAACAAAATACATTTTATGAACTCCATTTTGCATGAAACTATACTATTTCAGTTACTCATGCTATCCGCAATATGTTTTAGAAATCTTAATGCATTTTGTAAGAACCACAGATTTAGGCCAAACACCTTTTGGGTGAGCTTTTGAAGACTGTGGCATTCTGTACATATTTATCAGTCAGTATAAGGAATTTGCTGCTCAGCACAAAGAAAAAAGAAAAAAAAAACTACTTCTTCTGCTTCTTCAAGAAATTAAGTGTCTGTGAACTAGAAAAAAATGACACTACATCCACTCAGATCTATTTGTAAAGGACTGTGATTTCATTTGTTCACTTCCTCAATTAAAACTGCTTATGTTTTTGAAAATCTTAGTTAGCTGACACCATTAGTGCTGAAAATTCTGCATTCATCTCCTCAGAGTTAACCTGTCAGTAGAACATAGACTAGTTTCATTTCTAGGCCCAACTAATCCAAAGAAATTAAGAATAATTTTCTCAGATATCCTGTCTCTGAAGAACTATTCTCTTATCTGAGCAGATGTACTTCCACTGTGTGAAATTATTGCTGAGGCCTCTCTTTGCTTTATTAAGATTCTTCCATAAATGAAGTATTTTCAGGGAGTGGGAAGAAATATCACTTATTCTGGACTGCCCTCTGCGATGCTCAAGAACAAATTGATCAACCATGGTATAGCCACCCGTGGAAGCATTCGTCCTGCCATGGCCTGAGGCTGCCTGCCCTTCAGCTCACTATGGGTGTTACATGCCCCAGCAGACTGGTGGCTGCATTAGGCAACCTCAAAGCCATCTGCAGGCACTTCTGCATTTCTCTTGAGACCACCTTTTAAGAGCAGTTTAGGCATACCCAGTGAGTCATTCGAAAATGTTGTACATTAATCTCCCACCTTCATAATGTACTTGTAAGATAGGGGTTTTAAACCTTATTTCTCGTTCCTCTTTTCTGAGTAGTCCATGCACAGAATAGCAGCTTATTCTAACTGCCATCTGGTGTAGTTGCATGTTTAGCTTAAATTTGAGAGTTTTGTGTGGGGGCTTGAAGGTTCCTGGGTTCAGACTCTGAAATGCTTTTAATAGAGAAATTTTAGTTCAGCTTTAATTTGAGCCTGCTCAAGGACAAAAAAAAAAAAAAACAAAAAACAAAAAAAAAACCCTTTTTTTTTCATTTTTGAATTATGAAATGGAAGGCATCAATGATTTGCAAACTAATGAAAGAAAAAGAATGTCACTGAGCAATTAATTTAAACCAAGCCCTTCCACTGAGAAGGCTGTAGGTTAATTACTTGAAATTTTCAACAGAAAGGCTTCACCAAAAAGATGTCTCAGTGACTATACATGGCACCTTATTTCAGCTTTTCATGCTTGCCAATAAAACACTGCCAACCCACTAATCAATAATGAAGTCTAAAAGAAAAAAATCCTATAAATTATGGGTTGATATACATCATAGGCTATTAGTATGCATATTTAGACATTGTTTAGTTTTAGTTGTAAACATATTAACATATATTTAAAAAAAATAATGTATTAATTACTTACATGCAGTATTTTAGTGAGGACTATCTTATATTACTCAGAGAACTAGTGCGTGCACACATGCTGTTACCATAGTGGAAGTAACAGGCTCTAAATTCACTACTACACTGTAACCTGTTGAGCATTTCACATTCTTAGACAGCTATGCCAGTCTTTTAAATCATATTTCTGTTCTTGAGTCATCAGAAACAACACATAAACCCCTTTGGAGAACTAAAAACATTCTTCTTCTTGTGAACTGATGCTTCATGCCAGTACTGGGTGCACTGTGCACTGAGACAAGCTCTTAATGTGTTTCCATTACTGCTGGGCTGGTTGTAGCAACAGGTGAGCACTGAGCAATTGTGCAAGTGCATTTTATATCCAAAAATATTACTATAGCAGTGACGGAGAAGACAATATGTGAGCACTTCAGGGCAAATGCTGCAATTTTGCAAATATTTTTAAGCCCAGCTTCTTGGCAAGGGTCATTAATTATTTTTATTGCAAGAGCATCTAGAGGCCCAGACTCTAAATACAGTTCCAGCTCGCTGGGCTACAGTGTTGCAGTCACAAACACATAGCATAAAACAATCCAGGCCATGAAGTAATGGAAGCCTTAACAAGAGGGTAGAGTGAGCTAGAGGTAGTGCTATACATGCTTCTTGTGTAGGCAAGGAACTAATGCATGGAGAGATTAAAGCCATTGTTTAGCAAAACCCTTAAGCACATGTACGAGTAACCCCACTCCTGTTCAGGAAGGCATTACTGCCAAAATGAAGGTCTATAGCCCTTTGTGTTAAATCAGGGCCTTGGTGACCTGTTCAAGGTCACCCAGTAAATCTGAGATAATGCTGGGATTTGGACTCAAGCCTTCTGCTTTTCACTAAGATGCTTTAAACAGAAACCCAGTCTCCACTTTTTGTTTTGGCTTTATCACTGTTTTGTTTTACTCCACTGTTTACAATTTTTAAATACTTACACAGAATCTCAAACAAGTAGTTAACACTATGAGTCTCAATTGCAATGTGTCTGAAATCTAACTGACATGAAATATATATGACAAAGATGGGACAAATATAACAGGAAAATAATATAAGCATAGACATGATGAGACTTTTGCTGAAAAACAGGTATGCACACAATTTTTCATAAAAGAAACTTACCATGATTCACTCTGTAAAAATTGACAACTAACTAAGTCTTCATTAGAATGGAAAAAAAAAAAACAAAACAAAACAAAAAAAAAAAACAGTAAAATAAGGTTTTGCTGAGCAAATTTGGAAAGATGCTTTCAGGAAAAGAGAAAATCAGAATATCTTACAAATACAGGTATCATCAGAGAATAGTCAGGCAATAGAGTTTTTTTACAGAAAACAAAAATATCTTTCACTCAAAACCATTCCTGGTTATTACAAAATTGATTTTATTATTAAAAAGCGGCCACTTAAAATTTACACTGAGAACAAAATATAGTAGAATTTACACCGGGCTTAATTAATTCAAGATATCTTACCTGAATTCACTGTTTTCCAATGAAGATACACTGTAATGCCTTTGACTTAGTTATATGAAATCATTTTCCACTAAAAAGCCCAGAGGCAGTTAGGAGAAAAGGCTATTACTGTACTCAGCATTTCTAAACAGCTTTTAAGCCAGTGTTGTGGATGAAATTACATACTTTACTCATAAGAGAGAAGCAATATATTTATTGATATAATGTATTGATCTAACAAAGCTTAATAGTAAATAAGACAGAGACTTAAAAAGATTCAAGATAGCAAGATACACTTGATTATTTACTGCATAGAGGACAGAGTAAGTGTCAGGGATACCCTCCCATTGAGTCACAAGGTTCAGAGTTCCCTTGCTTTGTAAACTCCTTGAACCAAAGGGGTAAGGAACCTAGGTACAATCTAAGACGTAATCTTAGTGAAGCTTTCAAAGTTTAGCAAACTATAAATTTCTTACTGAGGATCTGTTGGGGCAAGGAATCTCTCACAAGGAGTAAGGGGTCTCAGCAGCAGGTGTGACCTTGGGAGGCATCCCTGCTCAAAGGGAGATTAGAACAGAACAGAACAGAACAGAATAGAATAGAATCAATTAGGTTGGAAAAGACCTCCGAGATCATCTGGTCCAACCATACACCTACCACCAATATCACCCACTAGACCATGCTACTAGGCACCACATCCAATCTTTCCTAAAACACCCCCAGGGACGGTGATTCCACCACCTCCCTAGGCAATCCATTCCAATGCCTGACCATTCTTTCTGAGAAGAAATTACTCCTGATTTCCAACCTAAGCCTTCCCTTGAACAACTTGAGGCCATTGCCTCTAGTGCTATTGCTAGTTGTCTGCAAGAAGAGGCCTACCCCAGCTCCCCACACTTTCCTTTCAGGTAGCTGTAGAGAGCAATAAGGTCTCCACTGAGCCTCCTCTTCTGCAGACTAAACAGCCCCAGCTCCCTCAGCCACTCCTCACAGGACTTGTGTTCCAGGCCCTTCACCAGCTTTGTAGCCCTTCTCTGGACACACTCCAGGGCTTCAATGTCTTTCTTGAAGTGAGGGACATAAAGATGAACACGGTACTCAAGATGCAGCCTCACCAGAGCAGAGTACAGGGGGACGATCACCTCCCTAGTCCTGCTGGCTACACTATTCCTGATACAAGCCAGGATGCTGTTGGCCTTCTTGGCCACCTGGGCACACTGCCGGCTCATGTTCAGGCGAGCATCAACCAACACCCCCAGATCCTTTTCCTCTGCACACCTTTCCAGCCACTCTGTCCCAAGCCTGTATCATTGCATGGGGTTATTGTGGTGAGACAGGTTAGTTTTACCCTACTGATGATGTGTTGTTGCACTAGTAATCCTGCTCAGTACAAGAGGAACCACAGATTCAGACATTTGGTGTATGTGCTTGGCTGAGGAGCCACTGGAGCGAGGCTACCATCTGTGGGATTACAACTGAACGCCTCTAAATTGGAATACCCCCTAAACATAACAATACTGCAGCGCCGAGGAGCCTCGGTGGGCTTGCAATAGTCAGCCTCTCTGGCAGCTGGTGTGGAGTGCCACACGTGGTCAGGACTGGAGCGCAGATGGATGTGGCAGCACTTCTCCCCCACCATATACCGCATGTTCGTGGGGAACCCAATGCTAAATCATTCATAGACAACCTGATTCTGGGTCAGGGTTTTGTACGTAGCAGAGCAACTCCCTCGCTGTGATCTATTGAGAGTCAGCCCTCAACAATAATTTTTACTACCTGAAAGGAAGTTTTGTGGAGCTGGGGATCAGCCTCTTCTCGCAGATAACCAGTGATAGGACTAGAGGGAATGGCCTCAAGCTGTGCCAGGGGAGGCTTAGGTTGGAAATTAGGAGACATTTCTTCTCAGAAAGAGCAGTCAGGCATTGGAATGGGTTGCCCAGGGAAGTGGTGGCATCACCATCCCTAGGGGGGTTTCGAGGAAAGGTTGGACCTGGCACTTAGGGACATGGTTTAGTGGGTGACATCGGTAGTAGGGTGATGGTTGGACCAGATGATCTTGGAGGTCTTTTCCAACCTTAATGATTCTATGATTTAAAGTGCAGTACCCGGCACTCAGCCATGTTGATCCTGTCATGCAGCCAGCTGCCATGCAGAAGGGCTCTTGGGCTGTTCTCTGTTTATGGGGTAAGATGATGACTAACAGGAATATTGTTTTGTTGTTGTTGTTAGACATCTGTCTGTCAGTTTCTCCAGCACTCAGCTTGAGACAATATTGCAGTCACTATCTGCCTTGGGTTCAACAGCTACTGTTTGAGCAAGGAAACGCCAAACTGAAGGGGGAGGAAGGGGGATGGAGGGGCAGGAAATGACACCATCACAGCCAGAATAGGGAAAAAAAGTTACCCCAGTTAATGGGGTCCCTGGTACTGCAAGACCATTTAATCAAAACAGCTACAGGACAACTATCACTTCATTTCTCTGAAGTTGTTTAAGAGGATTCTTATATTTTCACTCCCCTCCCTTCCCTTTTTCTTTCAATAAATTAAATTAAAAAAAAAATCAGCTGTACAGAAAGCTAATTTAATCACCCTTTGTCACAATTGCTGAAGCAAAGTTCAGATTCAACTGAACTGACTAAAAAAAATGACTCCTTTATAGCTAGACATTTGGTTATGAAGTGTAACATGTTCAACTTTGCTGCCAGGGTGACAGTGAAGGAGACAAGTTTGTGACAGAACAGCAGAAATGAGAACCACTGCACAGACTGTGCTACCAAAGAACCAAGAACCACATGAAGAGCAGGTTTCCACAGGTTGCAGTAGCATTACTTAGCATGTTTTTATGTCTCCAAGGGAAGTAACACTAACAGAAAAATCCTCCTTTACGACATGAAGCCTGATGTCTTCTTAACTACACTGAGTGAGCCATTTCACAGAATCGTCTAGGTTGGAAGAGACCTCCAAGATCATCTAGTCCAACCTCTGTCCTAACACTAACAAGACCTCCACTAAACCATATCACTAAGGACTACATCTAAACGTCTTTTAAAGACCTCCAGGGATGGCGACTCAACCACTTCCCTGGGCAGTCCATTCCAATGCCTAACAACCCTTTCAGTAAAGAAGTTCTTCCTAATATCCAACCTAAAACTCCCCTGGCACAACTTTAGCCCATTTCCCCTCGTCCTGTCACCAGGCACGTGGGAGAATAGACCAACCCCCACCTCACTACAGCCTCCTTTAAGGTACCTATAGAGAGCGATGAGGTCTCCCCTGAGCCTCCTCTTCTCCAGGCTGAACAACCCCAGCTCCCTCAGCCGCTCCTCGTAAGACTTGTTCTCCAGACCCCTCACCAGCTTCGTTGCCCTTCTCTGGACTCTCTCGAGCACCTCCATGTCCTTCTTGTAGCGAGGGGCCCAAAACTGAACACAGTACTCAAGGTGCAGCCTCACCAGAGCCGAGTACAGGGGGACAATCACCTCCCTAGACCTGCTGGCCACACTGTTTCTTATACAAGCCAGGATGCTGTTGGCCTTCTTGGCCACCTGAGCACACTTCTGGCTCATATTCAGCCGACTATCAACCAGTACTCCCAGGTCCTTCTCGGCCAGGCAGCTTTCCAGCCACTCATCTCCCAGCCTGTAGCGCTGCTTGGGGTTGTTGCGCCCCAGGTGCGGGACCCGGCACTTGGCCTTGTTGAACTTCATACAGTTGACCTCAGCCCATCGGTCCAGCCTATCCAGATCCTCCTGCAGAGCCTTCCTACCCTCGAGCAGATCGACACACGCACCTAACTTGGTGTCGTCTGCAAACTTACTGAGGGTGCACTCGATCCCCTCATCCAGGTCATCGATAAAGATATTAAAGAGGACTGGCCCAGCACTGAGCCCTGGGGGACTCCACTAGTAACCGGCCTCCAACTGGATGTGGCTCCATTCACCACAACTCTTTGGGCCCGGCCATCCAGACAGTTTTTAACCCAACAAAGCGTACGCCAGTCCAAGCCACGAGCAGCCAGTTTCTTGAGGAGAATGTTGTGGGAAACGGTGTCAAAAGCCTTACTGAAGTCAAGGTAGATCACATCCACAGCCTTCCCCTCATCCACCAAGCGCGTCACTTGGTCATAGAAGGAGATCAGGTTCGTCAAGCAGGACCTGCCTTTCATAAACCCATGCTGACTGGGCCTGATCGCCTGCTTGCCCTTCAAGTGCTGCGTGATGACATTCAAGATAATCTGCTCCATGAGCTTCCCTGGCACTGATGTCAAAGTAACAGGCCTATAGTTCCCCGGGTCTACCCTCCAGCCCTTCTTGTAGATGGGCGTCACATTTGCTAGCCGCCAGTCGACTGGGACCTGTCCTGATAGCCAGGACTGCCAATAAATGATGGAAAGCGGCTTGGCCAGCTCCTCCGCCAGTTCGCTCAGTACCCTCGGGTGCATCCCATCCGGCCCCATCGACTTGCGTACATCCAAGTGTTGTAGCAGGTCGCCAACCATTTCCTCGTGGATTATGAGGGCCACATCCTGTTCCCCATCCCCTTCCACCAGCTCAGGGTACTGGGTATCCAGAGAACAACTGGTCTTGCCGCTAAAGACTGAGGCAAAGAAGGCATTGAGTACCTCAGCCTTTTCCTCATCTTTTGTAACTAAGTTTCCCCCCACATCCAGTAAAGGATGGAGATTCTCCTTAGTCCTCCTTTTTGTGTTGATGTATTTGTAAAAACTTTTTTTGTTATCTTTAACGGCAGTAGCCAGATTGAGCTCCAGATGAGCTTTGGCCTTTCTAAGTTTGTCCCTGCACAGCCTCGCAACATCCTTATAGTCCTCCTGAGTAGCCCGCCCTCTTTTCCAAAGATTATAAACCCTCCTTTTTCTCCTAAGCTCGAGCCACAACTCTCTGTTCAGCCAGGCCGGTCTAGCTCCGCGCCAGCTCGTCTTTGGGCACGTGGGGGCAGACTGCTGCTGAGCCATTAAGATTTCCTTCTTGAAGAGTGCCCAGCCTTCCTGGACTCCTCTGCCCTTCAGAACCTCCTCCCAAGGGACTCTGCCAACCAGTGTCCTGAACAGCTCAAAGTCAGCCCTCCGGAAGTCCAAGACAGCGGTTTTACTGGTCCCCTTCCTGACTTCGCCAAGAATAGAGAACTGAACCATTTCGTGGTCACTCTGCCCAAGACAGCTCTCGACCACCACATCTCCCACCAGTCCGTCACTGTTTGTGAACAGAAGGTCTAGCGGGGCACCTCCCCTGGTAGGCTCACTAACCAGCTGCGTCAGGAAGCTATCTTCCACGCTCTCCAGAAACCTCCTAGACTGCTTTCTCTGGGCTGTGTTGTGCTTCCAGGATATGTCTGGGAAGTTGAAGTCCCCCACGAGAACAAGCGCTGACGATTTCGTGGCTTCTGCCAGCTGCCTGTAGAACTCCTCATCTATCTCCTCATCCTGGTTCGGTGGTCTATAACAGACCCCCAAAGGGGGTCTGTTTAGAAAGGTTTAGAAAGAAATTTAGAAGAAAATTAGAAGAAATTAAATTAGAAGAAATTTAGAAGAAAATTTAGAAAGAAATTTAGAAAGGTTTGTTAGCACAGTGCCCTCAGCAGCCTGCTGAAAAACCCTGCACCAACAGGCATCGCACACAGTGGTAAAAACTCTCACTTAGACTAATTCAAAGAGCAAGGTTCCCCATTAGGCTTGCCCATAAGTGCCTACAAACCAGGTGATTAGTCCATTTCAGAATCTGCCACTGATTTTCATTTGTATATGCATACATTAAAGAAATTTTAGTGACCCTTATGCATGTCGGTTGGCACCATCCATTAGTAATGTTGTCAGACACTTCCCATTTGCAACACCTTGCTTGCTTTTTTTCTTAACCTTGCCAAGCTAAATGGGCAGAAATTTTCTAGGCCAGACGTCTGCCTGAGATCACACTTTAATGGACAAATTCTAGGAGAATAGTTCAGCTGGGAACCAAGCCAGAATAAAATATTTTTTGTTTAAATATTGAAAGCATTTATCTTTTCTTGTAGAAGTTCTACTGGCCCCTGACTCTGCAAAAGACCCATGGAATTTGGCAGGGATGAGATTTTTCATCAAGAATGTGCCTTTTGCACCCCATGTGAAAATCACCCCCTCTGGTTTCAAAGACTTTGCAAAGTCAGGGTTTGCTTGGATAGGCCCAACAGAAACTTGCCACAGGTTTTAAACTTAAAACTTGCCTGAGGTTTTAAAGCTAAAGTTCCTGAAGGCTTATCTTCACTGCACCTGTGTCTGACAGAAGTGGCAGAAAGCACAGACAAAGTTAAAAAAAAAAAAAAAAAAAAAGGTGGGGGGGGGGGGTTGGGGAGCAGCAAAGCAGAGGAAAGGGCAAAACTGTGAAAAAGAAACAGAAACAGAGATCTTGGTCAGAAAGCTATCTGAAGATACTAGGAGCAGTAAGAAAATGAGATCCGCTGTGTTCAGAGAAAGGATACATCATGCTTTATTTATAAATAAACAAATCCACATCAAAGAGAGGTGAGCCTTCTCATCAGTTCTTCCTCCTAACAGAAACAATCCCTGAATTTTAGCTGAAAAGGAATAAAAAGTGAAGGAAGGGAAAAAAGTGAAGAAAAAAAAAAGTGAAGAAAAGGAATAAACAGCTTTTTTGCAGAATTACTTCCCTGCTTTCTAGGAGTTTGATTTTCTTCAGGATACTTTGAATTTTTAATTCAGCTGGAAGGACATGGTTTGATATTGATCACCAGATTAATGAATTCACACCATCTGAACATCAGACTTTGCAGTATTGTCAGAATTAAGTGAAGCTCCATGTAATTAATAATACGATTATTTAGAAAATATGTATATTACAGAGGCAACTGTCAGTATTTATGGTTCTTCTCAACATCCTGTTTTTGTTTTTCTACATGGAACTACTTTTGTTTATCGACGTATATTTCTAGGGTATCATAAATAACCATATTTATGGTTAACACCATGTGAGTAGCAGCTTGTCCTTAAAAGCCATGGGCTGTGGGATTTGAGGGCAAATCCAATTTCATTCAGTCTCCAGTGGCCACTGCTCATAAAACTGAACATAATTTGTCACAATTGGCAACTTCAGTTGAAAAGAAACTTCAAAGTTCCCCAGTACAACAAAGGATAGAGCTGCTGTCAAACTCCACTTTCTTTCAGCTGCAGGGGTTTTGGAATGGAAAGAATCACAGCCTAATTTAGTTTTCCAAATCCTTTTCCAGGATCTAGGTATACATATATTATCCTTATTAAAGTTTACTACAAAACACAGGGAACAGGAAAACCCCACTAGTTTCAATGCAATCTGACGCCATTATATTTAGGGTTTGCTTGAGTGTCCATGGAAACTTTAAAATAAACATTTGATTGTATTACTGAAAATCTTAGGAAGGATTACTAAGTTTGGAAGAATCCTTGTGGAACAAATGGGAATACAAATCCAATGTTAAGAAGCAAAAATAAGAGATTTTTTTTTCCACATGGGAGACTAATTGTATAAAACAGTCGTACTCCAAAGATGACTGTTGCCTAACTCATCTATAGGCAATGCTAGAACTGTTGCATAAAACTGACATACATGGTAGTAAATAAAATGAACCTGTAACCACTTTCTTGTGCTGAGGCCAATTGCCTTGGCACAACTTCTACCCCTGCAGCTAAACTTTTTCCCATCTTGAAATGACGGTTTCATTAGAAACACCCCCTGCTCTACAATACACTCCAAGCAATGCCTGGACATTCACTGTGAACATATGAGTTGTCACAGGCTGCAGTTATGCCAAGGAGCGTACTAACAATTCGTCTTGTGTGGAGAGTCATAGAACGGCACTACAATATCTCCTTTGTCCTCTTATTTAATATAAATGCAAGCAAAGGTCTCCAAACATGTTTTGATGTGCTGCATGGACTAAATTGCTAATATTGTGACCTCTTTTCTGATGAAAGAGCCAGCCACCCTCCATCAGGCACCAGCAGAGGTGAAGTTCTCACTGGGTAATCCCCCAAAAGACATGCATTTTAAAAAGCAAGAGTGACCAGGGTTATCAACACTGGTCTTGATGCTCCAAGACATGGCACATGGTCCACAACTACTTTTAGAAAGACAGCCTTGATGTCAGGAAGCCTTTCAAAACATATTATGTTCAAAGGAATTCTCAGGATCAATTTCCAAATAGAGGAATAAACCAGTAAGCAAATTCTCTGCTTTCTGACAAAGCTCTTTGCCAAGGAGCATAATAGAACTAACTATAACAGCATATATTGTTTAGGATTTGTTAGCTCAGATGTGTCATTGTCGGACCTGAGCCCTCCGCACACAGATGTGAATAGGCAATTCATGATAGGCAATAGGCAATTCACAGATGTGAATAGGCACAGCAAAGATCTCTGCTAGCTCGAGGTCTTTGTACCATTCTCTATTTTGTGTTGTAGATTTTCCCTGGAGGTGGCAGCATTGATAGCAACTGCTTTCTCAAGGGAACTGGCAGGAGTACAGGGAAAGATTTTCTCTTAAGACATTGAGGTTTACTGTATTTTTCCACCCATGCAGCAGGCAATTTCAGCAATTGCTGACTGATTTTCAGGCAATTGTAGCAAGTAGATTTGATCACTGAAATCAGAAGGGCAAAGACAGTAGAGTAAGCACATGCATTGCAGAGAAAGTGGAAGAGTTTGTATGAAAGTGATAACAGAGTTCCCTGCTGGGTAAGCTTCTTTATTATCTTATCTAAGCTCAACTGCAATGCAACTGAAAGCAGGCCTGTTCACTGCAGGCAAGGCTTTAGCTCCAGCCTGTCTCTTCCATGGCCTGCCCTTTATCTGAGACTGCTTGACTCCAGCATTATCCACACCTACCCATTTGCCATAGGTGCCACCTTTAAAAATTTTGCAGGTAGCCCTTCTGTCTATGAAAAAGGACTAAGAGGTATTTTTGTCATTCATTAGCTTTAAAGAATGGGTAAAGTACATTGTTTATAGACTGTTTTCTTATGAAAGCTTTTACACACATGAACAAACAACTTCCAGTCTTGCATCTTGACATTTCAGTTACACAGAGGAATGTGAGCTAATTGTTACTTGCTAACACAAGATGCACAAGGATATCTTTTTTTTTTTTCACAAGTTCTTCCTGCCTACTAGGAAAGAAAACACAAAAATGGGCTAATTAATTTACAATTTCATTATCTGTCTCCAAGCATCACACATTTGTTGGTGAGAAATTTTATCTTTGCAATTCACACAAGTATCACCTAAAAAAGCTTTGTTCTGTTTCTCCAGTACAGTCCTTCAGCAACCCATTCACAGAATGAAATGAAATCTTACTCCCAGTGAAATCAATGGGCAGGTTGATTTCCTCCAGGATTTTCCCCAGTCTTCTCCACAAACACTTTGAACCTGTCATGTTATTCCAATCAATTTATACACTTGTTGCTCTACAATTTTTGCAGCCTCTTGGCATAAATTGAACATAATAAGGTTTTTTTTTTTTTTCTTATTTTACTTTTACCAGAACTAAAGCATGTCATAACACATTCTTACCTTGCCTTCACTGTAAAGCATTTAGATGACCAAGTGCAAATCACCTCTTGTTTCCCTTCAGGTAGTAAATTCTGTGAGATACCTTTTTTCTGCTCAGAAACATGCTGCCTTCTCACTTAACTCACTTGTTGATGACATATGCTGACACCATATTCGAAATCTACTGTGATTCTTGATCCAGTATTCTTTCAAATTAATTTTGGAGGTGCTTTTCTTTATTTTCTGAAGTCTATAATGACCATTACAATCTTTTCTAATGATTTCTTTCTAACCATAGAATCATAGAACCACAGATTTGATGATTTGGGTATGGGTTGGAAGGGACCTTAAAGATCATCTATTTCCAACCCCCCTGACATGGGCAGGGACACCTCCCACTAGACCAGGTTGCTCAAAGCCCCATCCAGCCTGGCCTTAAACTCTTCCGTGGATGGGGTATCCACAGCTACTCTGGGCAACCTGTTTCAGTGCCTCTCCACCCTCTGAGTAAAGAATTTCCTCCTAATCTCTAATCTAAATCTCACCTCTTTTAGTTTAAAACCATTCTCCCTTGTCCTGTCAATCTATACTTGGCTCCTCAGCTCTTCTCACAGAGACCAGTCCCGCAGTCAGCTTTCTGCCCCCCACCTCACCCCTAATACAGTTTCTTCTTATTACTTTTTTATATAACTTATGAACAGCTAGAACCCAGAGGAAGACTTCAGGGAAGCAAAAGTAGTACCAGCCTTCAAGGGGGAATGACGATAAAGCATCTTATAATAAACATTTTTTCTTTGACTAATGAAAAAGTGGATAAGATATTCAGATAAACCATCAGTAAGTAAACAAATGCTAACTGAACCATGTTTTGTAAATTGTACAAATTGATGAATAAATCTTGCCAAGCAAATATGGTTGGTTCTTTTGATAAAATTTAATTGCCATTTAGTACTACATAGAGTATTTGTCTACTAATCAAAGTAGGACCAGGGTATTAATGAGCAATTATTACTAGAGTAGATAAAAAGATTTGACTGTAAGTAATAAATTGATGCTAGATTGAAATACTTATTCACAATACTAATTCATCTTAGCTGAAATTTTCTTTATAGCAATAAAAACTAGACTTCAAACTTGCAAAATGCAAAGGATTATTGAAAAAATAATTGTGGACCAGAACAATCAGAATGTCCACATAAATATGCCATAATCAATGTTAAAGCCATCTTATTTCTGATTTTTAGTAATGATATGGCAGATGACGAAGCCATGTCATTTGTTTATGAAAGCAAATATAGAGTAACATAAATTGTACATAGAGGGGAAATTACTCTGGCAGAAAATGCCCTCAAAAATGGTTCAGCAAGTAATGTCTTTCCCATTTTTCTGTTTAAATTCTTTTCACAAACAATTTGACTAATTGTTTTCTGTTCTGTAAAGACTGACCTTTAAAACTTCAAGCATGAATATTGCTTGTTCTTAATTTCTTTTCTTTCCAAAAATATAATTGTCTTGATCATTTGCACTTAAATAATCATTTATTGTTAGTTTTGTGTTAAAAAATATTTTCATCACAGTAAGGATTGTGGGCAAAGTTCTTGCCTTAAATATCTCATTTATAATATTTTTTAAATTTTACAACATTCTAAATACTGTCAGTATAAACCTTCCTGAATATGTTGGTCAGATTAATGTCCTAACTAATAACAGGTATTTTTTCCTACTTCTTGTAGATGGCTGCTTAATGATTGATTTTTCTGTTTTCCAGTCTGTGATTTATCTATTAACACATCGATCTATGCAATTCTGAGATTATTCACTTCAGAGTTAGCTGCAATTCTGAAACAAAAGATGCTGTTATGACACTGTGCCACTACCATTTTCTGTATTGATTCTTTGTCTAAGTCCTTCCCATAAAAATTTTATAAACTTAGACTAATATTCCAGTGATGTTCAAGTGTTTAGTGGCATTCAATAAGATACATTTTATGCATTTATGTAATGATCATATTTGTAATGTTAATAAGCAAGCAATTTTTTTTTTAAGTGTTCATTTTAGAACCATCAAAACCTTGGCTCTCTGGTGATATCTTGATTTTATTGTCTTTCTCTTATAGGCCATATATGACATAGATGATAATTCCATAAAATTATAAACTTCATATCATGTTAAGATATTCAGTTGCAGATTCTTCTTCAATTCACCTGCTCCTAATGCAATGCAACTAAAGCAAAGGTGTTTAGTTCTGTGCTAAAGAATTATTATAACTTCTTATCTATAGGCCTTATCTATAGGCCTCTTCATAAACTAGTTATATTCCAGTGAATGAACAAGTGTTAAACAAGGAATTAAGAATGAAGCCATTTACTTGATCCTAACTGAAGAAAGAATTGTACGCATATTCTAGGCACAGACAAAAACTAAATTTGGTTAGAAAAAAATTACTTTGCATTTCAGTCTACCTTAGGTTGGGTCTAAGCAGTTACATTTCACAAAACAAGAGTATAATGAAAATAACCATATTCATATTTCTTCTTTGCAATAGTGTCTGTTGAGAAGTGTTGTGAGGTTATGGTCTCTGAGATGAACCTCAGTGCAGCTGCAGAATCATCTTACAGGCAGCTTATAAAGCAGCAGTATTAATCACTGGTGTGTTAAATAGACTATTGCTTTACAGTAATAGAAAGGGGCTTGAACTGAAATAGAACAATGGTACATAGAGGAAGAAGGACACTTAAAATGGATCCACTGAACATGCAGTGGTTATAGCCATCTGATAAATTGTAAAGCACAAATAAAAACAGAAACTTGCAACAGCAAGATAGAAACTGGTGTTTGGTGTTAGAACTCTGAACAGTAGAGGAGATAAATCCTATAATTACAACAACACATTTCCTAACACTGCATTTCATATTAAATTAAAGCTTGTACTGACTTCAGCTCATCACTTAGGAAATCTTTCCTGGCAGAAAGTCCTTCTTGTTCTCAGAAAGGCATGTTCATATCTTTCCTGACACTGCAATGAGCACAGGCTGGAACTGATAACAGTTATTTTTCACCATAAAACTTACCCTTCTGTGAGACATAATTGCCATTTACATTTCAGTTTTGCCCTGGGGTTCTAAGATTGTTCAAGTAATGTACGAACACACAGGAACAATTTCTGAATCCAGACATTTACAACATAAACATCCCGAAAGTGCTGTTTTTCTCCGGCCTTTGCAACAGTGCTCCAGTTCAGGCTCACATTCAGCACGCTCCCTGGCTTCAGCTGGCTGTATCTACTATGCCCTGCACCCATAGGGTGAGGCTGGAGTTCAGCTCAGTGTTCCACCTGTGATGATTCCCACTGTTTTTTTCTTTTGCCTAGTACACATTTACAGGTGGTAAACCATTTGGCTTGCTCTAGATTTGAATCAGTCTGAAAACCAATACATGACTAGAGATCCCAAGCTTGCACTTGACCTTAAGCCACAAGCTAAGATGACGACAGAAGGATAAACCTAGGAGACGGCAAGTAGCTGCCCCAATTGTCATTTGCTTTGTGCACCACTGGTGTTAGGAAGTGAAAATCACCCTGCTGATGAATGCCCCTCAAAGCAAGAGGAATTTGCCCCTCAAAGCAAGAGGAATCTTCCTGCAAGAGAAACCTGTTCCAACTTATTCAAGGTGCACTCAAAGATAGACCTAAGGTATAGCGACCCTATCTGCACCACTGACTGCAGCCCAGCTGGACCAGAAAGTCTGGTTCAATTGGTAAACCACCAGCTTTTCAGAAGAGACAGCATTTTATGGCTTATCTGCACCTTTCTATAAACAAGGAAGGCATTAATAACATTAGCAAGCTTCCTGAGAACAGTAAAATTGAACCAAAGGGAAGGAAATTTAAAAAAAAAAAAAAGATATATGATAATATTGGGCAGGTAATAGGGAGGGAATTCTCAAAGGAACATGATGTATTAACATGGAAAATATGAGCGGTTTTGTTGCTGTTGTTTTTAAAGGTTGAACTATCATAGGAAAGTAATGCACAACTGTCATGGACTGAAGGAACAAGATAGGTAGTTATAATAAAACGCTATTTTTAAGATTATCTGTGAGATGGAAGACAAAATGAGAGCAGAGAAAATCACCATTATGGGTCAATCTGTTTCCTTGACTAAGGATTTTATGTCAGAAAAAGAATCATTGGATTCATTCATTTCATTAATCAGATTAATTGCATTTCAAATATCAAATCTTTTTAATAACCATGAACATGTAAAAACTTTTTCCCCTTTCTCTGATGAGTTTTGCTGCTCCTGAATACTTCTGGACATGTCCTTGCCTCTCAGACATCCGATTTGCTTCTAATTTGCCAGTTCGTGCTTTCAATTAATAATGCATGTTTGTTATGTGTAAGCAAACAAAGAAACTGAAAATGAAGGCTCTTGTAGCATCAGGGATTATACGCTAATTGGTTTGTCTCTTAGTATCCTATTAGTTAATCAGAATGTTTACACTCACTGTGCTCACGTTATATGTGTGTGTGTTGCTTTTTAAATAAAGTTTCTACTAACCAGGGAAAAAAACAAAAATTCTCTCTTTAAAAAGGTCTCACTACTATTCTAGAGAGGCTGAACTGAATTCTAAGTTGCAAGATCTACAGCACAAGGAATAATCCTCATTATAAAGTAATAACATTGTGCTAGAAAATTGTTAAATTCAGCAAGTAATGGCAAACAAATGGCACATACTATATTCTTAAGTAAAATACAGTATTTTTAAGAAAATACATAGATATTTATTATAAGCATAAAAAGTGGGATTGAAACATATATTATGTATAGGAGAAGTATCCAAGTTCATGATTTAAAAAAAAATCAGTGTAGAATTTTATTTATATTTATTTAATTTTGGAAACTGAACTGTATGTTGCTTTCGTTTTTCAATTAATATGGTAATAGATTATTTTTTTTTACTAGGCTTGATGAACAACTGCAGTAACTGCCTGAGATAACTGTAACATGCATTTGACATATAATGTGGCAAACATAGTATCATATGCAGTGGACAAAACCTCAATTTTTGCCTTCAGTTAAATTTTTTTTTTGAGGGCAGAAACATCTGAAGACATGATTTGGCCATTCTAAGAGTGGAGTAGGACTGCACGTCAATTTTGAAGGGTAATGATAACAGCTAAGTTATTAGTTAAACATTTAAGAAAATATCAGCAAAATGATATAGCAGTGTAGCTACTCACTTCCTACAACGCCTGCAATTAGACTGTCCCTGCTCCCTTTCAGTTGCTTAGTTTCTTGACACTGCAAGATACCATGGTCCAGCATGTGAAATGTCTTTTAGTTACGAATAGAATTTTTAGTTACAATCAGATAAAGCAGTTTTCATAAATAAATAAATAAATAAATAGAAATCTAAGCTTACCTCAGTACCTTTACTGCTGTTTGAAATGCAGAATTGCTCTTTATAACTGCTAGCAATTATTTCAGATAATTCAATTTGTGAAAATGAATATAATTTTCTCTCTAGCTTTGCAGTTCTCTCTCTCTGGTCTCTTTCTTACAAGGCTGTTCATTTCTGTATCTGAGGGACTTCACAAACTGTTGTCACAGACATAATTTTAATTACTTTAACAACATAAGAACAAGATCAATACAGCACAGCAGGCAGAAATGCCATCTAACCTTTGAGTTCATCTTGACAACAGTCAAGGTCAGCATGCAGCAGGAGAACCAAGCTTTGATGCTTTTATTCACACTTAGCAAACACTGGGAGAGTCCTAATGAGAGTGGATGATGTATGCCCTCTCACTTGGAGCTGAATGCCCTCCATGTTGCCTTACCTTCATGAGCAAACCATGATGGCTTGCCACATACTTAATGGTGATATTTCCTAGAAATTCACAGTTCAGAGAATCACAGTCATCAGCAACAACAGCATGCCAGACTGTATACACCACCACCCTGCTGGAAAGGTTAATCCCACGATATTTAACTTTTGTGAATCTAAAAGTCACTTCCAAGCCCTCCAGTTCAGGTGCACATGCCACCGTTATCACCTGAGGGTAGTCGGTCCCTGCCTGGGAAGAAAATCCAAGTGAGAAGGCTTGAAGGGAGCCACAAGTTATAGCACACTCCCTTCTCCATGGATTGAAGATTGGGTACCACAGTACAAAACCACTGAAAAGTTTCCATGCACTCAGTCTCACAGTTAAGCTGAGAGCTGGGAAGTAGGGAAAGGATATAGGAATAGGCAACACTTTGACAACAAAGCATTAGCCTTCTGAACTGAGGCAAAGTGCAAAGAAAAACTAGCATGCCTTTTTCTCTATGAACCACACTATGATTCCATTTCTATGAGGAAATATGTTTTGCAATTTCATAGGTCTCCATGTCCTAAGAGTTATAAACTATATCACTTATAAAAATGATGTGTCTAATTATCTATCACCTTCAGCATCTGCCTGTAATGGGGATCATATACTTTACTGAGGGATATCTAAGTACCGTTAGTTTCCTGATCAACATGACTTACCTTCTCCTTTACTCAAAAATTAATTTAATGATTCAAATAAACAATACAAAATCCATTCAAAGAGGTACTTAGGTTTGCTGCCCCATCTTAAACCAGCATTTACATTCTTTGTTAGACTGGAGTCTCAGTGCACAATTTGGCAGATTCACCCCCACTGCACCTAGCTGTACAAGCCCTAGGTTAATCATTAAATAGCCAATGTAAATGCAAAGAAGCATATGCCCAGTGGCTTCATGACAGCAACTGGGACAGACATAACCAACTTTAAAAACACCCACTGAAACAAGAGCTATTTGTCTTCAGCATTTCATCTATTTTTTCAGGCAATTTTTGAAAAGAGGCTCTAAGCTCAAGTGACCTATTGAAAAGTTCTAAATTGCCGTAAGGAGGAAGATTCATCAGTCTCATGAGTGACAGATAGTAACAAAGGATTTATTCAGCATGAGACTTTGGTCTCCAAGAGCTAGTTATATCATACCTAATGTGTCAAGGCTACAGACTACAAAGCAGGAAAATCTTTGAAGATTTTAATAAAAAATAATAATTTATTTTTTTTAAAAAAAAAAAAGGGTCCTGAATTGGAGCACTGAATGAGACTGGGCAACAATGCAAAACAATGGTGGAAGAAGGGTACAGCCCACAAAAAGAACTTCTGCAAGTTGTACAGTGCTCATTGCTGCAGTGTCCAGACTACAGACACTTGGTCTTTGTAGATGAATCTGTAGATAACCTGTAGGTGATGAAGAGCCCTCTAAAAATTATCACAGGAGGGGAGCCACAAAAACTACCTAATTTTAAGTATAAGAGAAGAAGGTGTGTCCCTTTGGCTCTCTGCAGGCCTAGAGGTATCTGAGGATTCACAGATCTGAACTCCCTCCCAAATCAGGACAAAAGAGTCATTTCACTAAAAAACAAGACAGGTCTTTCATTCAAAGCAGTGTTCCCCTTTACTCAATTGCTTGTGAGAGCATCCATTTTCTACTGATCTCATGCAGATTTGGTCAAATATTTCCAGTTGCTAAGCAGTGTACACTAATTTCAAGGTATGAGAAAACCCTGTTTTTTGACACATTGAAACTATTTCCTCCCTCATGGTAAAGAAAAAATTGGCTGCTGCTCCACCACAATACATGCAGAAAGCCCTCGTCAATAGGCTAATGAATGGAAGGGGATGTAAGTATTACTGAGAGAAATCTAATAAATTGTGGGTGGACCTCTCACCTACCTTCAGCTTTGTAAAAGTGATGGTGCTATTTTAAAAGAAAAGATTATTAATATGACAGATTACACTTTAACTTAAATAGAGTGTTCTTCAAGCCTCACTAAATCCTGTCAGCGTAAAAGATTTTTTCTTTCCTTTAGACTTCTGTCAGCAACTGGATATCTCTGGCAATGGACAAAATCATATGAATCATTTTTCCTCTCTCTTCCTCTACCCTATCATCCTATCTTTAGGATTTTGATGCAGTCCTACTTTGCAAATTTCCATAGGCCACAGACTAGAGGTGGAAGGTGGCTATCAACTGCCTGCATCTGCAGCAAATGAATCTCAGCCAATATCCCAGTACAAAACCCATTAACTCTCAGCAAGGAGTAAATTCTAAGTTGTCTAGAGAAGTACAAAGGAAAATTACACTATCACTATGTATTTTCAGGGATCAACTGTGTTCTGAAAACTCAAGAGGCAAAATGCAATCTTGAAATCTAATTAATTATATTAAATACTTTATCCCAATGTAGTCTCAAAAACACATTCACTTGAAGACAAAGTCAATTATAATGTGACTTTCTTTCCTTATATATTATCATATCATACTTCCATCATTTACAGCTTAAATTCAGCATACTGTATGAAAATCAAACATTACAGAACCAGCACCCAGCACCCAGTACAAAGGGTGCCACTGTTTTCCTTCTTTTTCCTAGCTCTCTCTAGCTGAATAGCAGAGAAATTTTGTCGATTGATGAAAATATATAAACTGAAAACAGAGCTTTTTTTTTTTTAATGAAAGAGATAAAATTCCTGCAGATTTTAATTTTTGCTCTTTGTGCTGCTATCAAAGCATAAATATACAGGCAGAAAATCTTAATTATGTATGACTGTTTCAATTCTTTTTAAGGTCTTTGTTGCTTACAAGGCAGTGATTTCTGTTGAAAAGCCAGTGACGGAACAAGAAGCTGCAGGCCATGTAAATTGCTTATCTATTGATTACTCAGTAGAAAGTGCACAATCACAAAGAATGAATCAGTTTTGTATGGAGGCACCTTGAGTTTAACAATAAATGTCAAGTGTAATTTGGGATTAAAAACAGAGAAGTGAGCGACTGCCTTTAGACACAATCTGACAGCACAAATATGTTTATCAAACTGGAGGGAGCCTAACAATATCCTATTCAGGCAAATGTGACATTATCAGAATGACAGAAACATGCTGGAAATGGTTCTTCTTCTTTCTACAAAAAAATATTTCACCGAGAGTCAATGGCAAATAATGTTGCAAACTATTTCTTTCTTCAGATTCTTTCATTTATTCTTTTATGTATAAAATTTTGTTCCATGCATGATATGATGAAATGGTTCTTATTTCAATTGAAATGTCTGTAATATTACAAAGCTTTTTTTTTTTTTTTTTTTTTTTTTTTTTTTTGAGATACACGAGATACACAGTTATTCTGTGAAACTACTACAGTCAAAAGTTTAGGCACCCATATATATTCATGTCAGATCATCATCTTTCTCACACAGACTTCTCTTATGCTATAAATATTTCCAGTTTAATTGTTGATCATAGCAATGGTGCTGTTAATTGATTTCACGCTTTATCTACTCTTTACCTCTTGTAACATAGTATTAATTCCTGGGCCTTTCCTGCCTCCTCTGTAATAATATATAAATGTTACATTTTATTGATAAGTACTATGCCACCACACATGGTATCCCTATGCTGACTCTGTTCCACAAATCATGCAGAGCTGTAAAATGCGCCTTATCAGTTCTTGGAAAACTGTGTTTAAAACACAACAGAAATATTTTTAGCTTGGGGGGCTGAAAATAGTTGTGACAGCTAGAAGAGACAGCTAGAAGAGAAATACCACAAGTAACTCAATAAAGTAGAGTGTTACATGTTTAGGTATGTCACTGTGTACCATTCCATTAAAAAGAATTACTGAAAATCTAGATGAGCATCTTTTGTTTAACCTTAGGCAAACCTCACACGCTTTGATTTCCTCCAATAAAAGTAAAACAACAACAAAAGCCATTGCTTATGGCAGTTATTTGGCTGAAAATAATGGTTGTTACATGGTTGCACTAATAATGTTAGCAACAAATGCTTGGGTTGCTGAAATATACTATACAAATATAAAACTTCATTGACAATTTTTGAAATTTTCATGACACTATTACATTCACTAGTAACAAATTATTATTTTCATCTCTGTCCAGTCAGGACATAACTCCCTCCACTATGAACTGTGGGATAACAAATTAAAAAATCCTAATTTTCAGCTTGATATGAATCAAGACAGCTCTTGCTTCCACAAGAGTGATTCTTGCCACAAGTCATTTTCAGGTCCCATGTAAGTCTTTGCTATTTGCCCTAGCAACAAATCACTTCCCCCTCTCCTTTAGCAGTCCCAGCTGCTGCTGGGACTGCCCATTCTCTTGCTACAAGGAATGGCCTTGCTTCTCTTGGTGGAAATGGTACCAAACACCAGCAACTTCTGTGGGACTTCTGCTATATTACTTCATAAACACAGGAGCAATGGGGAGAAACTGGAACTAAGGTCTCATCCTGCTCTGTGGTCCCCACCACTACAAGTGCCTTATGGCGCCAGGCCCTTGCTTAGCTGGTACTCAGAGACCTCTGATTCCAGCATCTGTGAATTCAGTTTGGTAAATGTTAAGGAATACACTCAAAGTCAACAAGAGCTGTTACCAATATTCTACCACTACACGACTGGCCTTATTAATACAGACAGGTGAAGTATAGTTTGCCTTTAAGAGTACACACTTAAGAGCAAGCGTGTTATGGAGCACAGTTCAGAGTTCAAGGACTCCCCATCTCACACCTTCCTTGCATGATCATGCTCTCTTACTTATTCTGTTCTTGAGGTGGAAGGCAGAGACTACATTACCCACAGTAGAAGAAAATGAACCCATGGAGGAGTCTTGCAACTAGATCTGTTCAGGTTCAAATCACTGACTACCAGCAGGCATGTGACAAATAAGAATCAACGTGAATTTAGCTTTAGTAGAAAGGCAATACAACAGCAAAGACAGGTGTAATAAAAGAAATTTTTGAGGCTGTTATTGATCCCCAACATCATTCTTCCTTGTTTTTGTTTTAATCCAAATTAATTTTAGTAATTTCAAGCATACTGACTTGATTGATTCTGTATTTTATTTTCTCTCATTTTATTCAGATGGGTTTATTATGTAATAACTCCACAATGATTGCTAGGAAATAATGATTCATTTAATTATTTGTTTGCTTTTGATATAATAGCATTCCAGAATTTGTTTTGGAACACCACAATTCTCAATAGTCCTAGAAGTAATTTAAATTTGTAAGCCAGCATGTGCCCAATGGGCTGGACTAATAAAACCTGAACAAAAGCTTGTAAATAATGAATAAACATTTACGTTGAATAAATGTGAAACAAAATAGCCACCTCTTTCTGTTCGTTTTTCCCATTTGAAAAAGGACAAAGACCATTATTTTTCTAAATGAAAGGCAAAAAGAGTCCCAAATACCTGAATCAATAGAGAAAATTTGCCTCTTAAAATGAAGTAGCATGCTGTTCATGATGTCAGCTGGTGACTTCGGTGTTATGGCTGATACAATGGCATTCTTCCCAGAGCAGCCACAGAGAAGCAGCGTGTCATCCTGGGCAATCCAGGGCAGCAACCTCCAGCAGCCTCCTGGCAAAGCTCACAGAAAGATGGCAAAGCCCGCTGTGTTTAGGTCATGACTGAATTGAAGGGGTGAAATAAAGGCCTGTGTTGATAACCAAAGACATAGCTGACTAATAAAACATGGAAAAACATGTTGTTTATGGGAGGACTAGAGGGACCCTTTGGGTGGCTCACCAATAAGAGACCCAATAATGAAAACTAATTCAAAGCATAAATCTATAGTAGTATTAAGGGACCATAAAATATGGAGCAACCAAAAAACAGTCTGTCATCACCAAAAGAAAAACAAGAAAGGCAGCAAGGGCTGGGTGCTGAGCATCCCTTGCCCCCATATTACAGTGATCTCAGCCAGACCACTGTCTGGAAAATGCCCTTAAACCTTTTCACTGTACAGATAGTGCTTAATATTTCATTTGATCTGGAAGAGTGGGAATGCCTTCCAACCTCATCTATCCATTTTAAAAGATCCTTACTCTCTCTCTCTGCTGAAGAGAGAAAGGAGAAAGGATTTTGATCATATAGAGAAAACATTATTCAAAATCCAACTGACAAGATACATCTGTATTTTTACAGCCAAATAAAACATATATTTCCTTATAAAATATCATAGATTATGGCAACTATAACAATTTGAAAGTGGATAAAAATCAGGGGATTTACAAAATTATGTCAGAGAGGGGGTAGTGAAAAAAGTAATTTTGCTTAGAAAATCTGGGCATAAATTTTTGGTCAGGTGCTAACAATGTTTTTTAGATACATAAGTAGTTCTGAGATAACTCGAAGTAGCTACTTAATTATGAGTAAGTCAGAACAATGTTCATAACATTTTTTTTTCAGTACAAGAGATCATTATTTTAAAAGACTGCAATTATTTTTCATTACCCAAAGATAATGGTCTTTAGTACATGAAAAAGCTCGCATACAACTTGTAAAATTCACATCAGAAAATGTTTCACATAATTGGTAAATAAAAGTAATAGAATAAGAGGATGAAACATAAGACGGTGAAATCATTCTCCTCTAATCTAAGGAGGAATATAAATATGTATGGAAGAAACACATCACT
Source organism: Cygnus atratus (assembly GCF_013377495.2). Lineage (NCBI taxonomy): Eukaryota > Metazoa > Chordata > Aves > Anseriformes > Anatidae > Cygnus > Cygnus atratus. The sequence goes on along the minus strand of NC_066364.1, from coordinate 34,037,884 downwards.
GTGGACAAGCTACCATATCAGTCTAGGAGTTGATTCTGACAAGACTTTGTATCGGTTAGTATTTTTGAGAAAATGAAATTTATTTTGCTATTCCTACTTGAAAATCAGTGTGGATATTTAGTGGTTAAAGTGCACTTCCTGAAGTACTAGAAAAAAAGGTCATATCCTTCATGTTGTAAACCTTCATGATGTAAAGTTTTTGGTTTTACCTTTGGTTCCAGTAGGAGCTGAGATCTCCACAATTTTTTTTTATTTTCTTCAGTTAGCATTATCCCCTTTGTAAGTAAATATATCTTGGCACCTAGTATTTTGGGAAGAATTTGCTTAGATCTATGACAGTCTAAATTGATATTAAAACAAGGTTTTGAGGGGGAAGTAATATCTTTTAGCTTTATACTTTATACCAATTAGTATATTTCTAAAAATAAGGGTCTTACAGGGTCTCAAGCCATCCTTAAGGTCTTCATAACAATAAAATTGAGGCTGGAGTATGTATTTATTAATAAACTGATAGTGGCCTTTTTAATGTCTTCAAATTTCACTAATAAGAAATAGAATACAAAAGTTGTATAAGCAGTATCATCAATATATCACTTTTTAAAAGGTACTTGTCCCAAAGGATAATCCATTGAAGTGATTTGTTGTTGTTGTTGTTTTGTTTTTTGTTTGTTTGTTTGTTTGTTTTTAAAGCAAAACAGCTAAATTTAAAACTTCATAGCCCTTCTGCAGCAGGCATGACTGACAGGAACTAAGCTGGAAACTCTCCACAACACTGGATTACCACAAAACAACTCTACAAGGAAAACTGAAGTAGCTTCCCTCTCTTTAAATTACATTAAAAATTGGAACTCTAAATATTTAATTTGATTTTATTAAAACCTCCTATCAAAAAGAAAGATTATTTTAAGTTATTTTAATTAAATATTTATTTTCCGGAAAAAAATATAGAATAAAAAATAAACCAAGTTTTCACCTAAGCCTAGGCACTTTCAGCAAGAAATAAACTTATATTTGATTATAAATTTTTAACAAAGATAAAATACTTGCACAATGAAACAAGTTACAAATTCCTATCCATCTGCACTCATCTGTTTAAATCAGTGTCAGCTAGGGATAAATTCAGTGGGCACTATGGCTCACAAAGGCAATAATAGAGTGTTAAATGAGACTTACAGCCTTCACATAAATGAAACAGATATTGTTGAAGACAAACTGCTATTGGTTTGCCTAAAGCTATTTACAAATTCTTTTAGACCTCTTTTTTAATACTAGTAACCAACCCCAGCCACAATGAGATCACTGTCCACATAGATCTCGGGGGCGGGGGGGCGGGGGCGGGTTGCACAGAAGGTCACTGAAAGCCTTGTACAGTCTCAGCCTAGAAACTATGTCCGCTTCACACAGACTGGTGTAATAAATAGCATACATATGTGCCAGGGAACTTCTCCCTGCAGCACCACACACTGTAGCCTGCATGACTGCGTCTTGAGATGTTACCTACATTGTTTCTTTTCATTAGGCATGAATATTAATTTGTACTCTGACAACAGCTCTGCAAAACACACATCAATTCCCTCCTGAATAAAATAAATAAATAAATAAATAAATAAGAAGCATTTAAATACATGCTTGTTCATCCCTAGTTTAGGAAGGTATTTTAACAAAACTTGAACGTGCTCAAGATACACATACATGGAGAACTAAAGATTTCCATATTTTAAATAGAACAAAGACTTGTAGTTCTAGTCAAATCTAATCTGAGGAAGTCAGAGGTTCTTCTAGTTACTCCTGGATAACATGATATAAGAATGATTTGACTTTGACATTCTTTGACATTGAAGATAACTTATTGTTCATTAGACAGAAAGGAAAGGACCCTGTTATGTTTCATTTTCTTAGGACTGAAAAGTATTATGACTTATGAGAATTAGTCAAGTAAGTTGATTTGATACTTTAAAATGATAGTTATGAGACAAGTTGTTTTGACTTTATTCATTTGTAAGAATAAGGTTAACTTCCTTTTTTTGTTGTTGTTGTTTTTGTTTTTCCATAAATATAAATGAGTACATGCTTAAATCAATAATATAATGTCCTACTTTCATTATGGAGTCATAATGACCACTTGCTATAACTTAACAAGTATATAGATTTGTTGGTGTTAAAATAAAAAGCTGTTAAGAATGATTGGAGATATTCCTCAAAGTGACAATTTGATTAACTTCATTCAACTTTTTTTTTTCCAATATGTGGAGAGTTTGAACAAATTTACTGCTAGGATTAACTTTGGCTTAGCAATAATGGAAATACCCCAAATTTTATTTGGGGTTGTTGTTGTTTTGCTTTGCTTTGGTTTCTTCTTCTGTGCAAACACGAGTCCTTACAACACATCTCAGCCAAGCAACACATCTACTACTATTCCAAGCTGCAGAATTGCTGAATTACCTTGGTTTGCTTGCTGCTAATCTAGGACAAACAGATGACAGCCTCTAAGAGGCAAAGCCAGGGGAGTTTCTGTTCAAAGTCATAAAGCAGGACTGTCTGGGACAGAGGACAGAGGAGCCTTGGAACCTTCAGAGATATCAGTGTTTGATACAACTCTTGTCAGAGGACTTTCAGAACTGTGGATAAGATGGGGTCAGGCAGTCAGTTACACACTCCAGCTTGGAGACTTACTCAGAAATATACTGCAAGTTTTTTCTATCTCAGATGAAGCAACTTGAAAGGCAGGAGTTGGAAAATGGTGTCTAAAGTGCCTGCCCTCTAAACTACCATGTATTTGACACTATCAAAATGTCAGCCCCTAGGTTTTCATTCTGTCACTGACCAGAATGGAAAAAATCCTTTTGTGAAATACTTAATAATAATAACTTAGCTTGAAATCCCCCACTTTGTTTCTCCTATGGAGAGGTGAATGGTAACCATTCTTGTGTGCTAGTGTTAGAGTTTCTTTGGTATGAATCAAATGATGGGAATGATGAGTCATACAAAGCTTTCAAAAAAGACACAAATAATGATATATTTGCACTGCTTTCAAAAGCACTCATTATTGCTCCTGTAACTTATTGCGATTCAAAGAAATACTTGCAATTAATTTACAGTGAGACTTTCTTCTGCTCTCTCTTCTCAGAAAAATATTTATTTTCTTGTTCTCATAACTTCCAAGGGCAGTATAACAAGATGTATACCCCAACTGGGACTCTTCTGCTAGTCATTAAAGATCCAGTGATTAAAAGGATATTAAATTAAAAATCCTTGTTACAGAAGAATCAACCACTTGGTTTCTTTTTGAAGGTAGCTTTCTATTCTTTCTCGGTAATAATGAGAAGACAGATTTCCTACTCGCAATTTTTCAAGTAGAGGATGATTTTATCAGTTCGGTGTGCAACAAGGGAAGTAATACTGTGTGGCACAACAGCAGAAAGAAAGAACACAATAGAGTGCAAGAGAAACTTCTTTAGATAAAAGAATTACATTTTAAGAACATCTAGGAAATCATATTCGAGTATTCTAATAATGTTTTCCCAAAACATGAATTCCATTGAAAGACATACCTCCATTACAAAGAGTGTCCCTCTTTCCTGTTTATAGAGATGAACGTTGTTTCCTTCGAAGAACAAGAGAGCTTTGCTAAATTTTCGTTTCAGAATTATATGAAGACTGAAAGAGCTGTTTAACCACAATAAAAATATGTTCTTTTTCTCTGCTGGACAACCCAAATTCATAAGACCACAATCCAAGAAAAGCTAAAAAATAATAATAATTAAAAAAAAAAAAAAGTAAGGAACTGTCAGCACTCAGAACTGAATTATTTGAATTTCAAAGCACACAATAGTCATTTTGTCCTGAATAGAAAAAGGGTTATGATTTAGATAATATTTTCTATGAGGTCTTAAAATTACATGCTGCTTAACCTTTGTTAAAGGACCAGGACCATAAAGAATATTACTGCAACTGTTGTCATCACTGAAATACACATTTTCAGCCTAATAATATAATGACATAGTAGTTTTTTGAGGGAGGTTTGTAGACAGCAGTGATTTCATAGATGCTGAAACTGTTGTGTTGGGGTGGACCAACAAGTGTAGGCTTCAAAAAAAGCTGAGAGTCACTCCTGAATGCCTCGATTAATCAACAGAGACAGATTGCTATGACTCTCCAACTGAGGTGAAAAAGTGATGGGGCAAACTGTCATATCTTATTATCTTGACAAAAGGAGGTGCCTTGCCAAGTAGGTAGACAACATACTTAGCTTTTAGATGGTTAAGCTAGGTGAAATAATTTTTTTCCTAAACAATGTGAAGCACATACTTTCTAGTTCCAAGTTTATCTGTAAAACTATGAGAAGTTACAGTAACCAATAAAAACCAAACAATAATTCATTATAAACTATAATTTTGTAGCAGTGAAGGAGTAAGTGTACAAAAGGCTTTAAAACTCTAATTAATCTTAAGAAATAATTATAAAAAAAAGGACAAGTGACTAAATGTGCATTGTAATACACACAGGAGAAATTATGCTGTAGTGGTAGCTCAGAAAAATGATTCATTTTTCTGTTAAAAAAAAAAAAAAAGTGATTTCACGTTTAGACTGAACTCACTTTTTTGAATACTAGGTTTGTAAAGGGAAATTAGTATAGGGTGTCTAAGCTGGCAATGAAATGCCCAGAAATTTTATGTTGTTTTCTCTAGTCCAGCACCTTCAAAATATTGTGACTCCTCAGTCTGGCAAAAGTTTGTTCACCTCTTTTTATCAGCAGAGGAAAGATGCTTAGGAGAATGCTTCAAGGTTCTCAACTGCAGTAGAAGAGCTTACTCTTATTCTCTATCTACACTCCTCCCTATGTCTGACCCCAGAATAGGCACCTCCAGCTGCACTAGAATTTTGTTCTATTTTCCTTACTTCCTTAGAGGAAGTGATCTGAACTCCATCTCAAAAAACTTCACTTTACAATGTCTTTCCCACTGTGTATCATCTGTTACTTTCCTATCTCCTGTGTATCTAGGAGCACCGGGTTAGTTAACGAGGTACAGCTTCTTCCTCAGCATTTCTACCTCATTACTTCGACCTAATGGACAGTGTCCATGGAAGGAAGTAAAATAACCTACACAATTTTGAAAATTTTTCCAACTGAAATTGATCCTAAGCCCCGATTTTTCAAAATTCTAATGATTCACAGCAGCACCTGAATTCAGTGTGAAGAAATTTCATGTAAGATATCAAAATTCAGATCCTAGAAACCACAAACCAGTAGATGAATACACAGAATACATAGTCTTCTGGACTAAGTCACCTGCCTATAACATGAATATGAATGCTTTGTGACACACAAATTTTATACGGTAAATCATAAAGCTAATGAGAAAATATTCAATTCTTATTCCGGAAGAGAGTTTGATTAGCATGTAGAAGATAATTTATTATATATAAATGCATTATAAAAAAGCAAAATTGAGCATATAGAAATATGCTTCCATCCTTAATTCAGGCCTGTTTAGATATGTATATATGTTACAATACAAATATCTAATTTCAAGGTACATATAGTCTCAATGTAAAAAAAATAATAATTGTTTGGTTTGATTAAATATCTCATCACCATAATTTTTGAGAGGTTCCCTACCTACTTGGAAATTATGCTAAGATGATTAAAAAGACTTCTAATACACTTTTCCATTTATATTTTTAATACAGCAAGTCTCAGAAAATTTAAAAGAAAATTTAAAGAAAATGGTTTAAGAAAATGGTTTATGAAAATCATTAGGCTTTCCTAACAGAAAAAAGCTTTGAGAGTGAAAAATGTACAAAAGATGTATTTAAGATGTTTCTTTTTTAAAATAAACACTTATATTTTCCTATTAGAAACAAACAACCCATACGCTTATTGTCCCATCTTCCAGATTTAGAGAGTCAGAAGCTGGAAGCTGTATGGCCCTACTGGATATCTGGGAAATTCTGCTCTCCAGACATATAAAATTCACATTTTTCTCTCTGAAGGGCTGACAGATACAGGACTGTAAGTGGTCACTTCTGCATGATTGAATAATACCCTCCTGTACTCAGACCAGCTTGTTTTTGAGGTAAAATTACTTAGCTGGACAATTGAGTTTGATTTTTAAAAGATTGGCTAACTATTTAAAGCTACTTAGAGACTTAAAGCATCTGAATTTTCCTAGCCAAGATGGAACAGTAGAGAGAAGCAGATAAAATATTAAAGGCATAACCAATGTGGTTAATGACTGAACCCTGCTATTTATCTCATATTTACTACTCTTGCCAACAGCCATGCAACTATTTCTGTAATAGAAATAAGTAGTTAATCAGGGCAAAATCATATCAGCTCATTAATCTGCATTCAGGGATTCTTTTTTATTAAATCAATAGTTGTAAGATAAGGAAAAAAAAAAGTGAATGGAACACAATGTAAAAAATATATTTGTGACAAGACTAAAAAGAGAACAGATCACAGTGTATTCAGTCTCTGCTTTCAATCCAGGGGCAAAAGCAGGGGTAAGGCTCTTACACTCTCCTATCAAATATAATCAGTTTATGTTATTTAGTTGCTAGAAGCTGTAGTCATAGAACAAGATCTCTGCTGGAATCTGTGTAACAGATAATGATGATAAACTTTTATTACAGCAGTGCTTAAGAGTGCAAATCAAACTGCTTTCTATGTGGTACAAATGGAAAAAAGACAACACCACTGATGCCAACTATACGCCTAACTAAAAAGTACAGTGATTAATACTTTCACAGAAGACAATAACCAAGATCTCTAGATTTTGAAACACTGGGAGCACTGACATGAAAGCTTCTCTCTGTACAGAGTCATCAGGTGTAATGAAGTCAGGGAAACCAGGAAACAGAAAAGACAAAAAAAGGAAAGAGAGTGAACACAGTATTTGAAAGAGAAGGTAAAATAGGAAACAAAAAAAAAAAAAAAAAAAAAAAAGAGAGAGAGAGATAAACTGAACTAAAACAGAAAGGGAAAAAAAGCAAAACCATTTGACAGGCTCTCTAAAACTGCCTTCAAACCTTCCTCCATCTTGTTTTATATTATTGATTTAAAAGCAGAAAATATGTCAGCTCCATAATCAGAGTAGCTGCCATCTATAAACAAGGAAAATCAGCACTCTGTTGGTAAGAAGTGAGCCTGAATTCCAGGTTCTCACTAAAAGCTCCATATTCCTTCTCTGATCCCTGTTGTGGGACCTCAGGAGCTCTATAAAAAAGGCAATGTCCTCTGAGAGCCATGGAAAAATTCAAGCTTAAGTCTGTTCAGAGGATTTTAATTCTCTTTTGCTGTTCTGTTATGCACAGTTCCTGCTGCTGAAGAATATCAGTTGATAGTTGCCATGCATATCTGTAAGCAGATTTATATTTAATACTTCTAATTTAACAGAAGAAAACACAGCCACTAACACACTAACACAGTTCACTTGAAATATGCTCCTGCTACAAAAATGACATGTTCTTTATTTACCAACATCTTTAGCTTGTGATGTTTTTCTACACGAGGCAACCATCACTGTAATTCATGCTGGAGTGCTTTAGTCCACAGACTGAAACATGAGCTGTTAGCATCCTAACAGCAAAATACACAGGGCTGTCATGTCTTTTTAAAAGACATTCATCTGGTTGAACAGCCATCACCAAATTTCCAGAAAGACCTTAAAACTAAGTATTATCATGTTAAAAACCACAACCTTAAAAAAAAAAAAAAAGAGATGATAGAACAAAATGCAGTGTATATGTATCTTTTACCTCCTTCAGTTTTACCAGATTTTATAACACTTACCAGCATTGCAAACAGCATTAGGTTCATGTAAAAGAGCATTAAAAACTTCCCATTTCCCTCCTCTATAGACAGTTTTCATTAGATTTCTTAACCTCCAAACTCACTCGACATTAGAGTTTGAAAGTATGCCACTGTTTATTACTTGCCCTCTCATATATTGTTGCTCTTCTTCTCTCTACAGTTATGCTCTCATTAGGACAGATTACCTAATTTCATAAAAGGAAACGTCACAACCAAGTTCTATAATGTTGCTTCACAGCCCATCCCATACAAAGTATTTGTAAAGTTACTACATATCTGCATTGTAATATGTTGCCAGTTCATATCTTCATTTTGTGCTTCTCTCCCTTTGCAAAGCATAGCCAACTTTCATATGTAAAGAGGATGGCAGATCAATACCTTATACCCCTTTGGCATGAAAAATAATTGTCACCATCATTCCTTTTTAGACTCTCCAAACTGCACTGCTACTAAACAAAGGGTACCACAAGACAAACACCTTCTTCAGAGGATAAATTCTTGTCCCTACTGCTTCTAGAACTGAGCCACTGAAGAAAGAATTTTATATATGCATGCAACCATCAGCATGAAAATATCTGGCAAATGGGACTGTAGATAGGAGAATAAAGTTCTAGATGAGAAAGTACAAAATGAATTAATCACTGAAAACTCAAGTGTGTTATTACAGGAAGAATATTGTTTTCAGCTTAGTCCAAGATAGGTCATTTACAGGTTGAATATGTTTTAAAACATCTTCCTTTGGCAAGCCTGTGTATACACTATCATTCTACAAGATCTTTTCTAATAGTAATGAAGAAGGGGCATATCTGTGGTAAGGCAAGTAGATTATATACCAGATATGTATATCAGTTAATGCAATACATCTGTAAGAGAGACTACCAACAGTCCATACACTGCTAGAATGCCTCATAAAGGGGGGAGAGCCACATTTCTCTAGCTTATTTTTAGCATCATATTATATTAGTTATATCTAATAAAAATAATAACAAAAACTTTATCTTTTCATTTCTACACAGGTGTAATAGCTATTTAACACTTTTTCCTGTACATCTAAAAATCTAAGATATAAAAATATGCTTATATTTAAGTTCTTATAGTTCTGAAAGGTCCTTTCCTTAATTGAGAGAAATTAGAAAGTTGCAAGGAGGACAGATTCTATAAAAAGAAGAACTGGCTACAGCCCCTAACCTAACTCACATCTCCAATTAATACTTGCTAATTATGATAAAAAAAATCAGACATGAAAACCTGAAAGCTCTGATGATTTATTTTTGCATACTGATTATCAAATCAACTATTCTGTCTCTCATTTCTTCAATCTGTAAAACAGCAATAATATACTTCCTTACCCATGTCTCTCTTATCTACTTGGATTGCAGAGCCTTTGAGACCACCTCCATGCTTTGCACAGTGGGCCCCAGAACATTGCTAACTGTCCCATAACATCTGTGATAAGTCATGTCACAGATGGCAGCAGTCACAGACTAGTCTGAGTTGCTGTCAGGTTTAGGTAATTCAGGCTTAGAGTAAGAGGATGAATATAGCAAATATTACCATGTTGAACTGACCTCCCAGGTGGTATAGCCACAAATCAGAGTAACACATCCTGCAAAGATTTGAGTTTGGGTGCTAGTTATAATTAATAGTTATTAACTATATAATAGTTATAATATATATGTATTGCTATATAATATATATATATATTGCTATATAATATATATATATTGCTATATAATATATATATAATTCCAGTTATATTAATGCAGCTGCATGTTCAACCTAAGTAACTCTACCTGGCATCTAACCAGTCAAAACACATACTACCAGTTAGGTACTGCTTTGCGCGAGACCTGTTGAGTAATTTAGTCATATCAAGGGTCAAACCTTACGTGGTTCTTGGTATACTTTGTGGACGCTTAGTCAGACCACAGTAGGAATACAGCCATAGTATCATACAGAAATGGACTTAAATGATTAACCCTGGTCAACATATAGCTCTCTTCCTAATGATAACTGCAACTTTCATGAATACCTTGATTATTTTTTTCATTTTTTTTACCAAAGGCCAAATGTGATTTAAAAAAATTACATATTAAATACAAATACTAGAAGTGTCAGCCTGTTTATCAAGAATCCCCAGAAAAGATGGTGATAATTTAGTGACCAGTGCAAAGAAATATATTTTCAATCTTCTAAAAATAGTTGCAAAGAAACTACTACATCAGTGTTACATCAGCTATTTGGGGGCTAAAAAGAACATTTAAAATGGCTTGCAAATTAAATTATGTCCACTAATTGAAAATAATGTCAGGCATTACTTGGTCATTGTTTTCTAAAGAGATCTTTATCATGTCATGAAAGTATATATATGAATAATTTAATGTGTGGTGAATTCATTTAATTTTATATAGTACATTTATTCTAAACTGAATCTAATACGTCTCTATATATCTGCAACCAATTATCACTGCTGTTGGTCATCAGGGTTCTAATTTAGGCTCTATCTAGCTGCACTTTTCCAAAATACTATTTGTGAGTTGAAATTTGAATCTCATTTTAATGTTCACTATTTAATATTCTAAACACTGTAGCACAGAGCATCAAACAGTACAGCCTCCCTGTCACATAGACTGTGTGAAACATTTGTATCCAGACACATGGAAATACATAGCTTTTCTGGCCATCCTTCTGAAGTAATGATTTTCATAAGCACTTTCATGTGCTTAATCTTTAATCCTAGCACTTAAACCATCTTTAATTAAGAAAACCTTGGAGCCCCCTTCATTATTACTTGAATGACTTAACAGCTTTGACCAGTGAAATCATAGTTTTGCACCTGGCAGATACTGCATTATTTTTCAGGTATGTACTCTCTGTGTTTCAAATGAAATGGAAAAAAAAGTATTTTGTATGCAAGCAGAGAGCATTTGAGGCCAGGTGCATTTTCAACACCTTATTTTTATTCACAGAGTGCAAGTATAATCCCATGCCCTTAGCACATATTCTACCACTGTACATCAGCTACCTCCTCACAAAAACCATTTTCACCCTGCATCACAACTCAATGGCAAGATCCAGAACAAAAGCAAATGAAATGCTGTTATCCTGCAAAGTTTCTGGATAGAAAGAGCACTTACAGCAAACAATGTAGCTTGCATTACTATTCCTAAAACATTACAACTACATATTTTGCTGTTTGTACTAGTGAACATCAGTGGATTCAACTCAGTGGCTAGAGATGCTGTTGCCGCAAGATATGCACTCTTGCCTGGACCTTGATTGCTGTTGTTAGACAGGAAGGTGGAATAGCCCCTAACCAAGTGCAGTTTACAATCCAGCATAGTTATGTAAACTGATAATAATTTTCAGTTACCTTAGCATGTTTGACTGTAAATGCTTTAGCTTCAGTTCATGTATTCATGACTCTAGTTCATGATTCTACTTCAGCAGGGGAAACAACAGGAAGCACTAGCTGCCTCAAACACACAGCTTTAATCCACCTGTTTTCTTCTGCACTTCATTAATATGTCACTAATGGATATAAATTTTCCCTTACTGCTGCAAGCAGCAGTGAAGATGTGTAATATATAAACAAATTCTCTATTCTACACATATGTAGTCTGAAAATAACATGAAAATTAGCAGTGACAACTGTATAGAGCTGATATGCACATTAATCTGATTGTTTCAGACTATGCAATCTGCAGAGAGAGAAGCAAAATTTAAATGAAAAATGGGAGACTATTCTGAAACACATTTATACTGAGAAAGATTCGGGGTCATAGTAGATGAGCTAATTAAGTGTGAACATCCAGCACAGTGCTATAGATAAGAAAATAACTGATTCCTGGATGCTTAAGCCAGCAAATACTAAGATTAATGAACAGCTGGCATTTATCTCTGTAAAGAGTATAGAGAGATCATTACTGGAATATTATGTCATGCTGCGTAGTGCACAATTTAAAATAACTTGGTAAAAAAAAAAAAGAGATTCAAAAAAGGTCCTGAAGAGTAACTTGTAATATGGAAAATTAATCTAACTGTGAAAGTGTCAACAAACTCTCACAGTTTATCAATTAGGAAGTAAAAATATGACTTGACCGATGTCTACAAATATCTGTATGACAAAGATTCCTGGTTTATAGCTCCTTACAATAACAATATAGAAAGGCATAGTGAGATCGAGCAACTGGAAAACAATGAATGATGAGGTTCAGGCTAAGATTTACATATCAGCTGTGAGCCTAAATAATCATTGGAAAAATATTAGAATGGAAATGGATTATCAAGAATTTTTGCCTTTTTGAAATCATACCTTTTTCAGAACATGCTGTATTTTACACAGAAATGATAGGTTTAAAGTGCTTCATACAACCTAGGGAGTGTCACTAAATGAACAAAATGGTCCCCTCTGTTCTTAAAATTCCTAAAGCGCTAGGTATTTCTCAAATTGCAGTGTAAAAAAATAATAATCATAATAAAATAAAGTAAGGGAGTCCCCAAGAAAAATATGTTTATTGACCTATATGTTCCTAAGTCTGTATCATCTAGAACAGCATCTGATTGCATTTCAAACTTTTTCACAGTCTATTCAGAAACTGTTTGTCATATTCAGATCTGAAAGGTTAGTTCCTAAAGTCTTTTCAAGAAGCATATAAACTGAGCATCAGTAATCACCAAAGGCAATCATGAACAACAGCAAAGACCTAGAGGACATCGTTAAGACACACACAGGCAGACTGAGTTCTAACAGACTGATAACTAAGCTCTAGCTTATTATTTGATTCTTAAGAAATCTAAACAGTGCCTCAGCTATGACCATCCTGGAATAACATCTTCTACTACTGTTTATAATTTGATTTTCAAATCTTTACAGTTGTTCTTATGATGTTTGCCCTGTACAGGGTAGGAGCTATTAAGTACTGGACAGCCACCCTGCTGCCTTCTTTTGAGTTGTGCCTGCATGTCTGGGATGCTTATGAAAAGCTTGAGAACATTCAGGTTGCTAACACTCTGAAAAAAATAAATAAATAAAATAAAATAAAATAAAAAATAAAAAATAAAATAAAATAAAATAAAAAAATAAAATAAATCCTTCCTAAGTGAGTACTTTTGTCTTAATGTACTATACTCCCCATTTACCATACCCCCATCTTTGCCAGGTGGTTAAACCCTATACTTTTGGGGACAAGAATTCCCTTTTTCCTTTACTTGGCCTGGTCCAACAGGGTCCTAAGCTATGCCTATGACCAGCTGGCAATAAGAATTAAACAGAGTTAACTAACAAAATTTACAATCTTGCAATATCTTTGAAAACAGTGAAATGTGGATAGAAAGTATAATTCACTAGTTTATATTTACCATTCTTGATGTCGCCAGCTAGACAGTTTCTTTTCACTCATAGTCTAGATATGACGGCTTCAGGATTGAAAAATCCTACTTCAGTTCCTGAAAGTGAGTTCAGCTAATGTTTCTGAAATCATCAAGATATATACCATAGGTAAATAACAATATATTTTTCTCTTGACTCTCTTTATTTTGCACCTCATATTAATTGTTATTCTAACTTCTTGTAGGATGTCAAAATTACACAGGAAGTCTTTGTGTATATCTCTATTCACTCTGTAATATACTCTGCTCGCTTTTGGCTTCTGCACAGATAATGTAAGCAATGGAAGTTCTGTATGAATAATATGAAAAGAGTTTTTCTAATATAAGGAGCACTTTAAGAAAGCATAAATCTCAGAGGAAAAAATAAATCTGAATAGTTCACTGCATCAGGAGAGCACTATGAGCTAGTAACAAAGAGACAGATGGTTAATAGGAAAAGCCTATTAGCCACTGGTGATATTAAATGCTACTTTGGTAATGTTCTCGTGCACATGTGCATCCTTATTTTAAGTGAGTGATCTATCAGAGAGATACACAGCTGCATTGTTAGCAAAAGGCAGCTATTATGCTCAACAATCAGGCCAAAGTTGAAGTGGAATCTGACCCATCAAGTGAAAATATAATCAAACTAAAGTTGGGTAAAAAAATCACAATCTGCCCTATTTGCTGAAGTAAGAGGTATTACATTCAGTATTATGTGTTTAAAAAGACACTGCCAAAATTAATTAAATTTATGACAGAGCATCTTAAGTTATTCAGTATGTAAGAGGACATATTTTGATACCCATACCTTACTACTCACAATTTCAAAAACTTAAATGCTTTCAAGAAGAAGTGTGAATCCATATCATGCTACTGCACATATAATTACACTTGAGAAGATAACATGGAAAGCTTACATGCATATACTGGGCCTCATTCATTAGTTATCCACATTTTATCCTTGAATTCCATTTGTTTTTCATGAAGTGTGTTATCAATACCATTTACCTTTTGTGGTTATAAGCTTTCAGCTTTGATAGATAATAATTGGAGTGAGCTCTTCACACTATCTCCCTCATTTTCTTCCATTTATTGGCCATTTCCTAACTCATTCTATAAATTTAGTAACAAATGCAAAAACAAGCATTGGCATACCTGCTAGCACATATACTAAAATATCTCTGTCTTAACATATGGTTTAACCAGAACTAATCTCAAAAACCACACTTAAAGCTACAGGCTGCATAGGAGAGGTGCATTGATTAAGCATAGTAGAAAAGAAGTGTCATGCCATGCAAAATTAGGAGGCTCTATACCTGTCTATACCTGGTAAGCAGGAGGCCCTGCTTACCTGTCATGTGGAGCATTCAGCAAGATGGGGCAAGATTAAATGAAGTGAGATTAAGTGAACGAAGGTTATTTTCAGTTGACCTGAAAAGAAGAAGCTTCCAAGGAAAACAACATTTTGCTCTTCACGTCACCTCACCTCACCTCACCTCTCCTCACCTCACTTCACTTCACTTCACTTCACCTCTGTGCAAATCCAGTTCGATTAACTTGTCAGGACTACAAGAGTACTAATAAAAGAGGAACTTACTCATTCATGCCAACCTTGGGAGAGTAGGCAAAAAGCAATGTTCCCAAGTTCAATTAAAATAAATGCAGACAAAATTATTCTTATATTAGTGTGAGTTTCAAATAAGTGCTGAATTTATAAATTTCATTAGGTTTTATAAATTTACTTCTAATAAGAGATAAATTTTAAGAACCAACACCATTCAGACCTTAAGTTCATATCCAGGAGGACAATTTCTGGCATCAACTGTATCTGTCATCCCATGTGTCTTATCCCACCACATTAAAAGTTAAAATCCCATTATTTCTACCAACATCAATTACGTTGATCAGTGGATAGTGGCACAAAGTTAACAACTGTTTTTAAAACTTGTTCTAGGACTATGTTACATAAACTGTTCTATGAGAAGAGAAAAAAAAAAGGGGAAATGAACAAACAAACAAACAAACAAAATGATACAGTTCTGTCATTTAGCATTGTCAAGATGTTTATATATACATATATATATATAATTCAGTAAAGTTCCAGTTTGAAACATTTTCCCATATTAGTTATTTTCTGGTTTCAGTGCTATGAATCCTTCAGAATGGTAAATAAAAAATAATAATAATCTTATGTTATTTGTAACTGTGTATTTGTACGTGTTTTTGTTAATGCAGTTATAAAGGAACTTTTCTAAACTGCAAATCTACTTTATTAAACTACAAATTATTGCTGTGGATGGACTTGTTGGGAAACACCTGCTTTACCCAGCTCATACCAATGACAATATAAATTAGAATAAATGAAAAAACTTGTCTCTTTTCAAGCTACATCTCCATCTCTCTCATCTTGCTAATTGTGAGATCAAGAACATTCTAGACTATCTGTTGTACTACGTGTTCTTCATTTCACATCCATGCTTGTAAATTTATGATTCTGGCTCTACAAAAAATGATTTTTTATTTAAATAATTGGATTAAAAATTCAGGCAGGGAAGAAAAAAAAAAGATGCATTTGGATTAAATATGTAAATGTTTTCTTTAACAAAGCAAATAAAGCAATTTTTTTTTTTCATCATTTCAAGATAAATCATGTTTCTCCTACCCTAAACCAAGAAGGTGTTTTTTTTCTCTTTTTTTTTCTTCTTCTTTTTGAATACCTGTATCTTAGCAATTAATGGGATAGACCTAAAAGGCATTCACAGAATTGATGGGGAAGATGTGACATCTTTCTCTCCAAGGAGCCAAAAGCAGAACTTTCACCTAAATGTGAGACTCATGTTCAAATACATTCTTGTTCTTTTTGATGGGATTTGAACCTTCTTATCCCAGTAGAGTGTTTTTCCCACCAGCTTTATGTATATTTCTCAGTAAATTGTTCTCAATCTCTCTTCTTGACACCAATACATTTTGCAGAAAAGTATGATATACATTGCATTAGAAACAGGGTAAGAGCTATTTTATAGCCTGTAGATAGCTTACTTGCAAAATGCCATTCCTAGTCAGTGCTCCAACAACCAAGGTGCATTTTTTGCAAGTGGAATAACATGCAGGAGAGACAATGAGAGAATGTGCTTTGAATTTTCTCATGGAAAATTGGGTTAAAAAGCTACAGGAGGATCTTTGGCTAAAAGTGCTGAAAAGAAGTGCCTGCCTCTCATTTTAATGAAATATTTCTTCTTAAAAACTTGGATCAAAAATCACAGTTTTGCATTAAAGTATTTTTTAAAATATCTTAAATATATAAAATCAACTTAAACTGTCTGTATCCTGGTTGCAATGTCAATCCAGATATTTCTGAAATAGCATATTTATTTTGTCAGTTGGAGCAAATACACCTGCAAAGCTGAATCTTAAGACACACCTATTTCACTATCTTCAAATAATAAGTTGGCTCAGTACTGGATAGGATTATCTGAAAATATTACTGTTGTTAGTTCAACTTTGCACTTGAAATAACTTACGAAGGTTTGCAGATGTCTATCTTATGTTCAGCCATTCTTTTTTTCCCTCTTCTGTCATGTTTTTGCTAGCAGACCCATATTAAACCAAAACAAAACAACAAGAAGCATTCCCACACATAGGTCAATACACCAGACTATCAAATGATTGCAGTGCAGCTCCAAATCAATTGTATGATCCACAGAGGCTACAGAAAGATAATCACTCCTATTCTTTCTGTTGAAGTGTTGAAGGACACGAAATATTGACCAGCATGAATTAATAGACAATATTTTAACTATTGAACTGAAGCCTACCACAAACCCTATCACATGATAAACTTCAGATGATAAAGTACAGGAGACTGCCAAAGCAGATCTGTGAATGCACAATAACACAAGGCAGTGCAATCCCTGAAATATCCCCAAACTCCCATTTTGGCAAAATGGCCCATACAGACACAGTGAAATGATTTTAGCTACCGGTCTCAAAGGAGTATCCCATTGACACTTGAATAAATAAATAAACTGTGCTTCATAAACAACTCAGCTATGCTTATCTTAAGTATTCCACTGCTGTGAGATGGTTGTATGTCCTCCAGCTTCCTTTGGTGGGAAGGAGCCAGGCTGGTGAGTATTTGTGAAAGGGTGGACTCTACTGGAATCCACTGTGTGGCATGGGCATGCTCTGAGGAGCTTAGGAACACAGCTCCCATTGACTTTCAATGGAGTTGCCATGCCCCATCGTAGTTTTCTAGGTGGGTGTGACTTAGTGACAAGGTCATGTTGGATGGGACTTTGAGCAACCTGAACTAGTGAGAGATGTCCCTGCCCATGGCAAGGGGGTTTGAACAGATGACCTTCAAAGGTCCCTTCCAACCCAAACAATTCTATTTATTTTATGAAAATCCCAGTGCTCAGAAGCAACAAATTAAACATGTTACTTAAAGTTTGTTTAAAAACAATTCAGCAGATGTGCACATAGCCTCACAAGTACTTGAATGTGCAGCATAGGACAGCATACAATACTCTTCAGCACAGTGATCCAAAAAGTATGAAAAATACAAAATAATAACTCTAATTGAAACAAGGGGTGATTAGAATTACCTTGAATAGCAGATGTCCCTGACAATACTGGCTTAGTTAGGCCCTAAGTAAGGTCAGTCATGGACCACTACTAAAACATGTCCTTCCCAAATTTCAGTATTCCCTTTAGCTCTGGACCTCCCCTCTCCAATGCTGCATGCAATCTGTAAATCACACCAACTACTGTGGTCATTGTTTCATGATATAAATGAACAGGAACCGGATTTTCAAGGTATTATTTTTGTAGATAGGTGACAACATCCCACTTGTATTTCATTTCATTTCATTTCATTTCATTTCATTTCATTGATCTTAATTTAACCCCCAATTTTTGCCCTTCCAGTTCTCTGCTCCCCATAGGGGTGAGCAAGCAGCTGTGTGGTGCTTTGCTGCTTACAGGGGTTAAACCACAACTTCTCACTGAATGAAGAAGACAAGAGACACCAGATTAGTCATAAGTAAGCTCCTATCTTCTTGGAGCAAATTAAACAAATGCATTGTCTCAGACTACAACCAGAATGCAAAATTACAAATTAATGGTACACAAAAGAATCTGTGTTAAAAGAGCATTATTAAAGTTGCCATTCAAATGTTAGAATTCAGACACAGGAAATGATAGAACTGTCTGTACAAATATACCCTCTTCCGCTCCAGGAATGTATCATCTACAACAACATTTTGTTTCATCATCATTCTCTGAGTGCAGGCTTACCAAATCTCACAGACTCGCGCAACTGGCTCATATCACATTCTCTCCCACTGCAAGCCCTGTACCTTTCAGAGCAACATGAGACGTTCCTATTGTCCTGTGACTTCGTATCAGGTTTTCCAAACTGCATGAACCTGAAGCAGTCAGTGTGCAGCTTTCAGCTGAAGCACTGGAAGAGCTGTGCATGGTGGAGAATGTGCCACCTAGTGCTTCAGCACCATGGTGTAGTGGGTTTACATGGTAAGGTTTTGGTAGCAGGGGTGGCTTCTGTGAGAAGAATCTAGAAGCTGCCCCATGTTAGATAAGAGCCCCGCTGCTGACCAGAGCCGGGCCAATAAGCGGTATTGTTTGTGCCTCTATGAGAGCATATTTAAGAGAAGAAAAAAAAAAAAAACTGCTACACAGCAGCTGGGAGAGTGAAAGGAGTGAGGAATAGCCTTGCAGGCGGCAAAGTCTGTGCAGAAGGAGGGGGAGAGGTGCTCCAGGGACCAGAGCAGAAGTCCCCTGCGGTCTGTGGTGAGGACCATGGTGAAGCAGGCCGTCCCCCTGCAGCCCATGGAGTACCGCAGTGGAGCACGGTTCCACGCTGCAGCCCATGAAGGAGACCACGGTGGAGCAGGTGGACCTGCATCGACAGAGGCTGTGGCCTGTGGAGGACCCCAACTGGAGCAGGCCCCGGTACCGGAGCTGTAGCCCATGGAGAGGAGCCCACGCAGGAGCAGGGGGTCTGGCAGGAGCTGCTGCCCGTGGGGGACCCAGGTTAGAGCAGTTTGCTCCTGATAGATGGACCCCATGGTACGGACCCATATCTGGAGCAGTTCTTGAAGAGCTGCTGCCTGTGGGAAGCCTACAGAGGATCAGTTCAGGAAGGACGGCATCCCATGGGAGGGACCCTACGGTGCAGAGGAAGAGAGTGACCGAGAAAGAGCGGTGGAGACGAAGTGCTATAGACTGACCACAGCCCCCATTCCCTCGTTCCCCTGCGCCATTCGGGGGGAGGAGGTGGAAGAGGGCGGATTGGGGGAAGGCATTTTTGGTTTATTTCCTTTGTTCCTCACTTCTCTAGCTTGTTAGTAATAGGCAATAAACCTTACTATCTCCCTACTCTGAGTCTGTTTTGCCTGTCACGATAATTGTTGAGTGATCTCCCCATCCCTATCTCAACCCTTGAGCCCTTTTGCATTGTATTTTCTCCCCCTTTCCCTTTGAGGAGGGGGAGTGAGAGAGCAGATGAGGTGGAGCTCGGCCGTCCACCCAAGTAAAACCGCCACACATGGTCAACTACCTGTCATAGGGTCCAGATGTACAGGATGGAGTGCATTGTGAGGGAAATAACTGAGGCACGCACAATTTTTTTTTACTGCAAAACCTGTCTAATTTCATGTGCAGGATGAACTGTGCTGTACTAACAGGGTTGCCTATTTCCTGCACAGTCTTCAAACCTCATTATAAAAGCAGAAAATAAACTTACTCACAGTTTTTCATAAAGTGGTCTTTAATATGATTTCTGAAGACTTCATGGGCATTCAACCATCTTCCCAAAACACATCCATGAAAGGGGCTGGTGGCATTAACTTTGAATGACAGAATCTGAAAAAGATGACAAAGTCATAGTTTTTCTCATACCATTCTCAGGCTCCTTCCAGGTGTATTTCCCAGTCTGTCTCACTAAAGTGATCCCTAACCAGTTTGTTTTACTTCTTATTTACCCTGCTGTACAAATCTGTTCCTGATGTACTTAGTCAGCTCAGCTCATTCTTCAACTCTTCCACTCCAATTCCTGTTTTTATCATTCTGCATTTGAACACCCGACTCCCAGCTTCCCATTTCTTCCTCCTTTTTCAATTCCAACTGCAGGATCTGCTCTGTAATTCCTCACCCACCATGCACAGCGAAACTCATTATCTTGTTTCCTTGTTTTCCTAATTCGTTACCAACTGCTTTCTCCTGTTCCTTCTCCAGTTTTCTCTTCTGATTCTTCTCCAGTTTCTGCCTCACCACACTTTGAATTTATTCCATTTCCCTTTTCTTGTCTTACCCTATTCCCTACAGTAAGAACAGATTATGTGCTCTCTTTTAGGAAGCTAGGCTCACCAGAAACCAATTAAGAGGAAAGGCTTCTGAAACTTCTGTATCTCTGACCTGAAGCATACTCAAATATTTTGTAGGAGCAACAATTATTCAGCACAGTCATTTCTGAGCTATATGAACCACATTGAGTTATTCCATAGGGAGGGTACAGGGATGAGCATCATTTAGGACTTGGCCTGAAGAGAACCAGTGTGAACACAAATAAGGATTTTATTTTTTTTTTGACCATTTTAACTGTGGAAATTCAAAAAGTCTCTACTGAGTATTTGCCAATTTAAGTTCTTACAGAGATAGTGAAAACATTCTCCCTGACAAAAAGAGAACCTGTCCTCCAAATGTCTGAGAAGGTGAGAGAATTTTAAAGATATAACTTCAGAATATTATAGCATGGACAAAATAAAATATATTTCCTATGATATTTTAGTAGTGTGTGAGGAGTGAAAGAGAGAGAGAGAGATAAAAGGAAGTGGTTGAAATAATGGCTGCATTATTTTTGGCTGAAATCTCCACCCCCCACCCCCACCCCCCAAAAAAAAAAAAATCAAACATGCAATATTTCATTTCAGATAGTGGATAGTGCAAGGTTGTAAAACTAGATTCCCTTTAAGGTATCCTGCTCAGACTTGTTTCAAATTGCCCCCTATTGTAAGGAAATGCTGTGAATGGTTTTATACAACTAAGCTTATGTATCTTTTAACTTCTACATATCTGTAGAAAATAAATTATTCATTAGGAAAAAAATACAACATTCTGTATACTGCATTTATAACAAAATATAAAGCTTGAAACTCAATGTCTTTCTAGGTTCAGCAAATATTGGTCAAGAATGGTTTGCATGCGGTCATTCTTCACTTGGGAGAGAAGGATGAATTCATGGTTTCATAAAGTTTCTTTCAAATTTATTTCCTCTGATTAACATAATCCTACAAATTTTGTCATTAACATCATCAGTAGCCTAAAAGAATCTCTTTTGCATCAGCAATTTATAAAGACAGGCAGTGACTGCTCATGTTAACTGCAGCTAAATCTATCAAGATCTGAGTATTTTGCCTCTAGCCATTTAAGTTGCTACAAGTCATGCAAAGATACCACAGAAATTAAAAGATCTGAAACACTGTTGAGCCTACATTTCCACTAGCAAGAGGCAGAACACCCAAGTTGCCAGGGGAAGGGAACCTCGATCTGCCCAATTCCTATCAGTTTGATGCCAGCACCTGCAATAGATGCCCAGAGCCAGTAAAGGAATCAGAGGTCAGCGGGAGAACACCTGAAGAGCAGCACAAAGTAATTCAAAGTAATTCCAGACACTTCATCTGATAAAACTGTCTCGGGGGGGGGGGGGGGGGGGTGTGCACCTTAAGTGCCTCTGCACGAACTCACACTGCATGGGAAATAAATAAAGGGAACTGGAAGTTTTAATTAAGTTCCAGGGCTATGATATCACTGGCTTCAGTGAGACATGGTGGGACAACTTGCCTGTCCAAATTGTTGGGATAGATGGTTACAGGCTCTTCAGGAGAGATTGGCAGGGAGGGAGAGGAGGTAGGGTAGCACTGTGCATTAGGGAACACTATGACTGTGTGGAGCTGGATGATGGTGCTGAAAGGGTTGAGTGTCTCTGGGTAAAGAGGCAGGGGAAAGGCTAGTAAGGCTGATGTTATGGTGGGAATCTGCTAGAGACCACCTAAACAGGATGAAGAGGTAGAAATATTCTATAATGATCAAGGAGAAATGTCATCATCACTAGCCATTGTTCTCATGGGGGACTTCATCTTCCCAGATGTCTGCTGGAAATACAACACAGTAGAGGAGAAACAGTCTGGGAGATTCCTGGAGTATGTGGAGTATAACTTCCAGTTACAGGTGATGAGGGCCCCGCTTGACATGTTGTTTGCAAACAGGGAAGGACCTTTGGGTGTATCCTGGTTTCAGTTAGGACAGAGTTAATTTTCCTCCTAGTAGCTGGCAGGGTGCTACGTTTTGGATTAGAATGAGAAGAGCGCTGATAACATGCTGATGTTTTAATTGTTGTAGAGCAGTGCTTACACCAAGCCAAGGACGTTTCAGCTTCTCGCTCTGTCCTGCTAGCGAGCAGGCTAGGGATGCAGCAGGAGCTGGGAGGGGACAGACCCAGGACAGCTGACCCAAACTGGCCAAAGGGGTATTCCATACCATCTGACGTCATGCTAAACAATATATAGGGGTGGCTAGCCGGGGTGGAGGGGGGCCGGCTGCTCGGGGATAGGCTGGGCATCGGTCAACGGGTGGTGAGCAATTGCATTGTGCATCACTTATTTCGTACACATTATTACTATTAATACTATTATTATTATTATTATTATTATTGTTATTCTTTTCCCTGTCTTAATAAACTGTCTTTATCTCGACTCACAGACTTAACTTTCCCATTTCTCTCCCCCATCCCGGAGAGGGAGGGGGGAGGGTGAGCAAACGGCTGTGTGGTGTTTGGCTGCCAGCCGGGCTAAACCACAACAGTCCATTTGGCGCCCAACGTGGGGCACGAAGGGTTGAGATATCGACAGATTTGACCAGAGTGTGTTAAACTAAAATTGGTATAAGTATTCGGCCTGCTTAATAGTTGCTAGTCACAATGTTGATTGCTTTCATCTCAAGTCTGCTGTACCTGTTTCCCAAATTGAGTTTTATAGCAAGTTACTTTCTGTATGTGCTCCCTGTCATGCTGTTTATCCTTTCCGGGCCCTGGTTCAAGATTGTTATGGTACTGTGTGGTGTAACGATGGCTTATGAAATGATGAGATATCTGGTCATGACTCTAACGTGGTATTTGTACTCAGCACTGTCGTCGACTCTATACTTCGGAAACCATATCTCAGAAACTATTAGCAATTACACCTATTGCCTTTTTTCATCAGGGAGTCAATCTGTGGAGGGGACAGGGGAAGATATTTTTTCCTACCTGTTCACTCTCACTTCCTCCTTCACCACCCTCTTATCCCCCGAGCTAGTTACGGTAGCTCTCCAAGATGTTGAATATCCTTGGGATACTCAGACCAGCATGTTCTTGTTGTTATGTCTCCTGAATGCGCTTCAGGTTTTGTTTAAGGTTAAACAACTACTTAGGAATCTCATCCGGAGATCTGTCTTGAGGCGGGATATTTGCGAGTGGCAGGGAGTGTGGGAGGATATGGGCAGGTTTCTAGAGCAGTGGGCACCTCCAGTGTTTTGGACATTCACCCCTGAACAACTGCAAAATCCTAAAAAACTGGTAGAATGCTTGAAAAAAAGGTGTCATGACTCTGGCAGTTCCAAAGTGACACAAATCACTGTGGCGTGCTGGGGTCTGGCCTGTGCCTATCGAGCTGCAATTGATGCTACTATCAACCTAGTGACAGACCCTGCGGCCGTTCCAGTCCCGGCTCCTGCAGACATTCCAGCTCCAGCTCCCGCAGCCGTTCCATCTCCAGCTCCCGCAGCCGTTCCAGCCCTGCAGCTGTTCCAGCTACTGCAGCCGTTCCCACTCCTGTGGCTGGGTCAGAGAAACGAACTGTAGCAGTGCAAGTTGCCCCTGCAGAGGGTATTCCAACCCCTGTGGCAGACCCTGTGGCTGGGTCGGAGAAACGAACTGTAGCAGTGCAAGTTGCCCCTGCAGAGGGTATTCCAACCCCTGTGGCAGACCCTGTAGCTGGGTCAGAGAAGCGAGCTGTAGCAGTGCAAGTTGCCCCTGTAGAAAAGGTGAAAAAATGGTATAGAAACTCAGGTCGTTTAGAACGCAGACAGTCTTCTGCTAAGTCTGGGTATGGAGAAGACGGGGCTGGGCCATCAAGTGTGCAGGAGGATGAAGATGAGGATGAGGATGTCGAAAAATCAACAGTAACTACCCGAACCCTATACCAGCGTGAGCTACGAGATGTGCGAAAAGATTTTGGTCGCTGTATAGGTGAACAGCTTGTCACCTGGCTGCTCCGGTGCTGGGACACTGGAGCCAATGGTGTGGAATTAGAGGGCAGGGAAGCCAGGCGGTTGGCATCCCTTGCTAGAGATGCAAGCATTGACAAAGCAATTGGAGATGGAGCACGATCTCACAGCCTCTGGAGGCGTCTCCTGTTAGCTGTGAAGGAAAGGTATCCCTTCAAGGAAGAACTTGTATGTCTACCAGTCAAGTGGACCACCATGGAGAAGGGAATTCAGTACCTGAGGGAATTAGCCGTATGGGAAGTAATTTATAAGGACCTAGACGACGCACAAATATCCACAGATCCAGATGAAGTCCAGTGTACTCGACCCATGTGGCGGAAGTTTGTACGGAATGCACCATCATCATGGGCCAGCTCATTGACAATAATAACCTGGAAAGACGGTGAAGACCCCACAGTGGGTGAAATGGCTAAACAACTCCGGGAGTACGAAGGAAATCTCTCCTCTTCCCTACAGGCCTGCGTCTCGGCTGTGGAGAAACTCTCTGAAGAGTTCCACCAACTTAAAGAGAATTTATCTTCCCCCCCACCTGAACAAACCAGTGACCACCAACTAAAAGAGAATACTTTGGAGAAACTTTTTGAAGAGGTCCATCAACTTAAAGAGAATTTATCTTCCCCCCCCACCTGAACGAACCAGTGTCTCGGCTATTAGGGGTAAACGTGCATCCGTGCAAAGAAGACAATATGGTGGGTACACACCCCGCGCCACCCTGTGGTTTTACCTACGTGACCATGGAGAGGACATGAGAAAATGGGATGGAAAATCTACTGAGACCCTAGAGGCACAGGTACGTGAGTTGCAAAAGAAAACAATCGGGAGAAAGGGGTTCTCTGAAAAGTTTGCTGCTCCAACTTCTAGCAGGCAGTCTTTTAAACACAGAAACGAAGATTCTGACCAGGACTAGAGGGGCCCTGCCTCCAGCCAGGGGGAGGAAAGGGACAATCGAGTTTATTGGACTGTGTGGATTCGATGGCCTGGCACGTCTGACGCACAGAAGTATAAGGCTCTAGTAGACACCGGTGCACAATGTACTCTAATGCCATCAAGCTGTAAAGGGCCAGAGCCCATCTGTATTTATGGTGTGACAGGGGGATCCCAGCAGTTAACTGTATTGGAAGCTGAAGTGAGCCTAACTGGAAATGAGTGGCAAAAGCACCGTATTGTGACTGGCCCGGATGCTCCGTGCATCCTTGGCATAGACTATCTTAGAAGAGGATATTTCAAGGACCCAAAAGGGTTCCGCTGGGCTTTTGGCATAACTGCCTTAGAGACAGAGGACATTAAACAGTTGTCTACCTTGCCCGGTCTCTCAGAGGACCCTTCTGTTGTGGGGTTGCTGAGGGTTGAAGAACAGCAAGTGCCAATCGCTACCACAACTGTGCACCGGCGGCAATATCGCACCAACCGAGACTCCCTGATTCCCATCCACGAGCTAATTCGTCAACTGGAGAGCCAAGGAGTGATCAGCAAGACCCATTCACCTTTTAATAGTCCCATATGGCCAGTGCGAAAGTCTAATGGTGAGTGGAGACTAACAGTGGACTATCGTGGCCTGAACGAAGTCACGCCACCACTGAGTGCTGCAGTGCCAGACATGCTAGAACTCCAGTACGAACTGGAATCAAAGGCAGCCAGGTGGTATGCCACAATTGATATTGCTAATGCATTTTTCTCCATCCCTCTAGCAGCAGAGTGCAGGCCACAGTTTGCTTTCACTTGGAGGGGAGTCCAATATACTTGGAATCAGCTGCCCCAGGGGTGGAAACATAGCCCTACCATTTGCCATGGACTGATCCAGTCTGCGCTGGAGCAGGGGGAGGCTCCTGAATACCTGCAGTACATCAATGACATCATTGTGTGGGGTGACACTGCAGAGGAAGTTTTCGAGAAAGGGAAGAAAATAGTCCAAATCCTTCTGAAGGCCGGTTTTGCCATAAAACAAAATAAAGTTAAAGGACCTGCATGAGAGATCCAGTTTTTAGGAATAAAATGGCAAGATGGACGTCGTCAAATCCCAATGGATGTGATCAACAAAATAACAGCTATGTCTCCACCAACTAGCAAAAAGGAAACACAAACTTTCCTAGGTGTCGTGGGGTTTTGGAGAATGCATATTCCAAATTACAGTCTGATTGTAAACCCGCTCTACCAAGTAACTTGTAAGAAGAATGCTTTTGAATGGGGCCCTGAGCAACAACAAGCCTTTGAACAAATTAAGCAGGAAATAGTTCATGCAGTAGCTCTTGGGCCAGTCCGAACAGGACCAGATGTAAAGAATGTGCTCTACACCGCAGCCGGGGAGAATGGTCCCACCTGGAGCCTCTGGCAGAAAGAACCTGGGGAAACTCGAGGTCGACCCCTGGGGTTTTGGAGTCGGGGATACAGAGGATCTGAGGCCCGCTATACTCCAACCGAAAAGGAGATATTGGCAGCGTATGAGGGAGTTCGATCTGCTTCGGAAGTGGTCGGTACTGAAGCGCAGCTCCTCCTGGCACCCCGACTGCCGGTACTGGGTTAGATGTTCAAAGGAAGGGTCCCCTCTACACATCATGCAACTGATGCTACATGGAGCAAGTGGGTTGCACTGATTACTCAGCGGGCTCGAATAGGAAACCCCAGTCGCCCAGGAATCCTGGAAGTGATTATGGACTGGCCAGAAGGCAAGTACTTTGGGATATCATCAGAGGAGGAGGTGGTCCGTGCTGAAGAAGCCCCACTGTACAACAAGCTACCAGAGAATGAGAAGAAATATGCCCTGTTCACTGATGGGTCCTGTCGTATGGCGGGAAAGCATCGGAGATGGAAAGCTGCTGTATGGAGTCCTACACGACGAGTTGCAGAAGCTGCTGAGGGAGAAGGTGAATCGAGTCAGTTTGCAGAAGTGAAAGCCGTGCAGCTGGCCTTAGATATTGCTGAACGAGAAAAGTGGCCAGTTCTCTATCTCTATACTGATTCATGGATGGTAGCAAATGCCCTGTGGGGGCGGCTACAGCAATGGAAGCAGAACAACTGGGAACGCCGGGGCAAACCCATCTGGGCTGCTGCATTGTGGCAAGATATTGCTGCCCGGGTAGAGAACCTGGTTGTAAAGGTACGCCATGTAGATGCTCATGTGCCCAAGAATCAGGCTACTGAAGAACATCAAAACAACCAGCAGGTGGATCAGGCTGCTAAGATTGAAGTGGCTCAGGTAGACCTGGACTGGCAACATAAAGGTGAATTATTTATAGCCCGATGGGCCCATGACACCTCAGGCCATCAAGGTAGAGATGCAACATACAGATGGGCTCGTGACCGAGGGGTGGACCTGACCATGGACACTATAGCACAGGTTATTCATGATTGTGAAACATGTGCTGCAATTAAACAAGCCAAACGGTCAAAGCCTCTCTGGTATGGAGGACGATGGCTGAAATACAAATATGGAGAGGCCTGGCAGATTGATTACATCACACTCCCCCAAACCCGCAACGGCAAGCGCCACGTACTTACAATGGTGGAAGCAACCACCGGATGGCTAGAAACATATCCTGTGCCCCATGCCACCGCCCGGAACACTATCCTGGGCCTTGAAAAGCAAGTCCTATGGCGACATGGCACCCCAGAAAGAATTGAGTCAGACAATGGGACTCATTTCCGAAACAACCTTATAGACACTTGGGCCAAAGAACATGGTATTGAGTGGGTGTATCACATCCCTTATCATGCACCAGCCTCCGGGAAAGTTGGACG
The DNA here is from genome assembly GCF_013377495.2 of Cygnus atratus. Lineage (NCBI taxonomy): Eukaryota > Metazoa > Chordata > Aves > Anseriformes > Anatidae > Cygnus > Cygnus atratus. The sequence goes on along the minus strand of NC_066364.1, from coordinate 34,009,620 downwards.
GTACAATGGACTGTTAAAGACTACACTGAAAGCAATGGGTGCTGGGACATTCAAAAATTGGGAAACACATTTGGCAAAGGCCACCTGGTTAGTCAATACTAGAGGATCTGCCAACCGAGCTGGACCTGCCCAATCAAACCTGTTACGCACGGTAGAAGGGGATAAAGTTCCTGTAGTGCACGTAAGAAACATGCTGGGTAAGACAGTCTGGGCTACTCCTGCCTCAGGAAAAGGCAAGCCCATTCGTGGGATTGCTTTTGCTCAGGGACCTGGATGCACTTGGTGGGTAATGCAAAAGAATGGGGAGGTTCGGTGTGTACCTCAAGGGGACCTAATACTGGGTGAGAATAGCCCATGAGTTGAATTGTAGTATGTTAATTATCATATAACACTGTATGTCATCACTACCATGGTTGCTATATATCATAGATGAAAATGGTGATTAATTAGAACGTATTGGAAAGAATGTAACCTGAGCATGACATAAATGGTATGGAATAAGGGGTGGATATCTGTCCTGGTTTCAGGTAGGACAGAGTTAATTTTCCTCCTAGTAGCTGGCAGGGTGCTACGTTTTGGATTAGAATGAGAAGAGCGCTGATAACATGCTGATGTTTTAATTGTTGTAGAGCAGTGCTTACACCAAGCCAAGGACGTTTCAGCTTCTCGCTCTGTCCTGCTAGCGAGCAGGCTAGGGATGCAGCAGGAGCTGGGAGGGGACAGACCCAGGACAGCTGACCCAAACTGGCCAAAGGGGTATTCCATACCATCTGACGTCATGCTAAACAATATATAGGGGTGGCTAGCCGGGGTGGAGGGGGGCCGGCTGCTCGGGGATAGGCTGGGCATCGGTCAACGGGTGGTGAGCAATTGCATTGTGCATCACTTATTTCGTACACATTATTAATACTATTATTATTATTATTATTGTTATTGTTATTGTTATTGTTATTGTTATTCTTTTCCCTGTCTTAATAAACTGTCTTTATCTCAACTCACAGACTTCACTTTCCCGTTTCTCTCCCCCATCCCGGAGAGGGAGGGGGGAGGGTGAGCAAACGGCTGTGTGGTGTTTGGCTGCCAGCCAGGCTAAACCACAACAATATTCCAAATTACAGTCTGATTGTAAACCCGCTCTACCAAGTAACCCGTAAGAAGAATGCTTTTGAATGGGGCCCTGAGCAACGAAAAAATAGTTCATTAACTGTGGAAGTAGATGCAGACAACTCAGGAGGACTATAGATCTGTTGTCAAGCTGTGCAGGGAGAAAATTAGAAGGGCCAAAAGCCAACTGGAACTCAATTTGACTAGAGCAGAAAAAGACAGTTAAAAATGTTTTTATAGATACATCATCAACAAAAGGAGGATTAAGGAAAATCTCCATACTTTATGGAATGTGAGGGGAAACATAATGATGAAAGATGAGGATAAGGATACTTAATTCCCTTTTTTCTCAGTCTTTATTAGTAAGGCCAGTTGTTGTCAGGGGACCCAGCCTCCTGAGTTGGAAGATGGTAACAGGGAAAGAGATGAGGTTCCTATAATCCAGTGCGAAACTATAAGCAACCTACTATATTATTTGAATGTTCATAAGTATATGGGGCTGGACAGGATTCATCCAAGGGTACTGAAGGAGCTGGTGGAAATGCTCACCAAGACTATCAATATTTTACCAGTGGTCCCGGCTAACCAGAGAAGTCCCAGTCGACTGAATGTTAGTGAATGTGACTCCAACCTACCAGAAGGGCAGGAAGGAGGATCCAGGGAATTACAGGCCTGTCAGTTTGACCTCAGTACCAGGGAAGGTTATGGAGTAGATCATCTTGACAGACATCACATGGCACATAGCAGGACAGTCAAGTGATCAGATGCAGTCAGCATGGGTTTATGAAAGGCAGATCCTGCCTGACTAACCCGATTCCCTTCTATGACAAGATGACCCACTTAGTAGATGAGGGAAAAAATGCATATGGTATTTACCTGGATTTTAGTAGGGCTTTTGACACTGTTTCCCACCATATTCTCCTGGAGAAACTGGCTGCTCATGGCTTGGACTGGTGCGAAGCTCTCTGGGTGATGAACTCTCTGGATGGCGTGGGTCAAAGTGAATGCAGTTCAGTCCAGTTGGCAGCTGGTCATCAGTTGCATTCTCTGGGGCTAAGTACTGGTGCCAGATTTGTTTAAGATTTTTATCAATAATCTTGATAAGGAGTTTGAGTGCACCCTCAGTAAGTTTGCAGATCATATCAAGTTAGGTGGAAGTGTCAATGTGCTTGAGGATAGAAAGGTTTTGCAGAGGAATCTGGATAGGCTAGATTTATGGGCTGCATCCAATCGCATGACATTCAACGAGAATAAGTGCTGGGTCCTGTACTTGGATCGTAACATACAGTGGTATAGGCTTGTGGAAGGCTGGCTAGAAAGTTGCCCAGCAGAAAAAGACCTGGGGGTGCTGGTGAACAGCCAGCTAAACATAAGCCATCAGTGTGTCCAGGTGGCTAAGACCAAGAAGGCCAATGCCATTCTGGCCTGCATCAGAAATAGTCTGACCAGCACGACTAGGGAAGTGAAGTGATTTTCCCCTTGAACACAGCACTGGTGAGACTGGACCTCAAATATTATGTTCAGTTTTTGGCCTCTCACTACAACAATGATATTAAGTAGCTTGGGCATGTGCAGAGAAGAGTAATGAAGCTGGTGAAGGGACTAGAAAAAGAGGCTTATGAGGAACGTCTTAAGAAATTGTGAGTTTAGTCTGAAAAAGAGGCTGAGGGGAGACCTAATCACTCTCTTCAACTGTCTGAAGGAAGGCTGCAGCATGAATGTTTGTATTTTTTCTCAGGTTACAAGTGATAGGACAGAAGGAAATGGTCTCAAGTTGCACAAGAAGAGGTTTGGATTGTATCTTAGGAACAATTTCTTCATGGAGAGGGTGGTCAAACATTGGAATGGGCTGCCCAGAGAAGTGGTGGAGTCATCTTCCTTGGAGATATTTAAGAGATATGTGGTTGTGGCACTAAGGGAGATGGTTTAGTGATGGGACTCAGTAGGTGATGTAGACAGTTGGATTTGGTGATCTTGAAGGTCTTTTCCAACCTAGATAATTATATGATTCTATAATGTTACTAATGTTACATAAAGCTTTATATTTGCCTACTAGGGAAAGGAACCAGACAGCTTGAGGTCTGCGCAGGTAAGTTAGAGATGATGTTCAACTTAGTTAAACTCTCCAGATATGCTGAAGGTCATGCAAGGCTAGATGCAGAGAATCTGGGTGGACTGTGTGACAAGAGGAATTTACAGATTTTTACAGGATTGCCTGAAGCTACCAATTTCTAGATTCCCGTGAGTCCCTATTATAACTGAATTCTAACAATCTAAGAGAAAGCTGTGATGTAAATATATATATTGTTCTAGTTATAATGCCTGCAGCCCAAGTAACTCTTATCTTAAAAGAGACATACAAATTAATTCTTCTGATAAATGAGGAAAATTCTGTTTATTTATCCAATGAGTGTGAAGGGACCTGTGATTGTGTGGAAGGATGTGGGGGCTGTTTGTTTGATTTAATGTGTATAATTTGTGCACTGAATTTTCAAGCATTCATGAAATTTCAAGCACATCATTATGTCTGTGTAGAGTTTCATGGAAGTATACTTTTGCAGACCTTAACAAAGAAAAGCACAAGAGATTTTTTGAGATATTTTTCCCTCTACATTTGCATAGAATTAAATTAAAATAAAGTCTGTAGCAAAACCTGTAACTTAAAAAAAAAAAAACACTATTCAGCAAATATGAAAAAAATACAATGAAAATTCAAGCTCTTACTCCATGACCAGCTCTCTACCTTCCTGATTCAGCCAGCTGAATATTCTCCAGATTTTTAATTCATTTTTGTGTGAGATCCAAAGCTAGATTTTAAACCAGAAGTTTAAAGCATACATTTCATAAATGCTGAGTATAGGCAAAATGTTGTTATGTAAAAGATAATATTCTAAGCTGCCAACTAGAGAAGAAAATCTGTCACCACTAAAGTGAACCTGCTTATCAAAGTCAGCCAAAACCCAGGTTAAGCAGAATGGTATAAACTGTATGGTTTAAAAGCACTTTGACAAAGGGGTCTCAGGTCTGTGTCAGGTCTGCATGATTGTTGTAGGTCATCACAACTCTGGGATGAAGGATTTTAATAGAAAAAGAAGTTTAGCATTGAAGCAACTTACAGATATGTTGCCTGTACATTGATGGTAGGTTGAGGTTGCTTATTTCTTATGAAACTAGTTATAAGGCACTCCTATTCCACACCTGGAACTGTTTCGGTGAGCCTTATCATCATGATTATCCTACCCATCAAATCCTGAAACCACTCAGCAAACCATGCTTTTATAGATCTGGCCTTTCAGAGGCATCAAGAGTAGATCAGGTTAGACTGAGGGAAATATAACCAAGGCTTGTGACAAAGTTGTGATTGCTGTGCAGACTTGATGGACCTGCCCATTCTTTTTATATCCCCTTTTTAATTCTTTCTTTTCTTTAGCATACTTCTGTCTTCATTCAATAATGTCTTGGTTTAGCATAACATGAATATCTCTCAAACTATGCTATGAAATCATGATTAATGAAACAACAAAAAATAATATTGAACAAAACATGTGACTGACATGTTCAGCTTTGGAGTGCACTATTGCTGCAGTCTTCCAGCAATGAAGTTGAGTCATTATTATCTGCAAAACTACCTGAACCAAGTCAGACAGGTGGGTTTTTCTTCTAGAATTACTCACTGGCTGAAGGAATAAAGGATTTTATCTAAACAAGAGTAGTATTTCAAAGCTGTTGTTGAGGTTGGCATACACTCAAGAACTTTAACATCCATCCTAGCCATGGTGTGATAGCTATCTGCTATAAGCTCCAAACAAAGGCACTGTTTTCAAAGAGAACCCCCCCCCCAACCAATGTATGTGCATTTACCACTTCACCAGCAGTAACTAATCACTTTCTGACTCTCCTGATCAAAAGGACAGGGAGAAAATTGTCTTCATACAACAATGAAGAGAGGGAGGAGTGCAGAGTTGCACACATTTCACAGAAGAGAAACACTGAGAACAGAGGTGAGATAAGTTTAACTACAACCACATTGGAAAAGCCCAATACAACTCCACTGGTTCTTGCACTGGGCCTGTGCTTTCTAGAATTAAAATGAAAATGTGTTTTTTTTTTTCTGTCTCTTTATTATTAGAATTGTTACATTTTTCTAAAAGCTACACATTTCCACATAAACTAATAGAAATAAAAATGACAAGCAAGCATGATCAGGAAAGAGTATATTGAGTTTTCGTGATAATTATCCATAAAAGTTTCCAATTTCTCTCTCTTTTTTTTTTTCTTGGTTAAAAGCCCAAACTGTAAGAATCAGCAAAATATTCTTTCTCTACTCATTCTCATTTTAATCAAAAGTATTTTCTTTTGTCTTTGGAGTAACGTCTCCATCAAAAAGCTACACAAAATCAATTGGATTTTTTTCTCAGTAGGGCACCATTTCATATTTCACTTATAAACCTTAATAACTTTAAATCAAGTCATCTGTCCCAAGGGAGCAGAACTTGTCAGCAGCTTAAATGTCCTGTGTGGACACTGCACTGTATGTACTAGACAAGAAAGCTGTTATATAATGTGATGTAGTATACATCTGCATTATACGAACTTTATTTAAGCAAAATTCTGACAGGTTACTCCTTATGTCACATGCAGAGAAAGTCAGGGAGACCCCACATAATACAGGAAAAAGATGAATGGATAACAGCATTGTCCAGCTGAAGGTTTCTATCTGGGAACCTATGCAATAAACATAAATGTGTTAGTTATTCTTGTTAAATTAGTCTGTGGGATTTCAGCCCTACTCCAAAGGGAAATCCAGTGGCTCATTTTTTATTCATTTTGCTGTCACCTTCATAAACCCCACCTCATTCCAAAACCCATTTTCTCCTAACCCTGTGTGCTGACCTACAGCCCACCTCCACTTCTTCTCCATTCCACAGCACAACTTGTTCACGGTCAGGTAGGGGTCTACAGTGACTGCACAGCTCACAGTCACAGTTCATTTGAATTGCTTATGTCTTCTGCTTCTTCTGCAAGAGAGGTCACCCACATGCTACAAGCCCTCAGCAGGACCATTGGATCAACTATTTCCAGTCTGCAGAGAGTGCTACTGGAGTGCTTCAAACCATACCAGCAACTGCTAAAGGCTTGCACTCTATGGCATGAAGGGGAACAAAAACCCTATTTTAGAAGATTTCTTTACCCCAGACTATTACAGCAGAGTTGTACTGGCATACCAAAGGGGTTTGAGAGTTGTCTTGGGGGCTGCCAGTTCCTGTCACTCTGTAGCCACCCTTTTTACATATACAAAAGGAAAATCCTGTTAAAAAAGAGTAGTTCTCACAGAAGTTGTTCTGTGGAGAAGAACATGGAAGCACCATTTCAAGCTCTCTTCCTTCTTTTATCTTTGTCTCAGCTATTCTGACAAGAAATTCATATAATCTCAAAGTTTAAGGGACTTAATTCCACATTCTTTTGTGACTGTTAAAAGAAAGAAGCAGAGGCAAACTTAACTAAAATGTGATGTTCAATTATTTCAATTACCACCTCCTGCCTAAATGAAGTCTGTTCCTTCAAAGACATCTGCAATTTTGCACTCATTTGCTCTTAAAATAACATTAATTATAATGGTTTCCCTGGAAATAATAAAGGAATACATGTACAATTTATATAATTACTTACATACGTTAAAAAGTTACATACATGTTTAATTTATAAATTAGTTATTTACCTTACCTAATTAATCATGCATCCAAGAACAAGTCTAAACAAATATCTCATGAATGTAAAATGAGATTTTGTTCCCATTAAAAATATCCTTTTCACACATGTTTTAAGAATATTAATATGGGAGCCAATTCTGGATGCCATTTCACAAAACAGAAAAGACAGATCTTAAGTAATTGATACTTACAAAAATCACAGTGAAGTGGTATAGCTTACAATGAAAATGTATCATGTTATCGCTTTGGTACTTTTTCTGGGTTGGGGATGATAGGTGTTGGTGGGATTATTTTCTTTGTGTGAGATTTTGCTAGTGTGGATAAATGAAATGACAGAACAAAAAAAAAACAAGAAAAGAAAAAGAGACTTGAGGAGACAGAAAAACAAGACAGAGAAGTAGAGAAGAGAATGAAAGAATGGGGCGTAGTCAGAAAAGGAGGGAAGTGACTGTGAAGCTGGCTATGGGGTTCTGTGCAGGGTCCCAGGACATCCACTGCAAAAAGCCTGCTAGGAAAAACACAGATAAAGGCTGTTATAGGAAGGCAGGCAGATCTTTGCTACTTACTCTGTATGGAAAAGGTATTTCTTCGTCTCTGTATAAGGATTTTATTTCAGTTATGCAAGATGGAAGTGAATAAAGGCCTTACAGTGGAGAATATAATTCAGTGTAGGAGGTATACAGGAGGGAAGTGAGTTTTAATTAAAGACAAAGCTGTTGTATGGTCGTTGTTACTGAATTTTGTTGGAACAGAAAATGAACTGACACAAAGTGTTACATTTCTGAAAGATCCAATTTTAATCATAATTGCACTTCTTGTATGATCCTAGGAAAACATTTCTGCATCAAAAAAAAGGCAGGTGCAGCAATTTTGAGGTGAATAAGCAATAAAGTCACTGAATTTCTGCTTAGACTGCCAGATTCCATTCAATCTTACCTATGCCAATCACCCTTTATGTATCCAGGGAGAAACAGAATAAAAGACATATAATTCCAGCATTAAAAATCTACCTATAAAAATTTCATTCCTAGAATTCAGCCAGATGAACGATGGACATTGGTAATGATATATTGCAAGAAATCTTTCCTTTCTTTGCTCTTTATATTGTGCTCCACAGCATAGATTGATGGTTTTCTGGGATAAATGCCAAAGACAGCTCTACTTATCTTCTGAATACTTCTATGCACCATACTGACTGGGTTCCCAAGATATACATTGCTAGGTACAGACTGATTCTGCATTACTATCTTGTAGGACTGACTCAGGATGACAGAGAAGAATAGCTTCATTTTCTGCAAACCCATACCGTTTGCACAAACTCCTAAGGATGGAGTTTGTCATGATTCTGCAGTGGGTGTTGGTGACTGGGTTTAACAGGATCAACATTAATGGCACCAGACATTGAAATTCTCTGCACTGCATTAGAGAACTTCATGTGTTAGCACTGTACTAAACACAGTGACATTCAGCAAATAGTGAATCAATGCCCTGAGTATATGGAAGCTGGAAAGTTAGTCTAACTTCTCATGAGAGCACTGGCTCACATTAGAAAAGCAGCTGCAGAGTTAGAGTTATGAACCTAAGAAAACATGGCAGAAATCTAAAACATTTCTGTGGAACACATCTTTTTAGTTCTGTACTCCTCGTTAAATCCAACTTTCTTTTGCCTGGTTGTTCCTCCCCACAAAACCCACAGGTCTAATGAAGCTTGATGGTTTCAGAATGCCTGTTTTCAAATTCATTTTATTCCAGAGTTGCACAAAATCTATCAGATCCCAAGCGACTGCTTATCTCCAAATCAAAATGCATACATTGACTTCATCTTTTGAAAAAATTGCAAGAATTTTATTCTGGAACCACAGTCCATATATCCAGTTACAACTCAGTGAATCTCTGGAGGACATGTGGAAGTGGTGACTGGACCTTTAAGGTATTGTCAGTGATATCATGGACAATGAAATTCTACACATAAAATAAACCTGACTTAAAACAGCTAGTATCTCTTCCTTATTTATTTCAAATAGTTAACTAGTAAAGGGGGCAGAAAATCTTAGCCTTGGGAAGACAATAAAAGCTTATTTTCCTATTAGGATCATGCTGAAGGAGGAGATGTAGGGCACCAAAGTCAGGAGATTACCCTTGCTGAATAATGAGTGATATAAAAAGTGGGTGGAAGTACTGTTGAAACTTGTACTCCTCAGAGATGTTCTATCTGAATAGTGAGATCGCTAGATAATAAGAGGTGCTGGCTTCTTGTTCCTCTCCTTCTCAGATAATTCTAAAAGGAAATCATATACACAACACCCACTCTGACCTCCGATCTCTCAATCCTTCTTTCTCTATATATATCTTATATCTTTGTCATTCTACAGTGCTTCTCCTCAGCTAACAGCTGAGAAAATTCTGCAAGTTTGGCATGGTAAAAACACCTAGACAAATAGCTAGAGTACATGTTTAAACCTCAAGCATTGCTACATTAAAAATATAATTATTTTGTTCATTGGAAATTATTTCCCTCTGCTTAATCAAGCATTGACAGAAACAGACAATGATTCCTGGAAATGTGAAAGAGGCTGAAACAGCACAAGCAATGTTATGTGCCTTCCTCTCCACTGTATTAACCAGGGTAACTCATGATGTTCTCAAGAGTGGTGAAAGGGTTAGATAGTCTAGACAAACAGAAAACAGGGGCCATGACCTGTCTCTCTGACATTTCCACTATTGTCTAAACAAAAAAATGGGTGGCTACGGGCCACTTGATCAGGAGGACCAAGCAGATGAGGCCCTATATAGACAGATAGAAGCAGCCTCATGTTCATAATCCTTGGTCCTCATGGGGGACTTCAACCACCCTGATATCTGTTGGAGGGACAGCATAGCCAGGCATAGGCAATCCAGGAGGTTCCTGGAATGCATTGATGATAACTTCCTTCTCCAAGTGATAGAGGAGCCAATGAGGAGAGGTGCTATTCTGGACCTGATTCTCACCAACAAGGAGGGGCTGTTGGGGAATGTGAAACTCAAGGACAGCCTTGCCTGCAGTGACCATGAAATGGTGGAGTTCAAGATCCTTAGGGCAGTGAGGAGGGCACACAGCAAGCTTGCCACTCTGGTCTTGCTGATACAATAGAAGAAAGAAGGGGATTCCATCCAAAGGGACCTGGACAAGCTTAAGAAGTGGGCCCACATGAACCTAATGAGGTTCAACAAGTCCAAGTGCAAGGTAGGTGCTGCACCTGGGTCAGGGCAATCCCGGACATGAGGACAGACTGGGTGAGGAACTCAAGGAGAGCAGCCCTGCAGAGAAGGACGTGGGGATTCTGATGGATGAAGAGCTTGACATGAGCTGGCAGTGCACACTTGCAGCCCAGAAGACCAACTGCATCCAGGGCTGCACCAACAGAGGGGTGACCAGTAGGTCAATGGAGGTGATTGTCCTCCTCTGCTCTGCCCATGTAGGGCCCCACTTGGAGTACTGCATCCAGGTCTGGGGCCCCCAGCACAAGAAGGATGTGGGGCAGTTAGAGCAGGTCCAGAGGAGGGCCACAAAGATAATCAAGGGGCTGGAGCACCTCTCCAGTGAAGAAAGGCTGAGAGCTGGGGGTGTTCAGCCTACAGAAGAGAAGGCTCTGGGGTGACCTCATTGCAACCTGTCAGTACTTGAAGGGGGCTTATAAAAAAGATGGAAAGCAATTCTTTGCACAATCAGACATTGACAGGATGAGGGAGAATGGTTTTAAAGTAAAAGAGGGGAGATTTAGATTAGAGGTTAGGAGGAGCACCTCTCTGATGAACGCGGGCTGAGGGAGTTGGGGTTGTTCAGTCTGGAGAAGGGGAGGGTCCGGGGAGACCTTATAGTGGCCTTCCAGTACCTAAAGGTGGCCTACAGGAAAGTTGGGAAGGGACTCTTTGTCAGGGAATATAGGGATAAGACAAGGAGAAAAGTTTTTAAACTAAAAAGGATAGATTTAGATTAGATATTAAGAAGAAATTCTTTACGCAAAGGGTGGAGAGGCACTGAAACGGGTTGCCCAGAGAAGCTGTGGATGCCCCATCCCCGGAGGTGTTCAAGGCCAGGCTGGATGGGGCTTTGAGCCACTTAGTTTAGTGGGAGGTGTCCCTTCCAATGGCAGAGTGACTGGATCTAGATGATCTTTAAGGTGTTTAAGGTGTCCAATTTTAAGGGGTTTAAGGGGTTTAAGGTGTCCAATTCAAACCATTCTATAATTTTATGATTATTCTATGATTATTTTTTCCATTGTTACTGAGCTCTTTCTTCAACCTGAGGCAGCAGATGCTTCAGGAATGGCCCATCATGGCATGATGCTACAGGGAAGGGAGTTAATTAAATCAAAAAGGTTCTCAGCTGCTTTAATACTTACATTTTTTTAGCAGACAAAAAAAAAACCCTCCTTGAGAATGGAAATGGAAATATAAATAATACATGTACATGAAGAAATGTAGGCAGCAAATGTATGTGTATTATTTGCATTTACATAATAGTACACATACATAATGCACAAGTATGTTGACACTGCATGATGCCTCCTTCTATGGCCCAAAACAGGAGAACGGGGAGTAAGAAAAGCTAAGAGAAGTCATATAGTCAGAAACCTCTTTTGAAGACATCACAGAAAGAAGACTTTCTGTGTGTTATAGCACGTGTAAAATATTGCATGTAAAATATTTAAAAGTGGAAGCTAAACAAAAATTTTCTGACAATTTTCCTTTCTGTTACAATTAGCTTTCTATGCATTTCTCTGAGTAGGAAAAGCCCTATAATGTTTTTCACTGGCCTCTTTTATATAACTAGTTTCATCTGTTTATAACAATTTCTTTTTGCTATTGCAAGCTTTCAGCATTTCCTCCAAGGCCAAGTAAAACTAGACTAAACTATAATTAAAGGACAATTCGTAGGCAGATGAGAAAAAGATGAAGAAACCAGGAATATATCAAAAATATTCTGCAAATACAGACTATAAGAAAACAACATTATTATGCTATACTATTGTTATTTTATGTATTATGTATTTCTACCAATATTTCACTTCAGTCTTTCTGTGTGATTACGGTGGTGACATTTCTGAAAGAAGCAGCTACAAGGACAGATTTATGCAAAAGAGATCTTTCTATCAGCCAAAAAAGTCACAGGCGTTGCTAGCTAGGTAAAAGACTAGCTCTGTGTTTTGATTACAAAGTCAAATAAAAAGCTGTTTAGCCCAACATCCTCTCCCTGTCTAGAGTCCAGTGCTTAGGGAAAGAGTACAAGAAACAACGTAACAAAAAGCTGAGCCTTTCCCTAGTGGATTCCACCAACTTCCTGAAAAGAGCAGATGAGGCACTTCTTCAGTCAGAAGCTGAATACAGACCATCATGTTTAATAGCTGCTTCATAAACACATCCATTGTTTTCGTTTGTTTTGAACATGATGTCTGGTGGTTTCACTTGACACATTTGTGCCAAATAGGAAGTAGAGCATTCCCAGGCATCTTTTTCACAAGCTGTGGTACTGTAATGTTTAGTGTGTTCTTGTCTGGAAATGATCCTGTACCTCTGACCATCTTTGTTTTCCTTTATTGTTCCTTTTCTTCCAAGTCTGGCATAAACAGATCTTCAATCAGCACATGCAGATGTAGTATAACTTGTTACAACAGGCCCAAGACAGAAAAAAATGTGGTTTCAGTCACTCCACTAACCAGCAATTTTCATAATTCTATAATTTTCATAATTCTAGCCTTCACCACAACTGAGCTGAAGTACAAATTTCATGTTTAAATAACCAGGTTTTAAGGTAGAGAAATTTAGTTACTTCCTTAACTCTAATTCTGGTAAATCCAAATTCATCTGAGAAATTACAGTCTGTCATAATATTAGACTCTAAGGTCAGAAACAGAAGAATATGCTTTTCAAACATGAGAAAAAGGAGAAGTTGTATATATACAACTTAATAACAAGTATATGGGAATGATTTGCCATTCAAATATACATTTCTTTAACAAACACAAGTGTAACACACCACAACCAATTGTCAATTCTTTCTTCTTGTAGTAAAAATCCTTCTAGTGCATTAAATTCATAAAAGAATTGGGGTTTAATCCTAAGTAGTATGCAAAGCATTTGACCCTCAATACAAATACATAAATTACCTGTCCATGTCTGTACCAGATATTCTAAATAATAACTTCACTGATATCAACTTTAACAAAGCTTCAATAACAAGTCATCTCATCTAAACAAAGTCATCACTCATCTAAACAAAGTAAGAGCTGTCTGATCTGTTAGGAGATGGGAGTGCTATATGCCTCTGTGTTTTCTGAACTAAGTTACACATCTTCAGGAGCATACTCTCAAAGAGTACGGTATTAACTACTATGTTAAACGCCTATTCTTTTCAGGAAGATGCGTTTGAGTTCAGAATGCACTCATAACTAGGAGATACTAACATCATTGCTTGTACTGTAAACCCTGTGTTCCCAGAGCGATTTACACATGAAAGGCAAAAAACTCTCCAGGTTGATCCTTTTTATCTAGAGTTCACAATTTGTAAGCTATTCTGAATGTAAGGAATTAAAAATCAAAATATAACACAATGCCAGCTTCAGAAACCACTGAGAACCTCCTTCCCTCTTAACACTTTTCAATATCTTTGGATACAAATAACTTTTGTAGAGAAATAAACTTATCCTTTTATCATCTTGAGAGGATAACAATGGGATTCTCTCAATTCTCAGGGTGTAATTAAAAGACTGAGATCGATACATTTATTCTCTTTTCCAATAAGTTTTCATAATTATACAAGTGCCCGAAGTGTGGTGTCAGACATCATCCTACACAGAATTTCAACATGAACGTCTTCTAAGATGTTCCATGATTATTGCAAAGTCAAAAGTATTTTATAGCTGTCATTTATTAACCATTTTAAAACCATTCTTTTACATCTAATACAGAATATTTATTGCCAAGTAATAAAACATGAATCCTAACAAAAAAAAAAAAAACTCTAATATTTTCTTGTAACTTGCAAATTTACAGGATAGACCATCTAATTTCTTTCAGAATTAGCTATATCCCAGAAATAACTACTCGATGCATAGCTTCTCTGAAGATTTTGCAAAGATGGTCACAGAAATGATAAATCAAAAGACAAACAATGACAAAAAGAACATCTCTGAGAGAAATGTTGGCTAGTTCTAACTTCAGAAAGCTGGTGGTCAGTCATGCTAAGCAAGAATGTGACAAAAAATAAATAAATAAAGTTTATTCTAGGTATAGGAAGCCATAAAATGAATGTTTCCATAAAAATGAAAACATCTTTACTAAGAAAAGCAATTACTCTGAATCCATAAAAGAAAATTAAACTGTTCCTTTGTATTTTTTTCAGATTTCTTTGAAGCTAGTCCAATTGTCTCCCTTACAGAAGTGGTTAGGTGCAGGCCACAGTAAAGCGAGGAACACTTTGCCACCGTCATTGTGTGGCACTAAAAAGCCTTGCACTAGAGAGTGATTTGGCTTCTTTTTGTGCAAGCAAAGGGCAAGAGAAAAATAATTATTACATTTACAAATATTTTCCAAAACTTACAGGCATTGATGTAACTTACTGATGTAGTGTGAATGTTGATTAAGTATTCCAGCTTCATAGGGTGAAAAGTGTGAATTGCAAGGCTTGTTCACCTCCAGGTTTATGAACTTACCTGCGTATGCAAAGATATGTTCCTTCTGCCTCTAAATGCAGCAGAAGTCCTGTTTGCATTCAGTAATTGTGTGATCACACTAAGAGTACTGTAACTGGTTCTGGGCTCACAGTGTGTACGAAAAACACACTGGAGTGAGTCCAATGAAAGCAGCCAGGATGGTCGGGGTAGAGCACAAGACGTATAACAAAAGGTTGAGAGAAATGGGCTTGTACAGCCTTAGGAAGAGAAGGCTCAGATGAGATTTTATGTAGTGTTAGCTATGTAATGGGAGGACATACAGACCACAGCCAGACAGACCCTTCCCAAAATGTGCTCTGTTCTTGCATTGTGTCTATACCTATATATTGTGGCTACATCCTAGATGTGGCTTACATCTACAGCTGCACTGGCAAGATAGTACAGGCCTGCATAGAGTCCCATGGTGATGACCCTTGGGATGAAATGACTCCATAGTATAAAATCAATTCCCAGGTATTATGAGTGGGAGGAAAATAAAATAAAAATATAAATATAATAAAATATAAAAAAATTTCTGTTCTCCCACGCGCCTGGTGACAGGACGAGGGGGAATGGGCGAAAGTTGCGACAGGGGAGTTTTAGGTTGGATGTTAGGAAGTACTTCTTTACCGAAAGGGTTATTAAGTATTGGAACGGGCTGCCCAGGGAGGTGGTGGAGTCACCATCCCTGGAGGTCTTTAAAAGACGTTTAGATGTAGAGCTTAGCGATATGGTTTAGTGGAGTACTTAGTGTTAGGTCGGAGGTTGGACTCGATGATCTTGAGGTCTCTTCCAACCTAGAAATCTGTGTCTGTGTCTGTGTCTACAGCTCAGAGGCATTATGCAGAATTTTCCTATATATTATTAGCAATAAAACACAGAAGGCTTACTTTCAACTTCATTGTTCTACTTCACAGATTAAGTATATCTTGTTGTTGAGGTGCCAAAGTCGTCAATCCTTTGTTTGCAGCTTATATCAACCTGCCAAAACTTTATTGATTCAGCAAGAGTGCTTAAACTGTTATTCCGGTGTTATGAATACAGCATGCATATTAAAGGAGATTTCTGAATGGTGGTTATATATCTGGCTTGCTTATAAAATATCTAAATTTTTCTTCTTTCTTAAGAAAAAAAAATATTGGTTTTGTAGTACGAATTACATTATCGTCAAATATCATCTGACAGGGCTACAGAAACTGGTGTAGATTGCTGCTGTCATTTTGGTTTAGCTAAGTGGAGGGAGCAAGCTTTTCAAACAGCTATTAACATTTCAAGCAACTCCAATCCCTTCCTGGCATTTCAATTAGTGGCAGACGCCAATGCAGCTGAAATCCTGCCGGCCTTACTGGACCTTTCAGTTGGTCTCACAGAGCTCTGCAGCCCATGATTTGAGGCAGTCAGCTTTTCTCCAAGCCTAGTCTGACACTCTGGTTCATGCTTGCTATCTAAAAGGAAAAGTAAGGGAAGTTTTGTAACACCAAATAGCTGTGCTTTGTCATTAGATGCTCTCATCAGTAACAATATAATATTCGATAATTCCCCGGCACCTCCCTCAACGTTAACATAGCTAGGCTCAGCTTAGAGGAACAAGGAACTGTAACTCTTCTGATATATACACATAGATACAAATTTCCCATTAATCACAGTGCTGCAGATCTGATTTACCATATTTTAAGAACATATTGGTTCGATCTTCACAGCAGTTGATAGTATATGAAAAATCATACTTCAGAAATGTTCTTAGAGGTACCTTGGTGAATACAAAAACCATTTGATTGTCATTCTGTACTAGTTTATTTTCATGCAGGAAGATGTAATAGATCAGGCAAGTTTCTCTGATGTTCACTTAGTTCTCTAAATTTAGGGGTATATAATTATGAACAGATCATGACATTGCATTTAAAAATGTATACCTTTAAATTTGACTTCAGGTATTTGCATGGAAATCAAGGTAAAAGGGCTCTTTGCATACTTTGACATCTTTAAAATAAAGAATTTATAGCATGGTAGAGACAAGTTATCATATCTCCCTTCTGAAAATACTGCAACTGTGTGTTGTACAGTCTTCAAACTAGTTTGCACTTTATATGTGGGAGAACATAGTTAAATTTGTATTTCACATTCCAAAAAAAAAACAACAAACTTTTGAAAAGCATAAGAATAACTTCAGCATTTATCTAAATGTTGTTTGAGCTCACTATAAAGCATAACAAAGTACTTTTCCCCTCCTGTCAATTGAGATTATGATCTAATTTTGCAGTTCAACTGCTGAAACTTTTAATATATACGAATCATGAAACAAATGTGTACCTCTTTTCTACAATGTTTAAGGCAAATGATTCTGATTCTGCACTCACTAGAACACTAGTTTTTGCCAAGTTGATTTTAACAAGTTTAAGAATCTATTTAAGCAATGTAACTAATATAAGGTCTGATACAAGGAGTAAAGCATTATGTATAAATTAACTGTAGTGATATAAAATAAATTGCCTAATAGAAATCCTCAGAAAAGCAGAATTACTACATAGGTTCTGCAGGCATTCTTCAGCATTCAATACCCTAGCATTGTAACAGAATGGCTTGGGATGGATGGGTTTCTGCCATAAGTACCCCAAAAGTCAAGATCAAAATAAAAGCCATTTTGGTGCAAGAATACTCAAAGCAGAAATCCAGTGAATATACATATATAATATACATATATATATTTATATATATTTATCCTAAGGGAAAGGGCTTCATGATTTTGAAGCCCTTTATCTTAAGGGAAAGGGCTTCATGCCATTGGCAGTATATTATACATATTATGTCTTTTAGTGTAGTAAAGTATACAGTATATATATTATATAAAGTATATAGTATATGTATTATGTCTTTTGTAGTGTCTGTGAGTCACAATTGCATTCCCATGCAAAATTTAGTACGTAGTCAGGACTCAATAATTGACATTAATGATAGAAAAAAATATTAAAACAGTAATTCGAATAATCAGTAAATTAAAGCCTGGGAAAGATAGCTAATATTTTAAATGTCAGATTTAAATGAACAATAATAATTAAACTAACAAACAAAAACAGCTTAATCTGAAGAATTTGGAATTAAGAATAAGAATATAGCAGAACTGGCCTGATGCTGGTATTAATAAAATTCCAGCAAACCAATTACACAGTGTTTGAGATTCAGC
This sequence comes from Cygnus atratus, assembly GCF_013377495.2. NCBI lineage: Eukaryota > Metazoa > Chordata > Aves > Anseriformes > Anatidae > Cygnus > Cygnus atratus. The sequence continues at coordinate 33,991,933 of NC_066364.1, read as the reverse complement.
TGACATCTGCCTATTATATTCCTTCTTTCAAACTCTTCTGAAAAAAAAAAAAAAGATTTTTCCTCACATTTTTAAATCTTTACTGAAGAGTAACAAGTTATTTAAAGTGAGACAGCCTTCAGAAAACAAATCCCATAACTCCGAGAAGCTGGACAGTAGATTTCAGTTCTATAACCTTTTTATTCATTTTCCCAGCTTATCTCTTACGTGTGACAGGCATGTCTCTATGTGTTTGAAAATAATTTGTACTTCACCCCAAACCACATACTTGCAATCAATTTAGAACATAGTTCAAAACAAGTAGCAATAAAGTTGAATGGTTTATTCTTCTGAGGTAATTGCACGCTGCTAAAATTTTGTTACACTTAGAGATTTAGACATTTGTCTCTGTGTCTCTATCATCTGCTTCATGAACTCAACTTCAGAAAAAGTGCAATAATTTCTAAATCATCTCCTAAAATAATCTGGAATCTTGTAAAGATAGTCCATGCCACACCCCAGAGAGATGTCTTATCACCTCGATCTTCCACAACATCAGAACATAGGAAATGCTAAACAGCAGGTGTATTTGAGTGCTCACTTATGCAGGTGAGGATTTAAAAGTATCACCCCTGAACAGAAAATGCAAAAAACGGAAAACAAGAACAAAACATGGACTAAACTTGAAAAATTCCTTCTTCCATGAAACAGATATCACTCAAAACATAATGTTATTTTTCAAATTAAATGTATGGGTCTAGTAAATTTTTTCTTTTTTGCCATCATAGAAAGTTAGAATTTATTTCCTTGGTTAAACAAAATGATTTCATTAACCAAAACTTCACTTTTCATAAAGAATTGTATAAACAAACATGCAATTACTTATAGAACATTTGCTGAAAATTGATCAAAAATATCTTTTTAAAATGCAATTTAGAATCCACAAAATATGAGTAAGTACCTCATCAAACTCAGTTGTCCTAGATGTGAAGATATCTCCACTTACCTTTAATAACCAGAAAATGTACAATACAAGAAAATAAATAAAACCTGAAGCCAATAGTTTTGCAAGGGACTGGAAACAATCTCAAGAAATTATTAAAATCACATCTACTAGAATAGAAATATTTGCATAATGAATTTTCCATCAATGGCATGAAAATAGTGGGTAATATATGTATAATCTGAGTATATACTATAAAGAAACTTTAATTACAAGAAAAATATGCATACTCTTTATAGTTCTAGCAGATAAGAGGTTTACTACAGCATACTCAGATAAATTGTTTCCAAGTCAAATTGTTGTTTAATTAATCCAGAAGTGCAGTCTAAATCCTTCTTGAACAGGTAGCAAGCATCCCATCTGAAACCGGTGTCCAAGCACCTCTTCAAAGCCTTAGTGGTTTCTATAATTGTTTTTCTGCTACAGTGGACTGTACAACCCGTAATTTCTGAAAGGGATATCCATGACTCAGAAGAAATGTAGCTCCAGTGTGCTACATCTCTGTGACAAATTCAAGTGAAGCCAGAGTGCAACAGAGGTTTAGCTCACCTCAGGGTGTGGCCTATGAAATCTTAGAAATGCAAACAGATTTAATTAAATCAAAAGTAATCCCCATCAAAAACAGTCAGAGCTGTGGCATTTATTTCTCAGATATTTTCAAGAGAGGTAATGAATCCACCATATCAATTTGTAAAACGAAGAGTGGGAGGTGGCACTGTCTTACTGCTCCCTTTAAATAAGGCAACATGTTAGATCCTGGCTAAGACTGTGAAGATCTGCATTCTGACTGGATCTGTTTCAATGGGAAGGCTGGATTAGGTAACCTCCAGAGACCTCTTATAACTCATGCCACTCTGTGATTATGTTCAAGCATGCACCAGAGTTACAGTGCTAAAGAGTTTCAAATACCACATTAGAGAACAGAAAGAATATTAAAGGACCCTTCCACATAGTAGCCATCACTGCATGTACTGTATGCAAAGGTTTGTAAAACCATGTCTGATACTGCTAATTCATTAAACCTGTAATGCAGTGAGGGGAAAAAAAGACTTTTCTTAAGTATTGTGTAAAGTATATACACAAAGTAAAATTTATACTTACAGCTACAGTTATATAAGTACAGCTATATAATATTTTAAGTATATTAAATATACTTATGAATATATAAGAAGGTAGTAACATATTCCTAAAGGGCTAAAAACATATAAAACATCTTTTTTTTTTCATGATAAGTGTTGGGGATCATTGTGGTCTCTGAAAAGACAGATGAAATTTACTGTTAAAATTGTCATCTGAAACAGACCTAAGCATCTCAGCAATGGAGTCTCCAGGTTGCCTGTGTCACTGCATGGTTTGAAGTCTCAGGCCTGAAATGACCCAGAGTTACTTGTCTGGCCTCCAGCTGCTGACCCAGGAGGTCACAGGTCTAGCAGAGGCAGTGGGTCAGATCTGTCAGCAATATACAGATTGCTTGGTTCCCTTTGGGCACCTCAGATGACACAAGACACATATGGGGTAACTCAGTCTGGCCCCTAGTGATCTTTTTTCATCATCAGCTTAATTCTTCTGACCGTAGTTACTAGATCCACCAACACTGTCTTAGAAATTCAACTCCTGTGTAGATCTCTACATTGAGAAATCTGAATTTGTATTTCTTATTCTCAGTCTGGATCCTTTACTGAAACATGAAGGTGGATTTGTCTATTTGTTTAGGGGGAAAAAAAAGGGAAAAAAAGAAAGAAAAAAAAAAGAGTGAAAGGCTACAAGCATAATTTATGAGAGGTTCAGAAACTTCTCTGGAGAATTACTTTTACTACTCTTACTACTACTACTGCTACAAGTAATATTACTCAGTGTACTTTTATAGTTCTCCCCAAAATAATTGCCATTTTTTACAGTGATGAGAGAAAGTAGAACAAGTATTTGGTCCCATCTTTTATGTCTGTTTATATTTTTGTCTTTTTATGAAGAAAATACAGAAAAAAATAAAAATATACAAATAATGTGTCCTCTATTTTGAAAATGATAGTTTTATACTATAATTTAATTACTATAAATTTAACTATATTATAATTAAATGTATTCTTTTAAACCGGAATCTTGTATATAAGCAGATTCCTCTATTTAGGCAACACAATCTCATATCTGTACCAGGGGCAAATCAGTCACATAAAAATAGGTTTGAAAATGATAGATACAAGTACTTTCCCAAATTTTACTTTCAGCGGGTGCCTCATCAGAAATGCTAGGATTTTATAAATCATTTATCTCATTTAGGAGGTACAATAGATGCAGCATGAGCAGCAAATGGGTTTCATAAGAATATTGGACTGTAGATTAACATTTTGAATCAATCAATATTCATGGTGTCTCTTTAAGCATTAAAAAACTTTGCTCTCTTAAATGCTAATAGGATGTAATGTTCTGCACCTGTTATATCACCTTCTAAGTAGGGGTCTCAAGGTAATTATCAGGCATCCATAAATTAAGCCTCAGAAAATCAATGTTATATCAGATTATTCTCTTGGAAGTGAAACAGGAAAAGAATGGTTCCATGTCTTCCTGGACGTTATGCAAGAAATGTTGTAGAGCAAAGTTAACAAAACCAAAGACAATATTCCATGAAGTACATCCCACTAAGTTACGTGAAAACTCCACAGAAAGTTCAGGATCATTTCTCTCCTATTTGGGGTATTCTCTAACCTTTATTAAGGGCTCTTTATTAAGGCCTGAGTGAAAGATATGATTAGTTTCAATCATTCCTTCTAACACTCATTACATTGCATATATCAACCGTGAATTACCTTTACCATCCTACCACTCAGTTTCCTAATTCCTTCTGGAGTTCCCCTGAAGGTTATGTATAGAATCATATACAAATGTAATAGATATGAGTAATCATAATGTTTTCCAGTGGCCTATATATCTGCAGGCATATAAATACATCAGGACAAATTCTGTTCCAATGATTGTACGGTTCCTTTGAAGCTGAACATATTTCTGATTGTGCAGACCTAAACCTTTAAAAATTGTAATCAGGAAAGGGGTACACCATTGTTGTCATTGCTTTAACTGCTCTCAGTAGAAAAGAATTACTGTTAACAACCATATTGGATATTTTCCTTTTCTTTTTACATTCATTCTTGTCTCTTAATAATCAAAGTTGTAAACAAACTGAGCCAGAGCACAAAGGCATTTTCACAACATTTTTGTTTTCTGTGTCTACAACTCTATGACTCCAGAACTTCTGATAATTTTAGAAGGAGGAGTCTGAAAAAAATGCACAAATTGGAGCAGCACAAGTAAATTCAAACAATCTCTCTGATTCCAAAAGTAAAGCTGCTATTCTAGTCTTATGTAAAGAAACTTACAGCAGCCCTTATCTTCTCTACAAATAAGCGATCACTCATGCTTCAGTAACTGCTGAAAAGATGATAAAGAAGATTCCTGAAAATCCATCTTATGAGAGTGACACAAACAGAGAGAATGTTCAAAGACAGGATTTTGGTTTCATTCCCCAGGAGAGAGATTTTCAAATGGATTTTTATAAGGAAAGTGAGATCGTATGGAGAAACATTATATCAATGATTTAAAGGCAACAGGGAAGCCTATAAAGAATGAGAAGAGGTCCCCAGAGTCCACTGGCATTTCCAACATAGAGAAAACCTGTCAGGGATATTTTATTTTATTTTTGGGGGGGTGGGAGGGTAGCCAATGGGAGTTATAGAAATCCTCGAAAGGTTTTAAAGTTAAGCAGGCAATGACAGGCAGTCTATCTTTTTGTTTTAATAATATCAGAGTTCAATGATTTTTTTTTTAATAATTCCCACTGAAGACACCTCTCTTGATGGAAACAGAATTAACCAGCTAAAAACTTCTTTGTCAGTGCTTTTATTCAGATCATCAACCTTGTCTTGATATTGCTTTGTCTGGTATCTTGAAAAACTCAAGAAAATTTTATCCTATGCAAGAAAGGAAATGTTTATTATTATGATTCAAACAAGTCATTAAAATAGCATCAACTTCATTAAAAATAAACAGAAAGCAAAAAACTTTTGCAGCAGCTGCTGTTAATTATGTTTCAAATACAGTATTTTAATATAGCAATAATGTAGATACATGTTACAATTACTAGAGTAGCAAAAAGCCAAGAATGAGGGCAAAATACATACAAATTAGTAATCCCATCTAAACTCACAGATGTTGCTATGATACCACACACAAGATATCTGTATGCATAAATGACTCCTTGTGAATAATAAATGTGAACAAATACTCTGTAGACACCTTTTGAAGGTATAGGTAAGAATAGCACCTACACAAATCATCCTTCCAATTTTCAAATGCCCTCACTATCAAAAAAAGCACTTTTTAACATGTTCATCCTCCCAGAGATAGGCAAGACTTATGGAAATGAGTTAGACCGATCAACAAGGCTCCAAATCATCAAAGCCTGGCAAATCTCTGACTCCCCCAGACTGCAGCCTTGGGGATCTGGCTCAAGGGCTTTTCTGAAGGTCACACAGGATATCTGTGGATGAACAGAGAATTCATTCCAAATTTCTAAAATCCGAGAACATTATTCTAATTACACTTCCTTCAATTCCTATGCCTTATGAAGACTGCTAAGATAATTTTCCTGTATGAGCAGTACTCTGATTTTTTACATATAGGTATCTCCTGTCACTTTAAAGCTACGCCCTGCTCGGTGGCAAAATATAGGTGGGGGGTAGGGGGTTGATGGTGCTAGGTTATTTCAATTAGTTTTAATATTGCATAGGTCAGGATTATCTCAGTTACTTATTCTGTTGACAGTTTTCTTCAGGTTCTTATTCAAACAATACTCAATTTTATTTGGTTTTCGTAAGGGAATATTTGTGTAGAGGTGAGGTAATTTTCTGAACACCTGCCTTGCCTGCACCACCCCAGCCTCTCCTTGAGGAGTGTACACTTCTTATCTATGGCATGAGGAATATGTTTAACTGCACTCTCTGATTCAGTCATTAGATGTCCCTGTGCACTGTGAGGGACTGTACGGTGCATAGTGCCTGGTAAGCAAGGCAGAGTTGAACTACACTGGTTCTGGGAAGTCTGCTTGATGCATTTACACTTGTTACTATCCTATTAAATACATTTATCCTCTTTAAGGTCTGTTATTTACCATTTGGCAGAATCTAAGTGATTTCATATCCAGAAACATCAATTGGCTAATCCTAGTTAAGTAGCATTGTTCCTTTTACTCACTAGGACAAGATGTTGTCAACTGGCCTTTAAGTCAACCCTTTTGGTTTGCCCAGTTTAGATTAATCAGCTTCACCAATGAGAACTAAAGGTCAGACTGAGTTGCTCATGTGCCATGAGCATCTCTGCATCTTCCTTTCCCTCTCTGCTTGCACCTGTGCCTTTTTCCAGCTGTCTGGCATTTGCTCTCTACCCATCCTCCTTGTGCAATATAAAATCTCCTGAATAACAGAGCAGATTCTGTGGGGTTGAAAATTTGTTGATTTTCTCAGAGGTTTACAGTTTTTCATTAGACTGGAATTCCAGACTTACTAGTTTTATAGTCATGTCCCCTCGTATTTGCCACAAGTTAGTTAAGAAGCACTAAAAAATGTGAACAATGAATCATAAAACACAAACATGGGTATAAAATACTATACAGTTATTCCCTCAAGACCATAATCAACTTCAACAAGAGCACTGACTGCACAATTAAAGCAAAGCAGAGCAGTTTGTGTTATATTGAAAAGATAATTGTTTTCTGCCTTATCAGGTAGAGGAATGCATGTCCACAGTGCACTCAACAAGTGCTGGAAGTTTCAGCACCAACCATAAATACCAAAGTATCTATCCTGCATTTGTGGACATGAAATAAGCCTTGCAAATAAGCCTTGCATAAACTGAGGAGAGAAAAGGTGTTTTTCTGCCCTCTGACTTGGCAAGCTGAACTCATGCTTTACAATATGTTCATATTCTCTAATGCTTCAGCAGCTGTCAAGTGAATTTCACAAAGCCCTTTTATATTATGAAGTGGAAAATATATTCAGAAGCATCAGAATTCACTGATATTGAATGTTTTTTCTCTGTAATGAAGTCTGTGCAAATGTAACAAAAGCAACTACTGTAGCAGTGATTCTAATTACCTTTCTAAAGCACTGAAAGAAATGTTGGCATTTTAATGGCAATTTATCCTCTGCAGTTTAACAAAGATGTATGTTCCTATTATTTGCCTTATATTGCTTCAAGTATTATGAACATGTGTAGGACTGTGTAAGTTTCTCCACCCTCAAGATATGTTTCAGCAAAAATATTTTTAGTGAACCTCTTACTTTTCATTATTTTTTATATTCTGTAGAAAATACCATAAATGACCTATACATTTTTTAAAGAGTTTCTGACAAAACGTCATGATACATTCACATTTGAACCAATCTTTGTGGAGTCCAGATGCATTTAAATTCTTGTATTAAAAATAAATAAATAAGGTCTCTATGAAACTGCAGCCAACTTTTATAATCCAGTCACAATCCAAAAAAAAAAAAACAAAATCTAAAATTCAAAGCAGAGAGCTAGTTTGGCTTGGTGTTTTATTTATATCATGTCTTTGCCATTTATTTATATCATTCTAAGATTTCTGTCTCTGTAAATTGTAGCTGATAATCTGAGAAGGAGAAAAATACATTTATTACATTGAATTAGAAAACTATTAACTTAACTGAAGAAAAGCTTGTATACAGGGTTTCAGTCATACAAACACATGCAAATGTGCTACACATTGTTCACAAGCAGAAAGAGTAGTTTTGATTAGACTAATCACGTACTTTAATTATACATTAATTTGTAGAACTCAAGCCAAATATGTGATGCATTCAAGTCCTTTATTAAGAGTACACTTGGGACACTTTGTTACAGGACCCTTCAGATTATAGCTCTCCATCTGTTGTGTGTTAAGGGAATTAGAATAAAGCTAATTTAAGGGCTGAAAGGCAATGCACTTTCACTAAAAAAGCGCAAATCCAGTCTACTAAGAGGGTTACAAGAAGAAGAATCAGTAATGCAAATATAAGATACTTATCTGATGTTACTGGCTCTGTGCAATTTTCTGGAAGGAGAAGCTGTCTTCCCGTTCAGCAGATGTCCTCCCTTCAGTCTCTGCAAGTTTGCAGTAGACCCATCTGCTGCAATCCTTATCTGAATTCTATAGAAGAAAATGATTAAGTCCCATGTGGGACTTTTCAGTTACTTTCATAAAACTTTTCATAAAACACTTAAACTGACAACTATTCTACAGCATGAAATTCTTTGAGGAAAGTAATAAAACTTAACCAATGCAATAAAATTAAGCCTGTAACATATATAGCAACCCAAATTTATGTCACATTAACTGCTTTTCTGAATTAAAGTCAACTATAATATGAAAACATTTCTCCTTCTTTGTGAATACAGATGTGATTTTGAAGAAATTATGATGTATTACAGAAACCTTCCTGTATCTTTTAGTGGGCTCTGTAATGTTGAATGAAGAGCTATGTGTCTTTGTTTTATGTTTCTCAGCCAACCTAGTGGTTGTATTCAATAGAGAAATGTTATTTCTGCCAGGAGAACCACTTGTACCTCTAGATCTGGGTATATAGAATCAGAATTCTTCATCACCATGAATGACATTTTTATCCAGCCTTGTTCCCATGAGACATGCAACATGCATGGGTTCAAAACAGCTCCTATAAATTCAGATGTTTTTATTTACCAGTTTTGCTTATTTGTTTATTTTGTTGTGATATTTGCTGGGTAAACAATGTTTCCAAAGTGCTACAGGAAATCAATGTCAAAAGTCTTGCTGGTGGAATTCTAATGAATTGGAAAAAATTTACCATGTTACTTAATCTCTGTTGCCTTTGTTATTGGGAATATTTTTTGTCACATGTGATAAGACTTATTGTTAATGCATTAGGAATAAAATGAATACTGATAAGAGGCTATTACAAATTATGAAAATTTGATCAGCCTGTCATATTGTGGCAGAACAGAAGTCTGTTTCTGTATTCAAAAAAAATTACATTATGAAAGAACATGGAGTACTCTAGCTCACTTTCATAGCCGATGTAGGAATATTGACAGTGGTACTACACACAGATTTGTAAAATCTTTCTAAGATTAGACCTCAGTCCATGTCTCCCAACCTTTTATCTGACTTATCAAAATTCTAGGAGATTTAGGCAAATGTCACCTTTTTTTCTTGGGTGCTTAATGAATATGCATAACACCATATTTCATTGATTTCCATCATTATTACTCCTCACATTCTTATCATTAGGTGTTTGCTGCTATTGGACCTTCTGTTTCTCTCTCTGTTTCTTCCTTATGACCCACTTTATTTCATTCTAACATCTGCATTCCATTCTCTTTTGATTGTGTAGGTTTGTTGGGGTTTTTACACTTGGTTTCACATTATGCTTCTGGATGAAATCCTGGTCACTCTGAGGGATTTTTGCTAAACAGCTCCATAACAACAACTCATCCTTTTAATCTACACAAATCAACTTCTCTTTTCTGACCATCATGTGTCATAGTGCCTAAAGCATGTCTGGAGTTTTTATTGACTTAGACAAGTTATGTTTTTTAGCACAGAGCTTAAAAACATGTAACATTTCCCAGAGTGGCCACTGATCACTGCATATCCTACCACAGTGTTAGACTTCCTGTGAAAAGAATGTCTCACACGGTGTCCCACATACATGTTGCAGGAGTAGATTTGGCAGATTTCTGACCACAAATCCAGACAGCACTAATCCTGAAACCTGGAGTCCTGAAGATATCACTTTGAGAAACTCTCCCATTTGATTGTCAGAAGGCCTGTCTATCAACAATTTGTACAGCACCCTGCCTGATATAACTGACCCAAAACCCTGACCCGAAGCTCAGATCAGCCACAGACATCCCACAAGCTTATTCATGAAAGCCCTAAGCACACAGCAAAGTAGCTTATTAATAAGTATTTTTTTCTTTTTTTCTTTTTTTCTTTTTTTTTTTGAAATCAGCTGCCCAGATTGCATTGCTACTAACAAGGTGCAGCAATGCTATTTCAGGGATTCCCACTTAGTGAGACATTCCCTTGCATTGTTCTCAGAAAACTATTTTATTTCTCAGAACAATCAATGCTTTCCAGCTTCCAGTTTCTACACTAAGTTATGGAGACATGCCTGCCTTGGATGAAAATGAGATCCAGGGAAAAAAAATATGGAAAGAAAAATGGGGATAAGTAACCATTTGATGTTATCTTCAATATGAAGAATGGACAGAATGCTGCTTTCACCTTGTCCTTGTAGTAGCATGGACAATCATTTGCTTATTCGTTTCCTAGGGTAAAGCAAACACCCTGTGACAGAATTCCTATGAAGCAGGGCCATTTGACTGATGAAAGGTATTTGAGCAAGTAGCCTATATAGAAAGCCCACCTCTCTATATTCAGAGAAAACTTAGGTCCCAAGAAAGCAGGACATACGATGGACACATTTACCCATGTGGAGACAGTAGGGCGAGACAATATATTCAAACCCTGTATGGGCTTCCCATGACAGGAGCTACCACATAACCTAGCCCAGGATTCCACTTGGTTCTGTGCTTCAAATAAGGATGACCATGGCTAATAATTCAGTTACTGCTAAAAAAAAAAAAAGAAAAAAATAAAAGAAAAAAAAGTAACATGGATCTTTGCACTGCCTGACTGCTTCCATTCTTTTTTTCTTGTCTCACTTTCACAGGCAATGCTGAGCATGTGCTGCTGGGGCCCCACCATTAGCTGCACATAAACACAAATTGACTTCAGGTATTGCTACACAAGTTACAGAAGGTCTCAACAAGGGTCATTCAAGCTGAAACCGTAGGCATCCATAATAAACAAGGCAGTGGTAACCTTCCAAAGACACTGTTTCTTTTCATCTTATGCTATTCAAGCTTCTTGAGGAAGTAAGTTGAAGATGCAACCCAGTGCCACGTGTACCCATGTCCTCATGTCCCTATGCATGTAAAGAAATGTCAATGAGACTTGTATGTTTTAAGGGTTATGTTATTAAAGTGTTCTATAAAAAAATGAACATTTTTCATGGTAGCTAGTGCCCAGGAAACCATCTGATCCCCCAAAAAGCCTCCAGTCTAACGTGATGGTGGTGCCAGCGAAGGTGTTGAGTTCCATAAGCAGGACCTGTTTACAGAAGCAGATCTCCAACAGGCAGCAGTAAAATAGCTGCCACTAGCACCACCAAGACATGGCAACAGCTGCCTCTAATGACCTTCAAGCACTGTGTGATATTAGCACTTATTATGTTTGTTACCATAGTGCTCAGGAAAGTGGAGCTTGCACAATATATACACAGCATCCCTGCTCCACAACAGCTTCTTATCTAAATAGACAAGCTGATAAAAGCTAGCGCAAAGGATTAAATATACAAACAGAGCAAAAGGAACAACTGCCTGCAAATTTCATGTCAGCTACTCTTGTTTACTTGTCCTTTGGGCAGAGTTTAATTAGTAAGGGATTAGCTGACAGATAGTCAGAAGACGGGATGGTAAAGAGAGGCAAGGAGAGGGAGGGAGGCTGAGATGGGCGTCTGTGAGAGAGGAGGCTCAGGGGTTGCAGAAGGTGGCTGCACGGTACAAGCGAGAAGTATTCATAAGCCAGACTGTAAGAAGGCAGACTGATGGCTGCAGTGTTAACTGTAAAGGGACAGAGGCACAATCCTGTCTTGCCATGAATGGGCTTATAGCAAGGAGGCAGTCCTGAATGGTTATTGCTGTTAGAATACTCAGCCTGCCTACAGTGTGTTTCACTCAGGGGCTCATCGTTACCGGGGCATAGCTGTTATACAGAATGCTGTTTGTTTTAACATCCTCAGAACCAAAATCAGCCTTGAGCTGGTTCCTCCAAAAGCTTTTGTCTGGCTGAGTGCTGATGTGGTGCAAAAAGCTGGTGCATCCTGGCGGGTACCTATGCTCTGCTGTTCCAGATCAGATAGCTGAGGAGCCCCAGGGACCCCATCTCTTTAAATCCCCACTTATTTCAGAGCTGAGGTGGCAGGAATCCATGTAAAATGTCCTTTTCCATTTGCATTGAGCAGAGCACCAAGTCTAGCTAAAAACAAGGACTGGTTTCTGGAGTATGCTTTGTATTGTGTCATGCGGAAGCTGGGGACCAGCCATCAAAGTAGCCATCAAGAAATGGGAGTCAGAATTAAAAAGATGTCAGAAAAAAATGAGTGAAATAAATGGTCATGATAACAGAATCCAATGCAGGGGGTGAGAAGGAAGGTACAGTGGCATTGTTTCTTTTTCCTAATAAAAATGTAAGATATGCAGCCTTTCTAAATGATAATTCTCTTGTGAATTCTGAAGGCAGGGGATATGTATGTGTTGCTGTAGGCTCCAGTGAAATGTAGAGGGAAGGAGAACCTGCCAGTGGAGGGTGGCATTGTACAACATATAAGCAGCTTCTCTTACTTTGGATTTACCAACCAGGAGTAGCAGTTAAACCCCACAGCAATCCTCCATTCTTAGTTTCCAAAATAACACACAGTGGTGGGCTGGAAAGCACCTTCAGGTCAAGGACATGGAGAAGATGAGAAAACTGCAGAAAGAAGTAGAATGAAATTAGGAGATGGGATGAAATGGTCAGAAAAGAGAAGGTAGAAACTGAGAGGGTGCAAACCCGATGAAAGAAGACCAGACAGGACAAATTGTCACTAGGGCGGAGGATCAAAATGGGATGTTTGAGTAAATACTACCTTGGTGGAGAATGTAAATTAATATGTGTATATATATATATATATGGAAAAATAGATCAGAGAAAAATTGAAGGGTTAATTTAGGGTTAATTCTGGACTGAAGGGGGAGGAACAGGACCTCACCCAGGAACAACAGATTTCCTGATGCAGATTCTCCCTTCCTGCCATCCATATGCAACATCAATGCTATGTAGAGGGTAACAGCACCCTAACTGAAGGATGCAGTTTATAAGCTGGAAGTAACAACCACAATTGATCCTGCTTATACTGTGAAAACATTTTTGAACTCCTGTCCTACTTTGGCCAATCCTGTATGCTCTTTTATGAGAATGGGTCATCTTTAACTGAACATTTTTACAGTGTACCTTGGATCATTGAAGCCTAGTTTAGCAATCACTGATAAGAAGTATGATTTCAAAATACAAACCTGAACATGTGATTGACACCATTTCTAACAATGCACACAAAGGAACTTTTGCCAGACCCCAAAATTCTGTTTCAGAAATGAACAAATTCTAGAATTTATTGTTTTTCTTAATCTAAAATTTTCTTTCTTTAAAATATAATTTCAGCTTTCTATACATAATATACTCCTAACTGTACATTGAGTAAATTCTTGTTCTGTGTAGGTTAGACTTTAAAATATTTGTGTGTAAATATATTGGCCACATCAAAGAATCGCATTGAAAATACTGTTTGTTAAAGTGGTGTTGAAACAAATTTGAAAAGTTACTTGCCCATTTACAGTTGTTTCTGTTCACTCACTGTGAGAGACTTATAAAACCACAAAATGGATACAGTAGGAAGGGACGTTGGATGTCATCTAGTCTAACCACATATTAAGACCCAGGTCAGTCAGAACAGGTAGCTGAGGACCACATCCAGTTGGATTTTGAATATTTTCAAGAACAGAGACTTTACAACCTCTCTAGAGAGCACTGTTCCAGTGTTCGATCACCCTTATATACAAAAATGTATGCTTAAATGTTTAAACAAAATTTCTTGCCTTTTAGTGTGTGCTCATTGCCTTCTATCCTTTCAAGAGACACCACAGAGAAGAGGTTTGTTCTGTTTCTTTTACCCCTTCCCATCACTTACTTTAAAAAAATGTTAAGATCCCCCTGAGTCTTCTCTTCTCAAAGTTAAACATCCCAGAACTACTCAGCATGCACAGTAGTGCATGTATAATACATTTCACCCTATAAACTAGTACACTGAAACTGAAAACACTTCCAGAAATAAAAATCTGTAAGAAAGAAAAATTAATGGCAATCAGCAACTTCATAGAAAAACAAGGTCACAACCTGATTAAATAATATATGACAAATTCTCAAGCTGCTTAATGAAAATGAAAAAGCAATATTTAAACATGAGAATGACTTCAAAATTACAACTTTCAGAAACAATAAAAATATACCTTATTTTTCACAGAAAATAGTCAAAACATTTTTTTTCCCTTTAGAATGTACAATGAATAAGAGCTTATCTATTGTTTATTCTCCTTAAAGTTTATCAATAACAAAATATCAAAATGATGGGTACCCATCTCCTGAAAAAGAAGAGTAAGAAATTTTTAGCAAAGCAGTTAAGCTTAGCATAGTATAGCTTCCACCAAAAAAAAAAAAAATTGCATACATATTGTGCATATTTTTTTATTTTTCTGGTTAGGTTTTAAATTTTTCTTCTCTCAACAGTTTAAGTGCCACACAACACTGGTGCACATACTAGCTTTTTTGTAAGACCATTTCTTCAGCCAAAAATTCTTGTCTGCTAGATCAGTCTTGTGCACAGGAAATATGGTCCTTTCATATCTCACTCTCATCTGGTAAATTTAAAAAGTAAAATACTGATGAACCGGTGCAGCTGTTGTGCATGATGAGGAATAGTTGGGAAAAAAACTGTGAAAGAAAAAAAAAAAAAAGAACAGTGTTAGACTCAGCAGTAAAGGGCCAAATTTCTCACAGAGGAAATGCCAAATTTCTCACAGAGGAAAAACTAAGCTAGTATGGGGATACGAGCGCACCAAACACTTCATACTTTCCCTTCTTGCCTGCTTACTCACTTTTTTAAATATCTTCTTCCAGTTGCCATAAAATGAAGTGGAGCTACCAGCTAATCACGTCTTTCCTGCTTCTGTTTAGACAATATATATTTTAAAAGACCGCATCTCTGCATGTCTTGCTTCACATAGAGAAACACATTTGGTAATTTTAGTTTTTTATAACTGGTAACTGCAGTATTCAATTTAATTTGCTACACTGCCCAGGACTGTTTTGTGAGCAGTGAGTCCATCAACTAACTTTAGATTTAGCTAGTAGCTAAAACAAAGATTCTTTCTAAGCAGCAAGAGGAAAGCAATTTGGAAGAAACACGTTTCAGCCCAATACAACCCCCCATGATATAAACTTAAGCAGTTCCAGGAATAACAGAAAGTTGTGTATGGGTATGCAAGTAACTACGTGTTAATCTGTCTGAGCGGATGTACTGTAGTCTTTATCTCCACTGACTGGAAGCTAATGGTCAGCTTGCTGTGTCACTGCCAACTATAAATAATAATAATAATAATAATAATAATAATAATAAATAATCCCTTTTAGATGTTTAATGATACCAAAGAAAGATCATGTAACTAATAACATAAGCATAATTTATCAGAGATCATCCTGAAACAGCAGACTGTAGTATTTTTCTCATAATTGTGTTGAATTACTCAGTTAATACCATGCTTTTTCCATACCCTTATCTCCCTCATCACACGAAACAGAATCTAAATTCATTAACCATTTTAACAGTGTACAGCATAAAAAGCTTTATAAGAAAACACTGATGATGGTGTCAAGCAGGAGTTGTCAGCGATGTACCTGTAACTCCTCATGAGAATGTATGCCCACAGCATTTGTTCCCATTCTAAATAGTAAGAGGTGCTAGCACTACTTAACTGTGTCAGCAACGTCAAAACAGCAAAGCCTTTTAAAGACCCTAGAGAATGTTAGGGATATCTTTTGATTACAGAAGAGGTATAATATTATGTTCCTGAAAGGAGACAGAGAACTGCATTAATCCATCACCTGCTTCAGCTTTGTGTTCAGAATGGGTTTCCACAGAGTTTGCTGAGACTGCAGAGCGAAGTATCAGGCTCCTCACCTTGCAGGAAAAAGGTGTTTATCATAGGAAAGAGACCAGGTTGCTACACCATTCAGTATGAGCAGGAGTTGTTATAACTCCTTGATGTTAATCTTGATGTTAATGGCAGAGCAGTCTGGGTTAGGGACTATAGCTCAGAGTCTATCAGTAGCCATGTTGGACCAGATGAAAGGCCCAGTTCCATTTATGGCCAATAGCAGATGGATAGGGAAAGAATATAAGGAACAGGCAAGCATAAAATTATCCAGTTCCTAGCTTGCCCTCTCAGTGTTTGACGGTGATTAATGGACTTTGTGCAAGAGACTGAAATGGGAACAGCATATGTATCCCATTTTATGATGACCATTCACAAATTTCTTGAATTCCTTCTTATTTTTATATAAAGGAAGTAAATTTTTCAAAAAACAAATAACTACATTGGAAAATGTATTGTCCCAACAAGCTGCTGAGTCCAACACGAAAGGCTCAGGAATAAGGTAGAAATATATACCAGAAAATTAAATTGGGGAATTTCCTGTTCTCATATTATGAGAAAAACTAAACAATGTAATAATCTCCTCTACCGCTCTGTCATCTCTCTTTCAGGCCAAAGACTCCCAGCCTATGTAACATTCCCTTACCTGGAAACCATTCTGCAGCTTAGTTATTCACATTCAGCATCAGGACACAGATCTGTATCCTTTCACTGTTACTGAAATCAAAATTTTAATGATTCTGAACTATTTTGTACCACCAGCAAATTTTGTCATCATATCACTTGCCCGCCCCCCCCCCCCCCCCGCCCCTTCCAGTTTGAAACCTAATGGTAACACCTAGCTATTGAAATGGTTGCTTCTTTCCCTTAGTTCTCATTTTAAAACAAGCTGTTAATAGAGAATTTTTTTTTTATTATTCCATGACAGTTTAGTTTTTTAAG
Source organism: Cygnus atratus (assembly GCF_013377495.2). NCBI lineage: Eukaryota > Metazoa > Chordata > Aves > Anseriformes > Anatidae > Cygnus > Cygnus atratus. The sequence continues at coordinate 33,975,114 of NC_066364.1, read as the reverse complement.
GGTGGACAGCTTAAAAATTGTTGGATATCCAAGAACATTGTATCAGCCAAATTATTCTTGCTATCATACTTATTTATTTTGTTATGAATTATATCAATTTGCCTAGTACTGAAGTTAGAATTGCTGAGATGTTGTTCTCCAGGTTAGTACCAAAATCTTTCCAAAAACTCTTTCCTTTGGTATACAGGCTGTGTTAAAGAGTGAGTTGCACAACCCAGAAGCCCAGAACTTTAACCTCTGATTTTCTTATTATTTCCTTGGATCACCGATATTTTTCTTGGCTATTTCTCTCAATATAATTCACTGCTTTAATCAAAACTAAATTATTACTCCAATTTGGCATTTACTCAAACTAACAACTAACTTAATTTCCACAGCATTTGCTGCATTACTGTTATTTTAATGACACCCCAATAGAAATGTAGGTAGGAATTTCAATGTATTATCCCAGTGTTATCACTGTGTATGGCCACCAGCAAAGGGAGTTGTGTGACCCTCTTCCAGGATACACTGGCCAAGTTCAGTCTTGAGGGGACAGTGAGGGAATTTCCAGATGAAATAGGTTTTAAAGAACCATTGATTTGAAAAGCAAGAGGACATTTGCAAGAAAAATATCTGGACACTCGTCGGTTCTTTCAGACAGAAAATATCATTTCTTAGTGTCAAACTATCTTTCCTTTATGTGATCGTATTTGGTCTCTGCTACTAAGGAGAGACATGAGGAAGAGGAATTGTCTAAGAAATATAAAGAAAAACATGAAACAAAACATAAGATTTTTTTGACCTTCCTGAGAGATATAGGTTTGTGCTGTTGTTTTGTTGTTATTGTATTTTTGTTTAGTTTTGTTTTGTTTACTTACTAAATATAAGTTTCACATTAGTTCAGGAAGAAAAAGAATGCACAATGGCTGGACAGCAGTCGTGGGCAAAATACAAATACTACCCAACTGGAAAAGCTTAACAAAAAGACAACTTGTTTTCTTCGCAACAAACTCATTAATACAGGAGTAGTGCTGATGCCTAACTTTCATATGGAAACTAGAATATCTGAAGAATAAAATAATAATTCAATTCATTTTTTTTTAATTTAAAAATTTTTTTGTGAAATAAAAATGTGAAATATTTTTGTGAAATATTTCATCAACATTTTAATTGCATGAGAAAGGGGAAAAAAATCTTTCTTACATCTAGTTTCTTGTTTGTTCCTACAGATGCATTTCTAGCTCTCCAATTTCATCCCTTCCATTTGCAGATACAGTTTGAGAGACAAGGCTTAGTTTGGCCAAATTCAGTAGCAAAGAAGGGAGTAGAAGAATCCAGGTTTCCTCAGTTTTAATCAAAAGCCTACATCTGTGTCTATTGCATAGCAGTTGCAGGATACCAGTCTGGCTCCTGCAGAGGCAGAGAAAGACTTGGGATTATTTAAAAAATACTTCATGAGTACAGATCTACCCTTCCTTGTGGTGAGGCAAGTTTCTCAGGGAAATGCAGCGCGGAAATTATAAGTAAAACAGTTTGCTTGACCAGAAGGAGAAATGACTCAGAACATCTAAAACTAGAATACAAACTTAGATGATTTAGACTGCTGTTTGGAAGAGAAAATCTGTCTTGTTTGCATTAGGAACTTGAGTTAGCTGGCACCCTGATTTCCATACCTAAGTAGGGTACCTAAAATTTAGCACTATACATAACTACTTTTAGATCGTCTTTATGTGGCAATGTCTTGAACCTCAGTCTTGCCCACCATTTACATAAAACATCTTCAAAACAGGATTCTCAATGGCCTAAATTGTTATTTTTCTGCAAACAAAGGAAACAGCTTTTGTTGTATTTAAACAACATGTCAGCATATCATTTTAGATATGTGCAGTGATTCATTGAGCTGACCATTAACAGGTCTGATTTAAAACATTTACGAGCACTTATCTTGGATGAATGGATCTTTTAGTACACAGTTTTGCCCTTCCCATGTCTTGGTAATGTATTTGTAGTGCACTATTGAATTGCAGTTGAATTTTTTTAATTGCCTCTTTAAGAATATATAATTATTGTTGACAGCAAACCAACTAGAAGAAATGCTTCTAGATTAATTAACAGTGACCTATAATTAAACACTACAGTACTTAGAGATGGAGTGGTCCCTAGATAATATTGCTTTAGCTTTAATGAGTGTTTATCATTCTTGTTTGCTTCCACTGTGCCAGTTATCAAGGTTAGTTTAAAAAAAAAAATCTTAATTAAATGGAAATACATAGAAGGCACTGCCTTAACAGAAAACAGCTTGAAATATTCATCATTTAAGCAGCATCCCAATGTATGCAGACTCGCACCCTACACCTTTTAGTCAAAGTTTACCCATGGAGCTCAATATTTTCCGAAAGTCATACCTTGACACTAAACAACACTGTGGTACCTTCTAGGATTGTTTCTGCACAGGTTTATTTTAAATTCTCTGAAAGATACAAACATGTTTTGTTAAATGTGTCTTTTCCTATATGAGAAGGGATCACCCAACATTTTTAAAAGAAAGGATTTCTGATTCTTGCTTCAGACTCCACTAACAACTCTGCATAGTAATTAAGTAAATCTCTTTATTGCACTTTTTAAAATTCAGTCCAATGCTTAAATTAGATTCCTAATGGAATTAAAGGATCACATTCCTACTAAATTCCATACGGAGTATTGTACCTAGGGTTCTCTGAAGAAATGGCCTGTGATTTCCAGAAATGCCGACCCTGCACTTTCAGAAGATGATGCTAGAAACAGTGAATTCCACTACCACAAGAAAAATTCCCTGTGCTTCCAAAAGTTGCAGATCCAGACTTGAAGCAATCAACAATGAGATAACATATTAGGGGAACTTCCATCTTTCAACTGTAACATGCTTATGAGCACTAAAGATTATGTGGATCATAGAGGTAGTCCATATATGACTATACCACATACCATATGATTATGATATATAAAATATGTAAAGTTGAATACTGGTACTGCTAAATAATGATCCTTCTTTAATACTCAAATTTTCTCTGGTATATATCCTGATCATCTCCACTGCTGGCTTTCATTGTGCTACTGACAAGGTCTTCCTAATTTGTTTTGTTAGAACAGTAAAACAATGTAAATGAAACAATATATATAAAGCATTACAAGGAGCACTGAAAATCAGAAAAAGATTGGGAAAATAAGATAAAGCAGACCTTGTTGGTCTCAGCTCAGTCTCTTTACTAGCTGGTCCAAGTAGTTAAAATTAGGCTATCTCAGGAAGGGAGGGAGGTTGTCATTGTTTAAATCCTAAGTAAAAATAGAATACTGATTGGGTTCAAATGAAGGTTGTTCTTAAAGCAACTTGAACTTACAGAGCTAGAAAACAGAGTTGCTGCCAGTCTAGATATTTCCTAATCTAAAATCCAGTTGCACAGAAATCTCTAAGTGAGACAGACATTTACAAATACCGTCCAGGTAGATTTTTAGGTTTATTGGAACACTATAAAACATTCTTGAAAACAAAAAGTATGGCACTTTTACACATTCCAAATATGTAACAGGAATAGTTATTTGGGAAACTGGAACAGAGCTGTTTGAAAACTGTATTCACTCACTGCCAGTTCTTGGCCCAGTTATAGCTGTGTGCTTGAAATATCATTTCCTACTTTTTTTTTTTTTTTTTTTTATTATTATTCTCCTTCCATGCACCACCTTCCATCCCCCACAACCAATTTGGAATCAGCTTGTGCCAGCCCTGAACATTGCTGCAATTTACTGCTGAGTCACATCATTTCCCTGCTGTCATAGAACATCATCATCAATTCTATGATAGAAATATCACAACAGCAACTTTTTGGTATGAGGACGGAGAGGGGCTTCCAAGTCAAATGTAGTGGGAAAGCAGAATATAGTATGTTCTTTCAGAGAAAGCTCTCTTCCTTTTCAAAGGAAGTTCCCTGTTTTTTGTGATCACAGGTTTGGAAATAGCACAATCATCTTTCCCCATGATTTCACCTCTGCTCGCTTGCCATACCTCTGGAATGCCCAAATGATCACTGTTTGAAGGCAATGGGCACTAGAAGAGACTTCCGTTGTTTATCGTGGTGGTGCTGAAGTCTACTGGGGTTGACAGATGCTGCTCCAGAAGGTTAATAAGATGAAGAAAGCTCTTCCAGCTGGACCATAAGAGGGATTATGTCTGAGCAGCAGATAAAAAGATTATTCCCGAAACAGACACTGCTTTTTTTTAAAACGTCATCACTCCTGTCTTACCACTCCAGTCCCCCAGGCTAGAAGTGTTTGCGTTGGAGGCATTTGTCCAGCTCTTGAATTCTGGCACCTATTCCAATCTTCACCTACTTGCAATTCAAAGCAGCCCACATCTGAGGACAGCTGAAGAAATAACAAAGAAAAAAAAAAAAAAAAGAGGGAATATATTTGGAGACTTTAATTGTTAAAAAAAAAAAAGAAAAAGAAAAAATCTTCTACTTGACCTCAACATTCTTATATCCTGCATGATTATTCTTGAAAACTGTGAATGATCAATAGACAGCATGCATTTGAAAACTGGAGTAATATTTTTGGTCATTTGCCTTGCTCTCCAAGTTCAGGAAAGCAGAGGTAAGTTCATATATAAAAGGATTATACTAATTAACTTTAATAGGTTAAAAAAAAAAGTGGAAAGATCAGGTCATTTTGTTATTATCGAATTATTTGTTTGGAATTTGGTGTCTTGACAATTCAGATAGGGACAGCACAGCTGGTGAGACAGCTATGAAGTTGGAAATGGAAATGTTGACAATATTTCTCATGTGTGTTCCCTTGGCTTTACATTTTCTATAAGAGATGCATTTTAGTTTCTATTCACCTGCATATGCTCTATTATGAAAATATATATATATATATATATATATAACTTCAAAAACAATTATATGAAAGGAACAAAACATCTGAAAGAACGTCTAAGGAAGTGTTGACATTGTTAAAGATTATCTGCTATCTTTGAAATGAAGAGAAAGTAAAATATATTTTTGTATTTACCAGCTATTATCAGAAAAAACTTCAAAAACTTTTAGAAATACAGATTTTGGAGGAATAGAACATACTGCCAAATAAACAAGAAACAGCAATGCTAAGAAGGATTATACACAGAACAGAACGAGCAGGAAAATATAAATATTACAATAGGAAAATGAAAAGGAAATATCTGCTAACATAAGTACATATTTGGAAAAGCTAAAATAGAAAGAAACCGCCCTATAATTAAAATAACATGACAAAATATATTCCTTTTGTGATGCATAGTATGATTTTTAAATGCATTCCAATAAACAGGTCTCAATGAAAATAAAATGAAGTAGTAATATGTGAAATTATTTGCAAGTAAACAGAAATACTGACAACTTTGGTGTACTTAGTACGACAGCTAGCTACTGCTCCCTTTAAAAACATCACAAAGTTCACAGCAATTTTAAAGCTTCTTCAACAACAGAAAACAAAAAATGGTGGTGTGATTTTTTCCCTGTTTGGTTCCATATGCAATTTAGATGCTTGGGGAAGGTGTTTAATTTGTGGGGAGTTTTCTTATTAACTTTTCTGTCTATGCTTTGATATTTAAAAAATTAAACTAGCAGCCAACATCACAACTGCTTTATGCTTTGCCCACGTGAATGACCTCCTAGTTTCTGTCAACTGCAAGCATATTAATTAAATGCAAAGAATATAAAATAATAAAAGAGGAGTATTCCCAACGGTATTGAAATAGAGATGGCATGAAACATAGTCTACTGTCAATAAGAATTGGAAAGTTTTATTTCCACATCACTTGTTTTTGAGTCTTGTTCTTCTGTGTACAGATTTTCTTTAAAAATAATTCAGTTCATGTATCTCATTGATATTATGTAAATCTTGTCTTGTGGACAATTACAGTACTGAAAACATGCTTGGGAAAAACTAATGCATTAGTTAACACTAGATTTATATTCTGTTGTTCTTTGATTTTACCTTTTAATTTCATGCAAATAGTTTTATTTAATCATTAATGATAGTTTGGAACTATGGCAAAAATGAGAGAATGAATGATAGTTCATCTCTGACAAGGAAAATAAGGTTTATCAAAATACACTGGTTTTGCACTTTAAATTGCATATTCTCTGATGGAAAAAGATAAATTCCATGTAATTCATGCATGGCTGATGATATCATTACAGTCTATATTTATAGTTATGCAATGAGAAAGTAATAATGTGAAAAGTGGAGTCACAGTTTCACCCATCATAAATTGTGCTTGTATGTTACAATGCATTTCCCATAAAAGATTGTCACAAAATTATAGGAGAGCATCTTGACAGAGGGGAATACAGAACTGTATATTATCCCCCTCAGAGAAGCAGTAGAAGACTCAGTACTTGGAAAATCTACCAACATTCAGAAAGCAATGCTGGATAATACACTACATATAGCATCTTGAAATAGGGAGAAAATGATTTAACCGTGAGCTAAAAGTCTTTTTTATATCTTGTATTTTTCTCCTTTCAAATATAACAAGCAACTCAGCTCCCATTGTAATATATATCAAAGCTTTTATAGTAGTCTTTTAATTTTCTAATTTTTGATGGCTTTCAAGGGAAAAATTATTTTTTCTATATATGTATGTGATAATTGGAAAAATTTCTTCCCAGCAGTTTTTTAAAATACATTTGGCATGCACAAATACATAACTGCTTTTAATATCAATACATAACAATAATATCAATAACAAATAATATCAATACATAACAATAAATGTTATATAATTATGTTATATATAGTATTTTTAAACTGTGTTGTTATCTCAAATACACATACAAATCTCAAAGGACTTAATGCTTGTCTTAAAAAATTTCTTCACCAGAGCAGGAATGCATTCAGAACTGCTATTTTATGACTGAGAATTAGGGTAGAAAAAATATTTTGAAAAGTACACATGCTCTCCCAGTAGTCTGAATACTTATATTAATCACTTATTAAAGATCCTAACATAGATGATTCGAGGCTTTTAGGACTATTCTAGTCTAAAGTACATTTCAGCTATGACAAACTAGGAAATAAAAGATTAAGAAATAAAATACTCCAATCTTAAAATAAGAATAAAAAGAATAAAAATATCCAAATCATTTTCTATTTTATTTTTCATTATGAACAAAACTATCTGAAACTCAAATTCTTGTTTTACTCACATCTGTGTTTTAGGGTGAACAAAAATGGGGCTTATTCAGAAACGTCCTTCCTAAACCTTATTTTAGGACTAAGACCCATCTCTCAGGCATTTGGAGGCTGTCCAGGAACACCTCCAATCCCACAGATAACAAACAAGAAACTGTAGGGTGCAACATAAAGACTTCAGAGATGGAGTGTTTATCTTTGACCATGGCTAGTGCCAAACTCCAGGAAATGACCTCAGGACTTGAACTCAGATCTTTGCCACTGTCCTGACACAAACTGTCTCTAATAATGGGCAGAGAAAGCGAGGGGGACAAAATCTGTGTGATGGCAAAATATATATATATACAATTAAAATATGACAGTAATTTTTAACTGCTGAATTGTAAAACATTGAACATTCACACTAACCAGCAAAATACAGACAAGCTTTGAACTCCCCAAACTATACACTGATGCTGAGTACATTCTAGCACTTGATACTAAGAATGTAAAGGAGAAAGAGAACATTCAAGAGTGCTTAGTGTTAGTTTTTAATCAGCAAGCAAATAAACTCTATTTACTCAGTCATTCTTTAGGACACAAAGGCTTTCTGTGTGCTCTACGAAATCATTTTAATTCATTCTGACTTACCACTTCCCTCTCGACTGTTCTAATTCAACAATAACTGTTGCAGACCTTCATTACTATAATTGTCCTCAAAAAAAGGGTTAAACAAATCTGTGCCAAACAGAGAACAAAGTCAAAGAATATATATCTTCAAAGAAAGAAAAAAAACAGAAAGCATTAGCTTTGTGCATTAAGATTATTCTCTACTTTCACCCATAAAACAAGGATTACCAAATTAAAGCTAACCGTCCTGGTTGTGCGTATAAACAAAAGAAAAGTAAAATATTGTTTGTTTGTTTAAACAAATGCAAAATTGTTAGCTATTTCCTGACTAAGAGACAAACTTGGATAAAAATACTAAAGTATCAACATGGAATCTTAAAGGTTAATTACAGTTCTCATCACATCCATTCCACAGTAATTAGTGAAAAATATGTGACACTATATGTGACTGAACAATTAGCTGGGAGGAGGTGGGGTGGGATCTCGGAAAACAACTGTGGACAAGACAAACATTCTTAATAATAAAATATTTTCGCTCTTTACAAACTTTTTGAAAATATATTATTAAAATATATTTTAATGTTATTTTAATTGTTTAATTATTTTAATTAATCAACTTAATTTATTTTTAATTATTTAATTATTTTTAATTATTTATAGAATTAATTATTTAATATAATATATTTAATATAATATATTTTAATAATACAAACTTTTAAATATATTTTTAATATAGGTTACAACAAAGTAACTTTACTTGGGGTCTTAACCTGCTAGAAATACAGATTATTGTTTTTGGGATTCTCCATTTCTCAGCTGACTGGGGTGTCCTAGTAGCTTTAGCAGTGCACTAGGTGATATGGCCTGGGTTCATCAGATGTAGCAAACCCCTTTTTCTTCCCAGAGGGAAAAATTTGTTTTTCCCTTTACTTTTGTACTTCTGTCCTATTCACAGTCCCTTTGGGTCTGAAATGAGAGACATTTACTCCTTCCCTATCATTCTTCCATTTTTATCAGAAATTAGGTGCATTATCCTGCATATTTTATGCATTTTGCTCTTAGCAAGCACAACTGCATTTCAAACAATTCCTTCCCTGTCGGAACGTGTGATATTAAACAACACATATCCTAAAAAGAAATATCTATCTATCTGTCTGTCCATCTGCTTGTATGTCCATATAGATGTAGGCTATAAAAGTGTGGAGAAGGGCCTTGGTACTATACTGGCATTTAGTCACTATCAGCTTCTATTTACTGGACAGACACTTCAGAATAGTAGCATATCCGGGAATCACAGAATTAACAATCACCTGGAAGTACCCCAGCACCTGCTACAGAGTATGTGTTTATATACCCTTACGTAATTGTAGCATGCCTTATCATGGTATGCAAGAATACCACCTGTTTTAACCTTGTTACCTGACAGAGCAACATCATCGTTCTCACATGACAAAGCATGAGGACCTGAGGTGTAACATAGAAACTGAAGTCGTGACCTGTATGAGGCACTAGTCATAAAACAAAACAACTGCAGTTTAGCAAGCTGAGTCTTAAAGCAACTGTCTAATCACACAGGCATCTGCAAGTCAGTAGGACCAAGATTCTTTCTAAAAATTAGAAAAATTAGGAGCTTACATAGCTAATCGCACTTAGGCCACTATGTTTATCTTTTCTGTAGTGAGGTTCTACTTTCCCTAAAATATCTCGTTTGGTGCAGAGCCAAGATCACCTGCTTATTTACCACTCTGAACCTTTACTAGCTTTCTCAGATTTTATTCAATCACGTATTAACAGTCTAAGTGACCCTGAACTTAAGTTACCTAAAGTGCCAGTTTCAGTAATTATGCTCCAAGTATATCTTTCATACATATAAATCAACACAGAAAATCCAGCAATTTCAGGCAGGAGGTAGTAGCATATTCACATTTTACTTTATGATTTTGTGGTTATGGCACTACCGGAGACAGTTCTAATGTCCTTTTCCCTCTCTTCTTCCCCATCAAAAGTGGATCAGTTGAATCTAGATCAGAAGATGGCCATGCTTAGAGCTAGGAATAGTATTAGTTGATCTCCAGATATCCTTCCAACATAAATTGATCTGTGCAGCTTGACACTTAGGCTTCTCTACTATTCAATTTGGAAGATAACTAAATTCAGTATGGTTAAGACCAAGTCATTCTCTGTCAAAATAAGAAGGAATCAATTAACTAGAGACTGTAGATTGTATTGCAAGATGAGTGCCCCTAAACTGTGAGAAAAATTGACCAGGTCCTTTTACAAAAGTCCAGGCAAAGAGATGGCACAGTGGCTTCTGGATCCTGGATGCTGGATCCTGGATGGCAACTGTCCTAATACAGCTACCTCGAAAATTCCGGTCTGCACTGTGATTCTTTGACTCATGCCATTGTGATTGTTGATATGTTGATAAATATGGCTATATATCACTGCAACTTGAACTTATGCTTTCTCACTGACTTTCTCAGAGCGTGGCTGTACATCTTGAGTAAGACTGGTTAGAAAATGAATAGCAGAGGTGCTCAAGTGAGTGTTTCATCACTGCAGATTGGATGCATTCCTCCTAGAACTACTCAAACATTTAAAGCATTTTCTTTAATTTTTTGATGCAAACAGTATCAGATCATAGAATAGGATTTCAGGCCAAATGCTTTTAAGATGTGCAATGTAATAGATACATGTTTCATACATCCGCTTTAAAAGCAATCATTCTTCAATGTTGTTTCTAGTCTGAATGTTGGACAGTTACAGGATTCAGATGTTGGCAATGAAACGGTAGATGGCATGGTATCTTCTCTATGAATTCCAGCAGCAGTGGCTAGTAGAGCTGAAGAATAATCATAGAACCATAGAATCATAGTGCAGTTTGAGTTGGAAGGGACCATAAGGATCATCTAGTTCCAACCACCGTGCCATGGGCAGGGACACCTCCCACCAGACCAGGTTGCCCCGGGCCTCATACAATCTGGCCTTGAACACCTCTAGGGATGGGGCATTCACAGCTTCTGTGGGCAACCTGTGCCAGTGCCTCACCACACTTTGAGTGAAGAATTTCCTCCTAACCTCTAATATAAATCTCCTCTCTTTTAGTTTAAAATCATTCCCTCTTTTCCTATCATTATCTGACTGAGCAAAAAGTTGCTCTCCATTTTTCTATAACCCCCTTTAAGAATTGAAAAGCTGCAATAAGGTCACCCTGGACAGTGAGAATTCTTCACCAGAATTTGCACTTGTCTGAAAGAGAAGGGATATATTTCTACTCTAAATGTGACATAAGGTGTCAAGGAAAACATAAGTTTTGTATGGTGCTCTTTCAGTTAGGAAAGAAATGTGTCAGAATCATGTGTTGACTACAGATTTTTTGTATGTTCAATATTTGTGGTTGGTACTGGCTGCAGTTATGGTGAATGCAAAGTCAGAGCTGCTCAGTATATGACAACTGTATTCACAAAAGCAGAAGAATCTTCCTGGGGCATACTGTATTTTCTATTTTCAACTGTAATAGGTAAATAATTCACCACAGTTCATTTATCATAAATTGTATAGTTAGCATAATTCAATTATGTTATTAAATTGTCTGTTTAGAATGGGAGAAAATATTATGTTGGTCTGTAATAAGGCCTAAGTTTGCATTTCATAAAAACAGTGTTTCAAACAACCATGTTCTTAGCCTACTTTCTGAAGTCAGTTGATTTAACAATTGTATTTCTCCACTTGGCATAGAAAACCACACAGATTTCTGTGAGTAGTTAGGAGGAATGGAACAGCTGTGAGGCTGTGATGTCTAGTTTAGTTTTCCAATGTTAACTACTTGCAGATACGAATTTTTTCACACTTACTGACATTCCAAAGCACCTTGGTTGATTAAAACTGGTCTTTGGTACCAAAATGTAAATCTAGGTTAAAGGGTTTTGAACAAGAAGAATAAACTTCTATTACCTAATTCTATCTGCTGGCTTTGAATGTATCACCTTTTATCACCACTAAAAAAAATAAATAAATAAAATAAAAATAAATAAATAAAATTAAACTTTTACTATTGTCATTACTATAACCATATATTTCAAAATAATTTATCACATTCTTCTCCAGATTTACTGCATACTGTTTCACTATAACCAAATATTTAATATTTTTCACAGAAGAAAAACAACATGAATATATCACATAAGGATTCGTGGAAGTCTCATCTTGTTTGAATATGATGTTAATACAGATACAATCTTTGTCTTCTGTAAAAGTTTAAAGGAGCATTGTCATGCATTCCTACCAAGAAAGAGGATTTATGAAATCCCACCATCTTCCTGAATTCTCAGGAAGGAAAATCCCTTGTTACCGAACCAGATCAAAACAAAAACATAAGCTTTAAAAGGCTGAAAATTACAGAACCTATCTTTTAAGTACCTTGATATTTGAGCTCCAAACAAGGAGCCTGGCACTCCTCTCCTGTGTCTTAGTGGGCTTGAGCACAGTTTTTGAACATGTGCAGGTAATGTTTTGTCGTGCTGAATGCAAGTGAGAGATACAGGTATCAGATTTATTGTATCTTTAGTACAGAGTCCCCACTGCACAGGCAGGGCCTAGCACCTCCTTGATATGTAAGGTAACACTGAATCTGGTATAACACAAGGTACTGGTAGGTACAGTAGAGGTTCTGTAGTGCTGGATATGTAGACATCAACTTCATGATACTTGTACAGAAAGTTTTCTAGTGGAAATTTTGAGCAACCTGATCTAGTGGGATGTGTCCCTGCCCATGGCAGGGGGGTTGGAATTAGATGGTCTTTGTGGTCCCTTCCAATGCAAACCATTCTATGATTCTATGACATAGGTCAACTGAACACAGGGTCTTCCAAGCTGGAGGCCTGGCCCTGGCCCCGGCCCTCATAGATCTTTGCCACAGTTGGATACCCAAGCCTCATTCCATAGGTGATGTTACTATTCAGTGACATTTAACACAAGCCAAGATGTCAAATAGGAATCACCTAGCTTATTGTTGCCAATATCAATTTTGAGGAAATAAAATTCAATTTATTTTTAGGATAAATTCCTTAGCCCACTTCCTCTCTTTTAGGAATACACAGGCATTCTCCTCTGGCCAGTATTCAGCTTCTTCTGAGGCTAGGCACCTATGTCAGCTCATTTTCTTTCAGCAGTTCAGTGACTGAGTACAGTAAGCCTGAAGAAGTGAGATGCAAATTGAACTCCCTCCAGTGCCTCAGCTACCCCAGGTAGACCCTAGATAAGACTCACTACCCTCCAGGATGCAATGAATGCTGCCATCAGTTCTTTCACTGTGTGCCTTAACAATAGTTAAAGAATGTATAGGACCCAAAGACAAGTACAAGCAAGACATATAATCTTGTACCCATATGCAGGACCTAGGCTGCATAAAGCGATGCCATACGTTAATCTTTCCCTGCTCATCTAAGCCCCTTCAATCTGTTCAGACCTTTCCCATGCGAATAGGATTGAGGCGATGTGGCATAAAAAGAACATTAAAAAGTATATAAGGAGAGAACACTGTCTGTCACTGTCAAGTGCCATTTGAATTTGGGGTGCTCACTACTCCCATGACAGGAGGAGACTGACTCTGAGAGAAGAGACCAGGACATTACCACTGTTTGTGCTTTCTGCACTCCATCTGGTGTTTACACTAATCAGCCCTTTCAGAGATCTCGAGATCAACTTCCATGACTAATCATCCTTGCTTTTGTTACTGGTTGAATTATCAATATGGGGGTTGTTGGACCTGCTGGCCCTGCTATATATTTAATTGGACCACATAAGCACATTTATGGCATCTTTCTTTAATTCATCCTCTTTGATAAGCTTTTCTCTTGTTCTATTTCAGTAGTTCCACTTAAATAAGCCCTGTCTTTTAATTAATAATTATTTCACTCCGAAGGCAGTATGTCTCATTTATCAATCAAGCATTCCTTGGTTTCCTAAGAATATCCTAACTTATTTTTCAGATTTATCAGTTTTATCATACATGTCAGACCTTGTGATGATTTTAATGATGAATTATTCAGACTTTAACAGATTTGTCCTCATATCACCCTGAATTCTGCTGCTAAAAGCTTTAGTTACCACATTTTAATTTCTTCTCTTTGGATAGAATGATATCTTAATTTTCAAAGGTCAAGTGAAACTACCCTGCGTAGGCAAGCAGAACAGTGATAACTGGAAACAGATAAATATGTGGTCACTTTCTTAGAAAGAAAAGCCAAAATAATAACCCTAATTCAAGAATAGGGAGAGAATTCAAGGTCGTTACAACAATCATTTGTGAAGAATCTCCTCTCTCAGTCTTATGAATAGTATAATTCTTAATTCAAGTTAATGACTTAGGGGCAAATCCTGGGGAAGAAGCAAATCCTTCAAGAAAGGCCTCTGCTCCATGCAAAAGCTATCAAAGAGCTTAATGACAAAATCCTCTGCCCCAGTTGGTCAGAATCCCTGGGCAGCTGGGCTATAGCAGTTAATAGAGCTCGTAACAGGTAATAGACTTACAACCGGCTTCTTTCCATGTAGATTATTGGTATTTTATTTTAGAAGATTTCAGGGGACTACTCTGAGATTTTACTGGCAGTGGATCTTCCTTGGTGGTAAATCTATTACTCTCTCCCCACATATCATTCAAATCATTCAATGTCCTGAATAATCTAGTGTTTGTCCCCTTGTGATTTCTGCTGGACACAAGACCACATTTTCACAGCGCAAGTTCCTTTTATGCAGTGTTACCTTTATGGTCCATGATCTGATATTACTGTGGAAAACTAGTTACTGCTAATGCATTCTATAACAAACATTATACAAGTACATCATCATTTTCATTTACTTTACAACAGTTAGATAGTTCTACTCATGCCAGCTGCTGCCTCTAGCATGTTCTGCAAAACCATAAAAATTGCCTGTTGCTTTCATTGTGTAAGCTCCTATATTTGTAAAATATTCTTCATAATCAAGCACTCAACTTCTTTCCATATCAGAATACCAAATACTTCTTAATATAAATGTCATTATTATGACTTTTACACAGAAAAAATTGAATGTTAATTCTGAAGTTAAATAAGAACTGAGACATATATATATATACACTGACATATATGCTAGAATTTCTTCCATTCTTTACTTGAAGTACTGTTCTTATATGCTTTTCCTTTATTTTTCTCTTATTGATCAGCTGCTAACTTATCTTTAAACATTTAATTAACAGAGTTTCCAATTATCAAGATAATGTGTTTTTACCTTCCTTATTTTTTCTTGATTAGTATAAGTACACGATAATTAACGTGTATTAAATGCAGCATGCTATTTCTTCTTTATCCTGCAAACTCACAGTGTTTTACTCTTAATTTTTTTTTAATATTACTCTCACTAAATGTATTTCTTTTGAACCATATTATTTCATTTTATTATCCTTTTACGATTTTTTTAAACCATTCATTAAAACAACAACTCAGGCACACATATACCATGCCTTTCTTATGTTTTCTTCCTTCAAGTTTTCCAGTTATCTACAAAATTTACCCTTTCTTTTCTAAAAAGTTCTTCCAACAAACCTCATATTCTCATTACGTTTTACTTTATTTTTCATTGTAGCATATGAAAATGCATAACATCAAATGTATGAAAATGAAACAAAATAGATATTTTCATATGAATTTTAATATCTTTATTAAAATGTATGCAAAATTTTGGGAGATAATCTAAAATACAGTAATGGCTCCTGTTGCATGATCCTGTAAAATGCTGCACTTCAGCTTGCTTAAATGTATACCTGTTTTTACTGTTAACATTTTAACATGAAATTTAGCTGCTATGTCACATAATAGAGAATCTCATATATTTAGGAAGTGTGACCAAATGAGTCTTGAGTTTTTGTGTGCAATCTAATATGGGGGTTTCTGTGCTCGATTCTATTTGGAGAACATTTTTCATAAATGAATAGCTGCATAAGTAAAACTTGAGCCTAGCTCTTCAATTTCCACTTAGTGATCTCACTTTTTTCTACTGTAGCTGTTCCACTTGTCTGGGAATAATTAAAGATCTATTGAGATACAAAGAGCCAGAGCATTCCTGACACTATCATCCAGTGTCAAAGAAGCATAATTGCAGTCTGTTCTGATTAATACATCTGTTTTGGTGAGGGATGGAAAGAGGAGTGCAGTGTGGAGTAAAAGAGGAAGACTGGAAACAGCTACTTCTTTCCCCAAAGACAATTAAACTCCTGTTCAGCTTTTGAAAGGATGTGTTTCAGTGTCTAGTTCCCAGGGCGGGTTCAAGACTATGTACCCAATGTGAAGGGAGATGTGACCTGAAGCCCAGAGCAAAGACAAGAACATCTGAAAGGGTACCCATTTAATGTACTACTATTTCTCACATTACAGATTTGTTAGTATAGACATCTTTTTATACTGCAAGCTAAATACAGACATGTTTCACATTCCACAATCTCCATAGTTACTTAACAGAGTGCTGTAAACTTCCCTATAGGGTTATAGTCTCACAAATGAGATGCTGTAGCACAAACTTCAAACACCTAAGTATCCTTTGTGGATCTAACCCAAAGACACTACTGAAAACAAGACTTAGGGCTTCTGAAGCCTTTACCCTGTGTGAACTGACAGTCACATGATGAGTTATAAGGAAATTAGTTACCAGTTTTTTGAGTCCTGGTTGCCCAGCATGATCAAAGGACATTTCTCCTCAAGACATTAATTCATTCTGTACATTGAAAACACCATTACAGTTAAACACAAAGAGCTCTCAGATTCACAAGTATTTTCCAGTCATGATCTTGCATACTGCCTATGCAATGTATCTTTATGTATGTTTACCTTTTATCTTTTCCAGAAAGCCCTAGTAAAATAAATCGTGGTGAAGCCAAACATCTAGCAGATGCCTCAGGGTCAGACAAAACAGAAAGAACAACAAAGAGGTCCAGAGTGTCAACCATAAGACGGATATTTGATATGGCAAAACACCGAACAAAGAGGTCATCCTTTTTGTCAACTGGTGTGAAAGTTTGCCCACAAGAATCAGTGAAGCAGATTTTAGCCAGTCACCAAGCTTATTATAGATTAAGAGGTAAGATAATGATTGTAGCCTCTGATTCTTCCCTGAAAGTATTGACAAAACCTAGTAATTTTTCAGAATCTTGTTTGTTAGCTCTAGAAAATGTATCTGATATTTACTTTATGATTAAATATTACATGCAAATCAGCACAGCTCAAGACAGGCAATTACCAGAACAGAATAAAACAATGCACTCAAAAGACTAATGATATCAATGTAATTGTATATTTTTCTAGCATGGCAGAACTTGACGACCAAATTATGCTTGCACTACTGTGTAAAGATGTACTGCTTTTCTTGAAAGTGTAGTAGTTACTATCTTTGCTACTCAGAATTAATCCCACCCATTCAAGACATTTAAAGAAACTATTCATCTGCCATTTCATGAATACATTGGTGTATCTGTAGTTGTATTAAGTCTATGGCAGTGTTGGTACAACACAAGTACTAATATAATTGCAGCAGCACCTGCCAAGACCTTATTTTTTAAAATCTAGAATGTTTTTTTTCTGCTCTTTCCCAAATCCCTCTCTCCCTCCCTCCCTCCCTTTCTTTTCCTCCCTTGACTGTAGAGAGCTTATAGAGTTACCACTCTAATTTTAGGTCCCTATAGAGAATAGTGCAAACAGGTTTTGATATTTCCTATCTTCCTCTCTCTCTCTTTTCCCCATTCAGTGACTGTTCCAATTTGTATTTAAAAAAAAAAAAATCATATTTTGGAGATGCAACTAGATAGACCAAATATAACTCTAAAACATAGTCAGCACTTCAGGGATGCAAGTATTTAAGGCAACTTCTACTCTCTTAAATCATCTTCATTTATGTATCTGTTCCTCTGTATAGGTCTCCAACCATTCACATACATGTTTTCTAACTTGGTTGCTCACCAACTCCCTTTCAGTGAACCAGCCTGTTCCCTCTGAAATGAAATCTGGATGTACAGCTGCAAAAATTTTACTCCAGTAGCCACTTCCCACAGGCAGAATGGACAAGCCACATCAATATCTATAGTCATTCCTATGGATACAAACATGTTTGGAATCTATTGTACGACTGAATTCTGCGCCAGTGGGCATTGGAGAAAACTCTGAAACCTATGTCAAAGAGGCTGATCCAAAAAGCCTTTCTTAAACATGAATTAATCCTGAAAATCCTCAGAACTCACTGGCTATGTCCCTGATTGGTCTTAAAACAAGGTCTCCTAGGACAGGCAGCTACCATTAACCTGAATTTAAGGAATGGCAACTGTGACATTTTCCTTTAAAACTGATGAGCATGCTACTAACATCTTTTTGGAGAGCAGCACATCACTTCAGAGTGGGAGATTGGGCTTTGTAAGCCTTGTAGTGCAAGCATGCTTAAACTTACACCTCCTCTTTCCTAGCAGAACATTATACACTCACAAACTCTTCTGAGTAGGTGTCACACAGCTCTTCTGGAGTACAGCTGAATCTGAAGTTCTTCCCCAAAAGTACACAAGAGAGCAAATGACTGCAGCTAAATAATTGGTACACTCATTCAAAAAAATTGTTTCTGTTCTCTTGAATAGTTGCACATTTTGCATTACAATGTTCCTGGCTAAAACCTCAAAAAACTTTCCTTCAAGGAAAAGATCAAAACTCATTGACTTCTGTCCTCCCAGCTGAGCATGCAAATGTACCTGATAAAAGTGATAAATGAAAAAGAAAAAAAAAAATCAGAAGTGAAAACTTTGTGATTCTAGCATTACTCCTGAAGCTACACCTAGTAACCACAGTACAAACCTTCATGGAAAGGTCATTTGGTAGCCATGCTGGAGTCTTTCAGCCTTCAATAGACAGCCTAAGAGTGGGACAATCTTATCTTCATTTTGTTTTGTAGACATACCTTCAGGTCCATTGTTTTTCTCATCTAAAGTTTAGAAGACCACTTCCACCCCTCTAAGTCCCATGAAATATTTAGAAGTGTGAAAGCACTGCGGATCATATCTGTCCTCTAGAGAATTTTACCGCTTCCTTAGGAAAATTACTTTTTTTTTTTTTGAATATTCTAATTAATTCACACTAAAACACCATCAGGAATGAACACATAACACAAAACTGCTCAGATATATGTGCTCAGAGAGTTACTAATGAAAAACCTTCATCAGGTTGAAGACAGTCCTTCATGTGGGGCAAACTGAGAACGTGCATAGAATCAGTTATGATGCCTGGCCACATGTCATGTTTATTTAAACTGTGAAAACTGGATTTTCATCAGATATTATATCTTTATTCAGCATTTGCTACACAGAAAAACAAGATGCCAGAGAGATGTGAGGAAAAAAAAAAAAGAAAGAATCTCTAACTGCTAGCTCATAATGAAAATCTTTTCAAAAGACAGCCTGTTGCTTTTTAATAATCTGGCCACCTCTGCTCCACATACAGCTGCTCTACAGGGAGGGCAGGTGGTTGCTGAGTTATTATTGGAGTGCCATAACACAGCTATGTGAGTACATCCCTACAGCAAGTTTTGAGAATACCCATTTCTAGGACTGATTACACTAATTGCAGAGACACTGGTATTTCAGATAATGCAGATAATTATCTCACCGTAAGTCAAAGCATGTATCAAGTATTGAAAATAAATGTCCCATCTCACAGTAATGAACTCTGCAAAGTAAAGTGCTAAAGGCAATCGTTTTTAAATTGCCACCAAGGCTTTATTAAAATGCTTTTTCTACTTTGCTTGAAATTCTCCTTCTCTAAAAGCATTTAACTTTAAACATTTTGAAGAAGCCTGTTCCTTCATCTCGAGTGAGTGAACATTATCCTTTTATAAAGCTGAAAATACAGCTGGCTTTGATGACGAAGAATACCAGAGGAATCACCAAGTAGCAACAGAGGCAGTCACCCACTAATGGGGCATAGAGCAATAGCTCCAATAAACTGGGCTGATGCTGCTCAAAGCACATTGGTTCTAGCTGCCATCAAGCCATGTTGGTTATCTTCTACAACCGCATTCACAGGCCCCGCAGGGGTCAACCTGCAGAAGTGGTCATTTCTGCAAGTGAGCAAGGATGTCCACACAGAACAGCACATCTTGGCCAGGTCTGTGCTAGCCTGAGCTAATCTAGCTATCTCTTTGCACCACTCAGTGGTTTTAAACATGACCCAGGTACAGACAGGAGACATTCAAGGCTTAGTTGGAGGCTGTGCAAAGTTAGTGAAGTAAAATCCAAGCATTCTGGGTGTATGGATTGTCTGGTGTCTGAACAGAGATACAAAGACTTGCGTAGTTATTGAGGTAGGCAGTAGCTGCCTGGAGGAGGGATCAGTTTACCTTCCAGAATTGTCTGAAATTAGAAATGGTTTCAACTTAAAACAAAGAGGAGACGTCAACAAGATGCTAGTAAAAGTGCACTCAAAAGTGTAGGCCCTGATTGCCAGAAAATAGTTCAAAAAAACAAGGCCAAGCCCTAATATGCATTCTGGGTTTCTATCATGCTACAGCTCAACTTTACAGCTTTCTTGCATAAGCAGTGAGCCAATGGAATTACATACAAGTACTAATCTCCACTATTACATATGTTATATACTGTCATGTACTTAAATCAGTTAGCATCCAGTAAATGAATGTCCTTTACAGCCATTCCTGAATACCATCTCTTCGAATTCTCCACCGCTGCCATATTTTCATTGTGTTCACTTTCATTTCCCTAAATAATACAGAACACTACTGTTCTCTCCGCAGCCACAGTCCTGTTAATCTTGTCTGATGTAACTTGGCATTTAACTGGGTGATTCATCTCCACGGAGGAGATTTTTAATATTGAATACATGAGTGTGTACAGTTGTCTAGAAAGGAAGAAAATGGTGTTCTTTCCAAAGGAATTTTACCCATACTAAGTCATTCAATTTTTCCAGAGGTGCTTAAAGAAACATAAAAGCCTGTATATGCTACAGGAAGTCCTTAAGACTTTGAGAAGTCTAAAAGCATTGCAAATTTAGAATGTAAGAAAATCAATTTAGCCTGCTGCATTTAAAAAATATATTTTCCATTGAAGATGGGCCAGAAGGAGGACCCAGGGAACTACAGGACTGTCAGTCTGACCTCAGTGCCAGGGAAGGTTATAGAGTATATCATCTTGAATGCCGTTACGTGGCACATGCAGGACAACCCAGTCAGCATGGGTTTATGAAAGGCAGGTCCTGCTTGATGAACCTGATCTCCTTCCATGACAAGGTGCCCTACTTAGTGGAAGAGGGAAAGGCTGTGAATGTTACCTACCTAGACTTTAGTAAAGCTTTTGACACCATTTCCCACAGCATTCTCGTAGAGAAACTGGCTGCCTACGGCTTGGATGGGCATACACTTTGCTGGGTAAAAAACTGGCTGGGTGGCTAGGCCCAAAGTGTTGTGGTGAACAGAGTTAAATCCAGCTGGAGGCTGGTAACAAGTTGTATCCCCCAGGGCTCGGTATTGGTTATTTAGCCAGGATGTGGTGGTTTCACCTTGCTAGGAAGCTGAACTCCACCACAACAGCTCTCTCACTCCCCCTATTCAGAAAAAAAAGGAGGCTCAGGGGAGACCTTATCACTCTCTACAACTATGAGGCCGTAGCAGGGTAGGGGGGCAGTCTCTTCTCCCGAGGAACGAGCAATAGGACAAGAGGAAATGGCCCCAGGTTGCACCGGGGAAGGTTTAGATCTGGTATTAGGAAAAATTTCTTCACTGAAGGGGTTGTAAGGCACAGGAAAAGGCTGCCCATGGAAGTTGTTGAGTCACCATCCCTGGAGGTATTCAAAAAACATGTAGATGTGGTGCTTCAGGACATGGTTTAGTGGTAGACTTGGCAGTGCTAGGTTAACAGTTGGACTTGATGATCTTAGAGGTCTTTTCCAACCTAAATGATTATATGAATATTGAAATCTTACATATGTTCTACTTAGCTTATTCTATGCCCAGTTAACCACTCTGATGTACAAAACTTGTATATACAGTTAAAATTTTGATTATTCAATTATGAAGACTGCTAGATTTTTTTTTTAATCTACCTCCTTGTTTGCTGTCACTGGAACATCCACTGTATGTATTTTTGAAGTGAACAAAGTGTGCTTTGTGTTTGCCCTTTCTTCATGCTGATGATGTTAGACCAAGTTAATCTGTTTTTTAAAATGAGGGAAATTACGGTCCTTAACTCAGAAAAAAAATAATCCTTTGGCATTAAGGCAAATGACTGTCAACTCAAAAATACTTAAAAGACCTAGAAATACCCAGAAGATGGATTTATTTACTAAGTACAGTTAAATGTGTAAATCCCAAATCTCTTTAAAAAGGCTTTCAACTTTACTTTTTGGTACAAAGCATCCATCCCTAGCCCCTTTCTTCTTACTCAGTCTGCCAGGAAGCTGTGTGGGAAGCCTTTCGTATTTTTCTGGATCGGATTCCTGATACTTCTGAATATCAGAACTGGGTTACTGCCTGCCAGAGGGAAACCTTCTGCATATTTGACATTGGCAAAAACTTCAGCAATTCCCAAGAGCACCTGGAAATAATCCAACGGGTAAGGATTACTGACGTTTATTTAGAAACTGAGGGAGACTTCCAAGTCGCTTCCCCATCTGCTTATATAAGGGCAAAATATTGCTCAGGAAGAGGAGGGGGCATGTGCTAGAAGAAAAATGTAAAAAAGTAAACAAAAGAGCTACAGGCTTCTGCTCAATGGTTGGACACATCCACTAGTAAAATGCTGTTTTTCTTAATCTTTTCGCAGCGAGTAAAACATAGAACCTTCCAGGAAAGGTAAGTAGCACAAGTAGAACCTCATCACTTGATGTTACTGACTTTTATGAAAAAGATATGTGTAGATGTGTGTGGATGTGAGCATATATATGGATAGCACTGTGGTGTATTTGGTGTGTGCTGTGAGAGATGTGTATGCTGTATGTGTTATAGATCACAGTAATTGAATCACAAATAATTAAGGCAGGCAAATATCTGAGTTGCCTGTTCACTTGGAGACAACACAGGATGTCTTCTTAGACTAAGCACGAATCCCTGGCAGAGCTATGGCCTTACATTAGACTAACGTAAATGGAGAAAGTGACAAAAGATTACATGCAATTCCTATAATT
The DNA here is from genome assembly GCF_013377495.2 of Cygnus atratus. NCBI lineage: Eukaryota > Metazoa > Chordata > Aves > Anseriformes > Anatidae > Cygnus > Cygnus atratus. The sequence continues at coordinate 33,952,120 of NC_066364.1, read as the reverse complement.
TTCAAAAGGAAAATCAGAGAGCTGAAAAAAGTTTATCTGAGAGGCTACTTGAGAAATAATATGAAAATGCTATGCCTTCACTTTAGCTTTCCCCTGTATTTTTACGTCATGCTCTCGTAAACTAATGTGATGCTTTATTCTGAAAAAACTCTTGGAAATGAATTATGCTTCTGATAGCACTCAGAAGTCTGAGGATGGCAGGATTAAAGTTACAATATTGAACTCTCTACATATAAATACTATAGCACATCCAAACAAATCATTGTCGACAGTTTATCTGATTTATGCATTATTTTCCTTTCAAATATTCTTAGATTTTCAGATGTAGCAAATAATCTTCTCTATTCATATGTTATAGTGTCTCATGATCACAGAGGTCTTCTATACCTTTCTTGATTATGACATGGGAGCTTTGAGTATTCTTCTTTCTAATAAATGTATTTTTAATAATGTAGGGCCCAATTAAACTCCCCTGAAAGTCCAAAGGGAGGTCTTCTCACTCAATCTAGTGCAAACAGCAGCAGCAAGGCAATAAGTGAAATGACTGATTTCAGAGTCCTTATGCTCTATGTAAACAGTGTGGTTTTCTCTAGGCACGATTCAGGAGATGAGGTAAATTCTATGAAATTAATAATATTTTAGTTGGAAATACAGGCAGTTGTGTTTATGAATTGTTGGATTTCCATCTTTACTACTACGTGGTTTGGGGAAATGTTCTGTATCTTCTGTAAGTTATCATGTAGAGATATTATTTGACTTTGTGAAAACATTCCAAATAGAAATTTAGTTCTCGCTGAATAAGATATCTAAGTAATGTGTAAGTCAGGAGTTGCCATACTCTTTATTTATGCTACTAAACAGCCAGTCTGGTCCTGTGTAGGAATGCAGCCCAGCCATCTTTTCTGTTCACACTACAAGTTTTAAATTGTCTCAGTTAACATGAGACACACATTTGTAGTGCCCTTAGGTCTTTCACTCATACCAGTTTTCACAAACACCCCACCTGCATGCACTGTCTTAATAATAGATATTTCTATAAAAATGTGCCTCATTAATTTCCATGATGGGGCTTCTTTTTTTCTCCCCACTCTACTTACAACCCAAAACAACTGAAATTATTCATGTCAACTTTTAGTAAAGAAAAATCTCAATATATGACATAAAAGATTCTTATCTAAGAACCTAAATGTTTCCAAAAGCTACAATTAATATTTTTTTAAAGTAGAAATTATTCTATAGCCTTAACCGCAGGAATCCTTAACATATCTACTATATAGTGTACTTTTTGTACATGTGTGTATACACAACATTTCTGCTTACCAGGCAAGCTAACAGACTCAGTTCCAAAACTTTTTCATCAGCATATAACTGTAAAATGACAGAAACAATAAATAATAACACTAACATTACAAAAATGAGTCCTGTCACACTTGTTATCCTGTTACCTGCCATATACTTGAAGTTTCAGCTATCTGCCTGGGGACCATGGGAGGCATTAACCCATGAATATTACATCCAGATCAAAATCTAAAGGTTCCTACTATCATCATAATATTGTCCCAGGAATCTGATTTGAAACTGTCTTTAGACTGATGATATTCTAGTGCAGGCTGACAACTGAACAAAAAGTCCTCCCATCCTCTCCTCATACCAAAGCATGAAATGCCCTTGAAACCATGAAATGTCCATTGACTATAAAATTAGAAGCCCAAAACACTCATCAAACTATCCCAACAGGATGGGATATAGCAAAGGAGATAATCAGTTGGTTTAAACAATTTATAAGGTCTTGTTCTCATTACTGCCAGTGGTCAACTATTTATAGACTTTGAAAAGAGAAAAAGAAGATTCTGTGCACTGCATTTGTCTCTGTGACTCCATCCTTCTGACTGTTCAAAGAAAATCACTCATGAAACCCCATGAGCAGAATTCCAACAGGACTGTGTGGAGGAATATATCTGATCAGTATTTTTGTTCATTTTAAGAACAAATACCGTATTGAAGAAGAGTGCAGGAAGCACGTATTTCCATAAACTGCTGAATATAAAACAGAATCTAATGGTCCATTGCCCTGTCTAATCAGCTTATAAAATATTTCACTACAAATAATTTCTTTCATTTAACTATATTTAATGTAGGTGCCATTTCTACATTTTGTTACACCTTCATCATTGTCAGTACAGCATGCTGATCACTAAATCACTCATTTCTATTTGATTGATAGGAAAGATGAAATATCCACAGAAAAAACAGGTGGCAAAAAGCTGGAAGACATTCCTTCTGTTTCTACAGGTAAAGTCAAATCTGCTTGCTGTGTAGCTGCCCATTAAGTAGAATTGCTAACATCAGTAACTCGGATCTTAGAAGTCTGTAATAGGATGAATGCAGTAGAAGCATGACAAGTTCAGTCAAGCACAATAAAAATGGTCTAGCAAAATATTCTATAAGAAGCATTTTTTGATTTCTCTACAGCATTTCTTCTATGATTCTATTCTATGATTCTATTCAAGTGTAGCATTTCAGGTTTTTTTCAGTCTTCAATGCATCTTATAAACTATGTTTTCACAGTTTCACGCGTAGTGAGTAGAGCTAATTTTGCTTCAGTTATGAAATAACATTTATAGATGCTGCATTTTGTTAACCAAAATAAGCAAATGGATGAAAATAAGCAATTACTTTAGACAGAAATTCACAGTGATGCAAAGACATTAATTTGAGTAATTGATCCATTTAGACCTACTAACACTGTTTATGTCAGAGTTCTTTAAAAAAAAAAAAAAGATAGAAATTTATTCCATGATAATAATCTGTAAATATGAGCAGTTTGATTCAACGATGAAACGTCCTGCATACATATTTTTAAGAGGGCCAAATATGGCAGAATCTTACTGATAGCAACTACTAGTGTGGTAGCTTTGCCTCCAGCTGGAAAACTTTGTCAAAGACTTTTGTTACTTTAAATTGAGACCTAAGAAAAAGTGGCCATCACAGAGACAAAGATCTCTCAGGGAACTGACAATTGACCAACACAGAAAAGGGAAGATTTTTGTCCATCTTTGATGTGCAAACCTGTTCTCACGTGATTTTATTTGAATCCCTGCCAGGTCCCCCTGGCTCATCCCTCCCTCCATATGCACCAATACCTAACGGCACGCTGCTCAATGAAATTGTCAATGACACGAAGACTCCTGTGAAGGTGAGGATGGCCTGTTTTTCTATCCCTCCGTTTGACTCACCTCTTGTTTTTGAACTCAGCTAGCAGAAAAAAGGAGGGGCAGAAACACAGGGGAAAACTTTTAAATGTTTAATGTTTATAAACCATTAATGCTCCCCTTTGTTACTGCTAGCAGGGCTGAAGGGTTTTATCAGCATCTGTTCTATAGCATGAATGATGGTTCTTTCATACACAGTAGAAAGTATAAAAATATTGCAATCACTTTTTAAATAGTCTTTTTTTTTCTTTTTTTTTTTTCTGTTAATCGGGAGCCTGTTGCATTTTTTACGCCATTTTGCAAATTGCTTTTCATTAAAAACCTTCCAGAAGCCCTCTGGAGGCAGACTGAGACCTGTCCAGGGCCCTGGGTGGGTCACACCTCTGCGGAGCTCCAGGCAGGAACCCTTGTCTTGAATTTCTCTTCTGCTTTGCTCTAAGGTTTCTTTCTCTTTCTAAAGAGTTTACCCTTCTGGAGTAGCTCTTTGGAAAGACTCTCTGGGTTTTTTGTTGTCTGTGTGCCCTCGGCATAAACAGAGGCTCATGACACCTCCTCCCCACTTGTGTGAACTCAGGGTCTCAGCGTCACCACCAAGAATTTTAGAGTGGTAATGCTGGCCAAAACCTCACCCACTGCACCACAGGAAAATGCTGCCTTTCACCATCCCACCTCAGCAAGCTTCTCAGCTCTGGAACAGGAATTGCACCAGGATAATCCTAGATAAACAGTATTTTTACTGTCTGAAACTATTACATCCTCAGGATCCAGAGAAACAAAATCATCTTAAAAGTCTCAACTACCTACCTGTATCTCAAGCCATCTAGAAAGCACATATGCCTTGATCTTGTATTTATATTGTATAATGTTACAGAACAGCCATAGAACCATTAAGGTTGGAAAAGACCTCCAAGATCATCTGATCCAACCATCCCCCTACCACCAATAACACCCACTAAACCATACTTTTATATACAGCGCAAAATATATTTTCTTTCGAAACAGAGGCATCACATGTCATGACTTAGCAGATCTGAGTTATGCAGAGCTGAGTTATGCAGAACTAATGGGGGCAGAATACATTCTTTCCTCTTTCACTTATTCTTTATTATATAAATGTCTTATTTTCTCTCTTATCCCCTGAAACATTGTAACTGCATATTTCTTCTGCTTATTCTTGGAAGCTATCAAAACCCAGGTGTTACATATGGGACAGATGTCTCCAGCAGCATTATGCCAACCCACCCAACAGCAGAAATGGAAACCCCACCTCCCTGTGGGATTCAGTCTGATGTTTGCTGCTCTGTTGGGCCAGCTTCTTCTCATAGAATCATTAAGGCTGGAAAAGCCTTTTTGACCTCCAAAACCATCTGGTTCAACCATCACCCTACCACCATTACCCACTAAACCATGTCCCTAAGCTCCACGTCCAGTCTTTCCTAAAACACCCCCAGGGATGGTGACTCCACTACTTCCGTGGGCAACCTGTTCCATTGCCTGACTGCTCTTTCTGAGAAGAAATGTCTCCTCATTTCCAATCTGAACCTACCCTGGTGCAACTTGAGGCCAGTCCCTCTAGTCCCACTAGTTACCTGTGAGAAAAGGCCGACACCCAGCTACCCACACCTTCCTTTCAGGTAATTGTAGAGAGCAATACGATCTCTCCCGAGCTTCCTCTTCCCCAGACTAAACAACCCCAGTTCCCTCAGCCACTCCTCACAGGACTTGTGTTCCAGGCCCTTCACCAGCTTCATACCCTTTCTCTGGACACCCTCCAGTGTCTCGATGTCCTTCTTGTAGTGAGGGGCCCAAAACTGAACACAGTACTCAAGGTGTGGCCTCACCAGAGCAGAGTACAGGGGGACGATCACCTCCCTGGTCCTGCTGGCTACACTATTCCTGATACAAACCAGAATGCTGTTGGCCTTCTTGGCCACCTGGGCACACTGCCGGCTCATGTTCAGGTGAGCATTGATCAGCACCCCCAGATCCTTTTCCTCTGCACAGCTTTCCAGCCACTCTGCCCCAAGCCTGTAGCACTGCATGGGGTTGTTGTGGCCAAAGTTCAGGATGCAGCACTTAGCCATGTTGAACCTCATCCCCTTGGCCTCTGCCAATCAACCCAACCTGTCCAGGTCCCTCTGCAGGGCCTTCCTACTCTCCAGCAGATTGACACTTCCCCCCAACCTGGTGTCATCTGCAAACTTACTGAAGGTGCACTCTATTCCTTCATCCAAATTGTCAATATGGACATTAAAGATGATGGGCCCCAACATTAGGGGCCCCAATCATACTCAATCATCCTGTTCTTGTTGTGCTTTCTAACTAAGGTATAAAAAGTATGGTTAAGAGTAGAATTGTCCATGAGCAAATACAAATGCAAAGAAGTGTTAAAAGAATACAGAGTATCTAACTATTACTAATAGGTATAAATAAGCAATGTCTATGCAATCATTGTAGTAAACAAAATCTTGTTCTGTGTTAAAGACTTCCATACTTTTGACAGCCAAACATGATAGAAACCTGAAAGGTTTTATTCAAAAAGTGAAAGACTTCTTCTGTAGTAAAACATACTCACAGTGGAACACAGGCATGGTATGTGTTAACATTAATGACCACAGTTGTGAAGGGACAGAAATACTGACAGAAGGCAGAGTTTCCTGGCTGGCCTCCCTGAATCACTTCCCTTAGGTGCTTGTGTTCCAAGCTATGAAATCTGAAGCTGAGCAATGTTTGTGAACAAGAATTCCCTCCTGACCCCATAATCAACAAAAATATAACGTTACATCTGGGATGATCTAGGAAATCTTTCTGAATGCACCCATAGTGACGTTCCTTCCTGTGGTCAGGGCATGGTAGCCTGCAAAGTAATTGGCTTTTGGAGATTAACATTACTAAAGCAAAAAAATTACTAATGTAGGCCAAAATTGCAAACTGTTTTGGGAATCAATAAACAGAATAACAGTACTTTTAATAGCAGTAAAGTCAACTGCACAGGAAAGGTGTAACAACAGGTAGGGCCAATTCTACTTTACTATGAGGAAAAAAAAATACAAATGTCTGAACATGAAACTGTAACAGACAGTCTGGCAGTCTTGCTTGTTGACCAAAGGTATTGTAAGGGTAGCATACCAACCAGTTTTCAACATTTGCTTGTCCCTCTCCTTGAGGTCACAAACTTTCCTCCAAAATGTCAAGCCATAACACTTTAATGACAGTGGAAACAAGAAGAGTTGGTAACTCTGCAAGAAATGGCTTGATTCTCTTCATCATCTTCATTATTGCGTATAAAAGGCAACACTCCAGTCACAGTAATAGAAACTTGTTTGCAAAGGCAGAAGAAACAAGCCAACAGATGTGTCTGGGAATCCTTGCCATTTGTAGGATATGGTTCAGAAAGCTATTTTGGGGAGGGTCTTAAAAAGGAATACTTCTACCTATTAAATACTGAAATGTAGGGAGAAAAAAATCACTTACCTTTATTTCTCCTATTTTTTTTCTCTTCTCTTTTTTTTCCAGGAACTAGGAACAAATACAGTCCCAGAACTGCCTGCAGAGCAAATGGTAGAATTCAGTGTCACTCTCACTGATCAGGAGTACACAGCTGAACTTAATGACCCCAACTCCCCACAGTACCAACAACTAGCTGCCAAATTTCAGCTACAGGTAAGGAGGTTTAGTGAATGCTGAAACGCTGGCTTTATACCTTGTTTGAGATTCATAACATGAAACTACCTTCATGGTGAGAAAAAACTAGAATCAACCATCCTCACTTAAAGTAGATAATTTCTATTGTCTCAAGACCTTCAGTTTTCCTTCATGTACAGACATCTTTTGCCCTTGTTTAGGCCATCTGTCCAGCTACCAAGCCAGCATCTTGGTCAGCAGTAGAGCCTCAAATAACTGATGAGGAGAATATTGGTCCAACTGTAACTTTAGGCATATAATTTGGGCTTAATCAGGAATTCATGGACACTACTTTGTCATAATTTAATTTCTGTAATAAAACTAATGAGAAATGTAATATAAATGTTAAAAACAATTAGCTACTGTTGTCTGAACTACTCTTCAAAGGACTTCCCATCATTCTGTTGTGCATTACCATAGTTTCCATAAGAAATGGAACATCTGTTGTGTCTTTGTATAATTAATAATGATAACTGAATGTTCAGCTATCATTTATATAGATAACAATTAATGACAAGATTCCCAAAACGCTCACTTAGTAAATTTAACAAGTTGCTCATCAGTTTCATGAGTGTTCCTCAGTGCAAGCTATTTCACTCTCCTGGTTCATTTTCAGAAAAACAGTGAAGAAAGTTTTTGCAGAACAGATAAAAAGTGGCTTCTCTGGAGATTTCCAGTATTATCCTCAAAAAGAACTGCCTGCTGACTTTGGTTGTCACATATTTAATGATGCAATTCAGCAATCTGACTTTTGAGTTATTTTATTAATTTTAAAATGTTGCTGTAGCATGCAAGTAGAATATAAGGAAGTGCATATAGGAGGAGGGAAAATGTAAAGTTTCTTGATTGTTAGGTTATTTTCCACTGTCATGAAAATTTATCTGTCCACATTAAAGAATCCAAAGCTGTTCTTGACATGAAATATTGACTAGATAATGATTAACAGTCCAGTACCATGAAATACAGCTGATGCACTTTCCTCCAAACAATTCCACAGAGGATGCATTATTACTTGCATAATTACATAAATATTACCTCTGCACCACTTTCTAGAGTCAGACCAAGCTCAAAATGAAGTAGTTACCTCAGTTCCTTTCTTACTGTCCTGTAGTGAGAGATGGGCAAAGGAATTATAGATGATAGCCCATTTTCTGCACTAGACATTAGCTTCTCTTCTGTTTGCTGGGGGGAAAAAAAAAAAAAAGACATCTAGGTTGATACCATGTGGCTGATATTGTGATAAAATTAGTGATAATATTATTGTGATAATATCCTGATTTTCTTCTACTTCTTCACTTAACTTACCTTAGAGATACAGAGAAAGCTGTAGGTCTGACTGCACACTCCTTACCAGTTCTGACAAATGCTCACTCATGAATAAATGAACTTTAAATTTATATGGGGTTTGAATGGAAATATAAAGCTAAGGAAGAAAAAAGACCTCCGCTTTTTACCTCATGTACATATAAATGATATGCTGAATTAAAAGGACCTTATCCCTCAAAAAGTTTTTTCATTTCTTTTTAAGTGCTGAACTCCCTCAGCTCCACAGGTTTTGCTAGAAGATGAAATGCCTAGATGATATGTTGTCTGATACTTAACAGGACCAGAAAATGAATCAGAAAAGAACAGTGGAACTGTGCCTTTAAAAAAATCCATCTTCTGACACAAAAGGTGTACATCAAATACTCATTTTTGTTTAGCTACAACAGAAAAAGACCAATTTGTGCTTACCAAGTCAGTTGGAGTTCAAAACATTATTAGTTATTGAGGTGCTGATAGAAACATGTTATTCTAGTCTGAAAAATGTATACAGAATTCATATTCTCTGCTCATTATTTATTCTTCATATTGACTCTTCTATTCAAAAACATGTAATTGTACAATTGTTTGCATTTGAATTGAAAATATATGAAGTGATTCTATTTGTATGAGACAGTTAAAACTTCCATTTATAAAGAAGTTCACGGATATTCTAAATACATCTACATGTGGTTAGTATTTCAAAATAATTAACAGTTTACAGTTAAAGTGATTTGAATGACAAAATAATTTATGAACCAAAACAACTGAAAATAAGAAAAACATTTTATTCAATGCATGTTGCTTGACTCCCTCTGTTATGTAAATAGGTGATAATCCAGTTAATAACTACATTATTTAAAAAAAGGCATATTTTGTACTTTATTTTGTCTATTAACAGGTAATACAGGCAGCATGTACAAACCAAATATTCTGTTTAAGTTGAGCAAAGCTGATACCACAAAAAGAGCACTTAAAATTGTTTCCTAAAGCTATTTCCAAAATATGAAAAATATAATCTAGTTATTTAATATTTGGTTTTGCTTTTTAGTAGTAGAAATTATACTGGATTAATGAGTTTATGTTTTTCTGTAGATGCAAAAAATATTTGAGAAGCTTCCAGGATTTAAAGAAATCCACGTATTAGGATTTAAGTAAGTAAGAAAATGGGACTTATATTTCTATTGGAAGAGACCTATTAATAGTGGAGTATGTATTACTACAAACAGAAAATAGTTCTCTGGGAACAATACAGTGACAATATGGAGAGAAGCACAAACACATTCAAAGTGAGACTATGAGCATTTGAATTATTAAGAAGTAGCTTTGATTCTCTGTGGGAACTAGAAATCCTACTGCAGGTGAAGTAATAAATGTTTTGAAATTGTTTGCTAGCAACATTGTATTAAGGAATTTCTTAAATGACAAGGCAAAGAGAGTTAAGAGCATGATGATTTAGGTGGCTACTTTTTTGTGTGTGGATCCTGTGCTCTTCATAGATCAAAGTGAAGGTGCCTTGGAAAGAGAAGATTGTAGGAGGATACATGTTCACACTTATAAAAGTTTTCCAATAGGTTGCTCCCAGGTATGTCAAACAATTAAAATGCTTTATTTTTTAATAGATTCCTGTTCTGTCTTGCCATTTCTGTTAGTGTTAGCTTCCTTGTATGTTTACCGCTGATAAAAGCTACTGTATAATTTTTCAATAGAGAATCTACGATTTCTTTCAAAAACTGAATATTTCATTAGTTAATGTTTCCACAGATAACACATAAGGTAAAGAGTCAAGGGAAAACCAAATTACTAACAATAATAAACAAAAAAAATGAAAGCAAAGAAAGAGAAGGAAGAGGCACAAATATGTGGGCTTATGGCACAGTACCAGGAACATTCAGCCCTTCTAGTAATATTTAATACATGTTGAAGAACATTAATATCACAATGCAATTTTAGACAAAACATATTTCTTCCCAGCTTTTCCCTCTGCAAAATTGCTGGGAAATAGGAGAGAGAAGAGCAAAACAGAGTGAAAATTATTGCTTAACATTTTGATAATGAATGTAAGAAAATAGAAGGCTGGCTACTGCATGACCAGCTGAGGAAATCTGTAGTAGCACCTCATGGTTACAACTTACATTAATGTGTTTCAGTTGTGACTCAGAGAGATCTGTGATCTGTTTAGTAAATTGGTCTTAGATCTCAGGAGCTGATAAATACATTCATCAACAAGGATGACAAGGATTGCTGCCCATCATCTATTTAGTTAGCTCCTGAGAGCTACAGATCGGCAAAGACAGGCCTTAGATATGTTGCTGTTCATTTTCCTTTGACCGTATTTCCTCATTTATTAGCAGCATATCCCAAAAAGCAATATGGACTGACAACATTAGAGATGTGCCAGACAATTCATCAAGGAAAATAACAAAATAACAGGGCATTATATTACAGAAGGTCAATATAGGCTTGTCCTCCAGAGGTGATTAATAGGTCATTACCCCTGTGACTAGGATCTGAGTAGGCACCATGAATGGTTAAGAGTAATAGTTGCTACTACTATTGTCAAAAGTGTTTACTATCACCACAAAGATATAAAATAACAATGACAGTGCTCAAATTGTGTCATTTGTAGTGGGAAATAGGAAACCTATTTCAAATATTTCAGACTATCAAGGTAAAGTAAAATTCTTGCTTTTTCACTCAAAACATGATGTTTTCCATTGTTTGGAAGGGAAAAAGTGTAATGATGGAGAGTAGGCTGTCATTTTCACACAGAGATAAAAATTATAGATGACACACAGCAGATAAATTGTCAAGAGCTGTTTTTGATGTGCAAGTGATTTACCAGTATACATGAATCTTTGTTTTTCTTTCTTTTGCAATCCTTTATCACACCTTTTTTTCTGTGATGAAATGAAGACAGAAGAAGGAGAAAGACGGGTAATTTATCTTTAATTCATAATGAAGATAGATCATTTTATAGAGTAATAAAGGCAGATAAATAATAGGTCTTTATCTTGATGTGACAAAATGAATTGATCTGTGTTCTGCTCAGGTACAAAATCTGTGATATAAAAGAGCAGGGCCAGCTTTTACTATAACCTGAAAGGTTCATGCAAACAAATTTCATTAGGACCTCTCTAAAGGGAAGGAAACTGACCTAAGAAAATTCATATTCAGATGACAAAAGATCTCTATCAGTCATAAACTTACAGTAAAAACAATAAGGAAAGTTCATATTTAAATCTTTATTTTTGATCATCTGTTTCCTAGCTGTGCTTCCATATATACATTATCTTCAATAAGTATGTAGGATCTGATTTGTTAACTCTGTTACCACGCCAGATAGAATGGCAAAGATATCAGATACAAGCTTGATAAAATGCAGGAAGTTGCTGACTCCTACTACAAAAAACTACAGCCTTTTGTTGATGCTTAGGAGTGTTCCTGAGGAATAATTTGTCTGGAACTTCCCAGAATTTCTCTTTTATACATAGTTTTAAAGGAAGGAATCTCTACTTCTTTTTCTGGATTCTTGCAATGTCATGTAAATGTATAGCACATACTAGGTAACGTGAAATTCCTCTCTCCAGCTACTAGATGTTGTAGAAAGCAACTAATGTTTTGTTATTTTTCATGTTAATTATGTAAATTTAGCATATGAAAAGTGTCGCATTAATAATAGGGAAGACTCAAGTCTTCTGCTGAACAAGTACATCTAGGGAGAAGCTATATACACTCATTTGAACTTTGAAAAACTGACTCCCATTGTGAAATGTGATTTGCTTGCCACATGAGCTGAATTTCCTGGCTGTTAAAATTAAAAAAAGTTGTCCCTGATATGATAGGATTTTTGATAATCTGTAGTTTTATGAACTTGCTAATCCCTTTTTATAGGTTCTTGTATAATTAATAGGTGATTTTAACTCCTAGTAACTGCCAGCAGGTACTTATGATTGTTTAAACCAATAATCAATGAGTTCAAATCATATTACCTGCTCCACAGGTCTCTGAGTAGTCAGCTTAGACTGAATTATGTTAGAACATTTTTATAATCTTTCAATATTGGAATTTTAATTAAAAAGAATGCATAAAAGGAAAAAAAAAAAGCTAAGGTATAGCAAAAGTAACTTTAAGGTGACGGGTTCATTAGAAGGCAGTGTATCTATGTAATTCTTACAGGAGAAAATATGTTGTGGTTGCATGAATGTTTCTGTTCGTTTGTAAAAAACAGGCCTCACCCATTAACTGTTTTTGCTGCACTGAACATTTTTGCATCTTCCCCTGGCAGATCAAGCAGCACTATAGCACGATATGTGGTAAACTTTGAGAGAGATGGCTCAGAAATCAAGAGCACTGTAGATGACATCTCAACTATTGGATCAAATAAGGTTGAAAATGAAAAGACTCTGCTTTCTCCAAAGGAAGAGAGGGAGATATCAGCAAATAAACTCACAGTAACAGACCTTCAGCAACTGGTTGCCACAGCACTCCATGAAGACAGGTCCCTGCCAGTGGACCTTGGGACACTTCGATTTACTGACGGTCAGTAGGCAGTCCAGTAGTAGGCACAAGTCTGAAATTTGCTCTTGCAAATTTATTCAGCTTCAATACCTTCTCCTTTGCTTTGCTCACAGATCATTTTCATCTGATGTATCCCAGTCTCTTAAGTGCTGCACAGCATTCAAAGGATGCAGATAACAAAGTTAAATTTTATAGCAAAATATGATTTTATATAATTATATAGCCTAACTTCCAATCACATTGAAGAATCTGTTTTTCTTGTTTGTTTAGAAAGTCTGGGTATTTTGCACACTAGGACAAACAAGAAGAGAAGCAAACAGAAAGATATCATGAATATTCACTAAATCATTCTGATTTCCCAGTATGGACAGTCTCCTTTCTTTAATAAGAGAAAAAAAAATTCCTCTAAACAAAACCTAGATTTTGAAAAGCTAAGCCTCTATTGTGAGCAAGTCATCTAACCTCCCATTGGAGAAACAAAGGTACACCTTAAAGAGCATTTGATCTCAATCTAAAATCAGTGGCATGAATCATTTTTCTCTCTGAAACAGAGAGGAAGTGTAGAAGACAAGTTTAGGATAGCACTAAAGCTTGTTCAGAAGAGCTCCAGCAGGAGGTTGAAGGGCTACATCTAGTCCAGTAATCCAGTTAATAAGCATCCCCTTTATAGCCCAACAATAATTTTTTCAAAGCTAGCGTAAACCTAGTTTTGGGGAGATGGATTAAAAATGGAGAAATTTTTCTAAATATTTCTCATATGTATATTTGTCAAAATGATGTTAAAACACATACCAGATCTTAGCCAGAAAGTTTCATCTAGAAACAGAAGCGTTTTCTTCCTTCTAAAAATGTTTAGATGAACTAATATGGTCAGTATTATTAAAATATCGTATTTGAAGATAGATTGAAGGTGCCAATTTCAGAAAAGCTACTTGCATGCATATGCGTTTAAAGAAGTCCTTTGAGAGGGTTAAAGAAGCAACTGGGCACAAAAGCCAAAGCAGTAGGAGTAATAATAGCATAGACTTTGGGTAAAACTGAAAAAAAATTAGTCTTAATGAACAGCACGATATAATGAGTCATCATAACCCATATGGATTTAACTGAGTGGTTCATACTTTAACTGATTTTAATCATTCATCCAGCTATGCCTGGTTCAGCCCTCTGCAGACCTATCCCATTTATACTAAATAAAGAATACAAAGAACACTGCATATGAAACGCCTGCTTTCTTAATAATTGCCAGTTTAAATTGAAATTTATGCCTCTCTGTTCTTAACATGTTTTTTTTTTAAAGTCATCTTTAATGGAGAATAGTTTTAACATTGTTTTTACTGAATTTACATGTTTGAAGACTATTCAGTGTGCCATTCCTGAAATATGGCTCACTCTCTCTCCCTCTTTTTTATTTTTTCAGACTCTATTAAACCACCTAGTGATTTTGATAATGATATCCAGGCCATGGTCACTATTCCTCTGGCAGGCCCTGATTTGGTGAGTTAATTCCAGTTGATTTAGCTATTTATTTCACCATGAGAAATGAACTTAAACACTGTGAAGAAGTTTGTAAATATACAGAATAATGCTCTTATGCAAAAATACATATCAAGGAAACAGTGGCTCACTAATTCAGTAGCGCATCTCAATGAGAGAAGAGCAATTGACAGGGTTAGCAAAGGTCATCTTTCTTTGATCATTTTTAAAATAAAAGGCAATGTGATTAGGATCACATGCATGTACCAAATGTTTTATATATCCCACAACATCATGCTGAATTATAGTTTGCAGGTTCCTGTTACTAAAGATTACAGTCCTTTTTAGCAATGAAAGTTAAAAATAATAATGAACCATAGTGCAGCTTGGGTTGGAAGGGACCTTAAAAATCATCTAGTTCCAACCCGTCATGCCACCCACTAGATCTTGTTGCCCAGGACCCCGCTGAACCTGACATTGAACATTTACAGGGATGGGGCATCCACAACCTCTCTGGGCAACCTGTTCCAGTGCTTCACCACCCTCTGAGTGAAGAATTTCCTCCTAAGCTCTAATTTCTATCTCCCATCCTTTAGTTTAAAATCATTCTCCTCTGTCCTGTCATCGTCTGCCCAAGCAAAAAGTTGCTCTCCATCTTTTTTATAATCCCCCTTTAAGTATTGGAAGGCTGCTATAAGGTCTTCCCAGAGCCTTCAGCCTGAAGAAGAGAACAGCCCCAGCTCTCTCAGCCTTTCTTCACAGGAGAGGTGCTCCAGCCCCTTGATTATCTTTGTGGCCCTCCTCTGGACCTGCTCTAACTGCCCACATCCTTCTTGTGTTGGGGGCCCCAGACCTGGATGCAGTACTCCAAGTGGGGCCTCACAAGGGCAGAGCAGAGGGGGGACAATCTTCTCCCTTGACCTGCTGGCCACTCCTTTGTTGATGCAGCCTAGGATGTGGTTGGTCTTCTGGGCTGCAAGAGTACACTGCCAGCTCATGTCAAGCTCTTCATCCATCAGAACCCCCACGTCCTTCTATGCAGGGCTATTCTCAATGAGTTCTTCTCCCAGTCTGGGATTGCCCCAGCCCAGGTGCAGCACCTTGCACTTGGCCTTGTTGAACCTCATTAGGCTCACATGGTCCCACTTCTCAAGCTTGTCCAGGTAATGAAAACTACTCTTTAAAACCTTTTTCCCTTTGAATTCCTTTTTTTCAGGAGGGTGCCATGGGTGCAGAACTCCCCCTGGGTTATCCTAGCCCAGCAACAGTGGGCCAAACAGAAGACATCTTGGTCAATGAATTTACAACTGAAATACCTGTGTTAAGTGGAGAGATCAGTGCGCCTGAAGACTTTGATAATAATTTTGTCTCATCTGAACCTGTGTACCCTACCAAACCGCCCAGAGAAGTATCTCAGGACAAATCTTCTCCAGCCACAGAAGATACCACTACTGGTTACCAAAGTTTCACAGTGCCTTTCAATGTTCTGGTTAGTACTGACAGTTCTCCAAAACCAGAAAATTCCTATTTGCCTCCTCCAGCAGATGAGTGGGCTAGCAATGACTTAGTCACAGGTGACTATGAGTCTCCAATGGAGCAGGCTATCACTCTGGCAGTTTATACCACTGGTAGCTTTACCCCACCTAATCTCCTGCAAGCCACAGATGAGAATACTGAAGCTCAGAGGAAGAAGGAACTGGCTGGAATAACAGAACTACCTTTGGAAGAAGCTGACCAAGATAGTCTGTTTGGCCAAGGTAAGGTGCTAAAGACTTTTACATAAGAAAGAATAGTAGAGATCCAGTTGTTATTACACATATAGTCATATGTAAGTACACTAAACATTTTTCTAACTTTTCATTTTCATTTGTTAGAAAAATATTTCTGGACCATCAAAGGTGAAAAATATAATTTGCATTTCTGATGCCCACTTCAAGAAAATCTTAATGTATTTGACTTTGAGGTTAACAACATAAAAACAACAACAAAAATAAAACAACAAAACACAAATGTAAAGGTATAAGACAGGATTTGTACAGGGTATTATGGTAGAACTTCAAAATTTCAAAAAGCCAGAGCAAAAAGACATACCAGAAAAACAAACAAATAAATGAAATCCCAGCTAACACAAATGAGAACAATTCCAGCATTTAAAACATGGAAGGTAAATTACTATGTGTTCTACAGACAGGTTTGGATGATAGCCACAAATGCATCATGAAATAATTTATTCCAAGCAAGGTGTACTCTGGCTCAGAAAAGTTTACATTTCTGCAGATCTGATGAATGTAAATACTTTTTTAAAAAATTACTATTTTTCATGTTTGTTTATTCAATTTTATTCATACAATAGGAATTTAATGGTACTCAGAGATACGAGAAAAAGATAATAATTAAAAAAAATACATGCATATGTTTGAGTGGAGAGAAGTCCGCATGATCTTACCCTAAAAATGTACGTGATAGCCGTGCTTTACACTGCTATAAGGAAAATGTTTACCATGCAAATTAAAAATGTTAGGACAAAGACTTTAGGGTCAGCTTTACGGCACAGGCATATTAGGCTTTTCCCTAGAGCAGCAAAATCTCGGTAAGGCTGATGCCTCCCTCAAATCTATCAGTGGCCTGGAAAGCCAACCTGGCCTCACCAACTCAGCATTACATCAGCAAACTTTAATTTTATTTACATTTCTAAGAAGCCTGTGCTTTGTAAGATGCAAGAGGTCACTACAAACATGTGAGTAGAATTAATTCTTGGGTGAATAATCAGATGTGTTTTGGCTCAGATTTTTGGCTGACTGTCTGAACAGAAAAGCAGAAGGCAGGCAAGAACTTCACGTGGTACTTCTAGGTCCCCAGAAATGTCATGCTCAGAGTTTCTAAGTTTGCTCCCTGCTGCAGGGAATGCCCCTGCTCCCACAGGAAGCTCTGATCTACCCCTGCTCTCTCAGCTCCTTTCTTGCTTAATCCTTGGCCTTTCACGTCCCAACCTGCGCTCCAGAAGCCTCTTGGAGAGAGCACAATGAACACTCCCCCTTCTTTCACGTTCCTCCTGACGCAGCATGCACAGAATTTGTGAAAATTCCTCCCTCCTGCCTAGCATCAACCTGTAAGCCAAGCGGGAAATGCCTGTGTAGCGTTGTATCAGTGGCACTGCTCTTTCTGGATCCAGTAAATACCATGATGTTCATTTTAAGGAATAAAGAATATAAAAGCTGCCACTTGAGATCACACACCACCGAAACCCCAAGCAGGGAAGAGCACAGAATACTCCATGGTCATGTTATTGCACATGGCAGTTTCTCTGGTAGTTGGAGTTAACTGCCTAAATGCAGTTAAATGCCTAAAATGCAAGGGTTTACCTTCTACTGAAGTAGCAGATTCTCACACATGGAAAACTCTGGAAGCATTCTGTTGTGTTTTTCAGTGGCAAGAATATCACATGTCATGACTTAGCACGAGCCATCCTCATTGTGTGTGCAGGTTTATCACATGTACTAAGTAAGAAATTTCCATTCTGTACTCTTGCTTTTATACACATAGTTTTGAAGTGAAAGAAAAGCAAATACTTTATAATTAACGGAGTGACATAAAATTTAGAAAAACACTTCTTACAAGAATTAACTGTGAGATGGTCCTGAAAGTTAAGTTTGTGATAAAAAGTGTTAAACACAACTATTTTAAAAAGCTTACTGAGAAGTCTTACAATGCTACTGATAAAAGTACAGCATACCTTTAAACAACATTTATTATTACTGTTGAAAAGTGTTACATTTGCAGGGGGGAAAAAGTCATGCATTTTTCATTCTATTCACTCATTGGGTTAGGGACTCATCATAAAACAACATAAAACTACATACCTGTTTCACGTTTTGCTACGTAGCTGAAAAACCTTGTAGCCTAACAGCTCACAGTGACAAGAGAAGTTGGGACTTACCAAAAATACAGAGCAATGTATGCAGAGAATACTAGATCCATTAGTTTTCTTCAGATCAAAAGTTGTAAAGAATTTGTTGACTGCAATATTTTACAGTTACTGCCTGAGTGCTTCTCACTGCATGGGAGGAGGGACACAGGAGATGGGCCTCTCTGGCCCCAAGGTTCAAGCTTGCTTGATTATTCCCCACTGTCAGGGTATGACCACAGTTCCTTTGGCCCTCACACAGGCTCTGTTACCTCAGGTCCAAATTAGCTGCTGTGTTTCTAAATGATCCTCAGAGACAATACACTGCAGAGGTTAAAGACTTTCAATGTCATCAGGCAAATGTCAGGACCAAGGGAAATGTTAGGAAGGGTAATACAAATGGAAAGTTCACTGGTAGAAGAAACTCAGATTTTGTCTACAAATTTTTCTCATATAATTAGAAAGTCAGAAAAAAAGAAAAAAAAAACAAACTTTTGCTTCTTCCTAAAGCCATTATTACCTGTGCCATACAGCATGTAATTTTTCACTTAAAAAGAATTGGATCTTCTGTATGTGTAGGTGTACATGAGTACGTGAGTGTAGGTTTGATCTTGTAAACATCTTTTGGGACTAACCCTTTGAACACTACTTTCAGAAATTATTTTGTTTCACCTTTGGCTTAGAACCTATCAGTCTGCAAAACAAAATGAACTGCCTAAAACTGTTTAAAAAAAAAAAAAAAAAAAAACTTCCTGAAAATAACACCCACTATCTTGCTTGTCCTTCTTGAACATGAGTTATGTCTAAAACAAGCATTAGCATATAAGAGTTCTGTCATCACCTCTGCAAATGAGCAGAAGGAGAAAAATAAGCGTTCCTTCTCTAAAAAGGTGGGATGCCATGTTAGCAATGACACATAGCAGTGTGTATTATTTTTGCTTAAAATCTTCTAGTACACAAAACATACTACATACTTAACCTAAGAGAGATGTTGTACATTATTTACTGAGTTCTTGAAAGACTAAATTGTGTATACCCTTTAAAACCTTTTCTCTTTTTATAGCTTTTTCTATTTTGGCAGTATTGTGTACAGTATCCCCTGTATTCTTTTCTTTTTCTAGATGTTGCATATTTTATAGGAAGTGGCAGAATTAGGTCTGGAAATTCAGGACTTACTTAACATTTATGATAGAGGTTTTATTAAAGTCAGCAGTACTGGTGATATTAACTGTAATATTGCAAACAAAATTCATGACTAGCAGGTAGAGATTTTTCTCACTTTGTGCTTGGCTTCATTTGGTAGCTACTAAGAAATAGTAATCTCTTAACTGTTGCTGGTGTGAAACAGCAGGAACTACTTAAATGGTGTTGTATAAGGTTGGACAGAGGATTAGGGTTTAAAGAGTTGCCTGCAATTGTACTACATTTATTCCCAGCCAATTTCCCACCCTACAATCCAAAAGATAGAGTAAATTTTCCTCATTGCATGCTTAGAACTCTATAAAACTAAATTTACGCATCTTCAGCATGAAAGGAAGAGAAGGGGAGCATAAATAGCTTAGTCTGATGTTCTTTTATTTGTCCCCATCAGCTTTACATTTCACAGATGGAGTTAATTGCATTGGTTGCGATATAACTAGACTTGCACATAACTAGAGGCTAAACATTACTACAGATTCCTGAACACTGAATAGCTAAAATCCATTCCAGCTACTTCAGTTGCACCTACCTGAAGTCTTTGAGCAAAGCAATGTTACAAAATAAATAAGTAAAAATCTGTTACAG
The DNA here is from genome assembly GCF_013377495.2 of Cygnus atratus. Classification (NCBI taxonomy): domain Eukaryota; kingdom Metazoa; phylum Chordata; class Aves; order Anseriformes; family Anatidae; genus Cygnus; species Cygnus atratus. Next base: position 33,932,239 of record NC_066364.1, on the reverse strand, counting down.
CTCCTGGAAAGGTAGTAAGATCTGCAAACTTAAACAAAGTGCACATAAATTTCTGCGTACAAGATCTAGGGAAAAGAGAGTAAAAATCAGATGAGGAGTAAAATTAATGAGAGGTGTCCTTTTAAGTCATGCAGGGGGGATTTAGTAGGCTTGGGCAGGCAGTGGAAGAAATGAGCCAGGAGTAGGTGTATGCTCATTCTGGATGGTGATGGTGTCCGTGGGCAGTAATGGGGGGACCGGTGAGAATTAAAGAGCTGTGCTGGCCAAACGGTGATGGTTATTACTCCAGACCTTGAAGCAGACCAGAACTACCAGAAAGATACTAAGCTATCTTTAAGTAAGCCTCAAATTTGAGTTTCAAATTATGTTTTGAGATTTCTCAAAAGAACTAAGAGAAAAGACCTCATACATATTTCCAGACCTCTTATTGGAAAGTTATGAAATGCCTGGATTAGATATCAGGGTTTAAACTTTTGACTAGTTATAAAAAGGTTTTTCTTTGCTGTAGTACCTTCCAAATTTGGTCTGTCGTTTTCCATTTACAAACAGTGCAAGCAAAACTCGTCTTTTCTACTGAGATACCTTTTTGGTGTTTTCTAGCATTCTTCTTTCTTCTTTTTTCCCTCTGGTGTTGACTCATCACTTTCTCTTCTGTATGATTAAATTTCTTCTCCCTTTCTTTGCAGTCTTCCCGTGACTCTACCATAAACAGTATGACCATTCAGAATGGAAGCCCCTCATGTTACATTAGACAGCCTGTTATTTCAAAATCCAATAAAATTTCAGCATAAAAAAAAAAAAGGCAAACAAATGTAAACACAGATAAAAGTGTTCATGAAGTCTGCAACAATAATGAAATACTTTGACTTCCTAAACAGGAAGAAGAATTTTAAATTGTATTTGTTTTAACTGTAGCTACTTACAGATCATATAATGTGGGTAAAGGGTTATCCCCAAATACTGACCATCACAGAGGAAACAATATTTCTGGATATGTTATTCCAGAAATATAGGACAAAATAAAGCTAGCACTAAATTACTTCAGCTATTCTATTATACTTAATGTCTTTGTCTTACCAACTTCAAGAAACACTTGAGAGAAGAAGACTGCAGAACATATCACAATGTTTTTCCTATGATGAAAAAAAAACACAGCTGAGTATGTGGTGGTCACATCTGTATATGTGTAACTGATAAGAGACTTATTCATTTTAGTAATTGCTCTTGTGTTTGTGCACCTTTGTTGTGAGTGGCATCCTTTGATTTCTTCCTCCTGCCCAGCAATTAATTCAGTTGCATATTCCTCCTCCCTCCCTACTATTTCCTGGTAATATCTAGGAAAAAAAAATTTTTTTTGGATGTTTGGGGATTCTTTCTGCCTCTGGTTCATTCCCAACTACCTGAGGGCCGTCTGTGGTTACAATAGCTTTCTATTTGGCATAACCAGCATTGTCATGGAAATGAAAACCCCATTACTTCTAGCAAGAATGGCTCCAGATGTTCTCAGGATTGGAATTCACACGTTCTTTGTGCCAGGAATGCTGACCAGTTTATTCACATCACTGGTTATACAGGGTAAGAACTCCTATGTTTTCCTTGCCTGTTTTTCTGTTTTTCTTTGACATTAAAATGACTGACTTTTCTCAACATTCTCCATCAGATTCTCTTGGTGCCCTTTCACTGGTTGCTTGCTGATTCAGATGTGCAAAGAATGTTTTTCACGAAGGTGCTGCTTTAGTCTGATGGTTGGAAGAGTGAGCAGGTAGGTGTAGTTGTGTGATTTTTTCTCAAGCATTATAGAAAATATCGATAAAGCTATCTCTAAATTGAAGATGAGGCTGAATGCAAAAGTTTCAGCAGGCCTATATTAAGATAAAACAGGATTAAGAAAAAGTTCATTGTATGTGCATGATCAGGTTAGAATTACATATTCAGAGTACTACAGGTATCCTGAAAAGTCCTAAAGGTTTTATAGTATGTGATGAGCGTGTGGCCAAAATGTGATGAGAGCTTGCTGCTCACATGCAGTAAAAAGCCATATGGATCCCTTTGAGTGTACTCTGTAGTTATTATTGTTTTTTAAGTGTTTAAACTGCCTGCTCCCTCACAATAGTGCTCAATATTTTGAGCTGTTCAAATTCAAAATTCAACCACAATTACAGTTTAACAGGCTAAGTCAGCCCTAAGGCATCTGGTCCAAAATCACTACCAATATAACTAAAATTGAAAGGCATACTTACAATACAACATAATGTAAAACTAGCAGGATCTTCCTAGTTAGATACTTTCCATCTCTCTCTTACTCGTTGCATTTTAAAACTACTAAAAGAAAAACAGATTACCTACATCCAAGGTGCACTAGTTTAGAAAAATAAAATGGTCTTCATTCTGTGACATTCATTCCATTAGTTCCATGTTTTTCAAATATAAGTAATGGTATAGTATGGAATAATAAAAAAAAAAAGTATTCAGTGGTTTCATGTATCTTTGCATATCTAAAAGTACTCATCTGATGACAAGATTTTATGATAGCCACAGATTTTAACTTTCTAATTTCATGTTTGTCTTTTCTGGTTTTAGGTCCTTGGGTCAATATTCTACTTGAATGTATATCACGTGACTTATATTCTGTTTTTACCATTTCACAAACTAATAAACTTTTCTGATTGTCCCATGACCTACAAAAATTTGCTCTTATTTTTTCTGTCACACAGTAGAGAAAAACAGAGGAAGTGGAGAGGGATTTGGAGGATATTTTCAGTTCTGAAGGACAGGTAGTGTAACTTGTCAGAATTTGTTTCTAATCCTTCGAAAGTAAAATATATCAAAAATAGTATTCATGGTTCTAGGTTCTCCATCTAGGCAGCTCCAAAACTGTATCAGTGGCATGTAAGAATTTTTGTGACATTTGGATGGCTACTGCTTCATGTTTCCAGGCATTTGTAAAGCTCTAGGTCGTTTTCACACATTCTTTCATATTTAAAACTCATGAAAGACAATTTTCAAATTTAACTGTATACCACTGCAATTGGGACAATTGGAAAAAGAACCAGTAATCCTCCTGAAGCTATGGTTTTAAGCAAAGTATTTTATTCAAATTTGACTCTATTCCTTTGTAAAAGCATATTCATATTTGCAAATTCACTGCTTCTCAGTTTTGTTTCTCCATTTAATTCATTGATGTGAATACCAGTCAAGTTTAGACTTCTCAGTTCAGTATGGTATCTTACATGTTTACGATATATTTTAATACAATTTTAAAATGATAGCAAATAGTGCAGAACTTTAACACGAAATAGCCTTCCAGAAATGGTAGTCACAGCAGCCTCAGGCAGTTTTGATCTTTTCATTGTAAATGAAAGTGGATTTCACTGAAGTCAGTGGAGAAGGAGTTCTGTTGGTTTCACTCAACACTATAACTAGCTTCTGGAGAGTTCATATAGGCAGACAAATGACAGCCCTAGGTCATTCTGGCTCTCGTGTTCTGGTCTTACAGATAGAAAGACAAAATCAGTAATTATGTGTGTTGAGGCATTTGTTGTGACATGTTAAGTTAATGATCCTTTTCCCCAGTAGTTTTCTTAATCCTCATCTTACTTGTTCCCTAGTTAAAAATGAAAGACCTCAAACACAAAATCAGTATTTTACCTATTATATATGTATATACATGTATATGTGTATATATATACATATGTGTGTAGATATATATATATATATATATATATATATATATATATATATATATAAAAACAGTCCTGATTCAGGGATTTTGTGGCATTTCAGTCACCAACAAAATATGTAAATTTGAATTCAGCTACTTACTGTACCATTCCATCTGGTATTTATGTCAGCAGAGCTGCCCATATGGAGATTCTTACTCTGCACTGTGGACCAGTCTTTTAATTGCATACTTTTTCCTTTGTTAGTTATTTTCTTCAGTCAGCTTGTATACAAGTATATCCACGTACAGTGTAATAGTGTAATTTTCATATACAGAACAATATGTCAGTGGACTTGCGAAATTTGTCCATTGCCATTATGAAATGTCAGTGCTTATTAAGATCATGAATGAAATGAAATGCCAGGCTCTCTTAATGTACAGCCTTCTGGGCATGCTTATTAATGTAAAACCATTAGAAAATATTTTCATGACAATTTGACCTTTCACAAATAGTAACTCTTTATTCATGGTCAGTTTGAAGGGTTTTCCTCACTTAAAAAAATATAAGAGGACAAACTAATTAGATAAAGTTGTTGAAATGGCAGCCAGTTTTTCAAACAAATGTATTTTACTCCCTCAACTGGGAAAAAAATGTCTGCATATAGCACTGTTTTTACAAGGATTTAATATAACAGTGCACCCAGGAAATTGCCTCTTAATTTAGTGTTTACACATCTTTGCCAACAGCAGTTTAATTTTAGACATAAAACTATCTTCAGTACAAAATTGTCCTGCCTTGTCCATGTAATACAAAAAAAAAAAAAAACATCTGGAGATTTCAGTGAACATCTTTGTAGTTGAGAGTTAGGATTGTTGTTTTTTTTTATCACTGACAGTAGTGTTTAATTTCATGTCATTGTTTAACCTTCAATATGGTTACTCTGGGGAATACATTTGAATTCAGCATCTTACTCCATGCTCTCTGTGGGTTTCCTACACCAAATTGTAGACCAAATGGTGTGCTGAAATGAAATATGCTGAGACTAAGAATGTCTAAATCTTCAGAGTTCATGCTTTTAAACTTCTCATAAAATAATTGCTTGTGTTTTTTCTATCCTCCTGTTGTAATAATCTCATCTAAAAGGCAAACTGGGTATTACAACTAATTGCTATATGAAGAATTAATTCAAGTGTATTTTGTGTTCTATTTCAAAATAATAGATACATATATGCACATATATAAAACCATAATTCTAACTGAAAATGCAAAGGGGTCTTTTAGAGTCCAAATGCTTGGGTCTTCTTCACGTTTCACCCACATTTTTTAACTCCCGAAGATTGATTTCATCACACACTCTTATGCAGACAGTGGAAAAGCATGGCAAAGCATTTCAAATCATTTTACTCTGACACACAGAGCACAATGAAAAGAAGGGTCAGTAACCCCTTGTCTTTTGACTGATGCTGCATTGCACTAAGCGCTCAGCAGGATTTTAGGCAAGCCCATTTCCTTGCACATTGCAAGGGACTACCACCACCTCTGTGCTCAGTCACTCTCTCAGCTGGAAAGACAATGACTGATTAGTTAGAATTGGCAGCTTATGAAAACAGGTTAAATGTGCACCAGAGATCCTGTTGGTGTGCCCTCAAGGCCTTTTAAGTTTCTCTGCTTCTAATAGGATGATGCTTTACAGCCTATGTATAGTTTATATACATATATATATGAATACACAACTGCATGTATACATCTATATTCTAAACCTGTAGTATATGTTTGGTTATTCTGCTTCATACCTGCTGCAATTTCAAAGATATTTCAACGTTTCTTTCTCCTGCAGTTACCTCTTTCTAAAATACAATCTAGAAAATACCATCACAATTGTATGCTTGGGTGTGCATTGTCATGCTGTCATTGCTCCATGGAGTTGCACGTTCATCCCATCAGTAGATCATCCTGCATTAATACCTCGAGCACTAATGCTAAGAAATCTTTTCTGTATTCCCTTAACTAGTAAGGCACTCTCACTCCTTATCAGCATAACGTGTAACACCAAGAGCTTTGTAAACAGAGAACATTGCTAGGCTCGGTTTGGATTTATTGTTCTAATCTGTCTGTGTCCTTGATTACACAAGAAACATGAGGACGTGACAAGAGAAAAGCATCTCAAGTTCTTGATAAAGCATTAGGACCTCAAGCTGTGGTGCAGCATTTGGTGTTACATGCTGCATGCACAACCATGGCTCTGTACAGCACTATGCTATTCTCTTTGGGTTGCTCTCTACAGTTGTGAGGACAGGGGCTGTAGCTCTTGCATTATACCATCAGCAATGCAAATAACATATCACAACAAATAAAAGAAGACTGTGCAATTGTGCTAGTTTAAATGGGTTTTGCTGCACCCAATTCATGGTCCTGTTGTACTTCCAGATCTCCACAGTTAGGTCTCACTGTAAATGAGAATGCAGCACATGGTCTTTTTCTCCATCCCATCCAGCAAAGATGTTTCCTATTAGCAGTGTACTTCAGTGGCTTTTTCTGAATCACCAGTACTCTAAGCTCACTTGTAAAGTGTACATGTGTCAGTCATGATGCATGAGAGAGGAGATCATCACATGAAAGGTAAGCAACATTTTGATAATCTGGCAGAACACATTTCTTCTGAGGGCCACAGAACTGGGCACTCCTGATCCTCAGAGCAAATGCAAATATCCTTATCCCACTTACTTTGGTTTTAGGCTACCGCAGTTCATCGATTTCAGTGAATTCACTGTGGATACAGATGTGATTAGAATTCAACCCTAAATATAAAACCAAAAATAGGTGAAATAGTCTCAAGTGGTAAATTTTGTCACTTTTAAATCATTCAGGTTTCCAAATATACTGCCAATAAAACTGAGGCACCTGGGGGAACATGTCTTCATGCACGCAGATGAAGGCAACAAAACTGACTATAAAATTTTCCCTTATCTAATACGGGAAAGGGATACTAAATATTGACAGGGATGCATTATCTTCAATAACCTCTACTCATTCTAAGCACACAAGTCACAGAGAATTCACCTTTAGGTCGACAGCTACAACAGAAACTCTGAAAATTTAAGTGTCAAGTTACGTTAAGTTTATCATTTACCCGAAGAACTGGGCATGGCAGAGGAAACTTTGGGAGCCTCTTCCCTGGCTGAATTCAGAAACAGATTAATGGAGAAGGGGAAAAAAGAGAACAAATGGTAATACTGAATCTAAAACCCAGCAACTATGTAAGAAAATATAGTCCTCAAATTCTGTTCCCTGAAAGTGGTCAGAAAACCATTGTGGGCAGCATGCTTTGGAAACGGATCCTCAGCAAAGGGTACAAACTGTTATCTGCTGATACCTAAAAGGCAGGGAACACTTTAGACTAACTTACCATCAACCAGTTAGTGTTAAGAGCAAAATAGGCATCTTCTGTGGCATGGCACTGCTTTGCAGTTGCCTCCCCTAAAACCCAGTTTCGGGAGAACCTTGGCAGAACCCATCTCCTATTGGTTTGCTCTAATGCACCAAAGAATAACAAAATGTTTGTCCATCAGCAACAGCCATACAGGTCAGTTTGTGAACAGTTTGGAAGTGTCTTTGGTGACTGCACTACAGTCAGCTGCACGATAGCAGCAGAATCGTGAAAGAGCACGTAACAGTAGCTACTAACCTTGTCTTCAAAAGATAGAGAACATCTTGGAAGCCAATGCCTTATAAACTTGCAATATTTTGTGCATCTGGAAAGCAGTAAATGTGAAAGGAGTCCATTTCTTGGTTATTCTATCCAGGGTAGTCTACATATTTTTGTATCTAGAATGCTTGTTCATGTATACCTATGAAAACATGTGCTGCTGCTGTGATAAACTCTGTTCTAACTAAAATTTGTCCAATATTCCTCAACAATTTGCTGGAATACAATGTTAGCATCTATTGCTCAATACTTGTTAAAAGCAGTCTTAAAATACATTGTGCTTTCAGACTGATATTTTTGTAATGGAATAACATTTGCACAAGTTACTGATGTGTTGACTGCACAAATAGAAACAGATGCTGTAATGATCTTTCCAGAATGCTTTATCTGAGAAGTTCTGCTTCAGAGTATCCAGAGAAAGTGCTCTGCACTTTTCTGCAGAGCAAAGCAGAGAAAGAAAGGAAAAAAAAAAAAAAAAAAAAAAAACCTAGATCTTCCCTTGTTGAAGGCTTGTAAAACACTTATTGTAATGGACATAAAAACTTAGTAAAACCTTAGAACTGAACTGAGACTGGGAGGAGGAACACTTGACATTTGAGGTTGTTTCTAGTACTCTAGAGTAAAATTCACCAAAACTTCACCAGTGTCAGAATTACATTTCCCTGCTTAGAGTCAAACTGTAAGTCAGTGTAAAGTGTTTCCCTTTTTCAAAAAACATTCATAGTTCATATTACTCTAGTACTTAAGCACCTCAAAGAAGCCAGTGAACCTCAAAAATACTACGGGGAGCTAAAGAAATTGATTTAGATAACAGAAACTATGTAAGAGAAAAATCGGGCATCTTACATAAATTAGTTGTATATGTTTGGAAGTCTACAAAGATACAGGCACTTCAAAAGATCCAACATATTTTGGATGGTTATCTTCATCTGAGATAAATGTCTCTCTGTTGACAAAGATGTAAAAGATGACTGGCTTAGCAGGCATTTAAAAGTTAGATGCATCATCTAGAAGTGAGATCAATACCACACAACAGTGTATTCTCAAGACTCCCAAAGAGTCTAAAGCAGAAGCAAAAAGTAATTCTGGCTTTCTCACAACCTCCTCCAACAGTTTAAACATATGTCTCAGCTAAACACACTATTACCAATGAATCACCATATATGTATAATAGATAAACAGATAAAATAAACAGTAAAGGAAAAATGAAGCAGCTCTGAACAAAGAGCTAATTCTAGTGAAAAACATATCATGACTTAGAATAATTCTTTCCTACTTTGAGAGGTGTGGTCAATTTAGCAGAATGGGGCTATGCATTCCTACTAAAGCACACTAGCTTCACCTAGTGTACAAAAATATATATTAGTAAAGAAAAGAACAATATCAGGAAAGCAATGCTTTAATAGTGGTTCTATAGAAAATAATCCACTTTAGGCAGATTAATGCTTCAGCCAAGACATTGTACCTGCAGGGAGGAAGCAAAGAGCATGTTAAATTAACAGTGTCAAGAAAATAGTGATCTTGTATTAAGGTTTTCTTTGTTGAAAATATACTTTTTTTTTTTTTCCTAAAAACAGCAATACAGCAGAAGATTGGTCCTAATTCATGTAGAAGCAAGGAAAAAGAGACACAAAGACCATTTATGGGCAACTCCTATGCCATTTAGCTGCCATCTCTTTCAGTGGGACTTATTGCTCTTTCATCGTCCACTAAGAGGAAATTGATGCTTAGAGAAAGGAACAATTCATTGGAGAAAAATTTCTATCAGTTGATATGTGATTCTGCTTGCAGGGGGCTGTTAAAAGTCCAGCATGAGGAACACGCATAACTATATTGTTGGAGAAGGACAAAGTTATCAGATTGAGTAGACGTCTGCTGTTGAGACATCATAGCAAGTAGCTGCAAGCCAAATTCAGAGTCTCATCACACTTCAGATTTGGATTTAGTCTACATCTATCACAAAACTTAGGCCCATGCCAAGCCCGGTGGGGACCTCATAAAATTTTAGCATCAGGGTCAAATGGCTGCTTCAAGTGCAGCAGATGATTTCTTAGGGTTTGAATTTGATTTCGCTGCTGCTGCCGTCTTCTAGGTAAATCAGAAAAGATTATTGTACCATTTTCCTTAACCACAGTTTATGATTACTGGCAGGTAATAGCCTTAACCTCTAATGGAGGGGGAAGCAACAGAATGACTCTGGCATAGAACTGATCCAAGCAGACAACTCAAAGCTACAATCTACTCTTTCAGTCAATATAAACTGACAGTGCAATTATGTACCTTCAAAACAAGACTGTGCTTTAGGAATTGCTCAGGAAATACTTACCAAGTGTAATTATTATTTAAACACATCACCTACAGAAATCTCATCACTCAAACATGTGGATGAGGTGTTTTATTCCTGTAGTTCTTTGCTGATGGAAATTACATTTTCATGTTTAGATAGCGCTAAAGCTTGTTTTTAAAAATGCTTCAGTGGAAATACAAGATGTATGTTGTTTCCATGTTTGAGGTTTGTTATGCTTGTTTTTCAAATTAGGCATTTGTTTTTCCCCTGTTTTTCTGCAGCAGTGAAGATCATGGATGAACTAGAATCGTCGGGTGATGACCTTTTATTTACAACCAGCACTTATAAAACATTGCCTTTCTTTATTGGTGCAAGTGATCTCTCTGTCACGCAGCCTGGAGATGTTATTGTAGACGTGCTGCCATCAGAGCAAACAACACTGCTGCCTGCAGTGACCAACCCAACCTACAGCCAGTCCGTCATCATCGACCAGTCCCCCGAAGCATCAGATTCCTTGGTGCCAGCAGCTGACACCATTCCCCCTGACAGTGCCGGGACAGGAGTGCAGGATATCGCTGCTGAGTTGGATGGCATCGGTGTGGTGAGCACAGCAGCGCTGGATGAAGCAGAGCATGGCAGTGGTTACATCTCAGTGCTGACAAGTGAGCCGGCAGAAGCCACCCCAGCTCCTACTCTGAAGTATGTAACCACCAGCTCCATGACGACTGCAGCCAAAGGCAAAGAGCTTGTGGTTTTCTTCAGCCTGAGGGTGACCAACATGCACTTTTCTGATGACCTCTTCAATAGGAGCTCGACAGAATACAAAGCGCTGGAACAACAGTTCATGCAGCTGGTGGGTGAAGCAACATAGTTGGTGGGCTTGAACAATGTTGGCAATAGTGAGGCATTGCTTAAAAACATACACACACCCCATCTCTAAATTACATTAATTATTGCTCCATAAATCAGGAACAAACAGCAACAAACTTCTGTGAGAGCTGTACCTAGAGGTTTTGGCTAGGAAATTCTGATTCATGCCAGTTGGCTCCCTCAGCGCTGGAGAGCAGAGTATTTTGGCAATATCAGACCCTACTGCGATTCAGCCTGATAAGATGCATTTTTAAAGGACCCATAAGCCTGGAATGCTCTCTCTCAGGGTGCAAAGAAACACTTCATGAAGTCAGTGATCAAAGTGTTTACTTGTTCAAGAGACTCTCTCTCTCTCTCTATATATATATATGTATATGTATGCCTGGCATGTAATTTTATTTGGATTTATCTTAGATTCACATCAACAATACTGAATACATTTAAGACTTGTGTCTTTATACTGAATTTAAGAATAGGCCTTATAAAATATATCATAGTCTAGCAAAGGGAATATGATTAGATATGGATTTTCTTTATGGGTACAATAGGGCTACAGGTCAGTTCAGTGGCATGCCTGTCATGCTATGCCTTAACCTGCCTGGACTGAACATTTGAAAATAATTATGGTTGGCTTTGGAGCGTGGTGATTTTTTCTTCTAGATGAATAAGCTCCCCAACTGCTGTGCATTTTATTACAGGGAAGATTGCTGCCCGTCCATCTCAATACATTACTGAGAAAGATGCCAGAGTCCAGAAGAATATAGCAAAAAAACAGAAAAGTGAATTTGGTGGTGGAGTTTAACAGCCGTATTAAATTCAGAGAAATAAGTGTGTAATGTGTGTGCTTGATAACTAAAAGCAACTATAAGAAAAACTAATAGGGGCTAGGCATTGACAGTAAGTCAAAATAAAAGCAACTTTCTGTTTTGCAGCTACTTCCATACCTGCAGTCCAACCTTACAGGCTTTAAGCAACTGGAAATACTTAACTTCAGGAACGGAAGTGTGATTGTCAACAGCAAAATGAAATTTGCCAGAACAGTGCCATATAATATCACGGAAGCTGTACACTGTGTCTTGGAAGATTTCTGTGATGCTGCTGCCCAACGCCTCAATTTGGAGATTGACAGCTATTCCCTTGATATTGAGCCAGGTAAGATTGTGTTATCAATATATACACAAAATCAAAAGTTTCCAACTTGCTACAGCTTCAGAAAGATTACCATTTTGGAAATAATTGTATAATGAATAGCCTCCAAGTGAACGTTAGTAATATATAAAAATAAATAAATAAATAAAAGATTTTGCAGACTCAGACTCAGCTATCTGCAGACATATTTCCATACAATAGTGGGGTAGAAAGGTTGGTCTGTCCATGTACACCAACTGCTTTTCAGATCAAAAGCCAAGTACAGGGAAGCAAAAATACTCTACAATAATGGCTGGGTGAAGACAGGGATAAAAAATGCTCACATATAATTTACAGGACTGACTCGTCCATAGGAATGATGTTTTTACCTACACATCTGAGTAGGTAAAACATCATTTCTGATGACTTTTACAATGTTGTAAACAAATAATTGCTCAGGACACCATAAAGACTATCTTTCAAGGGCTATAGAGTTCAGGACAGAAGGAGTAAATTTCTAGGAATGCTAGGATTCTACAGATACTCACTGACCAAAGCATTAGCATATATAGCACCCCGTGGCTTTGTAATTCCAGAATCTCTGCTGTTTTAGTATCTTTCTCAGAGTCATAGAATCATCTAGGTTGGAAAAGACCTTCAAGATCACCAAGTCCAACCATCTACCTGACCTACTGAGTCCCTTCACGTGACCCTTCGTGCCAAGTCCAAACCTCTCTTAAATACCTCCAGGGATGGGAACTCCACCTCTTCTCTGGGCAGCCTATTCCAATGCCACCATCCTCTCCATGAGGAAATTATTCCTCAGATACAATCTAAATGTCTCCTTGTGCAACTTGAGACCATTTACTCTAGCCCTATCATGTCTGAGTTGCATCTTTTTCTTATATTGCTTTATAAAATTGAAGCCTGGATTAATTTTCAGGTTTTGTTAATTATTTCAGAGTTGAATTTTCATTGGTATGGAGAAGGAAGATGCCAATACATTAGCATGCCTTTAGCAGTTTTGATTAAGCTGGGTACAGCTGTACAGATCTCTGACAACTGAAGAACAAAATGTCCGTTTACATTTCATGCAGGCAGTTTCTAAACCACCTTCATTTTAGGTATCTCCTTGTGACCAGTAAGAGAATTGGCAAAGAAAGTAAACAAAACTGCAGCATTCGAACTCTCAAATACTGCCATGTTAACCTGATGTTCTGTTGAGTAAAGAATAAAGGATTCCTACAAACACTGAACTTTGTGCTACCACAGATTCTCTGCTTTGGTAGTAAATTTTCATTAAATACAAATTAAATTGAAAAAGTTGCTAAAATACAAAAAAAAAAAGGAAAAAAAATCTTTCATCTTCATCTATATCTTCTCTTCTGACATGGTATTTCAACTTAATTCAAGAAAACCATATCACAATAAATTTGCATGTTCTTAGAACAAAACTTTCGTGGCTCATGCGTAGTAGTAAGATATAAAAGTGGATTAAATCATGTTTAGAAATCCAGCATATCCATACAGCCCCACTTTCTTTTCATTTCAGGGGAGGGAAAAAAAAAAAAGAAGAAAAAAAAAAGTTTAGTAAATTAAGGTAATGCAAGCAAATTCCTATTTAGCGTGAAAATAAGAGCCATCTAGTGGTAACAGTGTTATCCCACAATGAAACACTGATGGGAACTGACAGCCCAAAATCTGTTGCAAGACTCATCAACTTTTATAAAAAACAGCTGTAAAGGGCTAACTACACTAGTATATACATAAATACACATAATATACATATATAAATAATACTATAAATAAAGATGTAGAAGGATTTTTAAATTACCTGTGAGCATTTTTTATTTATTTATTTATTTTTTTATCTAAACAAGTGAAAATGCAGAGAAGGTGACAAATCATGGCAGATGCATAGCCCAAAACTTCTTTTTAAGGAAAATGAAACACCGTCACAAAAAAAAAATGACCCTCTAACACAGTGGATTGCTCATGCCTAGCTCTACTCGTCACACAGAAACACACCGATACCTTTCAGCTTTTCAACACTGCAGGGCCGTAATGTACAACCATAGATAATGCTCAGATAGAGAATGTTTTTCCTTAGTAACACAGTCAATCTTTATTTCCACTAGTGTGAAGGTAAACTGTGATCATCAAATCTGGGGAGAGAGTAGATGAGACATGCAGTTAATACTTAATCAGTTATTCAGTCATCCTAACTCCTCTGTTTAGTTTTTTTTGTTTGTTTGCTTCCTGTGGGACTGTTCTGGTTTTGTTTGTCATGCAATTTTCTGCATGGGATAAGAAAAGAATCTGTAGGAACTACTGTCCCCTTTTGTGTGCCACCTGTTTTTGTCCAAATAGGGACTAAACTTTGTAATTTCCAATAACACAACTGACCAGATCAAAGTACTTGAAATAAATGTTTTGCTTTGTTGTTTTGTTCGGTTTTTATATATAGGTAAAGGTTTGACTGCCAGTAAAGTTACCTTGTGATTTATTGTACATCTTTGGTGCCCAGTTGTTAGACTTTATGTGTACATACATTTACAGTCCAGGAGCAAAGCAGTTCACAAATCAACATGCGCATTTTATATAGCAAAAGGAAATCAAGCAAGCAGAAACTGCTTTTGTTGATCTTAAATTCAGAAATAATTATTACAATAAAAAAAATAGCTACAGAACTGTAGAGGGGTTAGAAATGAACGGCTCTGCTGGATTAATTTCCAGCAGTTAAGCACATCCTGGTGTGTGTCTGAGATTTCCAGTAGTATTATAAAGAAAGTGATGCTTATTTTTCATTGAAATTAATATTATTGAGTATCTAGGGCCATGAATTGGCTCTGGAAGAAAATTTTCAGCCCAGATAGTAATTATAGTACTAGCTGAAATACCCAGTACCAATTTTTTAAAATTGCAGATTTTTCTTCTTAAGAAATTTGAAGCCCACATAACTAGGAGTGGACATTTTTCTTCTGTCCTGATGTTTTAAGTGATTTTGATTTCTCTAGACCAGACTTGAAACCAAGTTCCTCTCTAGGGCTAAGACTCTGTGTGCAAACTTCCTTTGGAGAGTTCAGGTCACTCAGGACCTGCTGCCCGGTGTAGCCCAGCTCCTATCCGTACATCTGCTCTCGTTTCCTTCTCTCCTCCCTCTTCTTTACACACACATTATTTTTTGCCTTTCTGGATTCACACATCTTATTGAGACTGTGTGCTGATAAAAACAGAATTTGTATCCCCTGTCCTGCGTCTCGTCCTTTGCCTTCTATATATATAGGCTTTAATTTATGATACACAAGAAAATGATTCCAGGAGACAAGTGGTGGTTGCAGCCTTTCCCCTTATTACTCCATCAGCATACACTTGGGCATTAATATGACTCTTTCTGATTCTTTTAGTCATATCTAGGTAGAAGCAGGGAATGGGAAAGGAGAACTAGACTTGTGTGACAGGCAAAGTCAGGGCTTTACGCTGTCTCTGACTTGGGCCATGCTATGAACATCAACAGACTCATTTTCCCTTCATCTCACAGAGGCATCCCTTACTAATACTTAAAAACAAAGAAACAAACAAAAGCACAGCAGTTTTTCCCAAAGCTAATACATCTCATCTGACAAAGCCCCGCAAACATGTATTTTCCATTGACAGTGCCATTATTCCTGTGTTGCAGTCCTCATAGTGTTGCGCAACACTCACTAAACTAATTCCCTCCCCTGGTCATGGCCTAAAGCATGCGTTTAAGGTGATTACAGCAAAAACTGCTTCTTGCACATAGGCAAGACTATAGCATGGCATGACTATATCCCTGAGTACAAAACCAGCATTTTATAGTAAAAAAAGATCAACAATATTCAAGTGTGAAAATCCCTGTCAGTAAGATAAAAATAAAATCACAGCTTAATAAGGATGGGGTAAACAAACATACAAGTAAATATAAGCTTGCATGCTTGCTGTGTCACGTAGAGAGAGAAAAATGCGTGTCCTTTTATGCCAGACTATATCCTCCCATTAACATGCACAAGTAGCAGACCAGTAAATGTGTACTGTTTTCTCTAGCTGCTGCAGAGCTTGCCAAATACTTTGGGGGTAATGCCTAAATGCGTCAATTAATGATTTACCCATCCTTTACAGCTGATCAGGCAGACCCATGCAAATTCATGGCATGTGATGAGTTTTCTGAATGCGTAATGAACGAGTGGACAAAAGAGGCTGACTGCCTTTGTAAACCTGGTTACACAAGCCAAGACGGATTACCCTGCCAGAGCCTGTGTGAGATGGAACCGCATCTTTGTGTCAATGGTGGGAACTGTGAGTTAGTTCCAGGAAGAGGAGCTGTCTGCAGGTAAATAAATGATTCTTGACATGAAGTCTGGTCACAGACCCCTAGTTCTAGTCCATGAACAAACAGGGCCAAGTACGTACTTTTCAACAGCATAAACTATGCTAATAAGTCAAGAACTCAATATTCTGATACTTTAAACTACGTTGCATTACCCTTCTTTAATACAAATAGTTTCACTGTGGATAAATCCTGTTTGACCTATTAGGTAGAACACACAGAACACCATGATCTAGCTGTTTGTCAGAGATGCATTTGAAAGTTATTAGAAATTCAGCATCATTGGCAGAGATGACAAGCACACAACCATGCATTCTTTTCAGACTTCTAGATACATCATGAAAAAATAACACATTCACATTTTTTGCTATTGATTACCTAGTAGTAGTTTAAGAAATTAAGTTTTCTAAGTAAGTCGTATTAAAAATGAAATTTATTTTCTTACAAGCACACCTATGAACACTAATCTGATTCATTCTCTCTTAATACTGACTTTAGAATTAGGTTAATGACACGTCTTTTCGAATACTTAGGATTAATGTCAAAAACAAGACTAGCAAGCAAATTATTCATATGATACTTTCACCGCAAGAACACAACTGCCACAATTCATTTTCTGCAGTGGGCATCACAGAAAAGATAGCAGAAAATTATTTTGAATTCACCACAATGACTTGCGAGAGTCAGAACAGTGTAGTGGCAGTATTTTAACTAGTAATCAGCCTGCAATTTAAATGGGTCCTCCTAAAAACATTACTGAACCAGCCTACTGCTCCAAAACCAACCCACTATGAAAAATAACCGCTTTCCATTTCAGAAAAGCCTGGATTAATGTACAGAAATTACAAAAACATCATTTAGTATGATAAAAATATTAAAAATAATACACGAAACTTCCGTGAATTACAACAAATTACATACAAACTTAATACTAGTCTCAGACTTGAGCAAACTTGCATGGTCTCTATACTAAATTATGGCCTATGAAGGGAGCATTTGCTTTAGTCAAGCACTTGTTTTGCTTGTGAATTTCCTCAGAACCATACTAGTTTTTCCATCAACTGGAAACCCTGTGATTCTCATACAATATGAGAACCTTCTCCCTCGCCTTAAAGTAGAACTCCCATTTCAGACCTCGCTAGTCAGATTAAAGTCACCAACAAACACAATATAGGCTTCAGAGACGTGTTTAGGAATTACTCCAAAACACACCTGAACTTTTAAGGTGCTAAAACACAATTATTATTTCAACTTTGTTAATTAGGCAAAGAATGTATCACTGTTTTTTTTTGCTTAACACTCATTTTCATTAATCTAAATATATTCCTTCTTCTGTTATGAATCACATTATTCCTTACAGATACATAACAATTAATTGTACTGTGAATACTGTGCTTATAATTTAACTGCATATTTTGTTTTGTTTTCATTTGAGGTACTCTGTATTTTCTGCCCTCAAGTTCCATATATTTTTCTCTTCCTCTCCCCATTTTAGATGCCCCGTACGCAGACACACGTTCCACCAAGGACAGCGTTGTGCAAAATTTGCACCAGAACCCACACATCCCTTCACTTTTAAACCTGTCATTTTTGGCTTACTAAGCCTTGTTTTTCTTTTCATCATTTTAATTATTAAGTTGAGAAGAAAAAGACAAAGAAACTTTAATTTGGAGTAAGCGGCTCATTCTTCACATTTCAAAAAAAAAATCCTCTTTTTTATTTTGTAATATAAAGTCTTACCTAAACAAAAATGTTCTGCATTGTAGAAGTCCTACTCTCAACAGCCTCACTTCAGAAAATGCTGTAAGGATTAATCCCGCTTTTGAACATGATGAACCCATAACTAGCTTTTGCCATATGGCTTGTAGCGTAAGTGCTTGTTCCAGTTCTTCAGAGATCACTGATCAAGAAGCATTACACAATCTTGAAAACACAATTCAGTATGGAGGTAAAATGCATGGAAATTCTTCCCTGTTATTCAACACACAGTCCCTCCTCAAATAACAGGTCCATCTTCGTGTTGTAGCTCTACAGCTAAACTGAATTTGATTCTAAGCTCTTCCTCATCAATTTCATGACTAAAAATACTAATTCATATATTTACTTTCCATACTTACTGCTATCTTGGTTTCATAACAGAGTTATGAACTGCTTTTCATAACTGGTTTTCTTACAGCTCTTTTGCATGGCTTTGGTGCTCCATTCTGTCCAAGTGCCTTTTGTGATTTAGTGAAATAACTAATCTGATGGTGGGTTTTTTTGTTTTAAACTGCTGCAGGTCACCAGACCAGTTTACAGAGCCAGGACTGACGAGTTAATCTCTGAAATTCTGCATTTCCAGCATCAGCCAGACAAAAACAAGGTTTGTGACTATTTTCAAGAGCTTTAAAATTCCATCTAGTTTCCTCTTTGTAAATGTTACCAGGAAGCCTCTCTGTACTAGCTCCATCCAAAGAAAAACTCATTTTCTTTGGATGTTTGATATGACAGCCACAATCCACTCTGAAGTGCTTTTATGCAACAGGGTTCAATTCTATGTATATATTTGCTAATGCAGCAGTCACTTAAACAAACAAAGAAAGAAGGAAAATCTGAAATGAAAGTTCAGCACAGAATGCAAACCAAAGGGGAGGCTTGCATAGGGATGGCTGATCCTTTAAAAATACATAGTGCCTGTTTCAACTATGTGGAGTTAAAACAAACAGGAATTTCAGCTTGAGCTGATTACCACTCATATCTCAGACATTATTTCAAATACAGGATAACTCTCGTATCTTTAGGAGGAAAAAAAAAAAAAAAGGACAGAAAGGAGAAAAGCTGAGTCAAGACTTTCTCTAAAATCATCAAATTCTCTTAATTCTGATGTAACTGATTGTGATCTCTTGAAAAGTAGACAAGAAGCTTTTACTTTTGTTTCATTTTTCTGAATCACAGCCCAACTTAAAACTAAAGAATACTGAAGAATTTCGGCTATAGCTGCTAGCAGTTATCACTGAGGGCAATATCAGTGCCCTATCACTAGATATACACTACTGGAGACAGGATACTGGGCTACGAGAATCTTTGGTTTGAGCCCACACAGCTGGTTTTATGTAAATAAAGGAAGAAGTGCTGATACCAGAGAGAACGATTTATTTTTGCCTATCTTCATCACACATAGGATTCCTGCCCAGGTCTGATGTCTTCAAGTACTTAAGATGACAGGTACAGACTGAGCTGACAAGTGAGGAGACAGGAACACAATGATAGAGATCTACAAAACAGCAGGGAGGAGCTGTTCAGAAAAGCTCAAGAACAAATTGGCTTCGCTGCTGATAAAAACAAGAACACAGACACTGGCAATTGTGTTCAAGTCCTAGAAGGAAGCATTTTGGTACACCCATCTTCAAAGAAATGTGTCTGTGGGTAGAACAATAAATGTTACTTTTATATTGGCTGAACTACTTAAAATTACTATTTGCAAAAGGGTTAAATATTTTATGAAAGGTATAAAATGGCACAACATCTGTAGGAAAAAGCTGGGCCTGTGTCATCTGGACTGTATTTGAATTGGCAAAAGTATACTGACAAAGCTCTTCTCAAGATCTAGTTAAGAAAATGAATTTAGGTGAGAAGTGAGGCAATTACAAAGTAGAAATTGGATAAAAAAAAGTAGTTGACATTTTCACCCTAAGTACAGCTCAAAATGAGCGTTCACTTCAGAGGCTTTATGTTGAATGTACTTTTAGTAACTTGGAAAAAGATGATAAAGAAGGAGGGAACATGTACATAGAACACAGCTTTCATTAACTTCCCTGTCACAATCGGGACAACTCCTTTGGGGCCAGGATTTTAAAACAGAATATGGCATTTCAGTTGAATTTTCAGAAGGAGTTGACTATCTAGAATTTTTAAGCCAAATTGAAACTTCCAATTTGAAATTTTTGTTCTGCTTTGTTTTGCCACGTGTAATGACAGCAGTGACAACTTTTTAGGACACACTACTTACAATAAGTATACCTCTGTATTTATAAAGGAGTTTAGGAAAATGGACATGAAATTCTAGCTGAAACCAATAATTTTTCAGTTCTTTCCTAAGCATGAAAAATGGTTTCAGTTTACGTTATAGGGTCCCTACATGGAAAATGCAAATCCCTACATGGATTGCAAAACTTAGTTCTCAGAGGCTGTTTTTTTATCTGCTATATCATACAGGAATTAAAGCATGTTTTGTGTCTAGATGAAGAACTTGCTCTTCTTTCTCTCTGAGCTCAGCAGAAAACTTAAGTTCTTGCAAGCTGCTGACTACCACAGTCCGGGCTCTACATAGTTAGGTCTGTGGGAACAGTACGTCTTGCTCAGCAAGTAGTAATATAGGAAATAAAATGGTTGTGAAAGTCATCTTTCTTTGGGCCAAAGCAGAACGTGACCGAGCCAGAATGTACATATGCAAGTGGACAGGCCCCTTCAGACTGAGACACGAGGCCAACAAGCCCACGTCTAGGTGGCCTGCTACGGTTGAGTCAAACATGCTGAAGTTCTTTAAAAACGATCCTGCTGATCTGATTCTCTGCTGCCTACCTCATCCTGACACGTTTTCTCCTCCTTAGAGATGGAAGTTGAAAACACAAGCTCATTCAAAATGCATCATTTCTCTTGTAATACACCCTGTCCCTATCAGTGACTCAGCTGGATGTTCTCTACTCTACTGAAAAGGGTACTGAAAAATAAGAGATTGCTTTCAAATGCTAGGGTATTACATCAAGCTGTCTGTAAAGTCTATTATTTTGCAGTTGATCTAACAGATGTTATTCTATAAAATTGTCATTTGTGCTCGTACATGGCATTTAGTGAGTGGGCTTCATTTTCAAAATGTTATCTGGCAAAATTCAATAATGGATCTAACTCTTGAAGAGAAAAAGGATCTCATCTAAAGGGTCTTCACAAACTCTTCTAAGCTTGCAAAAGACATGTACTGACACAGAAAATTGCTTGTAACAAATTTAAACAAAACCTTGGAAAACCCAGACGTATTTGACATAAAATAACCCAGAAGCACAGGCAATAAACCACTGGATAAGAGAATGGTAGAATAAGTCATTTCATGATGCTAAATCTAATTGGCATGGACACAAATCATTTATTTTCATGTAATGCAGATGGAGCCTAAAAGATTATCCCTCAGAAATACCTAAAATGTCATTCATCAAAGTTAGTGACTGCCATTTAGCATCACCTTCTGAAAAAGTGACTTTCAGTCACCAAGATGACTGAAATTATATTTGAGGAAAAAAAGAAGACTGCAATTTGTTTCATCCTTATGTCAGTCACTTGGATTATCAAGCAAACAGTATTTTGGTTTAAAATAATACAAAAACAATGCAAGCTAGCCTGTTAGAGCTCCCCCACCAATATCAGAGATTTAGTGTTTCATTACCACAATCACAAGGGAAAGATGACCTAAAATACCATCTAGATGGAAGGGCTGTGCTCTTAGTTCAAAATTTATGGCATTAGGCTTTACAGATTTTAAATTTGCTTGGCACTGTTGCTGCTCTTACACCAAAACAATGCTGAAGAACCAAACATCCCAAAGTCTAATTTATCCCTGGTGTGCTGGTAATTATGACTCCTGTAGATATTTTAGCTATGGCTTCTTTTGCAGCAAATTGCATTATTATTATTTTACAGTCAAAAATACGCTCTTCAAATTATGAAGGTATAGATAGCACTTGTTTGTCATACAGAAACACAACATTGTTACACCAGGGAGAGAAATAATAATTCTTCTCTAAACTTCATGATTTAATATGTAAAATAGCTTCAGGAGCAGGATTATCTCAATTCTCCTTAGAATGAACTGGAGACTATCTCAAAAGATTTTAGTGAGCTCTTGACTATTAGCAGTAGATAAATAATACATTTTCAAAATGAAAAATGCTTTTTAAACGTCTTACGAGAATTTCTCTTACAGGTATTCAGAATATCAAAGTCTGCATTATTCAAGACAGCAGTTCAGGTTGACAATGCATATGAAAAAAAAAAAAAACGAGGATTCCTAAAGACATATCACTTTATCTTCAAAAATCAGTACACATTTAACACATCATATTATTAAAGAAAAACAACACTATCAAGTTTATCAACTATCTGACCATGTCCAAAATTTGTCTGGTAAGAGGTCATCAGTGTTAAGATGCCTGCACTAAGCATACAGTGTGTATATATCTTAATCATATTTTTATTTCACATTCTTGTGCTAGAAATGGATTTTGCTCAAAAGTGGCATTTTTTGCTATACTGTATTAACTAATACTGTACAACCACTCTTGTAAAAATGCAGATGAAACTTTCAAGCAGACCTACACCATTTTATTAACTTTTCTTACCTACACTAGAGCAGAGTAAGCAGCAAACATGGAATTTTACGAGCTGTCATTAGTAAGGGTCTTACCTCTTCCCACAGGCTACATTTAAAGTGTTTGGGAACTTCTCCATTCTCTCCTTACTATGCTCACACTGCAAATCACATAGAAGTTGAAATTATTTTTTAATGGCTTCCCTGAAAATCAGATTCCTGTTTTTCTGTTAATAAAAGCATGATGTATATACATATGTACATACACACTTCACTGCTTAATTCCTGGTGATAGAATCACAATGGTTTGAGTTGGCAGGGCCCTCCGGAGGCCATCTGCTCCAACCCCTGCTCAAGCAGGGCCACCCGGAGCAGGTTTCTCAGGACCACGTCCAAGTGGTTGCTGAACACCTCCGACAGAGTTAAACTGTCTTCTCCTCAAACTTCTCCTCAAACTGTCTTCTCCTTCAAAATTTTTGAAGAGAAAGAATATTTGCAGTTTTCTTCATCCTTTAAGAACATGAGATTTACATTCACAACTACCTTCCTAGGAGCAAGTAGATTACTAAGCCATGCACAAACATACTTTAAATTCAGTGTATAATTTTGAAAGGTTACTATTAGTTTTTCTAGAAGAAATCCGGGCAGACAATGGGTGGTCATTAATTACTTTTAGGCTTGGCAATTTATGCCCTATGGATCCACAATCCTGATTCAAATATGAGCATTACTTTACCTTGAACATCTTTTTCTTGAATACATATATATATATATATGTTTATATATATATGTTTATATACGCACCATGCCAGTGTTGTATAACATTTAGGCACTGTTTGCTGCTTGGCACATACCAGAAGTTGTATTTACAGCTCAAAGTGAGCTTCTACAAAGTTCATGACTATACTGGATGACAGCTCCTCATTCAGATGTGAAACTTTCACATATTCAGGATAGTGGCTGATTGTAGTTATAACTCTTTTTAACTGTTAGTACCACATGATTACCACAGCAAAGACTGAACTTTAGTTTACATTATTATATACCCCTCAACAGTAGCCATTTATAAACTCAGTTACTCTAAACAATTAACTGCACAAACAGGTCTCCTTGAAAAAAAAAACAACAAAACTGATGATTGTGTACAAATGAAGGCGATGTACCAAGGACACAAGTTTAAGTTTCTACAGCTGAAACCATATTTTTAATTAGTCTATTTAACTAGAAAGTACTTTAAAACAAAACACTAAGATACTGTTTTATACAGTAAGACTTCAGAATAAAACTTCACTTTAAAAATAGTGCTTGCAGGGCACTGGATATCATCCCTGTCAACAGCATTAGCTTTTTACAATTGCTCATGTAAGTTAAGATGAATTAAGAATGCTGAAAGCATTCTTTTTTTTTTTCCATTACAAATGTATTTTTGTATGTGTTTAGTGTATTTGCATTTGTATCCATTATCATTAGGTTAAAAAATAAGTAATTTTAAATTGTGTACTTTAAAAATGATTATTCATGACTGTATTTATTTCTCCCAATTATTAATTACCAAATATATTTGCTGGATGTAAGCCTTTTGTATTTCAATAAAATATAATAAAACTATTACTTGAAAATTTCACAGGGAATTGAATTATTATTTAATCTCACACTACAATGTAGCACATTATCTTAAAGGTGATGTTTAACTGCAGTTCCAACAGTAGCTGAAAATGAAAACCACACAGAAATTGAGACAAAATTATACCTAACAAAGTCTGAATTACTTCAATTGTCTTAAATTGAAAAATAGTACTCTAATTTGGCCCTTGAAACAGTTTGATAACTTTTTCTTTTTAACCCCCAAAGCAACAACCTGTTCAAACAAAGCTTTTCTTGCAGCATATAAACTCAAAATATTAAGTGGTTTCATTAGTCACTGATTGTTATGATCTACAATGAAGGAGATGCAAACAGTAAACAGCACAGCAAACAATAAATGCATTGGTTACAGTAAAACTCTCACGGTAAAGTGATAGTAACAAAGGTTTAAATAAATAGCAATACAAGGAAGAAAATATGTTTTAAAAAATCATCAGAATTGAGACAATGGTAACAACATCAGAAGTTCTTAATATCAGAATGTTATTTTAGAGGAACACTCAAAGAGTAAAGACAAAACCTTTTCTAGAGTAGCTTTAAGCACCACATACATCTGATAAAAAGGCAGCAGGCAGTTCTAGCACTGAATCCTTCTCATACCTTAACTTACCCTTACCTTATACTTTAAATTTTTAAAGACAAAACAGTATGAGAGATGCAACTGAGATTTCAACATGGAATGTATTTATTTATTTAAATTTTCAGTACAGTATTAGAAGGTCATTTAAATACTTTAAAAATATTTTTGGGAAAAAAACAAACAAACAAAAACAGGCTTCTAATACAAAAAGGAAACAGGTCTCATCAGTGGGTGAAAGACCTTATGAACCTTGAGTAGCATTCTCTAGAAAATTCCTATTACTGGTCAGCTAGTCGGGAATGTAGCCTAGCATAGTGATTCTCTTTCTCTCTTTTTATTTCTGGAGTGTTTCATGGAGAAGATCTCTACAATGGACAACTACACTGAGAGGCAGTAAGAAATGTTTACAAAAAACAAACACACAGAACTAAGACAAAGAGTTTAGCTCACCATTTTGCTTCAAAAACAATTTTTTTCTGTGTAATTGTAGATCAGAAGGGCATTAAGATAATACCACAATCCCTGAGATCAGAGATTGATTCCAAATCAACCAGCAGTATCACTGACACAGTAGACAAGACAATGGAGAAAATCTGTAAAAGCAGATGAATATTGCCTCACGTAAAAAAAAATTAGTTCTGAAGTGAACCAAAAAAATTACTTTTGTTGCACAAAAAGATCAGCAAAACTAAAATCAGATGGTTTTGATATAGAAGAAAAAAGGTATGCTACTGTGCAAACTAAAATACCCTGATTTTTGGAATGTATCTTCTGGTTGCCTCAGGCATACTGCTGGAGCAATGCAGAGAAGTGGGAACATGTCAATTGAAAACATCCAGCCACCAGTTCCTCTTCCACTATTTCACATTTTAATTTCCCTCCCAGCTAATACTTGTTATTTAGCTAACAAGAATTCCCACAGAACCCAATCAGAAAAATAAAGTTTCCTTCTGATACCACTCTGTAGCTAACTTACTGTCTCAAAACAGCCTGCATCAAGGAAACACTGGCATAATGAAAGGAACAAACTGGAAAAATTACATTATTGATTTTATTTATTTTAAGTTCCCCACAGTTATGTTTACATACATATATACACACATACATACTTAAGTATATATATATGTATATACATACACATGTACACAAACACACTAAAGTATGAGGTTCTTTGCTTAGTGTTCAGTCTCATAAGATCTGCTTTATATATATAAACTGAGACCGAACACGGTAAGTCAAGAATTTAAATCCAGGCAGTAATAAATATAGAGTAGGGCTTCTCACCATCAGTTCAGTGATTTTCTTTTCCTTGTATCACATAAATGGCCAAAGCTTTTTGCAGTGCTAAATTTCCAGAGACCGGGATTTCTGAAACCTTCATTCCAATCCATTGACACATTAAACCAGTAACCTAAATTTCATAACAGAACCTTTACACTTGTGGAACATTGTATAGGTCTGCACACAGCTTGCTAGCCAGCAGTATAATGCATTTCTTTCATCTTCCAGGCAAAAATTACTGTCTGGTGAAGAGGGTTTTTTTGGGTAAAATGAAAATCTGTTTTCCAGTTTGCAATCACAAGACCAAAAAGCAGAGTGGGTATGCAGGGGAAGCTCAGATTCCCTGATGTAGCTAATTAATACAGAGTTAACGTACTACTCAAATATCTTTACATGTATTCCAGTAAGGAGTGCATTTAGACAAAGGCATGTAAGCACATTCTATGGTCAGAAAGGATGTACGCATCGTGAGTTCTCTGTGTACAAACTGTACCTCTTAGAAATTATTAAATATATTTATGTATTTAAAAACTAAAATGTTTAACTTTTCCAAAAAGTTTCAAACATAGTAAAATGAAAGGAAATAATTTTACAGTGTGAGCAATCTTTGCCAATTTATACATCAAGCCCTCATTTTTAAACCAGGTTGAATAAGTAATTGGACAACAAGTTACTTGCATTTCCAATTCCTAACAGAGAGATAAAATACATAATCAAGTTTAATTTGTTGAAATAATGGCCAGCATGCTGAAACAATCACGTAAGTGAATAAGACGCACCTTAAAACTGTAGGAAATTAATAATTCCTATCCACAAAATCTCTCATTGCTTGATTAAGGAACTGTTGTTACAAGCTAGGACACTTGACAGAGGAGATTAAGATAAGATTAGTGCCTGAATCACTACAATATTCCAGAATACTAAAAATTGTAGCTAAATTCAGCAGCACATGGCATTTAAATGATGCATTATGTTATTGGACCAAATTTTTATACAGTCTAACAAAAGGTACAGACCTTGTGCATCTCATTACAGTTAAAATATACAGGACATCTGAGGATCAGGTCTCAATGTTTAATTAAGTTATATCACCACCCAAAAGCTGAACATATTTCCCTTATGCTATCCTTAATCTTATATGCCTCCAGATATAAATCTTGGACAATTTTGCATACGATATTTAAATTACACTACATGGCTAAGTGAATTGTCCAATGGACAAATTTCCTAATACAAATTTGGTCAGAAAAATAAAAATCTAAAGGAGACTTGTACTTTAAAAAAAAGAAAGTAAGAAAGAAAGAAAGGGAAAAGAAACAGAGAAGTGGTATAAGCCCTATGGAGCAGCACATTCTTTGTGTACAATATTACAGAATATTGACATATACGAATGCTCTTCTCAGAACATACAAAAAAAATTTCTCTTAAACCAAGACAGAGAGTGCATTAAGTAGGAATTTATGAGTCTCAAGTGTAGGAGGATTTCCCATCAGTTTCAGCAGAAGTCAGTAAATACAGACACTAACCAGTTTTCAAATCAGGACATAAAATGTCTCAGATTATATAAAAGAATACTCCAACTTCTCCGGAACAGAAGTCAAAGCTAAGGCCTCACAATTCCAGTTATGAGATACAGCATATCCTCTTTAGTAACCCACCACTTAAAACCAACTATTTAGTGTTTTGAAGAAGAGATTTTATCAAAAGGTGGTTGCAATGCAGTTCTTTGTACTATGTACTCAAGTACAGATAGATTACTTAAAAGTGTTAAGAGTAGTAACAGAAACTGTTAAAGAAAATGCAATGTATAAACAAAATGCAACAAACTACACTGACTGAAAATTCTTCAGGGTCCTCATACCTAGTAAGGCTCTCTACCCAAATTAAACATCATACATTACAAATTAACAAACCACATGATTAATAAAATCTGTTCACTTTATATTAAACATCTCTAATATGATTATAGAATGTTTACGTCCTCTGCTGCATAGAGGAACTCTTCCCTTTGTATCACGGGCAAGGGTTCTCATCTCAAATACCACTGTGCAAAATGACCACTTATTTCAATAGGTTCTGCAGCATAGCTGTAGCATACGTAGGACGAGCTTGTCTGCTTGCAATTGCATTTTGAAGATACTGGATACCTCCACAGCGCTCCCAAATTTCTTCAAACTGTCTCGGCAAAATTTCAGCACCTCGCTTTCGAGTTAAGCCAGTCTCTTCAAGATTAAGCTCGCACATATCCATATCATCCTTACCTGAAATCATACAGGGAAAAAGAAAAACCTTTGTAAAGCTTTTACATCATTCAAAGGTTCCATTAGCAAAGATTAGATCTTTGTTAATTAGATTTCCTCTCTCAAGCTCTGGCTTGTTGATAGACTTCAGAGCTTATGAGGGAAGAAGTCTTCAGAAGGATTTCTATGCACAGGGTAGAAAAGCAGTATCAGAATAAACTAGTATCAGATGCTGAAACAGACAAAAAATTAAAAAGTGTTACAAAGCAAGCAAGAAGGAACAAAAGGGAAGGTGCCAGAAAGATCAGCATCTCAATATATTCTCCTGAAATCCACCACTGAATCTATTTTAGACATATATACGGTTTTACAGTCAACCACTGTTATATTTTTTCAGACGTAGCAACGTGACTAAGAACTTGAGACTTTTGATCAAATCACCAGTACACCTAATCTGTCAGCCTCCCATGCTAAACAAACTGATGTTTACCAAACTGTATTGCCCACATGGAATCCAGTGAAACGAAGAGCGCAGTTCTCTCACTGTATTTCAATCTTAACTTTTAACAGGTGATCTATTGAATGCGTTATTCACAACAACTATGCTACTTTTAGCTAGGGGCTTAGACACTGAACAAACAGAAGCTAGTATAATTAATTCTATTAAAAGTAATTAGAAAACTAAGGAACTTTGGTTGCTAGTAAAGCATCACTCTGTGAAGCTATACAAATGTATTACAGCCTTCTCATCAGTTCTCAAATTAAAGACAAAAACTCAAAACACTGAACTATAAACAGTGCATTTCCCCAGTACTTCTTCCCCTTTTCATTATCCACCAGAAAAGGAGGATACTAGAACGCCAACCATATCCTGAGCTGCATCAACAGAAGTGAGACCAGCAGGCCGAAGGAGGTGGTTCTCCCCCTCTACTCTGCTCTCAGGAGACCTCACCTGGAGTGCTCCATTCAGCCCTGGGGCCATAAGAAAGACATGGATGTACTGGAGCGAGCCCTCAGAAGGGCCACAAGGATGATCAGAGGGCTGGAACACCTCTCCTATGAAGACAGGCTGAGAAAGTTGGGGTTGTTCAGTCTGAAGAAGAGAAGGCTCTAGGGAGACCTTAAGAGAAGGCTCTAGGGAGGCCTTCCAATACTTAGGGGGCCTACAGGAAAGATGGGGAGGGACTCTTTGTCAGGGAGTGTAGGGATAGGACAAGGGGGAATGGGCTTAAACTAAAAGAGGGCAGATTTAAATTAGATATTCAGAAGAAATGCTTCAATATGAGAGCGGTGAGGCACTGGCACAGGTTGCCCAGAGAAGCTGTGGATGCCCCATCCCTGGAGGTGTTCAAGGCCAGGCTGGATGGGGCTTTGAGCAGCCTGGTCTGGTGGGAGGTAACCCTGCCCATGGCAGGGGGGCTGGAACTGGATGGTCATAAGATCCCTTCCAACCCCAACCATTCTATGATACATTTCATTAGCAGATAAATCTTTACCTATTCCTTGCCACAAGTAGTTTTTATTTAAAACATTTAAGATTTAAAAGTCATTCTTCCATATTAGGCAGCATAAATATTGTAAAAGCACCAGTTAGCTACTGGCACTGTACTACAGAAAGGCAGATCATCACATGCACAAATTGTTTTGATACTAACTGCTGTAATTTTTCAAAGTTAACTAAAAACCAGTCCAATGGTGAGTTTAAGTTTCTCAGTTAAGATCTGACCATGTTTTGATGCTGTCTCCAGTTCTGCTAATAATCTGAAAATAGTTAATAATAAAACCGTATTTACACGTGGATTCCCAAATAAGAATCTCTGTCCATGACTTCCTAGACTAAATGCAAAAGTAAAACATGTGACCAGTTGCACCTCCAAATGACGTTTCATGACATTTGGACAGCATCAACAGCAGCTCCAAATCCTCACATTCTGCCTAGACGTGAACTGCCGATGAAAGAAGAGGATACAAATTGCACAATTTGCATCATCAGCTTCCTTTCTAAAGGGAATTCATGGGCTCTGAACCCTCCTAACATCCGAATTCTGCTTTCAATACCAACCAGCTACAAGGAGAATGGGTGCCTTGTCAGGATGAAGTTCCATTTGTCGAGCAATCCATGGCCCATCAAAATGTGCATACCACCAACCCTTCTTCTTGTTCTGGGGGTCTTTGTATTGGTCCATGGGACGAATGAAGGGAATGCGGAAGTAACGCTGTTGTCTGTTTATTTGTATCTCCTGCTGCCTGGCTTGTAGCTGAGTTGTCAGGTTCTGTTGAGCTATTATACAGCAAAACAAACAAACAAACAAAAAATGCATATTATAATTTGCTTGATTGATCACCAAACTAAAAACAACAACAAAAAAACACAACTGGGAGACTCTAAATACAAGGCTCATCAAGCCCGAATCTATTGCCATCTCATATAATGTGTGTTCTTCTAATTAGTACAGCTACAACACTGGTGAGAAAAGTTTCACGTTAACTATTGTGCATATATATAATTCATCAATTGTCAATGGCCTTCCTAAAGTAAGTTTAGACAGAAGCAAGTAAAATATCACAATTTGCTTTAAATTAGTATTTTAAGTATAACTTTCTATATAAAATTTCTTACCAACCAGAAATATTAATCAGTAACTGTTCCAGTTTAGTCTCTTTGTAAAACAAGGTCACTGTGCAAAGCAGCATTTTCAGTTACAGTAATACAAAGCACCACACAGAGATTTTTCTTTTGACAAACAAGGATATGCAATACTGTTAGAAATCACTAATGTGTTAATAAAAATGTTGACAAAGAACTGCTTACCACAAAACAGCCTTCAAAAATAACTGTCTGCCTAAATAGTTGCGCACTAAACTCCAGCATTAGAACTACTTTCTGTATACTTTCTTTTTCAAAGTATTTATATCGGACCATTGAAGTCAATAGACCAAACTTCTCCAGGAGACAGAGTTATATGAAACCTCTTAAAAGTTTCATATAAATATTTTTGATGATCACTTCTCACATGCATATTTTGACTCCCTTGGAGTCCCACACGTTTATTTCAGACTTTGGAGAAGCACCTTCTTTTGAATAAAGACAAATACTCTCATCAACTCATCAACTTTCTTACTGTTATATATACAGTATTATAATCAGTTTTAAATAGTAAATGCTCTTACAAACAAGATCCCTTCTTTTAATAACTGTCTCCTACTAAAAGTTATTGATCTTGTTTTAGTGTTTTATAATGAGTAAGCTGTTTAAGAAATTCTGAATGTCAACCTATACCATCTCTAAAAAAGAACATCAGTATTACGAGTTTGGTGCTTTAGCATAAAGGGAATAATTAAAAGTGAGTTCCTTTTTTGTGCATTGTCCATAAAGAAACAAACCTAATTGTTGAGCTAAGATTTAATAGATGAAAAATGACAATCACTTCTAATAATTTATTTTTACAGTTATGAACAAGACTAATGGACTACAAATGTACCCTGAAACTAGTTCTACTCATATTCAAGCAAAAATAGTATTTTAAATGTGAAGAGTGGGATCTTGAAAAAAAATGTATTTTATAGATCATGTCTCCAACTTTTTTGTCCCATGTCCACATTCACAAAAACAACAAAAACATAACAGGTTTTAATAGACGAACACTACATTTATACATCAGATCTGATAAAGCATGTGTTTCATACTAAAATATAGCCTAGAGTTCACAGGACATTACTTCTGTGATCTGCAAATTGTCTGAGCATCTGTCAGAGCCAATCAATGCTTTAGTATTGTCAAACACTTTTTGTACTGGAATGGCAGCTGCTAAGACTTATTTCTAAGCCTATGCATACCTAAATCCAAGAGGAAATCTAGAGGATGGGAATGCTAAGCAGCCAATACAGCATCTGATTTTCAACACTACTGAAAGTTGCTGTTTACTCAAAAGAAACCACCACCTGAATGTTAGTTTGTGTGCTAGGAAAAGAGCTGTTAATTTAAGTTGATTCCACAGTTTTGCTACAACAACAACAAAAAAAAACACATACTGACATTAAAGCACGGTATTTAGAAGAAATACAATTTTGGAGGGGGAGGGAGATTACCCCTTCAAATAATCTACATCAAAAAATTATTTTATTCACCCTTCCCATGATGGCTCAAAGGGGAAGGAGCTCATGAAAATAAACAGTAATGTACATTAATAAATTAGCAGAGTGACATATAATAACCTTTGCTTGAATATAATTGCAAAATAGTAAAATAGTATTTTATTTGAACATTAAATTCTATGTACATGTGTAGCAAAACAGTGGATTAAATAAAATTAGTACAGAGCTCCTGAGTGTTCCTAATCTTCAAAGTTAGCTTAAATAACCGTCTCCCCACTTACTTGAGTTGTTCAAAAATGGTGCAAAATCTGTAAACAAATATTACATATTGAACAAAGAATAAAAGTGCTGATCTTTTTTTAAGTTACAATTTCTTTACCTTGTTTTTCACCAATGCTGATGACAGACATAGAAATTCTAGTTAGAAAGAGAGACATAGGTGTTGAGCTAATTATTTCTATTCATTTCCTGCTCACTGACATAAATAAAATGTCTCCTTTCCTCAACTTTTACAGATTCCCAATTGCTTCTAGTTTTCTCTGGATTTGATTTTGAAACTGATTACTTTGCAATACCTGTTTCGAAACCTCAATTGTACACATGCTAAGTACAGACTGAAACAAGTGTCTTCATAATTATTGTGGTACTTTTAATTTTTCGTATTTGTTATCACAAAAATCTTTAATTCCCAGACCTCTGTTAATATCAAAACTGCCTAGTCTAATAATAGCACACAAACCTGTTTAAATCCTGTACTGCATGTATGACTTTAATCAAAGGATAACTCTAAAATTATATGACATAAGTGAAAAGATGGAAAGAGAAAACATCATCATTTGAAGCACATATCCACTGACACCTAGAAGACTTTTAGCTTACGTATCTAAGAGATCAGAGTTCCTTCCCACTACCTTCTTGGATAATTACAGTACATAGATGTGAAATGCTCATATAGCATAATTATTTGCAATAAAAAGAATTAGTTCTGACATTATCAAGAATATCTGAAGTTTCAGTGACTTTCTTATGAACTATATTCTAAATTCTCTTCAGAAATATGAAGCCATATTTCAAGTTAAAAGAAAAAAAAGCACTCAAAAATACTGAAGAGAATGCTGCAAATTTCTCATTTTAGCTAAATGTGATGAGAATATGAATATTCTAAGCTTTACTTGCAGAAATCCAAAGATTTTCTGCTCTTTAGTATTTCCCATCAACAATAAAATACATGAATATTTATTTTAGCTATTTAGCTCCAAACAAAATTTGCGAGCTCTAATTCAAAACAACTTACTACTTTGCAGAAATGCTTGAAATGCCTTTTCACGCTGTTTTATTCATAAGCTTTCGTAAGCACCGAAAGCAACATCACAAGACATGGCCACAAGACCCCAGTCTTTTATGAGTTTTTTTCCAGGAGTCCAGATCTCCCCCGCCCATATATCTGAATGAAAGATTCCTGAAAAGCTCAAATTCTCAGGTAATGCTCAAGCAACGCCTAACTCAGTAAATGAATCAACAGAAAGAAGACACCTTTGTATAACAACTGACACTGAGAAAAAGTAGGGCACTTGGGATCTACTTTTCTAATGTCCAAGGACTGTGCCCTAAACCCAAGCTAATGGGACGTTGGTGGAAACATTCTGTCCCCATCTGCCCTTTCCTCTGCCTCTTCCCATTGCAGCCAGGACCAGAGGACAGGAAGAGAAGTCTGATTTATTGTATCAGTTTGCTGTGATTCTGTTCATCTCGTAGACTCTTGTTATAGCAGATGTACACTGGACTTAAAAACAAAACAAACAAAACCACCACTACCACCAAATCTACATACCTCCAGAAACTGGGCACCTCATTTTCAGGTTTGGCAGTGGTAACACGGTAACTCCTACACCTTCTCATTGAATTTAAATGCCAGTCACTGATTTTCATTAGTGCACTGCTTTGGCAATAAGCACCCATCTGTGAAATCAGCTGAATAACAATCTAATATGAAAGCAGACACTGCAAAATTTGTAATCCCATAATCAAAAATTGCAGTATCATCACTCATAGAATTCAGAAAAGGAAAAAGTAACCTGAAATATATAAGGCAACTTAAATGAGGAAATGATTAACTCTCTTTAAAAGCATCTGCATCTACATATCTGTATCTTAAGAAAGG
Source organism: Cygnus atratus (assembly GCF_013377495.2). Lineage (NCBI taxonomy): Eukaryota > Metazoa > Chordata > Aves > Anseriformes > Anatidae > Cygnus > Cygnus atratus. Next base: position 33,897,900 of record NC_066364.1, on the reverse strand, counting down.
GTAAAGGCAAGAGAAACCACCTAAGGCTTTTTGTTTTGTCTGGACCCCAGATGTTTTTCCTAGCACCAAAAAAAGCATACCCAGTTCTCTGGACTATTTGTGAGAACTGTTTAGAACCTCTATTCCACTCTTAGTGATAGTTCGGTGTGGAGAATTACACCTAACAGTACTCTTGCAATATTTTAACTACAGAGGTCAGAACTAGTATGAACAATCTTAAAAAGAAAGTCTCAGAAGTCTCAAAACGCAAAACCAAGGCTTTATAAATAGAAAACAAACTTCCTTAGTCTTAACCAGCACAGCACTGAACATGTAATAAAAATGCCTGTAAATGCACTACCAAATCAAGAACCATTTTATCTTTCTAACAAATGTGAGTTGGTATGAAAGAAAAAAGCTTCAGGAAGAACTATTTGGCATATCTATTGTGAACATATTCTACTTTCTGCAAAGTATTTGCCAGTTCCAATCTTTCCAAAATATTTACCTTAATTCAATATGAAAATTCTCTTGAAAAAACAATTTCCTTCAACATAACAACAAATTTTGTTCTAGAAATGTTTTCTCTGGAATACTTTCATCAAAATTATTATAAACATGAAATTCTCTCTCCTCACCATAGTCTGTGACTGATTTGGGAGCACGTTGTTCTGTTTCTGCATTGCGTTTCTTGTTCTTGGATTTCCAAGCATGATACACCTTTAGCCTTCTATGAAACTCTTCTCTGCAAGCTGCTAGTAGTTCGATATCTGTCTCAAAAATAAGAAAAGAAGGGAGGAGTGAGAAAATCAGACGGATGATTTATGATGTGTCATTTATATTTATGTTTTTCTGTATTGATACATACATACATCAGGTTGTAACATTAGTATGTTAAATCAGCAGGAAATTGAAATTTTGTAACTGAGCAGAAGTTCTTTGAAGAAGGAGTTAAAATAATAAAGTACTTTCAAAGACAACTAAAAGCTTGTATATGTTCTGTTGATTTGGTATTTTGATTTGTTCTTTAACAGTTGCATGAACCTCCATTGTAATTCAACAGAACTACACAAAAATGCTTTTGGGGACTGTGTGCTTGTTTTTAAGGTGCAAACAAAAATCTTTCCCAATGTAATAATGCAAAATCTTTCCCAATGTCTTCCTCAGGAGGGGAGTGAAGGAGCAGGTGCTGATCTCTTCTCTCTGTAACACTTTTCATATAACTAGAGCTTGACTTCTTTCTCTTTGAAATAAGAAAACAAAACTTACCACAGGATGTATTGATGGTGTCACGAAGTTCTGCATATTTCCATTTACTGAGATCATGCTTCTTAGTACCAGCAGCAGCTTTTGTAGCTTGAACCTGAGGACCTCTACAATTGTTTAAAAAATAATATGTATTAAAATATATATGTATTTCTTAAGGGACAGGTAAGGAATAGGGATTTTTACAACAGGAGGAACAGATCTTCCAATCAACACTGCAGCACACTTAACAAAACGAAAATGAAGAGCAGAAGGACTGAATTCAAAGGCAAAATAACAAATTACTTCAAGATGCTCCCATGATTAAGAAAAAAAGGAAAGTATCTTTTAAGTCCAAAATCTTTCTAAATGAATAATCTGATGGGCTGCTTAGAGATAAAAGGAATTGCCATGAATATTGAGTGCTTATGTGTAAGAAGACACATACTCGACTTATCTGTGTGTACCTCACCCCAGTTTTTTCTTGGTACTAGTCCATACGTAGAACACAGACAGAGTGGCCATACGCATTTTCAGTTCCATTAGAAAAACAGACAAGAAGGGAAAAATATTTCTGAAGGGAGAAAAGGTGTTTCTTCTCCTATTTAAAAGCTGAACAAAATCTTTTTCTTCAACACTAGAGAAAATATTCCATGCTTCTGACAAAAGTCTAATTTGAGAGAAGAAATCAATCTAACTCTATATTAATTTTATAGTGGCTATCTGAGAACAGCAATAGCTAGTCTGGAGAGGGGAAAAAAAGTCATCATTATGGAAGATAACAAGGAACAAAAATCACACTGACCAGTACTAAAAGACCCAACCAGAAACAGTTCTTTTCAAAGGCAAAAGGCTTTTATCATGTAAGTAGTGTGCAATAAAGTCAACAGCATATGAGAAACTATTACTAAAATCTCCAACTTCTTTAACAGTATGAATAAGTTGTTATATTGTATATTTTCCTTTTTAGTTAAGAGAATATAAATATATTTTCTATGACAGTTTTCTCTGGATAGATACAGCATTTCTGAAAGCAGCGATAAAAATAAATTGCATTTGTTAAATTTGATAGAATAAAAACAATCTGCTTAGCCAAATGTTCTTAATAGCAACTGCACCATCTCTTCCAGTGTAATTAAAACTACAGAATCTTACTGTTTATTGCAGCCTCAGTTTAATTACTCTTCCTCATGTTACTAATCTGAGTCAACACACAGCTTCCAGTTATGGTACATGAGAAGTCTGCTAAAAAATTACCTCTGCCTTTTGACCAGTACTAAGTACTAAGGGAAAGTAACTCTTCATCACCCTTAGCACTATTCATGACAAGTAAAAAAAATAATCATTAAACAGAGAATTCAATTCAAAATACTAATTTTAACATTTTGTTATCAATAGAACGCCGGTAGGACATTAAAGGATTGCTACTAAATGTAATTTCCGCTATCTGGTGTCTAACCTTGCTGAACTTTAATTTGACAAATCCGGAGGATTTTCCTTATTTAGCAACGTCACCTACCACTCTAAGAGTTTGCTACAAAATTTAGAGCAGCAAAACGAGGCCGTAAGACCTCTGGTTAAAGTAGTAATCTTTAAGAATGCTAATCCAATTGAACGGCTTAGCTTTTCCATTACAGTGCTACTCTGAAGAGTATCATCCTTGACAGTCACTCTTCACCACTCAATTTGACAATGTTATGCATCATAAACGGTATTTTCAGACTTAAAACACAAACTAACAAAAAAGGTCTCAAGTCAAAAGTTTCAAGTATATGAATAGTGAAAAAAAAATTGTCAAACAAGCATACAGAAAGAAGTACTGCGTTTCTAGTTCAACCATAACAAACAGCTTCTGATTTTAGTCAAAGTTTTGTGGGTTTTGCATATTAAGACTTGGCCATTGTCATTGGAACTATGTCAATATATGTAGTACAATCTGGCCGTCTAGATTCACAGACATTTATAATTATAAATTATAAACAATTATAAACAGCATTGTTTACTTCTGTTTTTAAAATACCTCTGCAAGTAGCAAGTTTAGGCAACATCTGTGTTCACAATTATCAACACTATGACTAGACATTAATCACGTAACACCAACCATATTCAGACCATACAGCATAGTGCCGTATTTTACAAGATTCATTTTTAAAAACTTCAAACAGTTTAAATTCTGATGTAAAACTTCAGACAATGAATGTCAAAAGGTTGTCTTTGCCCTCAGGTGGCACCCACACACCTAATTACTCACTGGTATGGAGGGCACTATAACCATTTCTTTCAACAGAAAATATATTCTAACATAAACAACTATGAGACTGTTACAGTAGAATTGTATTCAGATCTAACCCTGCTTCTCCCTTACTGAGTCCTTCTGCACTGTACACAAAATCTTTCATTATTTCACACAAGCAATCTCAGAAGAGGATTTTGTTTACATGCCTTGAGAGGGTTTTTAATACGCTTTTAAACAAGGCAATTTTCAAAACTTTTCATCCACTATTTCCATTCAAATAAAAAGTGAAATATTTTCTTATTAAACAAACAGTTACATTAACATTAAATAATTTAATTAACCCTCTTGAATTTGTAGAAATTCTTCTTCCAAAGATGTGGAGCCCAGTTTTCTATTATCATATCGTGAAAAGAGGAGAAACCTAGATGAATGTTATCTATCAAAATTACACAAAATACCAAGGTAGAGAAACTGTTCTTACTGTTTTTTATGTAATCAATTAAACTAGCAAAAAATATTTACTGTAAAATCAGATGATGACTGGTAATAAAAAAGGTGTTGAAAAAGGAAATTTATCTGAAATAGATCATTTACTTATCTGCTTAGCACTTAAAAAACAGAGCCCCCCTTTTTTTTTTCCAACCCATTTCATGTGTGATTTCTTTACAGGAAAGGACTGATTCCTTCAATATTGTTGTCTCACCTACCTAGACAATATTTCTGACATTTCGTTGGCCATTTGTTCCCTATAAAAAAATTGATACGTAAGCATAAAACAAATATATTAAAATAAAAACAGCCTTTATAACTGTGATAGTCTCTTGCCAATCGAGTACAAATTCAAGTACAGAAAATAAACAGCTATTGATTTTTTAAAAGTATCCATCCCAATATGTACATCGACATGATTCTTTGTTAAGATCAAATTAATCATATAAGGCAGTGAAAAACTGATGGTATGTGAAAAATTTTACACTAATTATAACCATCTTTAAATAGATATTATTAGATATATTAGGATATTAATTTATTAGACATAAGCACAGTAGGGTATATATAGAGTATTATAAATTGATTTAAAGTTTACAGATGGGGTATTAGTAAATAAGAGGACAGAATAAATTTTCTTTGAATTAATTAATATTACATTTTTTCTATTAGAGTATTCAAACGGAAAAAAAGTGCCATACGCAGTCATTTGAGGCTTTGTTCCATTGGCTCTGCAAACAGAAAATATTTATGTTAGGTAGACTATTTCCTTAGTTATCTTTCTAATAATCTGAAGCAGGAAAAGGTGGGTCATATTAACTTTTCTTCCTCTCTAAAAATTTATTATCTCTTTTTAAAAAACTATTGTTTTAAGAAGTTAATTTGGAAAAAAAAATACAAGTGAAAATCTGAAAACATTCCAATTTCTCCTTTAAAAAAATCTTTCCAAATCAAAGGTTTAGAGACATATTGTTGATATGTTTTATGCCTGGATAAGCACATCACAAGAAGTAACAACAGTCCTCATTCATTTAGCTGCTCTAGGAACAGGACAGATAGCTTCTTCATGCAAGCTGTGAAAAGGCATTGCATCTAAATGCCATAGTGAAGACACACACACACACAAACACCTACAAAAGTGCCAGTATCAAATATGCTACAAAGTAGAACTTGGATTATTCTTACACAGCTAAGAATAAATCTCATTTGGGCAGAAAAGTCTCTACTACTTTCTTCTAGATTTAAATCTTAGCTTATTTAAGAAAGGATTTACATCGCTATGTTAATTTGTTCAGACCATTCACTTTCTAATCATTCAGAAAAGCCTTCATTCTCTGACCACTACACAGCAGAGAGAAACTTGCTGTTATAGCTATCAGGATGGTTACCTTATCATCCATTTCTGGATTTCACAAGACAAATACCAGGACCAACTGTGAGCGGCAGGAAACACTGAGCTTCACTAACCTAGAGAAGTTATTGAGTTCTCTGACCCCTTCTTGTCTATATCCTCCCTTCTTCCATCTTTGAGAGAAATTTGTCAGGTGGTAACACTACATGACTTTGGGTTTACCTTCAAAGTACTATATTGCACCAAAATCCAAACAGGGAAAGCAAAAGATATCCAGAATGCTGCCTGTGAAGCAATTAATTTGGACATTCAACTGAGCATATTAAAATCATATCTGAGCCAATACGATAGCGACTGTATAAAAACTGAGGGCAAAAACACAGTAATCTGAGTTGAAGTGTCTACAAATTAATATTGCACATGACAGAAAAATTACCTACCTATGGCACGCAGGCACTAAGCTACTAAAAGTATACACCAAAACTAAATTTGAGTAGCAAAGAGAACACTTCTGGGATCTAGAAATTCCACAAAAACACTTGAGATTTTCTTATACAATCTTCTTTCAACAACAAACTAATGAAAACTCACATCACTAGGCCAGTGACATGATCATGTCCTACATACTATTTGACCAGTAAGTACTATTTTCATTGGACATTTATGCCAAATTCTCACCATAACTTATCCCAATACTGCTGTGTTCTTGATAAAGAAAAAGAAAGCCAACCCTAGCTAATGTGCAGACCCTTTAGAAAGTACCCTGGCTGGGTAGCAAAGCTTTGCTAAATATTGTCTCTGTCTTGTTCTTATCTGAACTGGGTAATCTGAAATTAGAACTATTCCTAGCAAAAGGAAGAAAAAAACACCTATTTTTAATGAACTGGTAATTGCTGAGATGTCACTCAAATATATCTTCTTATGTTAGCTCTTTCGGAGAACTACATAGAGAGCACATCTTAAAGATACTTTCTGGGGAAGAAACAAATCCACACAGTTAGAAAATACACCAACTACATGTACATTTGCTGGCTATAAAACTTCTTTAGAGGAGAAGAGAGCTACTGCTTTGCAGGCAGTGTGGATCTGTACAGCAAAAGCAGGCACTTCTACAGCACACCAAAAAATTCAAATAAAACAAAAGTTTAAGACATTTAATTTTCAAACCCATCCATGTTAAATACATTAATTCTGCGGCAATGAACGCACGGACTCTGATGCAAGTTGCAATCAAAGCAAAAAACCTTTTCTTGTCTCTACTTCTGCTCTTTTATACCCGTCCCGAGATAGCACAATACCATGGCAACTTCCTAGCGACAGAATACAGCCTACCTGCACTTTGGTACTCCCTCCCTACCCAAGGTTAAGCACAGTAGCACTTATATTACAAAAACAACATCTCGGTGCTTTCCCAAGTTCTTCCTAAGGTTCTTTCCCAAGTTCTTCCTTCTGCCGACCAAAGCAATAAGCCTTTTGGTGGCTATCCAAGTTCATGTATACTTCTGGCCCCACATGATTCATTCTAAAAAAAACCTTACCAGTCAGAACACAGAAATAATTTATTTCTGCCTTCAAAGAGGTCTTCTTGTTCAAACAAAACAAAGCACAATAGAACACACAAATTCATAATACACTATTGAAACCATAAAGTATAAAAAAGGGTACATTTTATTACTACTTACCACTGAAGAAATTCCATTCCCTACTTTAAGCCAGTCATAAAAATCATAACCTAAAATGGTTGCCATCCTTGCCAGAACTCAGAAAAGAGAACTGCAGTCATATTCACAAACACCTACTAAACTACTGATGTAGCAAGACATAAAATGACGATACTATTTAATTAATAGAACAATACATAAACAAGAGTTTAGTTTTCACAAAGGGGTGAGAGAAAAAAAAAGAGAGAAATTTAAGCTGTTAACTCCATACCTGCTCAATCCTACATCAAGCTTTGTCTCTTCACTGCTGAGTTCTGCTCCAGTCTGGGCAATTCTCATTGCAAGTTCACGATCACGACGTTCCTGTTCAAGAACTGCCTGGTGCTGGGTTTCCTCTTCTCGTTCTCTAGCTAGCTGAGCCTCAATTTCAGCCTGTATCATAAAAACGTGTAAAAAAAAATGCATTTAACTTTAATCTATTAAAAAAAATAGTACATAAGCAAAAATTAGCAAAAAATACACTAGTATATTTCTAGCTTTTTAAAATATATTTTATTATAAAATATAGACTTAAAGTTTGCCTACCATCATTAAAACTCTGATGACACAGAGCAATATGATTATTCTCCACAGCACTAACACAATACTCCCTTGATATTCTGCACTTAGCATTACAAGATTTTACAAAAGGCACTGCTTTGTACTTAGGTTTGTTGTGCATTTTGAAAGGGGATGAAGATGAACACTGAAATCTTCTGTGAACCTGATCTGGGTTTGAATTGAAATGCATTTCAAAATTTCTACTTACTGCAACAGAAAAATAATCCAAATATAATGCCTCTGCAGAACAAAGCTGCAATTGCAGCTTACCATCACTATTTAACAATGGGTCTTGCAAACATAGTAAGTAAAATGTGACCATTCAGTTCAAACTTCTGAAAGTCATATATGCCAACTCTTTGCATTGCCTTTCTTTGTGTCCAAAAGCCAACACAGGAGACAAAGTCACTTCCCACTCATCATGAATTTGCACCAGTGTGCAAGACCAGAGTGCAACACCAGTGACTTTTCCCTATGCAGATTATCTGACAGTGACTACCACCAGAAAGAAAGATAACAAGTAATTAACTATGTAGAAGAAAAAAGTGCCCTACTGGACTATGTATCTTGCTTTGTATCCAAATGCAGCAAATGTTTTTAAGTAAAAGTGTAAATTATATTCTGCACTGCAGATCTTCACATCTCAGAAACACAGATAAATACTCTCCCTAGAGATGCTCCCAATCCTGGCAGACCATGTTTTAAAAGGTTCTGACAAGCGTCCAGTTTGCTTCCTGAGTGGACACCATTTAATATATTTAAACGGTCCCCAAATGGAAACTTATCCTACCAGCTTCTCCCAAAACACTAGGCACATCTGCAATGGTCTCCAAGCAATGATTCGGAGACTAGTCAAATAGCAGCTTACTCTTTTTACGTTTAACTTCTGTAAGCTAGAATTGCTTACTATTCTAGTACAGATGATAGACAACAACTCTGGAAAGATCCATTTTTCATCAGTTAGGCTCTAATCTTGGCATTAGTTCCAGGTACTTGCTTATCAGGAATAACGGTGAGATGATAAAAAAAGGCATGCAGAAACAAGGAGGAAAATCAGTGTTAGACTAACTCTAAGGATAACAAAATATAGAAAAGGAGAAAAATTCCATTTCTGATTAATCACAGAAAGGGCTTTAGAAGTCTGTAATGATCAGAGACAGACAAGCATGCTGCCTTGTGCTTATGGCAACAGCCCCTAAAGGGAAGCTTTTTGTTTCTGAAACTCCTCTTTACCCAGGTCACACAGAGAATCTCCGAGACAACATGAAAACCAGATCTGCGTCCTAACACAAATCAGAGAGCTCATGGTGGAATCAGTAAAAAGCGTCAGAAATCAAGGCAGAGGGAGAAGGAGTAGGGTTTGAACTTCATGTATTCTACACAAATGTAGTTAAGGGGGCTACTTGTAGCCTCTCAATATTACCAATATTCTGAAAATGTTTACAAGTAAGCTGATACCTGACATGGCCTGAGTCCACACACATGACTTTTCAAAAAAAAAAAAAAAAAAAAGTGCTCCAAACTTGCCACTGCTTCTTGTACTTTCTCTGGATACCACTGAGAAGAGTCTGCCTCTGTCTTGTCTGCTTTACTCTTCCCCAAGCAGGTATTTATACACACAGAAAAGTCTATAATTATTTTTTATTATTATTAAGTGCATATTTATGCCAGGGGGTACAGCCCAAATGACAGGCCTCCAGCTAGACACTGTGCTGCTAATCACAGCCCTTTTGAGCCTGGCAGTCCCCACCAGTTTTCAGGCTACCTCACTGTCCACTTATCTAGCTCATCCATCATCTGTTTGTCTAGGAAGATGCTTATGAGAACAGTGTTGAAAGCATTGCTAAAACTGTTATAATTCCTGAAGGCTAGTCTGATTAATAAAAGCAAAGAATCATTGTTACTTTTCTATTTACTTTTATTTTCTTCATTATTAAAACTGTAAGATGCTAAAAAAAAATTATGGCATCTCATTCTGCTCTCTATTCCCATTCAGTTACGTCAACAAACACTATCAGAAGTATTTTTAGAAATATTTAAATATTACCTTTTTGGTCCTGTCTTATGTCTCAGATAAAATATACATTCTTAAACCAAAAATCTCTCCAGCTTCTGCTGACAGCAGAAGCTTCTTTATGCTTCTCATTCACATGCACATTCCTTCCTACCTGAAAACTGAATTTACCTTATGCATCTTTTCCTCCTTCTGTAGTTGTAATTCAATAATAGCACTAATTCTAGACAGATTATATTAAGTGTGCCTAATGTAATACTGCTGTATAATTTTGAGACTCATTTATAAGCCATTAGACTCCGTGGAGGTCCTACCCTGTGAAAAAGATTTTAAAAACAACAAAAACAAAACGAAACAAACAACAACAGAAACACAACTAAAACATTACCTGAATACGCTTTTCTTCCTCTTCCCTCTTTTTCCTTTCTTCCTCTTCTTGTTTTCTCTTCGCTTCAATCTCAGATTTACTATTACAAAAGAGGAAGAGGAAATGAAAATTTTTGGTGACTTACTGCAAAGCAAGTAAACGAGATATGAAATCATCCTCCATAAAATTAAGTGGTAATCCAAGAGTCTGTATAGTCCTGATGACAAGATCCTGTTAGTAAAGTCAAGGGCCTTTCTAAATCCATTTTTATTCCCAGCTGCATCATAAAATATCTTTCATCTTCTATTCTGATTACACCTGAATTAGAAATTGTCATCAGGGGAAAGGAAGTATTTTAACAGTGGATAGCACACCGCAAGTTCAATCCAAGTGACTCTCTTTAAGCACAGGGTTATTAAAAGTAACCTCATTAAAGCGCCTTCCCTACTTTCTTCTCATTCTAAGACCAGCAGCTTGTTTGACACTCACAGACGCCTTTCTTCTTCTTCCTTCCTTCGGCGCTGCTCTTCTTCTTCACGTCTCTTTCGTTCTTTTTCCATTTCCTCTTGGATGCGTCGTAGTCTCTCTGCTTCCTCTTCTTGCTGTTTCTTCTTTTGCAGTGCACTCAGAAGCTGCTCTGAGCTTCTAACTAGAGCATCGTATTCTTTCATGATCTGTTCTCTAGTCATCATAGTGGTCTGCAAAATGATATAACGAGAGGGGATAATATTCCTTTACATTTGTAATTCACTTTTTTAAAATGTGTATTTGAAAAATCTATTTGAGAACTGAAAGCACTGAGCACTGTAATTAAATTATACTTATATTAAATTATACTTCAGAACTGGGGAGCTTGAACATGCCTGCCTTCCTTCCTTCCTAAAATCCTCTGGATCCATTATTCTCCTCCCTCTAACAAAACTGTAGGAAGTAGTCTCCATTTTATCACTGAAACTAACATGATTTTTCTTTAAAACATGCCTTCATTTCTGAAACCCCACAGTTATGCCACAGAAATGAATCCTTACCATCCTAAGATGAAAACTGAGAGCCTACTAGGTACATTTTGTGTCATGTTCTTAGCTTCTATAGGGGTTATTTACAGCTCTGCCTTTTATGTCACAGCACAGTTTTACGTCTTAACATGGAGCATATTGTGAGTAACAGATTAAAAAAAGGTATATAACTTATATAACTATATATATATATATATATAAAAAACTTATATAACTATAAACGCGCAAATAACGCGTTGAAAGAAAAAATAACGCAATTGCCTTCACTACGTGTTTTCAAATTTCATTGATAGCGACAATTTAATTAATTTGAATTTTACAATTTACAATGATGCATACCACTAAAATTGTGACACGGGGTGTCTCCTCACCTTTTATAAGGGTGTATCATGATGATAACCAAGTTGTGTAATTTTTATTAGAAAAAAAGAAGTATAGGTTGACAGGCTAACTCTATTACTGCTCCAACTGTGATTTTAAACAACAAAATCTTAATACAGGACACTTAGAAGGCTATTAACATGGTATGAAACACAGAACTCAACATTTCTTTTCCTAACATTGATAAATTCCAGTGTGCTTTCATTTTGTCTGTGTGCTTTTCTTGTAAGAGACTAAGAACTACAGGCCTTGATACAAATTCAATAACTGATTTCCCTTCATGATCAGGTCTGAAAAAAAACTTCATAACTGGAATATCAATCTCCTCACTCTGTGATAAATGCTTGTAAGTTTCAGCCCTGATTAATAATAAAGGCAACAAGCAACTGACTAGCAACACCCATCTCACAAGATCAAGACACATTTTTGCTTTAAACTCTCTAGTGCCAATTTTGGAACACAGATAACAATTCCAAAATCCAGATTTACTTCAGCTACATTCACAAATAATTTTGAACCGGATGTAGTAGTGTCCACTGCCTCTGAAAAATGAGACTTCTATATTTAAATGTTTTCCTATAAAAAAGAAAATACTTTGATCTTGTACTTTAGATTAACACTTTAAAAGATTCCAGTAGAAAGAAACTATTTCTCTCATACCTTAATTTTGTTCATTGAAGCATCAATAGAATATTCCAGCTCCTTGATCTGCTTGCTTGTTTCTGCTTTTCCCTCCTTCAGAGCACTTACTACTTCATTGAACTTATCAAGTCTCTTTTTCAGTGTACGCACCTTTATCAGACCATCAATGCTGTGAATTTAAGACATTTTATTTGAGATGTTTTCAAAAGGTGACATATTTAAAACTATAGCTACCATTCACATTAAAGAGGTAGACAGGGGAGATAAACCATGCCTTCAGATAAATCTCACCATCTTTCTGAAATTCAAAAATTATCAACATGAACTAATTGAACAGCCTTTTACTAACAACCACTGTTAATATCAATCATCAGTGACCAGGTCTTTGAGCAAATGGTGACTTAAAATGGAAAAATGGATTTTTATTTTTATAGTCAATGCTTTTGTCTCGGTAACAAATCATTAGAATCACCACCAATTGAAGATTTTGACTGGAGTGATAAATTTGAGATGTGACATTGAAAGATCAATAACAGGACTGAATCAGGTAAAACTTAACTGTACAACATGGAATCAGATCATTAGACCCCACAAGAAAAAAAATATCTGGGGGAAAAAAAAAAGGAGTCCAGGAAAACTTGCAGCTTCTTAAAGAAGCAATTCTGAAGGCCATACACACAAATTACATCACTGCAGACACAGTCTTCCTAAAAAGAAATCATTGAAATCAAAAATGCCAAGGACCAAAATGAAACATAACTATCAAAAGGATGTAAAATAAATATATGTATAGTCTTATATATATGAATAAGAATCCCAGAATTAAAGACCAGACAGCTGGATCTCTATGAAAGAAAGAAAAAAAAAAGTGTCAGCAATGCTTAATGACCAATGGCTTTTCCATCAGTATTCCATGCAGTCAGATTAAAGCTAGTGGAATTACTTGATTTCAAGAGGAGGCAAGACAGACAGAACAAATAATTATAAAGCTAAAGAAGAAAGAGGGCCTATAATGGAAGGTCTGAATGAGTAAAGGACAAAAATTATTGAGCTTAAATTGCAGTTAGAGACATAACTAAGAATGCCTAATACCTAAGCTATCACTGAAGGATTTTATGAACAAGGAGCTTAACGAACATCTCTTTGGAAATGCTCAGATTTATAGAATCGCAGAACAGTTTGAGTTGGAAGGGACCTGCAAAGCCCACCTAGTTCCACCCCCCCCCGCCATGGGCAGGGGCACCTCCCACTAGATCAGATTGCTCAAAGCCCCATCCAGCCTGGCCTTGAACGCTTCCAGGGATGGGGCATCCACAGCTTCTCTGGGCAACCTGAGCCAGTGCCTCACCACCCTCATCATTAAAAAGGAAAAAAAATATATATATATATTTCTTATATGTAATTTAGGCTATAGTGTTATTTAGGCTATTCATTCTTGGGAAAGAGAGGTAAAATATGGTACCTCTCAAATCATACCTTTCAATCATATTTAGCATACTTCTATGACTGCAGATACATTTAATTCAGCATAGTACATCTCTTCTTTACATTCACAAGAAAGTATTATAGAAATATCCATTTTCTTCAAGAAAGGCATATCCTCTTACCGTGGTTTGTGTTTTCTCTTGCAAAGCCACATACGAATAGTCTTTTGTATTTTGATGCAGGCACTGGCTCGATATTTTATCTTATTTTTCACTGTAAACACACAAAAGATACTGAGTCTCAATGGTTTAAACAATTTAATACGACTTTTATATTCCTCACACGCCTGATGGCTACTGTATGTAAATAGCATGCATTGAGAGCTAGATCCACACTAGAAACCAAACACATAAGATATAAATGAGAATTGACAATCCTGTGCTAGGCTTAAAGGCTACCCCACAAAACAAGCAGGCAGAATTCAGCACCCAGCACACACACACCACAAAGAAAGAAAAATGCAATCAAAACCCCTATCACCACCAATCTCTATTTCACGCTGCTTTGTTTCTACTGCAAGCTGGGTAGGCCAAACACTTAGAAACTATATTTTGATAGTGATAGGCACTTATCTGCTTATCAGCAGTAATAACTGGAGTGGAGATGTCTGCTCTGTTACTCATGTCAATGCTTCCAAACATGCAGATTTCATCTGGAGATAACTTCTGTGCAGGCACTTCCCAGGCCTAAATAACTCCATGGTGTCAGCTGAGAGTTGAACTACTGTCTTTTCATGCTAATGTCTCTTCCCCCACAATCCTTGAGCTTGCTAGCTATTTCTGAGCAGGTGTTTACCCAGGCACTGGTAAGCACCCAAACATACAGGAGGCGGGGAGATGCAGTCTGCCACCACTTCACCACCACAAACATCAGCTTTAAGCACTCATATGTGTCCCTAACAAAAGCCAAAGAAATCTCAGCAACCCAGAAAGTGATTACTCAGAGTTCAGTATGGAAGCATCTGCTATACATGCCCTTGGCCACATTTCAAGGTGGTAATAAGTGGTTTGCTATATTTTTTAACAAACATTTAGTTTAATAAAGCATAAAATACATACATTTGATCACTGAGAGTGAACACCATTGAACTTTTTTCCAACGACTGCAGATAAGCCAGTGATTCACTCGTTTAACTAGCTCTGCTAAGTGATCTGGATCAGACTTCATTATCTGGTCGAACTCTGCAAACTAAATGCAAAACCAGATTTACAAATGAGGAGAACAGAGTGTTAGACTATATTCCTATTTAAGAGCATGTTGAGTTAAAAACCAAAAAGTTAAATATTATTAATGTAAACTACGTCACCATTATACTGGCTTTCAATTAATTCCAGTGAGCATGTACATCTGGGAGATTTGACGATAACAAGAATGACTACAGTTTTATTTTTAAATTGATGTGCTACACTTAGCATTTTGCATAATCCAACCATTTATTGAACACTAAAAATGCGTTGCCAAAATTTTTCAAAATTATTTGTTTCTCCACTTCCTGAATACTCGCTCTGATCTACAATTTCATGACAGTTCCAATTCTGTATCTAGGGGAAAATAAAAACCTGAAAACCCTTCTCAATTTTTAATCTTCCTGTAAGAAATCCAATTAAAAGCAATCTTTTCTGAAAATCCTGCACTTCTACTTTTTGATAATTATATGTTCTTCAATGACTACAATAATTTTCCTTCCTAGTCACAACAGCTCCCTACTTCTTTCTCTGCACAGCAGCAGCAATGCTCAGAATCAGAGAAAGAGATTTCAGCTACAACTAGAGTTTAGCAGAAAATTATTTATTTGCTCTGACTTGCTCTTCTTAATATTCAACAAAATAGTCTTAAGTGACTGGTACAACATCTGGGCAATTTGTGGAACACGATCATTGCTTCAGGAATACAGCAGCATTAGCAACAATACTATGAAATCAATTTTATCAATGTCAGCATTGATTTCTTTTTTCCCCACAGATTATGAACAGTGTTTATGAAAAACTCTGGGCAACCTTATTGAAGTTGGTCACATTTTCACAGGGTGTTGAACAAAGCTCCTTCAAAGGGACCTTCCAACCCAAATTATTCTATGATTCATATTCATGTAGTTCAAGAAACATTACCTTGCCGGGTCTGAAAAACACTTTG
Organism: Cygnus atratus; assembly: GCF_013377495.2. Classification (NCBI taxonomy): domain Eukaryota; kingdom Metazoa; phylum Chordata; class Aves; order Anseriformes; family Anatidae; genus Cygnus; species Cygnus atratus. The sequence continues at coordinate 33,882,301 of NC_066364.1, read as the reverse complement.
GTTAACCCAAATTTGTAATCAACTTCATTCAGTCCCAAAGCTTTAAACAGTGCCTGAAACACAGAAAACAGTTAGGTTGGTATTTTTCCCCCTTCAAAATAAAACAACAATAATACATTTTCAGATTTCTCTCTTACCTTGCAAAAGAGTCTAGGATCCAGTCGTGCCAATTTTTCAGGCAAGTATTTCTTGTACATGTTATACAGTTCATGAAATGAAGCTCGTGAAGGGAAACCACCTTGCATCAAGTCCAGAACAGACACCATTCCTAAATTCATAGAAACACATGCACAAAAGGTGGAATCAGCAAAATGCAAATAAAGCAGTGATTTTTATGATAACTTCATGGCATACGCCTCACAGACATTGTTCAGAGGCCAAACCGCAAATTTCAGCTCGGGCTTGATTTAGCCTCTAAAATTTCTTGATCATGTGATCATTCACAAAAAGTTAATACCAAACAGATGAGAAGAACTTACACAATCTTCTCCCTATCTGAGACAAAAGTAACATCTAGTCATGCAGAGCATTTTTTTTTCCTTGTCATTCTTTCTTTTTAGAAGAGTTGACATTTTGTAATTCATTTTTAAAGAAACAAACAACGCCCAGCCAGGCTTTTATTTTAAGCATGCAAAAGATATTTGTGAGTTGTGGTACATATGCAAGGTAAAATGCAAATGCAGTGCTAGAACATTTTGTGTTCTTGCAGCACTAGGTATCAGCAGATAAGATGTAATGCTGTTACTATATTTTAGCTGTAACTAGGGCATCATTGAAGCACAGACACAAAGTCAGGAAAAGGTTCGAATTACTTCAAACATTACTTCAAGGCTCTGCCAGATTTTGCCCAGTGCTTTACATAATCCTACAACACATTTTCTATTTAAGTTTAAAAGCTTACTTAGAAGTTTACCTGTAACTTGTGGCCACTGTCTTTATAGAATGTCTTTTATAGCACTGCATCTCACTGCTACTTTCTAAACTTTACATATTATGACTTTTTTTTCTTTTTTTACTAGATTAACCTTCATTTACTGCAGCTAAAGTAAGCACATATGGAAAAGTGAGCTTGTAAGACTATTGTAAAACACTGCAATTGTTATGGTAGGAAAAAAGTTTAGTTTTTTATTTTTGCTTCTCTGAAATGCTATTAACCTGAAGAAATCCACTGCTAAATATTCTTAATGGAATTCTAACTGCTGAGAAGTTATTAAGGTTTTGCAGTGGTAACATAACATGAAACACAGGTGGGCTTGTTAAAACACCAGCTCCAGAACCTAGAAATATCCCAACTTCAAAAAGAGAAAAAAAAAAAAAAGCACAAGCTATTAAACATACAAAAATACAGAAAAGAGGAAAAATAAATATCAAAGTAGTTTTGTGAATAAACACCCTATGAAGAACAACAATAACAACACTGTAATTCCCAAGAAAGCCTTTCATTCCTCTGTTCAGCGGGGAATGAGCAAAACTGTTCATATTTGTCCTTTAAAATAAAGATGTAACTTTTGAAAGTGCCTATTTCATGAATAATGAAAATATCGCATCACAATTTGTAACATATAAAGCAACAGGAAGGACTATGCTGAAGTTGGAAGCTCAGCTCCAAATCAAATTAACAGTAGTATAAAGAAATTCTGAAAAAGTAGAACAGACAATTCACCTCTAGCATACTATCTATAAAAATCAAAGAAAACAGGCATCAATGATTAGATTTCTCAGATAATACATACTTCTCTAAGTACACAAAGGGGTTTCTCACAGAAATTCCCACAACAATTTAAGGGAATTCTGTTGCTCTGGCCTGAGCTGTTGCACTATTAATATTCTGGGCAACACAAAGAGATAGGATTCAGCTCCAGATCAGGAAATCTAAGTTTCATAGAATCACAGAACAGTTTGGGTTGAGAGGGACCTTAAAGACCATCTAGTTCCACCCCACTGTTATGGGCAGGGACACCTCCCACCAGACCAGGTTGCCCAAAGTCCCATCCGGCCTGGCCTTGAACACCTCCAGGGATGGGGCAGCCACAGCTTCTCTGGGCAACACGCGCCAGTGCCTCACCACCTTTTTAGTAAACAATTTCATCCTAATATGTAATCTAAACCTACCCTCTTTTAGTTTAAGCCCATTCCCCCTTGTCCTATCCCTACACTCCCTGACAAAGACTCCCTCCCCAGCTTTCCTGTAGGCCCTCTTTAGGTACTGGAAGGCTGCTGTAAGGTCTCCTCAGGGCCCTCTCTTCTCCAGACTGAACAACCCCAACTTTCTCAGCCCGTCTTCATAGGAGAGGTGCTCCAGCCCCTTGATCATCCTCGTGACCCTCCTCTGGACTCATTCTAATATGTCCATGTCCTTTTTGTCCTGGGCGCCCCAGAGCTGAACGCAGTACTCCAGTGGCGTCTCACGAGAGCAGTGCAGAGGGGAAGAATCACTTCTGCTTCTTTTGATGCAGTTTAAGTACCAAAACATGACTTCTTACACATGCACCAGGTGTCTGAACTCTCACTAAAAGCAAGGGAATAAACAACTGATGGAAAGTAGAATGACTCTTCTTATACAGATGAGACCATATTGCTGTTCAAATTAATCAGTTCTGTGTTTTATCGACTAAAATGAGAAGAAGTTACTGAGCACCTAAGTAACTGTTTGTAAGGCATAAATAAGCTACCTCCTAGAAAGCAAGGGTTCAAGCAGGGAAATATCAATTCCATCTCACATATTTCAAACTTGGACCAATCTACAATGGCCAAGTAAATAAAAAAATATCAGAGGGAAAAGTATCAGAGGCATACACTACCTGAACATTGAAGCTGAGAGAGGATCTGGCCCCCTTCAAAATGGTGACTTGTCATCTTTAAGTTAGGTTTGATGCAGCGAATAAAACTAGATCCCTGTTACCAAAACAAAGAGTTAGCAGAATCTGTACACTTTGAAACCTCCTGAAATATGTTAGTTATTTAAGAATTACTGGGGGCAGGGGAAAGGGAAGAAATAAAACAATACCTTTCTAAAAAGAAACTGACATTCTTTTGCTCTCATATATCAATACCAAAGCTGGACTGAAAAAAAGGATGTAACTGACCTCAATACTCAAGCCATTAATTGGAACCTTGACTTTGGGGTTTTCAGTGAACTGTTTTGCTTACCACTGGAACAATCTAACTAAGATTTAGTAGCCTGGATTCTACTACACTCATCATCTCCACAGTCACATCACCTAAATGCCTCATTTCTCCAGAGTTCACATGCTACCAGTCTCCTGACACTGGAATCATGCCAGATGAACTTGACTACCCTTTTTTCTAGCTTTCACTTCTTACAATCTCTTTTGGCTCATGTCTTCATTCTCCCTTCCCTCACATGGTTTCAGCCTGCTCTCATCCCCAAATGTATTACCTCTACAGTTTTGACCACTGCTTTCTCTGTCACTTCATAGTCATCCTCTATTTAAGGATGATTTTTTTTTTTGTGAGGCAACACTGATTATTCAAATTTTTCTGTTAACAGGTACCTAATGATAACCTCCTACCTTATAAACTACAATGAAATTGGGACTAACGAAACATATTTCTACTACTGGTTTGCGGTGTTTTTCACAGACAAAAGTGAGAGAGCCCACCAAGGAATCTGTCTAGTAACAACACGTTCTCGGTCATGGGTTAGCTGAAGTCAGAGCAGAGCACCTCCAGCCACACTTTTTTCCCTAGATTGACTCTTGGTTCCACTGTGCTGTGAATGATGGAGGTTATCTTTCTTTCAGACCATCCTCATGATTTCTGTAAAACTTTAACTACGCTCCAGCACCTGTCCCAATCATTTGCCTTGTTTTTCCCCTTCTTTTGACAGACCATAATCCCCTATTCAGAACTGGTTAGAACATGCTGTCAAGAGAAAACAAGAATGTGTTCCTACAAATGCATCTTCTAAAAAAGTCAGTACGTTGAATTACATGGAGAATTCTGCAAGCTATTGAATTACATCAGCTAAAACAGCAAATTCTCGTTAGGGGAAGCAGGTTCTTTGAGTATCTGTAGCCTACCACAAAAGTGAAATAAGACATTTTAGTTCTAACTAGCTTATGGAATCTGAAAACAGAAATTAATAATTTATTGTCTTACTTCTAAGTAACATCTCTGAATCTTTTGAAAATTAGTCACCAATGATTACCAGTGAATAGAGGGAAATGAAACTGACAAGAATGGAGATTGCAGCTCAGACAGTTTTACTATTTTTTACCTAAATTGTGTAACTTCCATTCTAAAACATTTTTTTTCCAAGTTTTGCTTTTGTTTTGTTTTGAAAAGCAAATTAATATTCATCACCTGCAGAGCAGGACATTTCAAAGGTACCATATAACTGCAAACTCTGAAGCAATTATTTATCACTAGACATGAGATAACGAATTATGATTTATTTCAGAAAATGATAACCCTGCATCTCTGTATATACTTACAGTACTGTGAAGCTTCTCAAGAAGCAAATTTAACTGAGTCTGTAAAAGAAAAGACATTTCAGTAGTCTTAACAACCACAAGTATACACACAAAATAGTGGTACAGCATTACTGCATGCACGTTTATTGTCAGTAAATCAAACAGAATTGATAAATCAAACATTCACATATTTTAACAGACAAAATCATGTAAGAGTGCATGAATGGTCCTGAAGAAATTACTTATGTTTAACCGTACAACAACACCATGTGTGACCAGTTACTTACAACAACATAGTTATCAAAAAGAAGTGCATGCACATTTGGGAAAATAAAGGAAATATGCAATAAAGTTATAAAGGAAATGAGACTGAGCAGCAATAATCCGAAAAATACACTGAAAATTTGTGGAAGTCCAGATTTAATCTTTAACAAGCCTATTTGTATGTTAAATAACACCAAAAGTATATGAGATATACTCAGCTTTTCTGGGGGGGAAGCTGTATTGGCTTGAGAGTCTACATCACGTCATTTCAGTAAATGAATCTTCATAATGTATTTTTAATTCTAAACTTCCAAATTTTTAATTCTACATTGATGACAACAGACTGTAATTTTAAACTGCATTTAACTATGGGTGTATTTAAACATACAGTGATAATACCACAAATTTGCATTTATTTGGAGAGAAAAGTACAGAATTACCAGATATGTAGGATACTGAGAAACAGCTGCTATTGGTAGGGATGTAAATTGGTAGGGACTTAAATATTCCAGGACCACATCAGAAAACCAGAATTATACTTTCGCTTTATGGATGTGTCTGTTCTACCACACAGATTACTGTTGTGCTAGCCTTTCTAGTTTACTAGCAAATGTTAGGTATGTAGACTGAAGTAAGACAAAATTCTGAATGTCCTAACATACTCCTCATTTTCTGTACTGGCACCAAAATGGAAAGGATCTCACTTTTGACTGATTTTTTTAAGCTAATTGAAAGATATGGTTAAGTACAGGCAAACAGATTTGTATCGGCAATATGCATCACCTACAGCTGTCGGTCTTCCTTCCAGTAGACGCAACTGTATTTTTTTTTAATGTTTCATGGATATAGTTAGAAAGACGGAAGGAATTCCACAGGAGGTATGACAAACGTTGATAACCTCCTGCTAAGTTCTCACATACACTTTGTATCTACTTTGAATACAACCTTTATCTTTTCTTAAGCAGGAAATGCTTTATTTTGGAGAGGAAAACCTAATTTCCATCAACAAAATATGTTTCTGCTAGAGGAAAAATGTACCTTCCTTATAATCATAACTTGACAAGAAATAAGAGACTCTCTCAGGTAAATGTCACTAATGATCATATGAATAAGGCATATTGCTAAAACTACTGCTCTTTGAATTATCACAATTTAATCCATCATTACTATATTACGGTAAAACTTCCCTAAAGATTCTTGTGTAGATCTGATGAACTAATTCATCTTCATTTCCTCAACTGGTTTATGTGAATTAATTTTAATTAGTTGTAAGGAAGGGACGTGCGAAGGGCTTTGTAAAAACAACTCCCTGCATCATCTAATAATTGATGTAATTAGAAGAATTCAAGACTGACTGACACTGACAGGTTGAGAATTCTTGTTCTTATAGAGATTAAATTTCTACTCAAATAATGAAGTATTTTGACGGAATCTAAATTGAAATTTTCAAGGCTATTAGTGCTCATCAATAGTACATGTTGTGTCTGGGAAAGTAACAGTAAATGAATTACTGAAATTAACACACACATTCAAAATGCCATGAAAGTTGAAAACACTGAAAGAACTATAGATTGATGGGCCAGATCCAAAAAGGACTTTTAGTCATATTCTAGGTGCAGAGGTGAACACCAAAGTCCAAAATACAATCCAAAATGTTCCCACTCAATTGCTGCTTAACTTATGAAATGCCTCCCTTTTTACTTAACCCTTCTTGGACAACTGTATCTTTCACATTTCCACATTTACTGCACATGGAATGCTAAATCCAAGAGGAACTAAAAACCCAAATGGAAGAAAGTGGAAATTATCTCAAAAGATCCCAGTTGCTTTCATTTTGAAAATGCAATTATAAAAAACAATGGATCTCAGCTTCACCTACAACAGATTCAAGGCTGCAGGGCTTGCCCAGGAGGTCACATATCTGCATGTAATTCCGTTTTTCATTCTGTCCTCTGTTCATACATTGTATATTAAACCAATTGCTACAGCTTAATTCTACAACTGCTATATAATAAGAAGGAGGAGGAAATAATGATCAGAGCAAAACTCAAGACAGCAGAATGGCCAATTCCCAGCTAAATTCCAGAAACACTACTTTACAAGTCAGACCATCTCTCCTATGCTTCCTGCCCAAACAAAATTTATTTTTGGCTACATAACAGCACATCTCCAAAAGGGTATGAGGAATTCCCTCTGCCAGACTGACCAATAACTTGGTGCCAAGGGTCATATGCTTAGAGTTAAAACACTGAACACAGTATAGACCAGAATCAGAATACAGTTGCTATACAAAAAGCAAGTGCTGGTACTATATCCTTCCTTTTCCTCCAGCCTTTGCATTTTTACAGAACACTAAGCCACAGAATACACTTATGCAAGAAGGAATTTATCTTGCAGTCCTGATTCAGCACATAACGTTAACATGGAATAGAAATGCAGAAACTCTTTTGCTATTGGCTAGACCCCACTCAACTTGGAGATCGTGGGATTGTCTAAGGTACTTGCTTTCACCAGGGCCTGCATAAAGGGTCTACACATGTGAATTGGGGTTTTAGGTGCCTTAGGCAAGGTAACATACCAAAAATGTCACAGCACTTAATTTGAAGGCATGTAAATCCTTCATTGGATCTGGCCCAGTTGTGTTGAGAAGAGCTCTTACTGAAATCGCAGCAGCTCTATCAACAGTAAATCCATGAGATTGAAAAAGTTACCTGCAGCCCATGGTTGTGCCTGCTTTTCCTCTCTTAATTCCCCTATAGTTCTTTTTCTAGCCATCCTGAGCTGGAATAGTCCAGCTAAAATAAAACTGCTGAATGAGAAAAGGATGCAGAAAACATTTGGAGAAGACAAGGTTTGAAGGTCAGCTTTACAACAAGCAGAAGAAAGGAGAAAATGAGAAGCATCAGATTCAGGTATTGAGAAAGGAAACATTCAGCACAATGAACATATTTCTGGGAAAGCCATGACTATTGATATTTTTAAGAGGAAAAACAGTGGTTAGGTTAACTGTGTAATTTTGAGAATGGTAAACTGCAACTAATTGATATATCTTATACAGCACAAAATTAAGATAGGATGGAAGAACACCTTTTGTCACATTTAGAACTCCTGAAAGTACACAGAATTCAAATTTAGATCAAGAGATTAAACCTTTTAAAGAAAAGACTTACATGTGGCTTTGCAAAATCCTGATTTATGAATTACTGCATAATCTCGATAAGAACTATTATCAAACATATTTTGACAGAAATGTATAGCACAAGTTGAATATACTGGTTTCTTACAATTTAGTAGAAAAAAAACATCTATTTAACAACATTTTTGCTGCATGAATGTCAAGTAACCACTAATTCTCCCATCCTTAAGTTCTGCTTATTTTAAGTAAATTAGAAATTGCATATATTACAGGAAAATAGATTATTTGCTATGTTATGTTACCTTGAATTTGTTTCCCACACTGATGAAACTAAGTTTTCCAGCTTTTTGTTTGGGATCCTTGTTGTTGTTAGTGTTAGATTCAAACAGCTGTCGAACAAACTTGTCCTTGGATTCACATATAAGAGATTCAAGGGACATGTGCAAAGCATCATTATTTTTTTCCACAAATTGTGTCTGAAAAGAAAAGCCAAGAAATAATAGCACACTTGTTTCACTGATCCAATTAAGTAAAAATTGAAGTAAAAATTAAGTTAAAAATTAAAGAAAAGCTGAATTCTACAGTTTATTCAAAGATCAGCAACAATATGTAGGATAAATATTTTCATGTTACTTCAAACTTTTCATCTGGACACACAAAACATTAATGACAGAGAGGAAAGATACTGTTAAATTTGAAGGATATTGTAGGAATTATGAAGCCCTAGGTAAGGTTTAGTGCCTGTTACGACACCTGTTGTGCTTTTGTTAATGATTACACTCAATTCCATTTCCAGTATTCAGCATATCATAGAATGGCTCAGGTTGGAACGGTCCTTAAAGATCATCTAGTTCCAAACCCCCTGCCATAGGCAGGGATGCCACCCACAAGATCAGGTTGGCCAACCCCCCATCCAGCCTGGCCTTGAACACGTCCAGGGTGGGGCATCAATTCGATAGTTCTGAGAACCTTAAATAATATTAGAAGCAGTGAAAAGTTAAGATCTGTTGTGAAATAGGAACTAGCATGCACACTTTAACTGGTGGATCTAAAGTTGGGAAAATGAAATTAAAAACAGTTATCTTAGTAGTACTGCAACCATGGAAGACTAGTTGATTTAACCAAAGATATCGTCCCTTCCCACAAGCCGTACATCTCTGTTTTATTTGCCTCACTTTTAAACGTTAAGAGCTGCTTATTAAACTGAAATTCAAAGATTAAGACACTTGTATCCAATTTCACCCTAACAAAATTCCCTATCAAGAATTTGTGATGCAACTTCAATAGTTACTTTGACATTTATGAACAGAAGAAGGCAAAATTATTTTGAATGAGAGAATATGAATTTGCCAAGACATTATATAAAAGGATTTAAAGGTGATGGGAGTCAGAGGACAAACACAGGCCTTCCAAATTCCCTTGGACTATGAGAACACAACAGGAACATAAATGTAGACAGTTGAATGCCCTCACCAGAAATTAGCTTGTGAAAGCTGCCACAAGACCAGTGAGAAAGAGAAAGAAACTATGAACAACATACAAGGCAGCTGTAATCCAGCTAAGGCCCAAACTACGTAAAACCCTCTGAAGAAGGGGATAAATGAAGTCAAGCATGTTAGCATGGCTTCTGGACCAAAGCTGCCTCATACCTGATTAGCTCAGAGAGCATAGCTTATGTGCAAATATCTGGCTCTGTTCCTGAAGAAACCGTAAGGTATTAGTAACATATCATGATGAGGTAGACAGTAAACATAGACCATGTGAACATAAATAAATGCATTCCAATGTTATGTGTTATTTTGATATTGAGTCTGTGTGTGACCTTGGTTTTTGTAGCACACAGACTTCAGCTTTCTTGTTTTTAAAATGATCTACGGAATGCACCTATTTCAAAACACTATAGCAATCGTTATTCTTGGAGTACTTTGAAGTAAGAACACGCCCTGAAAGTCTGCATTTTCAAATGACAAAAAACATCTTTGGAATTAGTTTCCTTTTTACACACTGGAGTATCAGATGAGAACAATGAAGTGTTATGGATCTTTCATTTATCCTATACCCTTACTTTTTTCTTTTTTTCTTTTTTTTTTTCAAGAATTGTGTTTTAGATGTTGGCTTAGGATGTTTCAATGTTTTTGTATGATTAATAGTCATAAAAAAAGGACAAGTATTCAGCATGTATTTGAGGGTGACAATTTCAGCTATTTCATATTCTTACATTTCTACCAACAGTAGAAATGGAAAAGTAAAAAATGTGAGTTTTAACAAATAATAAACTTACATTGCATAGAACAAGCATGCTTCTGAAAAGTTCTGCTTAAGTCTAGCAACACTTCTGTGTTATGTGGCATATTCTCCTGCTGGAGATGCAGACCTCTGCTGACATAAGATTTGTAGCAGACTGTGGCTCAATATCTGTAATGTTGACACTGTTACCTACAGATTTGACACTTACACAAAATATGTCAACAGAAGCCTGTCATCTGAGAAGTTAAAAGAAATTAAAACATCAATTCTGTCACACATTCACAAAACTAATTTCAAAGTTAAAACATATCAACTTTGCCATTTCTCTTCCAATTAACAAATTTTGTTATTGTCGTTTTTACCAATATACACTGAAAAGCGTATTATAAAGCGTAACAGAAACGGCTGACTTTTTTCACTTAAGTAATATTACCGTCTCGTAGCACACTGCTCCCGCAAAATGCCGGATAATAAAGCCTTCGTCATCTCTGATATTTCTGTGAACAGCCAATTTAGACTTTCTAGGGATCTGGAATTAAAAACTTGAATTACAAAGAAGAATTACATTGGAGAGTGAGAAAAATGTATTCCTAGGATATCACCATGATTTTGCCAGGATGTTGAAAGTGATATTGCCTGCAATACAGTTGTGAAGACCACTACTATTTCAATTCAAACCAAGATATTTCAAAAAACCTGTTTTCATTCTCATTCACACCCTTCAAAATAAAATTGTCCAGGATTGCTAAGTCTACTTAGTTGGCTTTCCTTCTGCCTTTTGTCAACAATTTCTATTCCATTTATTGCACAGCTGATGACAAGCTGACAAATAGCCTTGTCATATAAATAGGATTAGACAGAAGCTTAAAAAGTTTTCAAAAGGCAACCACCTTGTTGATCATATACATACTGACAAGAATGTTTCATTGCACAGGAACCTAATTAAGCAAGCTTAAGAGGAAACTTTAAGAAAGGTAAGCAGCTGGCAATTCAATTTTATCTGGCTCCTTTTGCTTGCATTTTTTCAGCAGGGATTTTGTTTGATTGTTTGTTTTGTATTTCAGCAGAAGTCATGTATAAAAGTTGCAATGGTTCGCATTAACCTTCCACAGAGTGCTGTATGTTAAAGAATTAACGACAAATAAATTCACCTGGTGAGTTACTTACTTTCATTGCTGAAGTGTTAGCTAGACACTTCATGCAAGTGAAATCTTCTCCAAAGCGAGCAGTTTTGGAAATTAACAACAAAATAGCTCATCTGATATGAAATAGACTAAATTAAAATGTGTTGGTATTTTTCCTTTTCATGCTTTACACACTAACAGTCTTCAAACAGAAGTGAAGAATGTGGCTATACTTTCAACAGGATATTAGAATTGCTAGAAGACTTAACAAGCCTTTAGTGAACTTTTCAAAACAAACCTAATAACTGAACTTGTTGAACAAAAGCATACAGATCATACAAACTGGTGTGGTATGAGATTTCTTAGAAAAGGTTGTCATTAAATTCAGTGTTACTATCAACAGTTCCAAGAACTGTTTTATTAAAAGAAGACAGCCAACACAAACTTACAGAGAGTCTGAAATGGTCCTTGTGTTTTGGTGCACAACTGAAGTAAAATGCTGGTCAGTTGGCTGGGGAAGACGATTTTCTTCATCCAAAATATCCAGCACACCTATTAATTTTGCTTCAATCAAATCTATTAAAAATAACAAAACACAAAAATTAAATATATAATCACATACCAGAATTGAACATTAAAAGTGCAAAGTGCTACTGATCTAGTTTTGCATAACTATCTTGGGAAAGCTGTTAACACAGAAAGACACTGTAAATTAATTCTATAAATTTTAATTGTTGATTTAATCAAGATTCTATACATATTATCAAATTCTAACTTTAACACAAGGAACATAGGGCAAAGAAATATGGCAGGGATTGTTTTATTTTTACAGTGGGTCTCAAGCTCAATTTAGTCCTCTAAGTCCCATAAGTACCTGAATGCACCTGTAGTATGAACTTTATGAGATAATTGCTTGTATCAGGTAACTGCTATCACTGGCCTGGCCCAACGCCTTAAGCAAAATTATATTTCTACAGAAACCAACATTATTTTTTTCATTCACTTCTAAAGGCAGTAGAAAATCCTTTTCTCCTGACACAAGAACAGAAAAAAGGCTTAAATAGTTTAATCAGGCCATGATTTTACTAACTTACCTAAGAATACCTTATACAATGAAGAAACGTGTAAAATCTGTGGTGGGGTGTCACATGGAATAGTAAAAGGGGTCATGTCTTAGGGACTACTACTTGTATGCTTATGTAAGCCGCTCAAGCCATTTCTATGGGTGGTAAAAGACAACTTGTCTACAGTCTTTACAACCTGACCCATTTTCCCACTATTCAGAGAGAGACCTCTTTAAATAGGCATCAGGGAACCCTTTTTGATTCTGAGATTATGCTTCAAAACAAACAGGTATGGGACGGCAGGGGGAACAACACTTTTTACAGAAACATGATGGTCTCTACATGATAACAATGTTTTTGGGAACAGGCTCACACACATGCTTTAGTAAACCACTAGAAGAGGTATGGTTTGCATTCGTAGAAATCACATTTTCTGTTGCTATGTTTTTATTCCCTCCTTCAGATACATTTCTATTGCTTTTTCACGAGATGGCTAAGACGCCTGATTGACAAGAGCTATCACCTTTTGTTAAGTCAGAGTTACCAACTGCACGGTCCTATCCAACAAGGTGAAAACTTCTTCAGCAGAGCTACAGAAACTCAGAGCAGCAGACATTTTGCAACAGATGTTGAATTCTGCCACTATGAAACCTCAATCCAGCCAGAACTAACTGACTAGTTACCATAAATAAATTGCTGTAAATGCAAAAGCAAGGTCAAATTCTGTTCATAATACACCGATCTGGAGAACACAAGTTGAACATAAAGAAAACAAGTAAGCCCTTGGCCTATCGGTCTGTGCAAACCTAACAGCAACAGGAATCTCTACAGCCTATTGCCTATAATTCATTTTGCTTCTTTGCCAATTGGCTCACACAAACAAAAAGGGTGGGTGGGTGGGTGTTTAAAATAATGGAACTTTTTCCCTCAGACACCCCCACACCCTTCTTTTTATTTATCTTGTTATATTGAGGCATTCTAATTAGTTTTCTGTGAAAATGCCAAGAAATTCACAAGTCCCACCTGCAGTTATAACACACTGCAGGACAACATGGATCCATTACCAACTGGAAATGGAATTTAGAAAAAAAAAAAAGAAATCACAAGGTTTCAACAGTCATTAAAAGCATGAAATTACTAGCACTACTTATATTTTGCCTCTAACTGCTTAAAGTAGTTTAAGCTTTTTTCTCCAAGATGCTAGTGAATAGCTTGACATTTCAAAAGTACATACCTATACAGTCCTGATTATCTACGTAGCGCACTTCATTAACCCCCAGGCCTTCTTTTTGGTAAAGTTCTTGTTCCTTTACAAAGAAAAATAAGGAATAATAGTAAAAGAAAAAATATGACTCACCACATATTTTTTACCCACTGAAACTGGGCATGAACGAACACACATTTTAGAATTCCCTTGCGCAGCTTATCATATTCCAACCTCACCTCCTTAATGATATGTCAATGCTTTTAGATACTCCCATTATCTACAAGATATTGCCCAATATTTGGATGCCCCATTTTAATGAATGGTATTTAGAGTAAGAATTCTTCATTGATTTTTTTTAAGGGAAGAAGAAAGGAAGATGCTTCTTTTTGAAAAGTCACGTTCTTTTCTAGCACAATCACGTCACACAGCAAGAAGACCACCTGTGGTTGACTCATTTTTTTTATATGAGCATAATGAGAAATCTTATGGAAAATGATATTACTTTTAATATCTTTTTACTGAAAAAAAAATCAAATTTAATAATACAACATACCTCTTTCAAAATTCTTTCATTAAAAAATTGCTGCAGTTTTTCATTACAGTAGTTGATACAGAACTGTTCAAAACTGTTGTGTTCAAAGTATTCTGAAAAATAGTAAACTTCTGTGATAAACCAGCATTCCACCAATTTACATCACAATAAATAAAAAGTTTCATAGTGCTAACATTTAAAAATGTTTTTTGATATATACGTGTTTCTTTCAATAAAATAAAAGCTGTTACAGATTTTCATGTTGCATGTAAGACAGAGAGAAAAATGCTGTGGCGGATCATATTTCTATGACAAATAACAGACAGTTATATCTGGCAGCAAACCAAAGCAAGATCCCATACAATGAAACCATACGTGTGTATTACTACAGTGGTAATAACAGATTACTAGAAAAAATATTTTACTTGTTAAGAATACTTACCAAAACCAGCTATATCTAGAACTCCAATGAAGAAAGAAGAAGTCTCAAATGGAAAACACTGGTTTACTCTGTTTACCACGTGGTCAAAGAGATGACTATACACTGTTTTAGCCAAGGCATCGCGAGCATTGTTTGCTTGTTCCACTTTCAAGGGTACCCTATTAAAAGAAATAAATAAAGGAGAGATCTTACGTTTCAGAATTTCTCACTTGAAAATACTGAGATTAGGCCCTAAACTTAAAAAGAACCTTTCCTGTCTTTGTAAGTCGGGACACAAAAAGGCTGGGCTTTAAACCTAGGTACCAAGAAACAATCTTGCCAAGTTAGACTAAATATGATATTCCCAAGTTAGACTAAATTTGTTATCTGTAAAAAGAAAGACTAATGTTTCACTATCCTCATCAGCAATAAGATGCAGATGACTTCTTTCTCATTTATTAAATAGTTAGACGCTATATTGAAAATAGCCAGAAAAAGACATTTGAAACGTATTCTTATCAACAAGAATATTTCAACTATTTATTATGAGCTGCTTATTACAATAAAAGCTATAGTTCAATTTTGCTCTGACATCTTTGACCCTATGTTTTCATAAAGGCTATAACTGAAACTATAGGACTGTAAATTAATCAGTAACAAAACAACAAAAAAAATGCACAGATAGGGCATGTGATCTCATGGTGAAACTCAGACAATCCCAAATAGGAGGATTTTTTTCAAAACACTGGAAAAACAGTGAGAATTTACCTTTTTTCCATTCCTTTTTATAAAGTTTTATTCTACATTATGACAATTTATTGTCAGTTTACATTTACACTGAAATTTAGCAGTTATCACTGTCTACAGTTTTGTCAGTTTTTGTGTTTTGTTTTTTTTAAAGTCACAAGTTTAAAGACTATTAAATGCATGACAAAGAACTGTGAGAATATCAGAAATATAAATACATACTCTAGCTATACATATATGTATTTATCTATTCCATGAAGTCAGTATGACAGTGACTTGCCTAAAATGCATACACTTAAAAGCACATTTACCTATCTTACTTCCTGAATAAATACATTCCACAAGACTTGCTTTTAAATAGGTTTCAGAATAACAGACAGGCATATCAAAAATAAAAACTGTTTTACTCTATGCAGCTCAGGAGGTACTTGTAGAAGTCTTCAGAATAAGACAGTTCATAGAAGGAAAAAGCTTTATGGAAATTTTTAAGAAATAAATGAGAGAAATATGAAAAATGAACTTTTGGCTTTATGGTATGATTGCAAATTGCACTTAGATCCTAATCATGTTAGCAAATAATTCAAAGGTAACATCCCCAACAACCTGAACAGAATCAAACCAGAACAGAATCAGACTGACAAAGATCAAAAACATTGCAAAGGATTTTTACGTGTCAATAAAAAATATAAATACAAAAAGG
Organism: Cygnus atratus; assembly: GCF_013377495.2. Lineage (NCBI taxonomy): Eukaryota > Metazoa > Chordata > Aves > Anseriformes > Anatidae > Cygnus > Cygnus atratus. Next base: position 33,866,423 of record NC_066364.1, on the reverse strand, counting down.
AAAAAAAAAATTTTGAAGTACTGACAGCTGCTTGACCTAACAGTATCAAAATTTCATGCATGGAAAAAAGGCCTAAAATTTCAAAACAGTTATGGGTACACAAAGGCTTTGCACAATGCTGTATCAATGTTAAAGTAAACCCAAAGAAGAGATTTTTAGGGAGAGCGCCTTTGATAACTGATATAATTTGCTGGAAGGAACAGAGGAAGGAATGTCAGGATTTTTATCACAGCAGTCCTCTTTGTCTTGAAGACTATGGGATGATGGCTTCAGCTGTATGCCAAGAGCTCTTCTACTTTTTCTAAATTATCAGCTGGTTTCATAAACAAAACAGTTCTCCACAGGTACCTCCCTATTTCACTTCTCCCCATAACTAGCCTCGTACCCTTGGATGACTACAGCTATAACAACAATCAGTATTAAATCGAAGGTCAGCCTGCTTAGCTAAGGTGGTGGATAACCAGCTATGGAACTTTCCAAATATGCAAAAATCTACATTTAAGAAATAACTCATCTGAACTGTTCAGCAAGCCCCATGTACGAGGTGTACGAGGCTCAAGGTGCCACAGCCGCAGAACTGCTCTGTCGCCCCCTCCAGGCAGCTTTCTTCACACAGGAGTACAAAGAACTGGCAAATCAGAAAAGGAAAACTAACACTGCGCAGCTTACCCGTGTTGCATCATTTCCTCGACTTCCCAGGATACCCAAGCTCTAAGCTACCTCATGATTACTATTTCGGTATTTTTCAAAGATGATACGCCAGATGCAGAAATGTGAGACTGATGGAGATCACTTTCTATTGTGACTGATAAGTCAGGGAACCAGAGACTCTGTTCACTAAGGACACCTGCAGCTAGATTACATTAGATACTAATTAGCTTTAACACACAATCTTGTCTTCCACTAAGGATCTCCTGACTTATCTTAGGGTAACAAGTACTGACAGAAATCTTATCTTATAAATAGCAGGAAGATACCTTTACATTCCATTCTGATACGTTTAAGAGATCAGAATGCTAATACCCACGTGTCAGCCACAGGCCTATTGCATAATAGAATATACTAAAATCATTTATGCTTTCATTTCTTTAAAGTACATTAAACAACATGACAAATGGAACAATACTCCTAGAGCATGTACTTACTAAAATGACCCTATTCTTTAAAACTATCAAATTCTACCATCACTAAGAAGAATTCCAGAGACTGCACAAAGCCCTATTTTAAATTATCACAGGATGCAGCAGAAACTTGTGGGAAGAAAATGTAACCCAGCAATGCTTTTTGCACAGCTGAAAAAGCACAGAACCACAAAATAATGCTGCAGTTTCACTGACTCAGCAGATACAGAAGAGCGCTGCTACAGAACTGCCTCTCAGAACAAGTGACTTCCTTCTCATGGGCTTTTCTTCCTGTGATCTTCCTTTCCCCTCCTCTGCTCACCGGGTCTCTCTTCTCCTGTTTCTTGTCTGAAGAGAAAAAAAAAAATTTCCTTCCTCCATTTCACCTTCTCCCCCTCTCCTCTATCCATCAGCTATTCGTAAAGAAGAGGGAAGAAATTATTTCAATTTTCTAGCCATTGGTAAGGCAGTAACAAAGAAAGCCTTGCTTGGTCTTCATACTAATTTCTTCAGTGCAGTTCCCAGTGATTCACAGAGTCTGAGGCCTACGGGAAAGCTCTCTCGTGGGCTGGGAAAATTCCACATAATCCTCAAACATTTTCCAATATTTAACATCATTCAGTTTACTTACCCAGACCACATAAATTACAATTAAATATCTGTAATTTGCCCATAGTTGTCAACAGTTAGGGGAGAGAGAGCAGGTGAAATGATATCCAAAGGCCACTTCCCTTCAGTCTGATTACTGCTTCACAGCTAAAATGGCCTGGATGAAATAACCCTACCTAATGAAAGGTTTACTTAACTAAAAAAATACTTCGGTACTATCACTAAAAATGCATTTTGGTAGAAAATGTGCTACTTCAAAAGTAGGAAGAAGACTTGAGATGATGTCGGTTAAATGTTTCACAATGTAAAATGATCCACTTCGTGATGATGGAGATCTGTTGGAAAGCCTCCATGTTTCAAAAGGGTGAAGCTAGCACAGTGCATTTACAGTTTAAGAGGTGTACTGGACTTTGAATACAAACACATTATTTCTCTCTGTAAATACACTTTACATCATGGCAAAGGCATCAGCCAACAAGGTGATTATTATGGTTTTTGAGGGAGACTAAAAAGGACACAGAAATGTAGCGCAGCTGTCAAGTCTCCCTGGCAGGCCACTGCACATTAGTATTTAATAAAATCCCCAGAGATAGCATTTAGCATCCCTCTCCTACTGTTCCTTGTTGGCTCCACTGTCCCCAGCTGAACAAAGCCTTTGTTATACTCTTGAGCACAGCGATTTCAGCTGAGCTATTTATTCATTGTGACCTACTAGAACTCACATGATCTGCTTCCACACAAAAAGTCCCTAAGAAAGAAAGAAAGAAAGGAGTAGCTCTCTGGGGTGACGGAACAAAACAAAACAATGTACTTGTCAAAACTCTAATACTAATAGCAATCAGATTGTTTCTAAACCACACTGCCATAGCAAAACCTGGTGGCTATTTAATAAATAACTAACAGTCCAATCCACTTTCCTCGTGCATGCAGTAAGCCACATGGGAAGAAGACGGCGATTGTGCATTTATTAGCATATGTTTGCTTTTAGCTGCACAAGTTCAGAAAAGGCTAGAGAAAGAAGCTTAATGCATTTATCCTTTGAGATGGTGTAGGGAGTCCTCTGAATCCTTTACTGCCACCCACAAAATAAAACACTGGGGAAAAGTAAGATCCGCTGACACAAAAACACAGCTACTTTGGTTTGCAGACTATCAAGATAAATACGCTGAAGAGAAAATCTTTACAGTCATATTCCAAGGTGAACTTGAAGCTGTAGCAAAAATTATATATATGAATATGTAACAGAGCAAGTCAGAACCATGTGTAATCATCTCAGATGCAACCAGATAATAAAAAGCCAAGAATCAGTTTCAGATGACTTGTTGAGAAACCTTGCTTGACAGGGTCACTTGAGAAGTGGTGAAAGGGAAGCACCATGTGCCTTTGTTTTAGGACTTGATACGTCTCACCAAACATTCTCAAAAGAAAACTATACAGACACAGTTTATCTCCATGTTACGCATACAAAAGCCAAAACCAATCTATTCTCAGAGACTGAGTCAATAGTTCACAGAGAGCACTTCCAGCTGGGTGCCAGCTGAATCTGACACGGACATGTTTTGTTCAAAACCCTTCTGCTTCTAGTTAACACTTTCACTAATCCGGACGGAGAAATCATGAGTATGTTCATAAAAACAGTCTGACAATACTGAACTAAGAACAAAAGCAGGAAATCTCAGAAACACGATTAACATAAACTGTTTTTACAAACTGAAGACATGATCTAAAAATCCACAAGGCAGATTTTGGTTAAAAAAAAAAAAAAAGTGCAGTAATATACGTAGGAGAATTCAAAAATGTAAATGCATCAGCAGTTACAGTGGATCACAAGCTGAATTAAGTAAAAAAAAAAAAGTTACAAACTTTCAAAACCTGTAAATCTCATTCCACCATGTGTTAATGTGAGTTCCATCTGTCCTGTAGGATATATAGTTGTCTGCTGTAACTTTATCTGTCATACTGACATACTGACAAAGTTTCTGCTGGATTAACGTATCAAAGACCTTGCTGTTTTACTTATCATTTGCAACTTCAACTTTTTCAGTGGTAATCACTGTTAAGTTTTAACTCTTGCACGTCTCTTCTTTCCAAGTATAGAAAAAGGCAAACCACCAAAAAAAATCTGTTTTTCCTCTATCTAGAAATAAACCTCATGATCAGCTATTCAGTAATGTATTTACCAGAACAGCCTGTACCCATGCTAAACTTAAGACTCCTCCTGAATACGAATTACTTCAGAAGAGCTGTTGTGTTCCCCTAGAAGACATGACATCCAAACAGTGCAGGTTGTCACCAATGGTTTACTATGCCCAAACGCAGCCAGGAAGATCAGTTGCACCCTGGAGATCAGGCAGTGGGCACTGAACAGTATTCCCACCACCCCTGCTTTCTTATAATTTATGATGAAGATTACTTCTCTTGCACAGCTTTTGACCACTGGAAACCTTCATTACTCCAAATCTATTCTACCCTTTGAGGACTGAAACAACCAACGCTCTCAAGTGCTCAAAGACCTATTTTCCCCCACATAAATTTGACATAACCTAGGTGTATTAACTTACACTCGTCACTTTTACTGGACCCACTGACGGTATATACCAAGGTTACATCAGTCAGCTGTAACTGATGTAACCAGTTTACAAGTCCACAAGCTTATGAACTGTTAACAACTATTTCCATTTTATAGCATGAAGTATCTGTTTAAATAATAGGAGGAAATTTCAAGAGATAAAATATGCAAGGAACTTACATAAGCCACATTAATACAGTTAATTAACGATGGCTTTCATATATTAAACTTTGCAGTAAAACACGCACAAAGCTACATTTCTGATTCAGTAAACCCAAAACAATCTGATTGTTTCCCTACAATCAATATGAAGCTCCTGTGCATTCTTCCAGTGAGTGGATGGTAATTAGTTTCCTAATTAAAAAATCAATGCATTCAACTAAACACAGAGCTTTTAATTTGCTCAAAACTGTTTAGCCCAAATTTAGTTTGGTAAGTTTTCCTCAACTGCAGAAAAAAATACAACATATATCAAGTAGACAGTGTTAGAAAACCAAACTTTAAAACATACAATTCAGTTGTGTGCAGTTTAGCTAGCATCCAGCATCCCTATCAAGATGGATTAGACTAACAGAAAATCTGTGGTGCAAGCAGAGTTTTTCATAAGCAAATGGAAACTGTAGTGAAATTGACAGTTTTCATGAAGATCAGTTTCAGAAAAGTCCTAATCGTCATGGTATTGAAACGTTATCATCACTACCCATGTCTAAACACATTCTTTGTGATTATTTGTTCTCCATGTGCAGATAGAAAAAAATCACCTAGGAAGTTACATTGATAATAGCTTCTTGTTGAAATGTAAGCTACTTTAAGAAAGGGACAATTACTTTTTTTTTTTTAAGGCTGCTATTTACTTCAATAGCGGTTCATTCTGTCTAGCTATAAAAAAAAACCAACCACGTCTTATCTTGTTTCATTATTTTATATGTTTCTATGAAACTACATTAACTTCGCAGTTAAGGTTAAACACTTGTTCACCGACAGCAAGCAGCAGCACATTTCTGGATTGTTGTTCTTTCTTTTTTTTTAAGCTGGAACTCGATTTCAGCAGGCTTCGATGTGACACACAGGGAAAACAATCGCCCTGACACTTAAGAAGGGTGGACACAGGTAGGTGCATGATGGGGGCTCTCTCCTACCCCCAATTAGAGCATCTCAGACCTAAATACCACAGGAGCACACCACACTCATGGGACTGCTGTGAAGCCCCCATTACAAGAGATGCGCCCAAGTATCTTCAGAAATGCTTTTGTAATTAACAGCATTAACATCTCTCAAAACGGTGTGTTTGTTAAGTCTGGTAATGTAGCTAGTTTTCCGTGTAGATTAGGTATTTAACAGGCTGACTGACTTTTACTGTGGCGCTGAGGCGCGGCGGGGACTCACTCACTTGATGACCGTGCCTTTGGCGCCCCCCGCCGTGGTGAGCATGACGCGCGTGGTCAGGCTGCCGCGCAGGTCGTCCTCGTCCAGCCCCAGCAGCGCCGCGCAGCACTCCAGCGCCGTCTGGCTCCGCGCCTTCAGCGTGCAGCCCCCTGCCGAGCAACCGCCACAGCCGTTACCGCGCCGCCCAACCGCCGTAACCGCCGCCCTTCAGCCCCCTCAGCCCCTGCCCCTCCGCCCCCCTCGCCGTGTCACACGCGTTTTTAAAGCGTTTTTAGTGTTTGGTCAGAAGCGTGAGGTGACTGAAGGATGTTACCCGATTTTCTATTTTTTTGACGATGTTGAAATACACAGCACCACAAGCAAGGTTTTGCCGCTCTGCGGTGTATTCCTAACCACTTTTAAATCCTTTCCTTTTTTTTTTTTTAATATAGATCTTGAAATTCTGACTCCATATCACTCAAAAGTTCCCACATTTCCACAAAGAATGCCAACTAACCTATAATTGATAGGTTTTGCCTTTAAATGGTCCCATTTCATAGGCATACCAAAACTATCTGCTTTAAGGCGTACTTCCTAACGTTAATGAAACAGCTGCGGGTTTGCAATTTTTATGTAAAATCCTAGGAAATAATGAACTGCAATAATCTTGGAACAGCAGCTTCAGAAGAATGGAAGTTAGCATCTAGAAATGTATTCACAGATTAAAGATGTGACTAATGAAATGACTAAATATGACTACAGATGTGATAAAGACTTAATTCTCAAAAAAAAAAAAAAAACTATGCCTCAAAAAAATCTGTATTTTTAGAACATTGTTCTACACATACATTGTTCACAAGCTAACCTGCTTTTGAATGGAAGAACCATCCCAAAATACAGAAGTAGCAAAAAGCATTGCTAACACCTAGTAACTAACTGCAGCGATGCAAGCTGCTGAATGCCGATGTTCCTGTAATCCTCCTGACTTCCCTGCTATGCACAGAAGCGCCTGGCACAGCTGCCTCCCAATTGTCACACATACGAGATGAACAATTTCCTAGATAAAGAGGTGGAAGGTGCACTTGGTCCTGCTAGTCAAACATTGCTTGAGTTCCTTAACTCTGCACTGATGCCAAATCAAAGAAGTGAGGATGGAGTGCTCAGAAGATTAAGACTTACGTGGATTGATTTTGGAAGCTCTGAAACACCAAACGTACTGCAGTCTGCTCTTGTTTGGTGTTTCCTGGATATTTGAAGCAGCAACAAAACTTTAAAGGGTGTCTGGTACAGAAGTGTACTTCCTGGAGCAGTTTGAATGAACACCCTGTGTGCACACTTACAAGGTGAGAGCAGAATAATGCATGAATTTGCAATGACCATTTAAAAAATGTAAGACTTGACTCCAGGAAATATGGGTTGGAATTTCAGCAATGTAAATAACTGTTCTGGTGTTAAAAAGGGTGTCTGCTTCCCTTCTCTAACCTCTGACTTTCCATACCACTTGTAGTTCCCCTTCTCCTTGTTTGCTGGCCTCCTAAAATTCCTTCTCCACTCACATTTACATCTTTTTCACTATGTCCACCTTGTCTTATCTTTGTCAACCCCAAACTCTCACCTCACAGAAGGCCTAAGTACAGAAGCTCTCTGCCAGCTTACTACCAAGCCATGAAGCCACTAACCTTCTCTACCCTCATTGTCCTCTTATTTTCAGTCATCTTCATGAAGATGGCAAGATCAAAAATTGAAACTGGGGAGGTTCTGATATGACAGCTTCACTGTGACAATAATTAGGCAGTGGAACAAGTTTCCCAGAGAAGTTGTAGAATCTTCTCTTTGAAGTTTTTCCCATCCCTATGAACAACCCTGAACTATTTGGTTTGAATTCAGTGTTGGCCCTGCCTTGACCAGGAAATGTTGGACGAGAGACCTCCTGACAACCCTTGCCACCTGAAGGTTTCTGCAATTCTGTGGTGATTCTGTGCTTGGATCAGGAGCCACTGAATTTAAGAGGCTAATATTCCTTTAATTCTTCATTCAAAACACCTTTTAAAATGTTCTTTGATATGCCCTTTTAAAAAATTTTACCAGGCTTGGCAACAGCTATATGTGCATGAAGTAAGACTACGAGGAACTGATCTCATTTTATCTTGCAATGACAGATGAAGATCTGAATGACTATTTTTTCTCCTATAGTCATCTTTGTAGTAAGTCCAGACCAGGAGTTTCTTAATTCTTTAGGAATCTACGGACAACAGTCCTCAACTTACAAAGGCTGATTTTAGTAGTAAGGCAAAAACAACTATTCCCAAAATGCTGATTCCCCCTTCACGAGCCTTCCTGTGCATTCTGCTAGTAAGTACCAGCTACACTCGTACCAACTCCTCTTGTGAGCTAACATCTTAAAATCATTAAGTTTATATTTACCAAAAAACTTATTGCAATTTTTCTTCATCTCTTGAAAATACTTAATGTGACATTTTGGGAAGCCAAAGAACATACCGCCTTTCACTACAGATGCAGTTTCTAATTTCAAGACGTTTTCATGACATTAGCAAGAAGTTCGATTTTTTTGTTGTTACTAAAATTCAAGTAGTTTTGAGACACAAGATGTCTCTTTATATCAAAATTCACATTAACAATTTCTTGAACAATTTCAGTGAGAGTCTTTTTGCTTTCAGAGCATATAAATTACAACTTTAAAACAAGTAAGTAAACTTGACTGCAAAATGGGGCGATTAAAGGCTGAATTACCCTTCAATATAAGGGAGTGTTCTAAAGCAGTAATTCACGTGAAAAATAATAATCAAGAGACATTTTCAGTATTTTTTTACAGAAATCAATTTGTTTTTTCTAACCTGAAGTGCTCCCAGCTTCCTCAAAATCAATATTTCCAAGGTGAAGGACACCAGCCACTACTCTAAAAAGATCAAGTTTTTCTGCATCATCCAGTCCAATCTTCTTCATTGCTGTGCACATTCTGTTGAAATCTCCATGATCATCTAAGAGTGGGTCCTTCAAGGAACCTGCCTTAAGATACTATAAAACAACAAGATGAAAAAACAACAACAAAAAGATCAGTGAGTTATTTTAAAAATAAATGTAAACAATTATTTCCAGGCAAGAATACCATAACAAAAAGTATAAAAAGCATGCAAAACTCAAACTAAGTAGAAAGAGATTAGAGCTTTTCATATAATACAGGCTTTGGAAGAATCCTGATTTGTTTTGTTTATACTTCAGAGCATGACCCTTAAAACTGCAACCTACTTTCAGAAAGCAGAACTTGGAGAGTTTGACAGCTTAGGACAGGAGAGCACAGGATGGTCAGCAATGGAAAGGGAAAAGTTTGTACCTCTAAAGTACATATACCAAGGAGTATTTCTAACCTCCAGCAATTGAAAGACCACTGGGGTCCTTGTAATAGGATTACAGAATGGCTTTGACAGGCCATGGGAAAGGAGTACAGGACAAATTAGAATTGGAAGCATATTCCCTATGAGTATCCACACAGACTTACATAAAGGAATATGCTTGTTAAGATTTGCTGGTGACAAAGAAACAGTAAAATTGTTTGCCAATATTCTATTGGCAAAAAGAATAGCAGCTAGATTACAATATATCAATTTAACATTTTGCTGACAGAATTTCCTATTTTAAATACATCAAAAGTCATTTTAATAACTGTTATAAATAGTAGTGAAACATCTGCATGCAATCAAAGACTAACTGAACATGCATAGATTGATTCAGGCTTTTACAATTACTTTAAAATGTTTTCAACTAAGAATTACTCATTTAAGTAGAAGCCTCATTAACGTCAAATAAGCTAACAATTCTATCAAAACAAAACACCACATGCATCTGAAAAATTCACTTCACACAACATTTAAACACATCAATAAAATTAAACTACGTGTTTTAATTATGTAAAATGATCACCTCATCTTCCTGATAAGGAAAACACAAAAATAATTTAAGTATTAATTGACTGTTCCAGCTATTTTTCTTAAAATAAACAATCAATATTTTCATTATAATGACAGAGCAAATATTCATACCTGATTTTAAAAAATGAACAATGTATTTGAACTGAACAATGTATTCCCTGTTTAAGTGACTAGATTAGATTTTTACTTCATTGAAATTTGAACCTCTATTGCTCCTTCAAATTGACATGGCTGCAATATAAATGTATTATGGCATATGTTCCACTATTTAATGTCCAACACATTTTCAGAATTACTCTTTCAGCATGCTGTAGTTTTAGAGAAACATTTCTGCCAAATTAAGTCCTTTAGAGACATGACAGAACACCAGATTGTAAATCGCATCAGTGACCACATCTTTGAGTAGCAAGAATAAGTGAATGCTGATACTGTATGCCTACATAAATGGCCAACTTCACTACACATCTTCATTTAAGGCAAATTAGGCAAACTGAGGCAAAATCTCCCAAATATCTCAGCCTATACACTTGAAGAGTTAAGTATCTAACAGCCTTCTGCCTTACAGTATTATCATATCAATACTTCCGTATCTTGCTCTCCATCATCCCTGATTACAGAAAAGAACTTACATTCAAGACAAGGAAACTGGCATTATGTGCTCCATATTACAACATTATAAACATCAGAAACCTGGGAGTGGACTTTCCAATGCTGACCTGAGCACAGGAAGCATCTCTACTGTCCTTCATAACTACGCACAAGCTACGTACAATCCCAAACCCAAGTTCTCAAAAGTAAAAGATCATCATTGGGGGAGAGAAGCTCTTGAGTCAACTTGTCTTAATATTATTCCTCATGTAACTTGCCCTGCTATTGAATCATAAGTATGGGTTTCTTTAAGCAAAGAGAGATCTTCCAGCTATACAAATGAAAAATTCTTCCTTTAGGTATGAATAGATGAAAATTCTATTAGAGATTAGAGTGGAATTACAATGAAGTGTTTAAACAACTTCCAATACAGATATACTACCAATTCATATTAATTTCTTGAAGTGTCCTCAGGCAAACAAGCTCAAAGGCTTAAGGATATAAATTCTGATAACGCTTTTTTAAAAAATGTAACAGGAGATGGAACAAGAGGAAAAAAATGTTCTGAAGTTCCACTTGCCTCCAGGAAACGCCACTTTCTGGTGTAAGTCAGAGGAAGGGAGATTTACTTGTTTTACAAGTAAAGTTGTGCTAATATTTTAGAAAACAGTTTGGAACATCACTTCAAAAATCCAGACAGTCAAAACGGCTTTGGAAGAAAACTACTGCTTCTGACGTATTCCTAACACTATTAAAATTTAAAAAGAAAATGATAAAAAGTCTTGATAGTTTTTTGTTTTCCACAGAAGACATTCTGAATCATTAAGTGTTATATTATAAGAATGAAAAGGAAACAATTTTATATAGTGTTACACTTGGAATTTTAAGATGCACATCAAAATATATTTTTAGGACTGAATTCCAAAACCCTTACCAGTAACTATTTAGACCTATAAAGATGTGTAAAATGAACATTTCATTCCACATTGCAAAACTGTAATCATTTTCAATGCTCTCTGCATTAGTTAATACAAACTAACTGAAGATACAAAACATACCTCAGGACTCTTGCGATTTTGCAAAATCTGCTTGTCTGTTTCTTTGTTAGCAAAGTACCTGGTACAGCCCCGATTTAAATACTGCAACAATAAAAACAGAAAAAATGCACACTTAAAGGCAGAAGTGAAAGAAACTTATGCTATTATTTAATGCTCACTTTACATGGCTTGTTTCTATAACATAATAACAATACTACAGGTATTCAGAATTCATTCCTTGAAAAAGTTTTTATATTTTTTCATAATATCTAAAAAAAAAAAAAGAGAGAAGTGCAACTGTAACAAAGTTCTATTGAAAGGTTTTCAATTTTGACAACTGAAGTAGTTTTTGACAAAATGGGACATTCATTTTGTTAAGTCCCACCATCTTTTCTTTGTTTAACTCTACTAAACTTACTACATTACATAAAAGACAACTAAAATCAGGAATCAAGAAAATAAATTTTATGGCCAATTTGCAATACCAAATTTTATCCCACCAAGTTGTAAATAACATCAGATAAAATTCAGAATAACATTTATGTTCTCTGCAATATAGAAGCTTTAGATGGTGTTGTGAGGTGGTGAGAGAGAGAGGATCAAAGAAATTGTGGTACTATCTATAATGTACTTGTATGGTTGTTTTTTTCCTCACCAGTGATATATTTCTATATGCAATCAGAGACATAGCATAATAAAAACCTTGAACAGTCTTAAAAGTTTATAACCTGGTACAAGCAGAAGCCTAATTCAGAATCTGGCTTTTGATATTCATCTCAAATTGTATAGTAAAGGAGACAGATCAAGCATTCAGATGATGACTTACACCTCCAGTAAAATAGGATCATCACATCAAATTCTCTTTTCTGTTTTGTTCAGCTGAAAATAAGAACTCTGTCCAAAATCGTGGTAAGAGCTCTTTGTCTAAAGAAACTGAACTGATTTCTTGGTCTGCCCATATACAAAGAATTTTGCAACTAGACACATGCAGTTAATTCTACACTTTGATTAAAATTTATATACACAATTTAAAAAAATATATCAAAACATAAGGCAACCTGAATTCTCTTTTGGAAATCAAGATGTGAAAAAATTCAGCTTCTCATATCCATCAGCTATAGTCCAGGTGCAGATTTACTGTGCAAGTTTACCTTCAAAGCCATGTGGTGCAGTCAAAGCCACCTGGACCAACAAGGCTCAGCAGAGGATTACCTAATGACTTTGAATCTCTGAAAAGTCCTGCAGGGGAACCCAAAATATGAGCAACCAGGGCTGCATGTTCTTGTGTGGCTGTGTTCAGAGAAGAGTCGAGAAGAGGAACCTGTAACTCCTCATAGCCTTTTTGCCTTGTAAATTCACACTTCCCTAGGGGAATTGAAGGGGAAGAGTGAACTAAGGGAGAGGTAGCCCCATCAGCACTGCTGAAATTCAGACAGTTCAGGCAGGTGAAGCCAACGCAGTTGTCTTGGTTCACGTGCCCAGAGCAAGCACGGCCAATGCAGAGACAGCCAAACGCACAGGGAGGAGATTACAAGGGATCGCTTAAATCAAGGGCAGGCAGGGAAACTGGGAAAAGAAAAGAGCTTTGTTATCCCTTGTCTTTTAATGTCATTTCGCTTCTGTGAAAAATGAGAACCGCCTTAGATCTGAGATGGTCCTATTTTCAAGTCAATACAGTTAAGAGAAACCAGGCATTGAGCAAAACACACGAGTCTTAAGGCCCACACTGTCTCTAACTTGGACTTTGACTTGACAATCTAAAAGCCACAAGGAAAGTGGCAAAACAGAGCAAATGTAAAACTGCACCCCTAGGGATGGATTTTTCTAAACAACTTATTTGAGAATAAAATCTTTTCCTGATAGTTTTTCTTGACAGGCCTCCAAAAGATTAACATTGATATCTAAACACTGATCAAACACCAAATGCTAGTTAGCACAATATCTCCATCTATGGTTAGAAGCCTGATAGATTGTATTTCCTCAGTAATTAACACAAGACAGATACATAGTCAAGAAATAATGTGGTAAAAAAGTGAAACAAGCGTTATTACTTACAGCCATATTTTATGACAAAAACCTGAAGCAGCAAATGAGTGAAGAGCACAGAAAAAATAATCCTTACAGCAGAAGTCCAAAAAATGATATGATAGCATGACAAGGCAGGTGTCACTGTAAGCTCTTTGTAAATGCAACAGGCACAGTGAGTGCCTTCTGTGCAGGCGCTCGTGTTGTTCAGTACTGCACTGCACCAGCCTGATTTTAAACAGGTTATAATTTTGACATCCGCAATTGTATGTACCCTCATGAGCAGAGCTTTGATGAAAAAATTCCCGAGAGTGAGCACATGATGTATCCAGTTATAGAATTAACAATCTAGGAGCTGCAAGAAATAATTTTCAATGGAGCAGTGACTATGCAATAAAAATACATCTTTGAAAATCTGCTCGAGATTTTAGATTTAAAACATACAAAAGAATACTGCGTGTAACAGTTGGACAGTAAAGAAGAAAGCTTTGGCTTTTAGGGAGCAAGACATCTGGATACCACAAGAGAATTGCACGATGTGTATTGTACAGAACTGCAGCTCTGCACCCGGGCTCATCAGCATGCAGGCACAGACCTGGCCGGCTGAAAAGGCAGCAGCAACCTGTTTAGTGACTGGTGTGCAGCTGCCATGCCCACAGCTAACATAGGTGTCACCTTGATAACTACTGCTTTGTACAAAAGTAGTAGGAATGCTGTATCTTTAAGGCTTCTAAGCCTGTACTAAATTCTGATGAAAGTGAGTGTAAAAGATATAGGGTAAAGTAACAGATAAGCACAGTGCAACAAGTTTTATTGAGAAAATGAAGTAGTGGAAAAACACCAACAAAAACACTTAACACGGTAGCATAATGCTTTGTTAGCAGTGCTCCTCGCCTCACTTAAGAAAAAGGAAGTCTACACAGATGACAGTTAATTTATGTCTATAATTCCACATGCTCTCCAGGTTGGCGTTACAAAACCCTTACAAGCCCTAGGCAGCAATTTGCTCTGTGTGCTTTAGAAATGCCCAGAGTTCTGCATCACCGAGATTCCAAGCCAAGCATAAAGCAAGAGACAATGGAGAGATGGAGACAAATGACAGAACTCCAGCAAACAGCTCACAAAGTATCTACCAGTAGGATCTGATTTGCCAATGTTTTTCGTATTGACACAAGTCAACAAAGCACAAAATGATGTTTGTAGATACTTACAGTTCAAGTGTGTTTCTCAAAAGGATATATATATCCTTTTGATATACATAGATATATAAATCATGTATGAATAAGAAAAGTGCAGGAATGAGTGACTGCAGTCTTCACCTTACTAGTAAAATTGGTGATGACAGTCTAAAATGAGAGAAGGCTTAGAAGGACCCCAAGTGGGAAAACAGAAGCCTGCTTTAATAGGAAAGGAAAAAAACAATCAGGAAAACAATGAGAAAAAAGTTGTACAACAGTATTAGTTCAGCAAGTACAACCGTATTAGTTCAGCAAGAAAAAAAAAATGACTGCATGCCATGGTTTTGGCTGGGATAGAGATAATTTTCTTTGTAGATGTTTGTATGATGCTATGTTTTGGACTTGTGATGAAAATAGTGGTGATAACACACTGATGTTTTAGTTGTTGCAGAGCAGTGCCTACAAAGAGCCAAGGACTTTCCTCTCCTTGTGCTGCCCTGCCAGCGAGGAGCTGGGGGTGCACCAGGAGCTGGGAGGGGACACAGCCAGGGCAGCTGGCCAAAGGGATGGCCCACACCAGGTGGCATCGTGCTCAGCAATAAAACTGGGGTAAAGAAGGAGGAAGGGGGGACCACTGGGAGTGATGGCATTTGTCTTCCCAAGGAACCACTACCCGTGATGAGCCCTGATGTGCTGGAAGTGGCTGAACTCCTGCCTGCCGATGGGAGGTAGCAAATGGTTTCCTTACTTTGCTTGTACATGCAGCTTTTGCTTTGCCTAGTAAACTCTATCTCAGCCCATGAGTTCTTGCACTTTTACCTCCCCAGTTCTTTCCCCCATCTCTGGGGAGAGAGAGCAAGCAGCTGTGTGGTGCTGAGCTGCCTGCCGATTTAAATCACAACACTGCAATAAGAGAGGTGTGGAACACTGAGAATTAAATGACAATTTAAAAATAAGGGAAATAGGGTTGGAGTAACTCACACAAATATAGAAAACAAAGTAAAGATTTTGACTGGCAAGAAGGACAAGAAAGCGATAGGAAATTGCATCATTTGTCAATTGTTTTTGAAAACCATTCAGTGAAATCTGAAGCAAGGGAAATGGAGGAGAAAGAAGGAAAGCAGCAAAAAAAAGTTAAAAGTTAAATTGCAGTAGTAAAACTGTTTAGTGGAAAGATGGGAGGAAGAGAATGCAAAAGCTTAATGGTAGCACAGAAAGCCAGCCTGCTTGTGGGATTTCTACTGGAAACATAACACACAATCAGGGTTATCAGGCAAAACCACATGATCTCACAAAAGGGAAAAAATGTCAAAAATAAAGCATGAGGAGAAGAAGGGAAGGCAGTAAACAAATCAGAAGTCGTAAGAAGAGCCACACTGGACTGAATTAAAAGGTCCATACTATCCAATGCTTTATCTTTAGCCGTGACCTGCATTTCACGCCAGGATTTTACTATTCCTTTTTGAGCTGAGATGATAAAACTCTGCACCCTATTTACAAGTATAATGGTATAACACACCATTTCACTCTCATTTACTTTCCTAGTAACTCCTAAAATCCCACTCTGCTTTTTCCCTGCCACTAAACATTAAGCTCACATTTCTAAAGATGTACAATAATTCACGTCTTATTTCCTCCCAGTTTATTTTGAGTTCATTTTCATTTAGGTATGGTCAAAAGTATCACATTCAACACTGTATTTATATTTTATTGGCTACTCCATGGCTTGAGTGACTGGACCAGTAACAGGTTGTTGAAAGATAGCCAAAACTCAGGAAAAAAATAAGTAGTTCTAGGGAAAGAATAAATTAGCAGATATAAAACTTAAGAAACGGAAGCATGCTTAATGAACAGAAGTAATAATCCTGGCAGGAAACATTGAGCATGGGCTTCAGGTCAAATGGAGATAAAAGTGTAAGCTTTCAGCCTAAGGGAGTGTCAAGTCTCATCATGTAACCTGGAGTGACCAAGAACGACAGAGACTCCTGTCAGATGAAGAGAGGAATGAGAGAAACTCAAAATTGGAGAAGTACTAATGACAAATCTAGATAGTAGAGAAAGACAGAAACAAGATGTAACAGCGTAGGAAAGAGAAGTGATGTGAAAGCATATAGACTGAGAAAAGAAAAGCACAACCACCCTGTCACTGCAGTTTGATCCCTGGTACGAAGTGTGAGGTAAAAATAAAGGACAGAATTGCAGGACAAAATTCCCAGGTCCTCCTAAATGCACAGTTGGAAAAGGAAGAAATAAATGCAGTTTTTCAGATTTGATAATGGGTTACCCACAGAACAGTTGGATCACAGTCAAAGAATTTACACTTCACGCCACAAGAAGAGACCATAAAGAAATTACTAGCAGCTGGGTATGCAACAGTATATTTTTGGAAAAAGCAAAGATTCTTCAATTTTAAAAACACAGAGGGCAAGTACAGGAAATCTTCCAATAAAGATAATATGGCAGAGAGCCTTATGTCTAGATCAAATGGATTTAACAAAATAAGTTATTTTCTGAATTTTGTAACACAAAAGAGTTTGTCAAAGGTAACAGGTATTTTAATAAGATCTACGAGAGAAATCCACGTATGGCAATAATGAAAAGCTTTACAAACACTGACTCCAATACTCACCCTAAAGCTGTCAGGAGAACTTAGATACAGTTTTTCCCTAATGTCTTCTGGAGCACCAGCACAAAGCCTGTAAAAGATATGATAATTCCTCTCTTCTTTGCCTTGCACACAGATCCTAGATTTCTCCAGAAGATAATGTGATACAAATCCACCAACCACGGAGTTCTAGGAAGAAGAAATATTTTTCTGATTATCTGAATGTTTTTAGTTTACTAGAGATTCAGAGTTTTTCAATTTACAATTGTCTGACCTGGTTCTTTCAACAGATGCTGCTCCAAAGATTAAAATATGTCTATATCTAATATATATAAATCTTAAAAAAGAAACTGTTACCTTCACTATAACTTTCCCCAAGCTCATGCATTGCACCTACAAGGGCCTACTTCACACCCACAAGCAGCAATTCTATATGCAAATATATAAGCTATGGAAGCTAAAATATACCCAAAGAAAAATTTCAAAGGCTACACAGTGAGTAGTATTTTTGACAGAAAAAAAAAAAGTGTTCTATGACTTCTGTTACATACATAATATAGATGCAAGGTCCCAAAACTTCATATCAACAAATAAAAACATCAGTAATTCATACAAAGTATTAAAGCATTAAAATAGATTTATATCTGTTGATACATTATATGCAACTCATGCTTATTTGTGCACTAAAGAAATGCATAAATACTTAAGAGCAATTAAGTTATTCTTTAGATGTGCCTTTTCCCTCTTCTTGTGATGAGGAGAACAATTTTTATTCTTTAGTTATGGATGGAAGCAATTTTCCCATTGACTTGACCCACCATTTTCCAGTAATGACACAGTACTGTGTCTTTAGCTTTACTTTCAAGGTGATAATCAAATGTGGAAATCAAGGACAATAGGTATTTGATGCAAGATAGGTAAGTCTATTTAGCCTTCTTCCAATCTAGCATTTCCATTTCATGGTGAAAATCAACACTCGTATCAGTATCAAAATTCCAGTACCTTTTCGTTGAAGTGAATTTCCACAAATTTCCCAAAACGACTACTATTATTGTTGCGAATAGTTTTTGCATTTCCAAAGGCTTCCAATAGTGGATTTGCTGTTTAAAAAAAAAAAAATTAAAGAAGTGTTAAAATTTGATCAATAAACTACCAAAATGAAAGAGAGAATAAATACATATCAATGATCCACTGACCTTGTTGGGAATAACGTTTGAAAATTGAAGGAAAAGTATTAACTGTCAGGAATAACTAATTTTGCAAATTGTACTGGATATGCTGTGGTGGAATTCACAATGAAGTGCTTAAATAAATAAGACTGCAAGTTATTTGAATCAATACTGTAAGAAATTCAGAGACAATCACCAGAAATGATTCAGTGATGTTCTTCTATAGCAAGCAGGTAAATAACCAATACATAAACTCTATGATACAATACACAATTTGACATTTCCCAATGAGTTGTTATTCATAAAATCTAAACTACCCACTTATCCCACAGACAAAAATGCCACTTAAATGTCATGCATGCTGCATGTTAGATTGATTAGGGAATAAAAATACGTATTAGAAAAGGGTGTTGATTTCAAAAACAACTTTAAAATGCCCTTTCATATTAGCTCAGTTAAGTGAATGAGTTATTTTTTTTTTACTGGCTGCAGTTCTCAAGCACCTTAAAGGAAAACCCATACAGAACGAGTGGCAGCAATCTAATGTATGTTTTATATTTATATAAATCATGCATAGCTTAGGCAGTTTGAAAATGTTTAGTAGTTATGAAACACAAGGCTTCCGAAAGAATGCATTTTACTACCTCCGAAGACCAAAGAAAAACAATTTTCTGAATTGTACTAACAATAAACCAAGGAAAATATCTGCAATGTATTTTGACGCTTTTAACTAAAAAATATTAATTGGAAACTAAGTGAGCAGAAACTCAGATTTAAACCTCCACTGATGACCATCTACAAATTTGCTCCTATAAAAATTAAAATTTTATATGAAGGAATAACTACAATGGTTGGATAAATTAGGGATGATAATGCATTATTTAGCGGGGCATCAGCATTAACTTTTTTGTTTTGGCTAGGTTTTCATTTTTTCATATTTAAAGCTTATGAAAATGCAAGTATGACTTTATAACTGTCTTATTAAGACACCTTTGATAACTGTTCAGGTATCCAGATACTTTATGTAATGTTAATAGTTTTGAAGAATTGATTATGAATAAAGAGGAATTGCAAGAGGCCCTTCAGATAGGTTAAAGGCTCCTCTATTAATACAGATGCTGTAAGCATGCTCATTAAAATTGTGCTTAAAAAACTTTAAAATTCATGCATTGGATGCCATTTTAAATTTAAAAACAAAACAAAAACACTTTAATCATAATACCTGGAAGTACCAATTAATTTTATGGCATACTGCATCAGGCATTATCCAGTTCCTGGCCACTTTCTGTGTTCATTTAGCACGCAGTAGATTTCACTGAGAAATTGGTTTAAGCAAGCCTTCAGCACCAAGAGATTAAAGCCTGCAGTACTGCTCTTGAATAATCAATGGCTCAAATATGTAAACAGAAATATTTAAAGCAAAAGTAAAGATTTTTGGTTTAGGAAAAAATAAAAGTAATAAAATCCTGAAATAAATCTACTAGAAGCTATAGACTGACAGATCAGGCATTTTTAGAGTGGTTGTTTGGGTTTTGAGATATTTATGCTTTCTCAAAAAGTTATTTTCTGGTTAATTAGGAATTCCATGCAACATTAAAGATGCTCAACCGATTGACCAAAAACAAACAAAACACTCTCTTCTGACCTTGTCTGGGAATCTATTATAAAGATAGACACAATGAAAAAGAGAGAAACATTCTGGTGAGAAGGAGGAATTACGTCTTCCTGGTAGTAACAGGTATGAATGACAATATTATATTCTCCTTGCAGATTCATACAACATAAAATCCAATGTTGGGTACACGTGTGAAATTCAACTCAAAGTCAAGATCAAGTATCATATGACACCTTATTAAATAAAAGTAAAGCAAATCATAAATAAAAAATATATATATTTTAAGATCAAGGTACGTTCTGTCCTAGGAAGTCTGATAGTATTTTCATCATAGCTGATATTTTTTGACATTTCAAATTTGAAAAAAATAAAATAAGTTGGAACCTTAAATTGAATTAAACAAAATACATTACCTTCTACAATTCTATCATCAATGTCTTGGCCAGTACCATAGGACTCTGTCAAATACCTGTAAAAAAGATAAAAATAATAAAAATAAAAGTATCTTTCATGTGTCAGGTTACCTCAGTTCAACAGGGCTAGGCACCATACTTACTGACCACTTACTAAAGGGAGGGCATACTGATTATAAGTTCCACATTCCCGCATCCTTTTAAAATAAATACAATTTGACCTTTCTTTTTTTATAACAGAAATATTCTTGTAGACTTCAGATTCTTTTTCCAATACTTCAGGATATGTTGGAAATTTCTTTTAGATGAGCATATGGGAATTACACTTTTATACAAATACAGTAAATCTATTACTGTATTATCTGTATTTATTAGTAATCTCAATAGACTCATGAATTTTCACATGTATTTCCTGAATTAAAGTTCCATGCATACAGCTTCTGCATTCTCAACCATCAACGTTAATAAAAAGCCCGCATGTAGATTGTGAGATAGGAAATTGCAATACATATTTAAGGTATAGTTCAATTTAACAATTGAAGAAGGAATTTGAAAACAAATTCAAAAGTTTCTTTGAAGGTGCAGCTTTTTTTTCTTTTTGTTTTGTTTTTTTGTGGTTTTGTTTTTTGTTTGTTTGTTTGTTTTTTAAACACCACCACCACCTCCCCTGAGTACAGGGCATACCTTGTGGAAATGTATAACTAAATCTGGGACACATTAAAAACAGCTCTTGAAATAGAACCTTCCAAAAAAAGTTTAGAAACATTAACAGAGCTGTATTAGTAGTACCTTTTGCCTTCTGATTACACAAGGAAAAAGCCTTCCTGTTTTTAAAACTCAATGACATTTTGTACACAGACTCTGTGGGGGTGTGTGGCGGGGAGCAGCAGCAGTGGTGCTATTTGCCTGCCATGTAATCAAAACTTCCTTTGCTGAGAAGCAGAAGAATAACAGCCTTTGAGGACATTCCTCAGGGGATGCTCTCCCAGTGCCTGCGGTCTTTTTTTATTCTTGGCAGGATCAAAGTTGTGAGCTGTCTTCAGTTGGGACGTCCCCTATAAATATCATTACCATCACCTTGCCGCAACTCCTACAGCTCTCTGCTAAAGGTTACACAGGGGAAAAGAACAGTAGAAAGGACAGACAACCAACCAAGACAATTCTTCCTGGATGTGGGAGATAACACGACTGCTGAACATACATATGTGATGCAAGAGAAAAGGGAGTTCAAGATTTACACAGGGAAACAAGGATAAGGGGGGAAGGGAAAGCATTCACACTGCCTGCACTGTGCTTCCCTAGATAATCAGGCCACCTGTACTGTAGGTGAATTTAATGCAGCAGTGCGCTCCAGTTACAGTGCTTCAGAGTGATATAAAGCAGTTAAAGTATGACACAAATATGGTCAAAATCATTAAAAATATGTAAGGAAGAAAGGCTAGTATATATCAGCAATATGGCCTCCATATAGTTTATTATGTTTGATTTAGTATCTGTCATACCTGAACATCAATAAATAGATAAATCTCATTATTCAGTACTTATTCAGCAAATTAGGGTAGAAGTATATTATGGAATCCCTGCAGCTGTCTCAAAAATCAATAGTAAAAAAGCATGAATACTCAAGCAAACTGAAGAAACAAAGACAGGAAAAACAGACACATGCACAGTTATGGCAAAAACAAGTATGTCTTGCAAGGCACAATTAAAGTGCCTAATTTAAATTTTATCAACCACAGCACCAGATGCACGATACCAAAATGACTGCATCGTAAACCATAATAACTATATGATGTCACTGCAACCGATTTATGGTTTCTGTGAATATGCAGCCATTGCCATATGTTACCATGTCAGCATTTATGTTTAACCCTGTGAATTTCTTGTATTAAAGTGTATGTAGAAGGATACAGATAACTTACTGAATTGGGTCTTAATGCTACGTTACTGATTGATTACCTTAGAATTAACTCTGTATGTCAGACAAACACATCAACAAAAGAGATTCACTGAATAACTTTGCTCCAAAAGTACACACCTCAAAACAAATTTAGTGTTTTCTGTCTTGCCAGCTCCTGATTCTCCAGAAACTATGATGGACTGACTCATCTTGAGTACTTTCATATCACGGTATGCTTTATCAGCTTAAATAAAAGAATATATGAAACATGACAAAAATTATGTTTGCAACTCTCCTGAATATTAAAATAAAAATTAATCACAATACAAACAGGCAAATTTAACATTTTCAAGAATAAAAAGCAAATATTTTAAGTTACAATAGACTCAGTTGTAAAGTTTCTCTTTAAACTATATTATAGCTGCCCACCCTCCAACACTGACACGTTAGAGCTTAAAGTCCTTGGAAACAGAAACCTAATCAACTTTTCAGGACAAAATAAAACAAAGCAACCACGTAAAAATAAATCTCTTCTGTTAAATGCATCCACAAAACAGCTGAAAATCAATCTCACTTTAATAGTTCTTTTAAAGGGAAACTTTCAGTTGCATTTTGTAACAAGCAAAATCTGAGCCAAGGACACTTGGAAACACATTTGTGTATTTTAATTATTTTTTTGTTATGCAGCACGTACTGAAAAAAACAGCTGTTTAGACTTCAACAATTGTTTGATTACAAAACAAAGTTTAACACTCTCAGAAGGCTGTATTCCAATCAAATGCTGTATTCATAGTTTCCAGACTTTTTCTTAAACATGATTACTTTACAAGTGACTTAAAATAAGGTTTATCCCAGTAATAATATTTAAAAACATTTTCTGCCTGTAACATAATCATCTAAAAAGAAACAGCGCACGTGTGATTTGGTTATATAATGTAAGACCAATTAAAATCATTATATTTTACCAGTTTTAATTGTCATTCTTCACTTCTAAAATCTGAATTTTTTTTATTTTATGATTGTAAATTACATTAAAACTGCTTAGACATAAAACACTGGAGGTACAGAACAATCATAATTAGTTGCCAGATTCTTCAAGCTGCATCTCAAGGATGAGAAAATTTGCAATTTTAGCAATCACTTTTTATTTGCTAATAGCTTAAAGTAAACGAATTACAGTTACAGAGCCGCAGTTTGCATATAGCTGCAAAGTACTTAATGCTTGTTCTGTAAACGACAAAACCCAGACTCAATACATACCAATAGCAAAAACATGTGGTGGCAACGTCCCAAGTGATCTACCCTGGTACTTTTTAATAGTATCTGAAGAATAAAACTTGGGTATATCAAAATACGGATTCACTGCAATGAGAATGTTGGCTACGTATGTCTGTGAAGAAAACAATTAACAGCAAACAATTAGCTAGTATCCAACCAAGTGGTTAAGAGCAATTTTCTATTATTACTGAAGGGTACAGCTGAAGTATAACAATTACAATTCTCTCTAGCTAATAGGTACAAGAAGGGATATGTTTTCAGAGCTCCTCTAATTATCTTCTCAGGACTTCTGTGAAAAAGCACTTCTCAGGAGAATTTCCTAACCACTGAGCTGTGGAGTATGTCCTGAATTTGACCTTTCTCCCTCTTCTTTTAAATGATTTCCTATTGTATGAGTTGCTGGATCACGGATAAAACATCACTACTTCCTCCTCTAAACTAAACTCTTGGCTAGCACAATGCAGTCTCCTCCAATGACATTAATTTTTCACTATCAATGGAAGCAACTCAGCAGGAAGGACTGACTGGGAACACGCTCGAGCCAGGCAATAAAATCATTCAGCTGCAAGAAATTAGCTATGGCTGTTTCCACAGTGAGAAATACAGAATACAAATGCTCTGTAATAGAGAAGGAATTTGAGAAAAATCTCAAACCAGGTCTGCCTTTTAGTTTTTGACAATAAGGAAAACTAAAAAGTTTCGTACAATAAGGAAGGTCAAAGGTATCTTGTACTTAACATTTCTGAAAAACCTTTCATACTTTAGTTTTAATGGCCAGATTACATACAAGGATGAACAGATGTCTGCAGCACAGAAAAAAGCAGATTTGCAAGAAAAGATCTGGAGAAAATCAGATAAATCCTCAGCCTGAATAACTTATTTGCTTTGTTGTTACTAAGCATATCCCAAGACTGAATTTTGGACGCTATCATGACATGCTGACAGAAGATTGGACGCACAATATATTAATTTTCTTAGATGCTTCTATTTTCATCACTTATTTCTCTGATGGAAAATTCATGCACAGAGTTCCTCGTGAGCTGCAAGTTCTAATATTAGTTTTCCTCTTAGTAAGAATACAAATGTTGTTAACCAGCTCTAAAAATTAATAATAAAATAAAGAAAGAAAATATACCCACTCAGGGCAACCGGACAACATATTAGTAGCAGTGGTTTAAAATGAAGAAAAGGTTTGTGAAACTAAATACTGTCCTCCCTCATGATCAGTTCACTTTCAGAATTTATTTATTGCATTGGGGTTTTTGTGTGCGTGTGTGTTTTATTATTATTTTTCCAGGACATCATTCGAATCACTATTTATATTTACTTATTTTAAAGCTGGTGCTTGATCTTGAGCCTATAAAGAATTTATAGCTGTGTAAAGTTAACTGCAACAAAGGAAAATAACTATACTTTTTTATGTTAATATAAAAGGGTATAACTCTAAATCAATTCATTTTAGAACCGTAGGTTAACACAAAAGTTGATTATTTGAACACTGACACTTAGAAATTGTGTAGAATTATTTTTTATTATCACTAGCCAACTTTCTATAAAAAAGAAATAAGAAAGAAAATTCTTATCTTTCTTCTATTTCACAGCTGTCAGTGTCAGGGCAGATGGCAAGGACAAAATGTAATTTAGTCAGAATTCATTAAGTACAATTAGGCAATTTGATAGCAATATAAAAGATTAAGATGGACATCTGAGCTAGGAGGTGTCAGAGATGGCACCTGTTTGCTTCGTTCAAAAATAATGAAGAAAGAACCACTTTGTTAAAAGCTACTCCACTGGTGAGGTAAGTTCCCTACAGGAACAGACCTTTGTGATAGAAATGCTGTGCTGTAGTTGCAACTGAGCAGTCAAGTAGAGAAAAATCTATTGCTCTGCCTGATAAAAAAATTAGCAAGCATCAATTTGATTCAAGTCTCAAGCAAGGTAGCAAAAAATGCCTAAAACCTCCTAACTTTCTGATGGTACCATTCCTGCTAATTTTCTGTGATAGTGGAAAAATAATATTGTTTTTGTTGTTGTTTTGTGTGTTTTGAAAGGATATTTATTGTCAGATCAGTTGACATGACAGATAATACTTACATAAATTCTGTCCTTACTGTACCGAACTTTGATATTGTGAAGGAGAGTGGCTTCATTTAAATACATCAGGGAACCTGCGAATAAAAAAAACAATCATATACCATTAAGAGCACAGAACTACCTTAATGTACAGCCAAGCAACTAAGTCTTAGGACTTACTTCCTAAGTCCTGACTAAGTCCTTAAAATGACTAAAAAGTCATTTTACTTCCCCTCTCTTTGATTATAGTTTAATCCTATCATTCCTTTGCACTGTGTTGAGGCAGAAGAACTGCTGACTCAATACATGCTTTAAAAATTGTACACCTACTCCTTATCGTACAACCTAAGTTAAAGAAAGTTGCTGAACAAAGAATTAGATGACGGGAGCCTCAACACATTGTGCTCGGTATAAATCGTCAGTTTTAAGGTCCTTTTTAATGTCCTTCCAGACAAACACAGTGTGTTTCCCTCCATGCTGTCCCACGAGTGTGGAAACCAGTGCCTATCAAAATCCATAAAACCAACGATTTTCCCTTCCAGCTCCTCTCTACAACATCCACAGGGTAACACCATCTTGTTGCTACTAGGCCTCCTCAAACAAACTATTGGGGCGGGGAAGGGATGTTAACAAGACCAAGCTATTTTCTTACCCTGTTAACGTGAAATAGCTAAACTAACTTTGCCAACACGTTAGCAAAAGGCAACCCAAGGCAGAGAGCAGGCACACACACAGCATTTCAACGTGCTGGCAAATCTAGGCCTTGTTTTCAGAAACAAGATGTTTAAGACACCAGAGGTGTTGGCAGCCTTAATTAGAGAGAAGTGAAGGCGCTACTTATTACACAGCCTCGATATTCAAATATGCTGAATCCTTTATCTGCCTAAAATTTAAGTGCACAACACTATTTTGTCTTGTTACAACTGACTGACTGCCATACTGGTAAACCTTACAGATTAGTGACACTTAGGAAGTTGTAGATGGAATAAGCACTTAATGATACCCCCTACCTCACATGAGGGCAATATATGAATGGTCAGTGTACAATGACCAGTGAAGTGTAGAAAGCTGGTATCATTTCTGAATTTGGGCCAAATGGGACCACCAATGCCCTTCCTCAGGGGCCCCAGCAGAGGAAAATGTTCTAGCTCATTGCCACAGATGTGCAAGAGAGGCTGACAACTCTTATTACACGAAGTACATCTTCCCAGACACCTCACCCAGCAAGGAAGCCTGAAGCCCAGCAAGGAGTTTAACTTCTCTCTCCACCCTCCTCCTGCTGACCCGAAAGGTACTGGCAAAAGATAATGGGAGCTTCTCAAGAGCACGTGTGTTGTCTTCTTCCATCCTATAGCCTTCCTTTGGCAGTAGGACAAAGAATGGCTGTGCCTCACACCACGTGCACCAGACCAGCCTGAAGCAAAGGCAGCTTCAGCAGTGTTTTGCAGCCTCCCTCTGGCTTGTGTAGCTCCACTGAATAGCAGTACTTCCTTCCCTAGGTGACTAAATGTGTATCATTTGAATTCTCACTGTTGAGTTGAGAAGCTAATAATTGTCTTCATACCCTTAAAATTCAAAAGAAACAATCGTCTCCCTTGATTGCATCTTCATAAGAACCTCTGGGGGTGTGAAGTATATTTTAAAGGAAATAGGCATTCTAATAAAAACCTGATAATTATCCAGTCAACATAGGACCCCGAATTTTAACATGCCCCCAGTATTCTCTTAGCACAAGGTTTCCAGCCCTGTTAAAGGCATTGTGCCTGCAGACTCAGTGCAGAACAGGAGCCTGCTCCAGGGGAAACATTGCTGCCTCAATACAAGACTAAGGCTTAAGTCTGCAATTTCAAAATCTATCTTCTTTAGAATAAATCCCTTAAAAGTGGCATTCATATCCAGAGCCACAGGAAGTAACCAGAGGGAGAATTCTGCATATTCATACGGCTTATTAATAAATATAACCAGGGTATGTGCATTTAATAGTCCACATATTTATTTGCATACACACACACAAAGTTCATGGACATCATCAAGTCAAGCACTTAAAGTCAGGAAAAACCAATGCCAAATTTACACACACCGGCTCTCCTGAGTCTGCAGGATTTTATTTTATTTTTTACAATTCTTATCTGATAACCTGCCCCCCTTCTTTTCTTTTTAAAACTTGTTTCACCTCAAAATCAAGAAGTTCTGGTTTCTTTTTTTGTCCCCTTATGGTGACAGACCTCCAAACCTAAGTGTGAGGGAGTGGAAGAGGAGTGTGAATCACAAGGAAAGGTAAATCCTTTGTCTCTGTACCATTTGCAATATTTACTAAAAATTCATGTTTGAGGAAGGGCTAGATTCTCAAAAAGTCTTTCTTGCAGCTAGTGCATTTGGGATATAGAAGACCAAGAGTAGGGGCAAAAAAAAAAAAAAAAAAAATTAATACTTAGCAAATTACACCCTAGGAAGGAGTTAATCACTAAGCATAGGTTGGAATGGTAAGTGTATTATTAACTAGACCTTCAGGATTTCTCAAAACTGTATTATAAGGAGAGACGGAAACCACCCAGTAGTTTGTAAAGTGAATTATATTTATATAATAATTATTCTTAAAGATCTGTGATGATCAGCACAAATCCTCTCTGTGAGAGAAGGGAACTGAACTTGGTTTCACACATGCTAGAGATGAACATCAAGTGCTGAGCAAAAAGTGGAAATATATTGGAAAAGTCTCAATATTTGAAACAGAAGGGATTGCTGGACAAAATATTTTTAAGTTTTATATTTTAGCCAGTAATCCAAAGAAGACATTCTCTCCCATAGGATGACTGTTTTAACTTAACTGAATAGCACTTCGCTAAAATCTCGAATGACTTCCAATATCTCATTCCAAATTTCAGTTCCCTGACTAGGACGCTGAGGTGTCAGGACATCTCAGTAACGCTGCTGTGACAGACGCACACATTGAATGCATTTCCCTAACAATCATCATGTGCAGAGAAGACAGGTACAAACATCAGCAACTGGAAACAAAGCTGCCAGCTTGGTTCCACCTCTGACAACACTGCACCATCTAAGTACAATCAGAAGCCTCAAGCCTTGCCACAAGCTTTTTCTTGTTCCTTAGAGAGCAGTTTTAACAGCTGTACTTCCTGCCATGGGATACAAATACCATCCCCCTGTTCCACGATATAAATCTTGGCTCTTAAATCATCAACAACTTTCAAAGTCCTACCTGCTATTTATTTTAGAGGAAAAACAACAGAAGCTACTTTTGCCCACCATTTACAAAGTTACTAGTATTTTGGCCAAGCAGCAATCCCCATCGGAAATATTTAAAAGAATTTCCTTCACCAGATCTTCAAGATAGGATAGTCTCTGTGAATAGATTTGCTCCCGAACAACAACAGCAGCAAAATATTTAACAGTTCTATAAAAGCTGGTCCTTTCTCACTCATCTTGGTACTCTCTCCCCTCACCCTAGATTTGCATACTCGATTTGTTTCCACAGATCTAACTATAAACAAACATTATTTAACAATAAAACCTCACAACACAACATATATTACACTTCATTTTTTTTACAAGTTCACTTTATTACAAGTTCACTTCAAAGGTCCTTCTCCAGCAGCCCTCTTGTCTAATTCGCTATAACCTATTTCCCTTTCCAATGGCCTTAGGGGGTCCATATTCCTGTTTCCAGTTTTAGAAATGTTATCTTAAAATTTATTTTCAACTACCTATACTTCCACAGGAACGCTATCTGAGAAGTGGGTCGCATGCAGGAAAACGCAGTACAATAGAGCTGCTGATAAGGCAACTCATTCTTTTGCTGAGAGATTCAGTTAGCGTCAAAATGCTCAATTCAGTTGATCAAAATGCAGGTAAGTAGCACCTTATATATATATATGAAGTTAGTCAAGTAACAGCTGTACGTGGGAATAACTCATGTAAATGAATTCCTCTAAAGTGTTCAGCTGAAAATTAAAAAACACAATAAATGATATTTAAAACAGGCTTACTTTAATAAGTTTCAAGGACTAGTAAATTTCATACACAAACTCAAGCAAAGAAAACGAAAGGACTATAAGAAAAAAAACAGGGAGCTTGTAAAGAAACAATATTCTTTCCCATACAATTTTTTTCAAATGCATAATTTATTTTAAAATTCATAACTTACAGTTATCTTCCACATCCTTTTTGCTGTCCTCTTCAGCAGGAAACACTTGATTGATAGCAGCCTGGAAAGTCTGTTAGATGAAAAATACTAAAATTGTTGTCATTCCATAAAAATAGAGAGTTCAAAGATGTCTTATGTCATGTTGCAACTAAATGCACCATCATCATGCATAGTGAAAAATGAAGTTTCTAGTTTTATATCTCGGCACCGGAAATGTTACTGAGCTACCAAGTGCAGATAGGAACAGCAGCATTTGCACTACATTACAAAAACCAATTACTATAATATATATTCTTACTGTAAAAATATTTGATGCATTTTGAAAATTGCATATAGCCATTGGCATGTAACAACAGACAACACCAAAAATGAAGATTAGAAAAACAAGAATACTGCAAAGGGAACAGAACTATGAAGGACACACAATTTCCTCAGCTTTGCAAAGAAGCAAAGATAACAAAAAACAAATTATTAGTTCAGTGAAAGGACTGTATTGTCATCATCATATATTGTTTTAAAACATTCTCACTTAAAACATAAATATTCAATATATAATATTCTCTATATCTCCAAATTCTGTAGCTTTGGGTGTTGGTTTTTGTTGTGTTTTTTTTTTTTTTTTTGCCTTCAACAAACCAGTACTAAAGTAAAACAAGACTTTCCTTCAACCCTTGTACTCCAGCAACACAAAACAGCCATTTAGCAACTGCTCATATCCAACTGGAAAAATTAATAACAAACCCAACTTTGTTTATCCTCTGTTCTTTAGAAATCGTAATTTATATTGTGAAGATGAAGAAATATCCTATACCTTTTTTTTTAAAAAAAAAAAAAAGCTTGCAGAACTGTATTACAGCATCTGCACAAAGCTACTGAATATTGTAAGAACTAGGCTTTTAATTATACTTTTTATTTACAGTAGTAATAGCTTGTCTGAGCTACCTAGGAATGAACAAAAACCTTGTTGTACCAATTAAACGTGACAGAGCTGCCATGCTGCTACAGGCCTTTTCCCCATGGAAATGAAGACAAGAAGCCTACTTAATTCTTTCCCTACTAGTTTAAAAGACAACCAGCTACATCTAAAAGAATGACCCTAATAAATAAGCAAGTTTGCTTGCTTTATTAACATCGTACCCAGCAAGACAGTACCATGAGAAGCATCTCACATGAACGTTTAGAAGAAATACAGTAACTTTTTTCATCTTTGCTTCCGTACAAAAGACACAATAAATGTGACTTTGCAACTTAGACCACTGTGAACAGCCACAAATTCCAACTCCCTTTAAAGTGTCAAGGATTAAAAACATCCCTGAGCCAAAATAATTGTTGCTGGTTGGAAAACATTAAGTCTGTAATATCCCTTCCCTACAAAGCTACCATGCTATATGCTAATTATAGTCATAAATTATACTTTGCCATCTCCTTATCAAGATTCAATACAGGCAAAAAAAAAAGTGCATAAAAAGCTTTTGTAAGGGAAAAGCATCTGCATGGCGACTTTGGAACTACTAAACATCTGTCAGACCAACCTCCTCCACAATATTCTTCATCAGAGCACGCTGGAGCCGCAGGGGATCTGAACATTACCTACCTCCAAGTTTAGCAGGGTAGAGAGCCCCCTCTTTCCCTCCCTCTCAAAACATTGCAGTTGGAACATCTTACCATAATTTCCTCCCCAAGTTTGTCAACAATAAAGGTGGTTTGCATTGCATAAAGTCATATTTGAACAACAATTTCCCCATGTACTCAGTTCATTCTGCATGCAGAAGTGGAAAAGGTGAAAAAAAAAAGCTTGACTTACTTCACAAAAATCTGACTTCAGTTTTTCTTGCTTGCTGACGTGTAACTCAAGTTTAACCACTAACAAATACATATTTACTTATTTTTTTTTCTAAAAGAGTGAACATGATGTACAGCTGTTCTGTAACACTCTTCACAAAGTTTTGACAACAACATTTCATGGATCTAAACCCAGCTATACCTCAGAAGAGGAAGGAAGAGCCTTTTCACTGTCCTCACCACTCAGCCTTCTGATCAAAGATAAAGCTCACTGAAAAATTAAGGAAAACTGATACTGGTTATGTCTTCCTTCATTTTTTCACACGATGGGAATTGTGAAATGATTGCTAGGAATTGCAATGTTAGATATGCTGCAGGGACAGTCAGCTTGTGACAAATCAGATGTCCTTCTTCTAGTCCTTCCTACCTTCTGTAATTTAGTACAGTATCACATCTAACTATTTCATGAGTCGTAAAACAAATAGGCAATGTAAAAACAACTTAGCAACTGTTTTTCTGATGGACTTTTTTAGATCAGACGTGAACATGAAGCCTCGTTTAAACTATATCAACCAAGAATTTTACTCCTGTCCCGGTTACTCTACTGCTTTATGTTTAAGGTGATTACTTATCATATAGATGAGTACATTACTTAGATGTGTAGGGCTTTGAATATTGCCAAATACTACTAAAATTTAATATATTAAACAGAAAAATGGGCAAGCTATTTCATATCCGCCATTTAAGAATTATCCAAAGCGATTATTTACTCGCCCCATATTTTGAAACACATTGACTGTAAGAAGAAAACACTTCAGGCATATTTGGTCAAAGACATTTACATTAAGACATATCATCATTAGGATGATCTCATTCTAAAAAACGGACAGGATACTGATCTTATGAACCACTTACGAAAGTGGTCTCAGGAGGCAAAACAGAGGGTTTGTGGGTTTGTGGTTTTTTTCTTTTTTCCTTTTTGTAATGAAGCAGCCCTTGAAATCCAATGGCAATCTTAACTATTCTCCCAGAAACAAGATGAGTGAAAAAAGATATCTTTCCGTTCAAGCAGGATCTTCTTTCTACCATGTAATCGAATATGTGTAACCGTGCCTTCCTTTATATCTTCTAGATACAGACACAGAGACATCCCTACTCTCAGCTGCATTCTACAGAACAGCCTAAAGCAACACAAACTGTTCTTATGATGGACAAGAACCTGTCTCTTTTGCTCAAGCAAGCAGCACTCACTGCTAAAATACTGCCTTTGCTTGGAAACACTGAACTTTGGACATTCTGATCCTTACTTTCAGAATACATTTATTTATTTATACTTAACCTGGGGAAATGCCATGCTGGTTATTCAGAACATACTGGAACAGCTTTCTGGGACCCCTCAGAGTCTTTCTCAGAGCCATAAAGTGCTTCTCAGGTGACTGCAGCAGGAGTACGGACTGGTGTCTGCAGCAATATTTGCCTCCCCAGTACTGCTAGGAACTGATCACTAGAGAAACTCATTAGCCGCCCCCCGTGCCTCCGTACCACAAGGGTCCCAGAAAGGCATCTCAGGGTGTATCTCTCCCTAGTCACTAGATTCAGATTTGCTACCTCCAGGAAAAGAATAAATTCCCCATTTGACAATTTCACTGGGATCTGCCTTCTCCCTGTTGTAGCATCAAGCAATATAACATAAAAGCTATTTTCTCGAGGCTGGGATTACTGATAAGTTCCAAAAAGTACATTCTGAGTAAAAGATGTGTGAATGCAACTCTAGCTGAGTCTAACAACGGGCTGTCTTTCTATCTGCCTCCTTCCTGGCACACCATCGTGGGACTGCTGGCAGGACATAGCTGCAGGGCTGAGCCCCCTTCCCTCTGCTCAAATTCAGAGCTCATCCTCAGGGCAGTGCTCCGTCCCTAAGAGGGACAAGGCTCATTAGCAAACCACTCTCCAGTTTCCCCGTTTTCTTCATAGTTGTAGCATTTCAACCTTGCAAGCCCATGCTTTTGGGAGCAACTCTGTCACATAACACATCCCCTGTTCTGATAACCTCTCAGCGCTTGCATTACTCCTTCCTGTACAACGCAGTCTCAGTGACTCAGATCCCCACCTCTCTTCAGACATCCAGCTTTGGCACAGACATATAAATGCTCTTGTTAACTCTGGATGGGCTGTGGTACCCAAGAATGCTATTGCTGCTTTGTAAGTAAATCGGTATGTTGGCCAACTACCTTCACCCAGTCTGGACTGGGTAACTTGGTTTCACAACACGAAGAAATCTTTGACCACGCTTGCCCTAGGTCTTCCTTCCTCTTGCTGCTGCTTGCTGCCATCCTTAAAATTTTCCATGTCTTCACTGTTAAGGTGGATCCATTCTCTGACCTAGTTTGCTGTGCCACATCAGCTTGCCAGCACAGCTGAGAGGGTGCTGCGCTGCCACGCCACAGCTAGCTACGGGCAGGGAAGGGAAGGAAGACTTTGAGACAGCGTGAAACTGCTGCCTTGCAGCATTTACTGCAGTTATTAACAACTTATTTTAATTAACCATTAAGTGGTATAAAAGGCAACAATCAAGAAATGCACACACACACATTTCCTTTTCAGTCTGTGATCTCCAGTAAGGTACCAGCCTCTACAGGGTGTACATATGACATGTTAATGATCCAGATTAAAAAATAATAATAAGTTACACTGCCCGGGTATGTTTACAAGATCGAATTACTCATCTCCTCCCTGTAATTATCATGGGCAACTCTGGAGCTGCTAGATCACTCCTTCTTACTGAAGAGCACTTTTGAACTGTCATTTGGAGTAAACAAAGTTGATAATAATGGGTATAAATGCTGAGCGCTTCAAATTAATGGTCTAAATGCACAAAAAGTCAAGAAGCAATGAGAAACATTTCACTACAAAAGGAAATCAATGACACCTTGAAAAGACTGAGAAGGTAATCAGCAAAATGTTTTACTCCACTCTGTTAATATAAGGAAGTTTGATAGTTAGAAATAGAGGACCATAATCTCTGGTGGATTTAAACACCTAACTGTGAAGTGTTCAGTCCCTTACAGAAATGAGCTGTAAGCCCTTAACTGATTTGCTTAATTCAAGACAGCCATAAACAGAGTAACAAACTTTCTAGATGACACAGATTGTTCACTCAAACACCAACCAAAAATATCAGTATTTTAGGGTAATTTTTTTTGGTTTTATTAAAAAAAAAAAAAAAAAGGAGGTTAGAGGAAGGCACATATATTAGAAATAAATAGTGATTCAAGAATATCCTTATCATCTGTTTCTGTTTCTAATATATGAACTTTTGCTCTTATCACATCAGAACCACTTGGGGATATAAACAGAAATAGCACTGGGGGTCAACATCAGTTAAGTCAGTAAAAGATCACTTAAACATGGGTTTAGAATTTTTAATATATTTTTGTCTGAATAATTTTGTTCTTTCACAGACTGAAGAATGCATACTATTACTAAACCCAAAGACCTTATCTCACAGACACAGATATCAGATCTTTTTATTTCTAACGAAAGAAAAATCAACTTCCTCTACAAGACTTAAAAAAAAAAAAGTCTATAAACATTCCTCCCAAAGGAAGAACTGCTGCATAACCTTTTGATCTGTGACAAAGCATTCTCTACTATTGTAGACATGAAGAAAAAAAAAGTTTTACTAAAATAAATTTGCCTTTCCATATCTGAAGTTACAAAAGTACAAAATTGTTAGAACCAGCATACCACATATTCACAAAGACCAAATCACAACTTTTAAACGGTGTATAATCTTATTCCAGTGAGTAAAACCCAGAATGCTGACCATCTGAATTAGGATAATTAATAGTTACAAGGCACTTCCTGTAAAAACTGACATTTAATTAAGATGTGCTAAATCCAAAAGATGTCATGATAAACGAAGCAGTTTGAACACACTAATTATGACTTCACTTTAAAAGCTGCCTTTATTTTGCCTTTAATTTGCTGTAGCAATTCCATGGGACCTTTGTTTGACATTCTTGTTTCAAAGTACTTGAAGTAAGAGGATTCACCACTCAATCAGTAGTCTAACAGAAATGTGTCTAATCTAAGATAGAGCCTAGGACACTACTATAGGAGTCTCTGTGCATCTAAGGGAGAAGAGAGAAGCTAATCTCAACAACAGACTCTCAACAGTTTCAAATTTAGAAAAATAAAGTACACAGTATTGAAGCAAATGGCTATGGAGATTCAGTTGTCTTCTCTTTCATGAGCACGTACCCACATGCAGATAATTGACAGAAAGCATCCCACTTCTTTCCAGTGGGATATTTCATTTGCAAGGCAAGTTAAAGCTAAACAAAGTTCCTTAGCCAAACAACAGAGCAGAATTTTTTTCCCCCACTCATTCAGCCTGCATGTAATCGTGGGTATCTGCAAAAATTTGGCCTACAGGTAAAATATTTTTGTAAGGTTTTTCTCACTTGTCAGACACTTACCTTGCCTTTCTGATTCAGAGGCTCAATAGTTAAGTTGTCAGTACCAATGTCCGCAATCATGCCCATCTGAAACCCATCAGTTGGGTGTGGAGCCCAAACGGGCTTCCCGTCCTCCATTGTGGGATCTATCCAGTATTTCCTGTAACAAAAAATATATATATAAAATTTAAGAAAAACATTTAGTATACAAATGTAGTAAGCTATCAGGATTTACTACACAGACTTTAGCTTATGTTTATTTACTTCTGTTATTCAGGGTGCAAGTAGCCAGAGCACAGACTGGAGCCAGCCTGTCAGGAGAAATTCTTCCAGCCTTCTTCCATCCTGTGACACTTCACTTACAGAGGACTCCTCCCTTGGACTGGGGTATGAAGAAGATTCAAGGACAGATAATTTCTGGGTGGTCCACAGACTACTCTCTACAGCTCTTTGATCCCCCTTTTGGTTCACAAGTTGGGGAAATTGGGCAATCTCATGATCAAAACAGAAGTACAGGACAGAGTCAAAGCTAAGTCTGTGTACAAGCACTCTTAGTGCTTACATGCACCCATATGGACACATACATACTCATGGGACTAACAAATGCCTGTACCTGATTCAGTGTGCAAACACCTGAATTTCTGTAATGGGCATATGTCCAGGCAGGTGAGCAGCAATGTAGTCTCCTGTTATTTGAGACAAGTGAATGTGCACTCACTTTTCACGTGGCTGGGCACGTGGCTTTTAAATAACACTTACTACATATTCCCAATAGATAAATATATTAATTTATCACATTATTAGCTTTTGAGACACTGGCCTCCAATAAAGCAACATTAAAACCCTGCCTCTTGACCTTTTTTTCTGTTAAAATATGACATGAAATTAGTTTTAGATTAAATGGAATCTACACCACACAAGTGAAACAGATGCGAAGGCCAAGTCATTCAAACCTTAGGCTCCTCAAGCTATGCAGCTAAGTAAGTTCCCAACTAAAAAGAGTATTCGATTGCGTGCAAAGCTCATTGAACCAACCAGGAAAGCTGCCAGGACTGGCACATTGTGAATGGCCAACAGTGCCATTTTAAATATGCTGAATTCGTCCTTTTTTTGAAACCTGCTTTAGAGTCCTTACCCTAATGAGAATAGGGAGTCCAAGCAGCTTGAAAGGCTCACTTTTGGCCATTTCTCATTCCCCTCCACAACTGATTCACGTACCTGTGACATGTTTTAGTGATCCCTAAATTTGTAAAAAGTTCCTCACATCACTAAGGTGTAACTTGCCCCTCCCAGCATGAATCAAATGAGCCTGCCAAGCAGGAATGAAAACACCAGCAGCAAAACCCTAAGATGGGAAACATTCCCCATTTTCCTATTCCTTGCATCTGAAGGAGAAAGGAGCTGCACAATTTCTCACAACCAGTGAAGAGGTTGCAGATCCCTTTGTCACAAACAGTAGCAAGGAAAGGAAAACATCGTCCCACCAGGAAGTTGTACAGCTGCAAGCAGAAAAGGACACTCTCGTCTCACAGAGGACTTGTCAGGACATGCTTCCCATGACCTGGTTTTTGCTGCCTCCAAGGAATTCAGAAAGGTCTGAAGAGAAAGCAAAGCCTTGCTGTGATTGCCTGGGGAATGCTGCTGGTCTCAACACCAGTTAAGTTGTCAAAGCACACAGCGATCTGCTATTAACTTCAGTCTTAAATGGCAGAGGATTGAAAGTAATTCTAGAGCAAAGACCTCGGAGTGCAAAGTCAAACTTTCTTTAAATGAAGAGACTTTGAAAAAAATTGTTACCGAGTACTTCATTCAGCATTGATCTGTTCAAATGTACTCAGTTACTCAGTTAACTTTCCCTCCCCACATGCAGTTCAAGATGTATGAAGGTAACAGAGATTTAAACATACGTTTCTAGTGTATTCTATTCATGCAATTCATGCTAGTTAAAAAGCAATTATTTAATACGGGAAACTTTGCATTTTACTTTTTTGGAGCACATTAACTTCTTTTAGCTGCCCACAGAAAGTTGCTGTGCTAACCCTCAAGCATCCCATTCGCTTCTATTGCCTCCAAACCTCCTGCCGCATCCACAACCGCTGCAAGCCCTGATCATCCTTAGCACGTGCTGCCAGCAGCACAGGACACATCCTGTAAAATAACATCTGCAGTCACTGGCAGCTGGCTCTTAGCCATTCTTCTTCACTTTCGGATACTGTAAATCAGGCCCCAGATACACCACAGCTCTGGGGTTACCTTTTTCCAGCGGGGTCTGGCCTCTGAGTACCAGTGCCATGATGGGTGTAGCTGCTAAACGTTGGAGTTTATTTCTGAATACAGCCAGGCCTTCATTTCTTCGCAAGCCTATCATTTTCTTTTAAAATGCTACTTCAAATTGGAACTTGAGAAATATGCCGCACAACCACTAAAAACAAGGCAGCATGGCCAGCTCTCTGGACACAACCGTGCTGCACAAGGAAAAAACCCGGACATCGCTGCCAACATTCTGCTGCGATGTGAATCCAATCCCTCCAGCTGGTATCTGGAGGCTTCTCCTTTGTTCACTGGCATGGGCTTTTGCATTCTTGCATGTTCTTAAGCCTACTTCATGCTTTATTAACAAGTAATGATAGGGGAATGTCGTGAGCTAAAAAGTCCTCTTGACAGACAGAGCAATGAGTGAATTCCACCACAGCCAGCAAAATTTAAGAAAAATACTTGAGGCTTTGCGAGCATGTCAGAACCCAATGGCTGAATGCATCTAAATGAAAATGTAGTAGTTATTCATGACATAATTACTTTTAAGAAATAAAATCTTCTGCCTGCGAAGCAGCCCAAAACCAGTGGCTGTAACATTCCCTTTTCAGCACCACTCTATGTCTCTATTAGTTAGGGCTCTGACAGGCTTCTGGCAGCACATTATAATTGGAAGCTGAAACCTATCAGGCCATACCTGATCTACTATCTACCTTCCCATCTGATGTAGATGCCCCTGCCCTTGAGACTGCTGCATGAAGTCTGTTCCTGAACCAGCTCTTGCATAGCCAGTTTGCAGCTCAGCGGTTTGAGATGAGCATAAACAAAGCAGTACGAGTTCAACTCCCTGAGACAAGTCCTTTAGAAAAAGGCAACAACACTTTATTGAAACATGAAAGAATGTCTTAGTGATTGAAACATATGTATCACAGAATACAAAGTGGGAAAAGTACAGATTTGAATGGAAATGAATGACAAATCCTATTTTGCCCATAAAGTATACACATTTGCTCACTACAGACCATTTGTTATTAGTGTGCTCCATGTGCTCTCCATGTGCTTCTATCTAAATCCAACTTACATTCAACAAATTTCACTACACTGTTGACAGAGGACACTGTTCCTGAATACCAGAAAGGAAAACTATTCATATCCAGGCAACACATCTGAGAGCAGCACCACCAAATACGACAAGTCTCAAACTCACCTGAAACATGCTTCCAAACAAAGGAGGCCAAGATTAGCAATCTTCCACATCTGAATTTATACATATGTATTGAACACACATTAAAGATTAAGGCAGTTGATTATAAGTTGCTAGCTCATTTTGGACTCAACAACTAAGGCTTCTTCCAATGTGAAGCAGAAAACTCACAGAGGTTTCACCAACAGCCAGGAGTCAGCCTGGTCTGAAGCTGGTAACCCCAAGAGCCATTCCTTCAAACGTCAGATTTTATATTTCCACGAGTGGCCAAGCAGTAACATCACTTCTGCTAACCCCAGCCTTCCAGAAATTATGCTGAACACTTTGGAAATGCAGAGTCATTTTTTCAAATCCACTGACAGCTGCTTGCAGCTTCCCACAAGCAAGTGCCTTCACCTGCTCTGTTATACAAAAGGGGCTACGTTTTATACACACACACACAATTAAAAAAATGGAAAAAAAAAAAGCCTTGCTTTTCATCTGATTACTTGTAACTGCAGAAAAGAAGACTAAACTCCAAAGACAAGACAGCTGCAAGCCATAGGAAAAAGCCTTAATTATTAGTAATCATATTCAACTTGTTCAACATTAGTAGCCAGCAGTTCAAAAAACTTGCAAGGCAAAATTATCCTGCACTCACCAGACTACAAAAACCAACACCCATCAGTCTTTCCCTAACTTCTTCCACACTATTATTCCCTCCTTTAGAGAATATTTAATATTATTTCTCAAAATTAATAAATAAAATCTACATAATACATTGAGTATGACTAAGGATTCTTCAGTTGAAAGTTGGTATGTTATCATCCCACTTATTTTACTTAAATATTATTGATTTTAAAAGAAGGCAACACAACTACATTTTGGTTTTGTAGAGTACTCAAAAGGAAATCAAAGGCTATCATCAGGTGAATGAACTCCAGAAAGGCAAAGTGCAGTAATGTATTTATCAAACTTGTCACCAGAAGTAGGCATTTGCATGATGTGATCCTGTTTACTATCCTATGAACAGTTTATCATACCAGGGCACTCTACTAATTGCTGAATTAACTAATTAAGACAGGTGAAAAATAAAACTTCATATACTACAGACAGTAGTATATCGTCAGGTTGGCTAATAAAGAAAATAAACTGGTAGCAAATTATCACTGTAAAAGCAAAATTACTATGTTATTTTACATTTCGTATATTGTGTGTTTCAGAGTTGCTCAGAATTCTGCAGGTTACACAAGGCTCACGAGAAAGGTCCTACCCAGGATTTGCCTCATGGACCAACAAAGAAAGGACCACCCAGGACAGAACAAAGGGAGGAAAAATGCTGCCAGTCAAGCTCTTTTTTGGACACCAGCTCATTGTTTAAGTGAAACTTCAACAAATCAAAACTTATGCAGGATTCAGCACTCTACTGCCAACAGCATAACTCAAAGGAACAATAGATATAGTACAGAGATTTTCTTTTAGCTACATGCAATACAATCATAACAGCATTGTTTAGCTGAGTATTAAACCTATTTGCTCTTTATTTCTTATTTACTTTTTCAACTTACTGTAAAATTTTTCTGCACTAAACCACTTAGCTTAGCTATTCCAAACTACATTTTTCTTTCATTCCTACTTATGCAGCAAGGTAACTGTATCAAGCAAAGACTTCTGCCAATCCAGAAAAGAAGAAAACAGACAAGAATACAGCATGATATGAAGCCATCTTCTACAAAAAACTTGCCTTGAAGCTGTTAATGGTGGTGGGTTAACTGCTAATAGGTTTCATAGATGTATGCAAATAAAACAAAGAACAATAGTTCACACACCTCAGAATTACTGGACAAAAACTTGCAAAGCTACATGCTCTGACTTACAGAGACATTCTGAAAAAAAGCAGCTAAAGAAATTGTTCTAAAAGCATGCTCCTTTTCTTGTATATTTATACGTATCACCAGGTTTTGAATATTGGTTCAGTTTCAATTAGAAACTGATTTTTGTAGTTCTTCCATAACAATCACTCTTTTATATTTGCACTCACGTTGTATTTAGCATTCACATAATACCTACTCTGCTGTTACCTTCACAACTCAAAACATTTTTTTGAAAAGACAAGCCAATCCCTCATTCCTAAAGCAGAAGAGAAATCTGCTTTTACTTTCTCCACAGTAAACGTGACAGTTCACAATTACACACACACGCACAAAAAGCCCTGGCTCTCAGTAAAGAAAGCACACAATGCTGTGTATCATTTCTCAAAGAGTTTATTTACCCTTGAACATTCATGCTCTCTTTCCACTTTCTTATGAGAAATGTTCATAAAGAAGTTCTGAAATCAGAAGGTACAATAGCAAGTGATCCCAGAAATATATCCTGGAAGAACAAATGTTACAGAGCAGAAGAGGCAG
Source organism: Cygnus atratus (assembly GCF_013377495.2). Lineage (NCBI taxonomy): Eukaryota > Metazoa > Chordata > Aves > Anseriformes > Anatidae > Cygnus > Cygnus atratus. Next base: position 33,824,680 of record NC_066364.1, on the reverse strand, counting down.
TGTGTTAGACAGGACTGGTGCGAGACCTGTGCAGCCGACCCTAAGCCATCTCACCTTCCCGTGTCTTAATGCCTGCTCTGGTCAGGTCGGCCCAGCTGCGCTCCTCGCTTTGCTCCCTGGCCGTGCCTCTTCCCTTCCTGCCCACCTCGAGGAACGCAGCTCTGAGAAGCGCAAGAGGGTCTGAGTACGAACCAGCGCCTTGAAAAAACACACACCCACTTCATCCGCAAACACAGAAAGTGCTGCTGCATCAAGACAAGGTCTTAGGAAGCAGATTTGCTAATTTAAATAATGGTAAGAAATTTCCTTCATGGGAACAGAAGTTGTTTCATACTTATCACCTCTGAAAACAAGCCATTACTTGCATTGTGCTGCACACAAGAAACCCATTTTCAAACAAATATGCTCAAAGCTTGTTCAAATGTGTCCCATTTAATCAATTCCCATTTTTGTATGTGTGCACCTTCCACAGAACAAAAATGTAACCCATTACAATAGGATGAGACCACTGAAAGAGCCCTTATCACAGTGAGCATATCTAACATAATCCATACTTTAACAGATTTCCAAAAGGCTGAACGTCGTTCAGCTGCCGTACTAAGTGCCAAGAGCCTCAGTACTGCAGAACAAACAAAACCAAATCCTGTACAACACAAGGAAATCTGCCACCGAAAGTCACAACAAACGTTATGGTACCTGGCATACTGATCCTGGCTCACACTAAACCCTGGGGTAATCCAGACAACATCTGCACTTGACAATGTACTTCCATGAGAAAGGACCAAGGGAGGTCCTTTTCCACTTCCAAGGGAAGGGGAAAAAACAGATAAATAAATTTCTGAAGTTTTGTTTGGTGAGCCCAGAAAAATCTAAGGGTCACTCTAGCATCAAGAATTCCCAATCTAACAGCCACCCCTTGCTTTTACAGAGCCCACCCGCAGGAGAAGACCTCCTGTCGGGCAGGCAGGACGGCACTGGGGGCACGGCTTCACTGCAGGCGCTGCCCCGTGAGGGCTTCGGCTTTTTGGAAACACGCTCCTCGCCAGCCAACATCAGCACCAGAGATCTTTGTGGGACCAATCTGCAAGACCCAGAGTGAATTCTGTGAGACTCGGAGCTTGTCAGACTCTGACTTTGTGGTATTTTGACTGTGATATGGAGAAGTTAAATTTGATTCGTGTTAAGATAATGTTTGCGGATTTCCTTTGTGATTCTTGCGCTTCTGCCAGCTTTCTAAAGCAACCCTTCTGTCAAGTACATTGCTCCTATTTCAGTTTTTCTAACAACATATAGACAGGTTTCTGTCCCACTTATTGTTAATTAAAATAACCCACGTGGAACTGCCTGGCGGACCAACAAAGAAGTACCCGGTGTGGATCTGCACCAGCGTTTTCAACCAGCAGCAAGTAACAGCAACATGCCGGAAGAGGAGAAGCAGCAAAACCCCCAACACAACGTCAAATTCCAGCAACACAACAAAGGCAGTCAAAAATAAAGCTGAAGTTTAAATTAAAGGAAAAGCTCCTCGGTTATGGTCTGGACACCACTTCAGAAGCAGAAGTGAACAGCCAGAGCACCAGAAGCGAGCCACGGCGGCCAAGGGAGCCTGAAAGGGGCCAATCGGCCCAGTCACAAGGGTCAATGCGGGTTAAACAGGGAGGAAGAGCATGGAGAGGGCAGTGGGGGGACACAGAGAAGTCCAAGACAGAACTCAACAAGTGGATGAAGAGCTCAAAGCAAGATGAATGGCAGCACAAGCCACCCAATGACAAAGTGTATGGAGCACGAGGGCAGGCAGAGGTGCACTCGCCGGTGGATCAAGCCGGAGCAGTGCATGGGGTTATCACAGGTGGGACCCACAGAGCTCACCATCCCCACAGGTGGGACACCCACCGGTGGGACCATTCCCCAACCAGCAGCCAAGGGCATGGGACTTCGACCGCCCCAGACAACACTGGAGCAGGGTGTTTGTTCACACCCTCCTCCAACAGCGCTCCTAAGTGCGAACACAGGAAAGGGCAGATGTTTTCTGAAGATGGCGGCTGTCTCCATCAGCTGTCGAGGCTTAAATTCTCTCCTGGATCTGCCACTTCCCAGCCTTCCCCACCCATCCACCTGCTTCATCGTGTGCTCTCCGATGGTCAGCGGGAGCTCCCAGCCCCCCACCCCGCACCTCATGCAGCCGAGCTGCTGCTCGTCTTCAGGTGACCTCCTACGAGAAGTGATTTGTTTATGCTCCTTTGAGAGCACTTCAACCTCCCCTTGAGCTCTGCATAGGAGATGAAACAAAAGTTACCGATCTCAAGTCTGCCAAACCAGACCTCGGCTCCAGCGCAGGAAAAAGAAAATCCGATTATGCTTACGAAATCACACTGAGGTAAGAAAATCCTTCCTTTGATTACCAAACGCTTCAACGAAATGCTGCTGTGCAACTACCAGAAGCACTAGTTAGGTATGTAAACGTCCGGTCATTAGCTACCACAGCCTGAACTGCAGAAGCTGCACGTTACGGTAGGTAACTGGGACCCCAGAGTTTTCATCCCCTTGATAAAATACTTTTGAGTGCTTTTGAATTCTTGGTAATTCGCCAGTTCATACAAAAAATAAAAAATTAATAATAATAATAATAATAATCTCTCCATGATTTAATTACTTTCTTACAAAAATACATTTGAAGAAGAAAACCTGCACCCAACTAGTGACAATATCACACGTTTTATCCTGTCAGATGAGTCACCCTCAATCCTTGAAGTCCAGGCAACCCTTTGATGTCAACAGAGAAAGTCGAGTGCCCAACTGTAACCTTAACCCCATTAATAACACAGCCCATGGAGTGAGCGGTCACACACTGCAGCAAGACGCAGCTCGGACTGCTTCCCTTGCTTCCCTCGACCCATTCGTCTTGTCGCGTTTTGAACTTTAGCTGTGTCGCCCTCTCTCCGCAGTGCAGAACGGCAAATAAGTCCCTACAGAGATAAGCAAGAAGGCAACCTGCAGGGAGTTTTATTGGTTTGATAAATACGTATGCACATGTATGTAAATAACAGGACTAAACCAGAAACATATTTGCATTATAATTTGTTTTAAAGTCCAGCAATAGGAAAACATTGCCAAACACTACCAAAAAAAACCAGAGTCAAAATGGAGTTGCGTAGAAGTCTTAATGCTTTCACAGGCAGTATTAACTCCTAAAAACACTCACAGGGACAGCTTTAACCTCCTTTTCCATTTTTCCATATCAGCTTGTACACCCTACAAAAAGCCTGGCTGTATTTTATAGGTGATAGGCAGAAACAACTATCTTCTGCAGATCACAGTGAACTCAGGAGAAATCCCCCTTCAGAAACAGTTAAGTGAAAAAAAAAAAAAAAGATTCTTGTTCAATTCTACTCAATCTCTCGACCTTGACAGAAAAATCTACTGCCAAGCTCAACAATGTCATTGATAAAGTAGTTCTGAGGGATGAGACTGAAAGCTTTCTCTTTACATAAAAGAGCATCAGAACAATTTAATAGTCTTACCAACAGCAAAGCTACACGGAGAAAGCGAAACAGAACAGAACATTTTGTCAGTAAACCTATCAGTTTTCTTAGGAATATTATTAGTTTCAGATCCCTTCTTATGAGGCATGAGCATACAAACAGTAATTTCAGTGCAAGACAATAATGGCACAATTATTTACCTCAATCTCAAAAAAAGATGTGCAATGTATGTTTTAAGAATAAAACCTATCTGAAATAACCTTTAATTACCTGTTGTACTATCTAGAAGAGTTCATATTTTCAGAGAAGCCACAGTGCTGCAAAGACTGTGGGCATCCGAATAGCAACAAATCAGACAAAATCTCCTACTGGTACCAGCAGGATCTTGGCAGCAGGGAGAACTGCAGACCATAACAATTTCCGCATTAGCCACATCCTGACCACAGCTGAATTCTCTCGTTTGCTCCTTTCCCTTCTTTTGCACACACCACAGCTCTCTGACTTCTGGTGGAACGCTAATTTTCTGCAGGGGTTGAGGAAGTCCTGGGCTCCCCCAGACTTTGGTAAAGCGCCACGCAGATTACAGTCCCGCAGCTGATTTTGGCTCCAGGTTTGCCACAGGGTGAGACAAACATACTCCTACTGGCCAGACTGCTCTTCTTACCGCCGGCTCAGTGTCTCTGGGGCTCCGATGCAGCTCCACAGCTCTGTACTGTTACAGGCCACAGGTCACAAGAAACCCAGCTCCAGGACGTTGTGCTCACTTCTTGTTCACAGAGTGGTTGGGCGGCGTAAGGTAGAAGACCGAGGTCAAAGTCCAGGTGTATTTTACTGACTGATTTTAAAACCTCAAATACATCATCAGAGCTCCAGTCCCCGCCCCTGCCACGTATAAAATGCTATTTATTAATTTAACATGAACGCTGCAAGAAATTGCATCTCTGCGCCAAAGATTCTGCTCAAGTCAACAGTGATCAAAAATTAACAACCAGTTTTATCACAAAAACCATGATTCCTTGTCCGTTTGTGTCACAAAATCTATAGAGGAGACCGGGCTTTGAAAACACTCATCTTTCAGAAGCAATCTGCAGTAGCTTTAAGGCTTCCCAAAGTACAGCCCGTGGCTGTAGGCAATGCAAGTGCTGCCTCTTGATGTCCAAGAGAGTCATCCTTAAGGCCAGGAGATGTACTAAAGCAAGCAAAGGCACACGTGATCTCAGGAAATCTAATATTAAAGTAAACTGAAAATAATACATGCAGAATCATGGCTCCCAGGACCAATCCTCAAGTGTAATTACAAATTCTGTGCACAAGCTTCTGCAGAGGACAAACCACTATGGCCACACGCTGAGATCGGCCTATTTATTTTGGCAAGAAGGCGAAAAGTGGAATGAAGGAAAGCCTTTAGACAGACTGTAAATTTGGCCACAAAACACGCTTAAGGTGCTTTCAAATTCAAAATTTCCTGAGCAATTATAGCTGGAAAAAAATCTAGAAGAATAATCACTGTAATGCTGCCAGTGCTACTTCTATATTTGACTTTGCAGATCCAAGATTAGAGCATTTATCTATGACACCTGAGCCGACATTTCAGGCTATGAAACATATTTTATGCAAAGAGCACACACCTCCAGAGCTTGGGAAACTCCCTAGGAAATGAGACACCAGGTCACCAAGCCCTGCTCCAACGCAATCTTCATTGAGATTAAGTGGGGCAGCATTGATCCAGACGTCTAAAACATCCACCCTGTGATAATGTGATGGTTTGAGACTTTTAAGGGGGTAGTAAATCTAACTACAGAATGAAATCAGGCTTCTGCTAAATAAAAAGTATTCCTCACGACCACCTTCCCTTTTCTTCCTTCAACTATGTGAGTGGTTATAGTCTTCATTTCACTTTCCTTTCTTTAACAAATAGCCAGGAATTTAACCCTGAGGTGGGGGTAGGATGATATGACATTAATTTTCATCTCAGGAACAAAATGAAAAATCAAAACAGAGGTATTATTCTTAACTCTGAGTGACATCTTTCTTCCATTTTGCTGCTTTATAGCCCTTGCACTATTTTGAATTAAATGACACGCATTTCACAGCAGTACAAATTAAAGACTTATGCTTTCAAGCTCAAGATCTGTAGAAGCCCTATATTGTCAATGTTATATACACACACACATGTATAGAAAATACATATTATCATTATAGATATTTACATTTTCTTAAAAAATGCATATTTGAATATCTACTGTCTCAATAAAAGGACATATTTCAAGAATGTAGGGCATATTATTTAGAGAATTCTTTCAAATCTTTATTTGTCCTGACATAAATCCAAAAGATAAATTTAAATTCATTGCATACCTCTGTGCTAGCAAATAGCGCAGTACAACAGGAACAGATCTGTACAGTGAAACAGCAGAGCTGAGGGTATAGGATCTACACTGCACGAATTTTGAGGGGTTTACTAACTCTGCTCAGCTTTACTAGCTCCCGTCTCGTCCCCTGGAGTGAACACAAATTCAGAGCTGGGGAATATCATGTGCTTTTCTAAGGAGCATTTCCCGCTTTAGTTTCATCCAAGGGGAATCCCGTTTGTGTGCCTGGAGCCGGAGTGCCGTGGGTGCTGGCAAGCAGGAGGTTGACCTCAAGAGCAAGCTCCTGAGATGAACTAGAACACGAATGCAGACACACCTCTGATCAGCCTTCATCCAGGTGCTAATGGTTCCTGGCACAGGAAAAGACAGAAAGAGCAGATGGTTGCTCTGCCATAGTGACGGGCTGGGTTGGGGCTTTTTTTCCCCTTCATTTATCTGCATTTTATCTTCAACTTTATCATAATTTGAATCTAAGCTTTATTTCTGAATACAGTGCATTAGTGAACAAACAACATACAGCTACCAGTCACACAGCATTACTTCAACACCATGAAAGGCTTCAAATAGTGGAAAGATGGCATTTCTGAGCTTCTTTTTTTCTTTTTAAATGTAAGCCGAGTTCTTCTTCCTTGCTCCCTCCCTGAGGAGGCACTATTCCTACTACAACACAAATATTTTACTTTAGAGCTCTGAAGTTCAGGATTTGAAATGCACACTTCTGCTACAAGCCAGAGCTCAAGCACCAGCCAAAATGGATTTCCCCCCTTCAGACCATGTGTAACTGTCAGGATCTTGCTCTCCAAACACAAAGCATGATTAAAATCATCTTCAGTTCTCTCTCCACTGCCACAAGATGATCCAGCAGCTCTCAACCTGCTCAGTTTTAGGCTGCGAGCAGCCACCCGTCAGCTCTCACAAGCCTGTCCCATGGGCATCGTGCCCCCCTGACCACCACGGTGGTGGGACAGTGCCCTGCAGCCTAGAAAGTACGGCTGTCGAGGGACTCTGACAGCAGGCCTCGAAGCAAAACATCGCCTACCTGTAGCTCAGCTGGTAACTTGCAGCTCAGCTCGCTCCCCAGGGATGAAGCCTGGCGGCGGCAGCAGGAATGCAAGGCAGTCCTGTTCCTTCATGTTCGGACATAACACCGCTCAGCTTCTCCAAACAAAGGCTTGAGCTTATTCAGCCTGCGCAGAGCTTTAATCTCCGTGTTTTGTCTAAAACTGGGGTACAGATTCCTCTCTCCTGAGGAGATTAATCTTCCCTCTGCTTGTCAGACAGGCAAGATTTGCAATGGGGCTGTGAGAGCAAAAGCACAGCTAGCATTGCAGCTGTGCGCTTAGAAGCAGGTATCAGGATTTCCACTCGTGTTCTTCAACCACATTATAGAAAGTAAATTTTTATTTCACTCATGGGCAAAATATAATAAAATGTAAATCCAAATTGTTTTTGAAATGCATTGGAAGACATGACTATTAAAAATTATTAAAAATTACCCTCAAGGAGAGCATATAAGGCTCACATTTGAAAATTTAAAATTCTCATTTCCAAGATCAGTGAGTTGTTGTCAGTCCTCTCCACAAACTACAGATACCTACACACACAAGAAAAGAAAAAACCAAACCACCCCTGGGAGGATTCAGACTCCTTACTCACTACGTAATGCTTCCTCACCATCAACGAGGAAAATGCCAAGACTTACCCAGGACATTTTGTGACTTGGGAAAGAGCTTCAAAGAACCGGTGAGGTAATTCGAAAGCTCATCGCCCCAGGGACAAACTCACTTCAGTCCCCTTCTCTCCACCTACCCAGCATCAGCCCCAGAGTCTGCTGGAGCTCCTGCGACCTCGCCCACAGTGCACCAAGGCAGCAGAAACGTACCTCCACCAAAGCAAATGGTGTAATCCATTTTAATAATTCCTCCCAGCTCAGAAAGAAGATGGATGAGCTCCGCTGCCAGCGCAAGATAAAAGTAGCAAATATAACCACAACAAGGCAAAGACCAGAGCAGAAACTCCTCCTTTAGGCAACAGCAAATTGCTTTGGTTCTCCACATTTTGAAAATCCCATGCAGATAGGTGTGGAGGACACAGGTAAACAGAATGAATGCAGACTAAGTATCTCTTTTTCAAGATACAGAAATAAGTCCACTTCCACTTCAAAGTTCAAGCAGGCTTACTTTGTTCATTTTTAGCACACAATCCTTTCTTAGATGTGACATTTCCTTCACTAAAAAAAAATAGTTGATGCAGGAGCATGATGAATATCTGACACCTTAAATAGGAGCATTTTTATAACGATTCTGGTTAAAAACAAACCTTTCTAAAACTAATGTTTTTTCATCATTTTGAAGATTTCATTCAATACTTCTGAAAAGTCGGTAAGTTTTCTTACCTCCCCCAAGTGATGTTATCTGTAGCATTTTGCAAAATTCTCCATATATGTACAAGTATGGCCCGAGTGACCTGGCTTTAGCTGGAGTTCAGATGTTCACAGAAAATTCTGATGAATTGAATGAATTTTGATGAAAAAATGAATTTTAGCTTCAGAGAATAAAGACGCCTTTTCTAATATTTCAAAGAGAAGCACATGCACGTAGTATTTACCAACTATTTCTGGTTCTCATACTTTTGCAACACAAAGGGAAGAACGAACAAGGTAAAAGAAACTCCATTTGCAGAGCTTTCTGAACTGAATACTGGTATTTCTCTCAGCTATCTGAGGTCAAGGATGGTTGACACTGTATTCCTCAAATATAAAAGTAGCATGTTTAATGTGGATCACAGAGAGATTTGGTCAATATGACCTTTAGGATTTAAATAACACTCTCCTAGACCAGTTATTTTTAACTGCTGGTTTTGCAGTCCCTAAAAAGGCATTAAGAAAAAAGGTACTCCAAAGAACCCACGGGTGTGAAATTTCTGACAGAATTCAGCTACCCAGCAGACACATCGGGGAGCCCGGAAATCTAGACTTAAAAAAACTGAATCATTATTATCAGGGTTAAGAGAAAAACTCAGCAGCTACTGAACTTGACAGGTTCAAACCATGTCTACAAATACAAAACAAAGTTGTTAAAATTGGCGCTGAGGCTATCAAGAAAGGCAATCAAATTGCCTAAAGGCACGAGAAGGACCAGGTGCAAGCGGAGCAGTAATGCGCCAGCCATTCCCACCTAGTACGTTCATTTAATTAACTTTCTTGACGAAATTGCTGATTTTCTCAACACCTTTCCCAAGGAACAGGCACAACTCAATTTAATTCAACCTGCTATACAACATTAGGATTCACACAGGTGACACAAGAGGAAAAAACAAACTTAATTAGATCAATTTAGATCAGTTGCTCTAAAATCCATGGGTTTTGTCATTTGGGACATTTAAACCTATTATCCAGTTAATCAATTAGAGAAGAGGATAACGTGAAATAATTCTTAAGCATGCTTCGAAGAAACTTAAATCTTCCCATACTTTTTTCTTTTAATTCAAACAACTTTTGTGATCAAGAACAATGCCTTTAAAGCCTTCCTCCCATTCTAGCCCTGTCTATTAACTGATTAGTTTCATAATCCTTCCATTTAAATCCTTCCCAGTCCTTCCCATTTAAAAATATATTATTGGTAATTTTTAAGTTTGAAGACACATCCCTATGGGTCTTCCAAGGCAAAAGCTACACATTTTCTTTTTGCACATCTTCACAACTTTCCTGTGTGTCTCCAGTACCAGCTAAGTAGAAATTCCACAAAGTTTTAAACAAACCCATTGCCTAACAAAAAAGGATAAGGATCACGTCATCACATAGTAAATATGTGCAGCATGGAAAACAGACTGCAGAATTCTTCAATCTAGCAGAAAAAGCTGTAATCACTGGAAAGGCAATCACTGGAAAACAAGGCCACACAGGCTAGAAACAGACACTATTTTAAACACAATGGCTATGAATCACTTGGAAAAATCTCTTCTAGAATTACTTGCAACAATAATGCAGTTTTTAAATTAGGACTAGGTTTTTTCTTCTTCCTAGTTCAACATATCTCAGTTGGTGATTCACAAGACTTCACACCCAGTCTGCAAAGTTATTTTTTATTTATTTTAAGCACACATACAGACACAGCCAACAGATAAATGCTGGTGCCTTTTGCCAGAATCACTTGAGAGATGATTTCTGACTGGTTTAGGAATTTGCAGATACTGCAAGTACTCAGGAACACCAACAATGTCGATCGAAACATCTAGGCTACAGTTAGAAGTGACACGTGAAGTTCTGATGACAGAAGCACTCAAGTGATGCAATTCTAATTACAAGCAAGACCCTCACTGCTGAGTGACGAACAGTAAAACACAAAAGAGTCCCTGATATTTTTCCCCAAAAATGAAGATACTGCTAGTTTGTAAAGGATGAGAAACGTAAGCCTAAATCAAACAAATTGATCAGAGAGGAGACTGCGCTGCTCCTGAAGGAGACTGTGATCTTCTGGAACTTATCTCAGTGAACCCACAACAAAAAATCCTGACAATTGTCTTGCACAGGGCTTTACACAGCATCCTCTTCAGCTTTATGGACTTCTGTCCTACAGCGCTCCAACTTAAGGTCACCTAAGCATTCTTTTGGAACTCTGGTCTGGATGTTTCAAGCCCTTCCTACATTACACCAAATATACTCTCTGTTACAGAGGCACATAGTCAATCTATCTTCTTTGTACAGTGACCCAGAACTTGAGTACTGTGGGAGCTTAACCTACAGCCATCAGGGAATTCTACGCTAAAGTCAAATATGACAAATTCAAAATCCTTCTTGTGAACAGAAATATTCCAAATGACCTTTCATGACGGATATTTTTTCGCACTGTTCTAGGATCTGAGCACACTTTTGGAGGAGTGGAGAGGGCGGGTTAATACCAAATTCCTAACAGATTTCCTGAAGCCACTGGAGCTATTTCCTCTTTGGAGCAGAAGTCTTTGTCAGTGTAGAGGCTTTGGTTTTGAATTATTCATGGGAACTAGGAAACTAAAAGCTTTTAAGTATAGTTGTCTTACAGCATTATATGATTAGAGATCTTCTAAGGTCATTTTAGAAAAGATTCAAAGCACAGTGCAAAAGAAAAAGTCATGTATGGAATAGGGATGTAGTACCACGGAAACTCAGAGGGTTAAAGAAAGCCAGACACTTCCTGAGGAACTCAGAACAGCCAATCTCCGAGATCGACAATACGATGAAAATGCAGGGTTCGTTCAGGCTCCAGAGGCCTATACAAAGCCTCAGAGCAATCTGAGGCAAGAACCCAGGAACAGCAGAATCCAAAAAGAGGAAAATGATAGTACAAATCTGGCCAAATGACAAAATCCTCAGTTCAAAGGACAAAAAAAAAAATTACAACACGCACACTCATCCCACAGGCCCATTTTGGAAAACACATCAACAAATAACGAATGAATCAGTATCCCCATCACACCACGTTACTGGAGACTCCACCTCTCTTTGCAAAGACTTATGTTCCACCCTTCACCATAGCATACCTGTCTTCAATTATAGAGACATACATGTTTCCTTCTACTGACTGAAGGACACAAGGTCTGAAGATATATCTTATTATTTCTATTAAAAAAATAGAGGATATTTAAAGGAAGTACGAGACTACAGAAGACTATATTTAAACCTGGAGTACGTTTTTGCTACAGTATCCTCCAAAAAACAAAAGCAGCTGATACCCGCTCTTACTACAGAGAAAGAAAATTAATAATATTAACCATCAACCTGCCATTGCATTTCAGTGTCGATGCTCTGTTAAAAGGAAATTCATTCTTCCTGAGTTTCTGCTTTATTTGAGTAACTAATAAACAGAACTCACTGAAGTATCATGGTTTACACTGACAGACTTATAAAAAAAAAAGTTTCTTAATCAACTCCAATAACTTGGAAACAACGAGGAAAACAAGAAATTGATCAAATCCCTTCTCAATTGCCTGCACAACCAGCAACAGTCTTTTCCTATACTCCTTTCACAGACAAGGGTGAAAACGGTGAGTCATGCTGGCTAACCACTCAGTCTCATGACCTGTGAAGGATACAAAACTAATCTTGCTAGAAGAGAAATACCACTGCATCTGGTCTGTTAACAGATTATATTTTATTATTATTAGGAAGTGAAGAGTTAGCAAAATTTGCTCAAGTTAAAATTCAAACATACAACGGAGACACAAAAGTATATTTCAAAGGCTGTGCAAAAATAATGTGGGTTTTTTTTCAGCTTCTGCTCCATAAAAGTCATTCAACTTTCACTAGATGCTGTAGTAATTGATTTCTTCAGACATCCGGCAAGCTGTGCTGCGTCGTGATCCTCTTCTGATATGGAAGCTTTTAGCATTTTGACAGTATTCTGGAAATGCATTCAGAAATTGTCCTGTAATACCATCACAGCAAACCACAATAAACCAGGTGCGGCTTCAAGCAGGAATACTGAACCACCCAGCAAGTGATCTAACAGCTCTGAAAGTCTTCCCATATAAGCCTCTTGAACTAAGTTTTTACTGAAAAACATACTAGAAGAGAAGCACGGGGCAGAGGACTAATGCTTCACCCAATCTGCCCCCTTGTATAAGAATACAGAATATAGTTTAAATGCCAGCTATAATTAAGTCAACAAATATGTAAATGGCAGGATGCCTGAAGATAATTAAGAGAAAACATGACAGCAGAATGGGCCACATCCTAGAAAATCGAGTGACACTTTTCCCAGTAAGAAATTCTGCTTGAAATGCTCTGGACTGCTCTTGGTTTTGGGGAACGCCACGAAGCCAGGAGCTCTCTGTTTTGCCAGAGGTATCTCCACTGGTCCTGCACCCTTCCATGCCTCTGAGCCCACCTGGAAGATGAACCACATCTTCCCAGCCTCCTTCACTGAGCACGTCTGCAACCCAGTGAAGCCACTGCGCCAAGCCACGTTTTCCCTGCGTGACTGCTTCTGCCTACATCACCCCACTCAGCATTAGTACCTCTAGTTCTTACTCCTCTTCTCAAGCCCTTCTCCTCTACACTGCCCCCCACTTACGCGTTAAGCTGCAGCTAAAATCAGCTTACAAAGTAGATCTTCAGCTCAACACAACAGTATTGCCCCACCCGAGTCCCTTCCATTTTTCCCCAAACCAGAAAACATCAGTGCTTCAGGAATCTAGTGAATCCACACACATTTCAGGCAGCAAAAGGCATAGGGGTTTCTTTGCTAGGATGTCTTGGTATGGTGAAGGTGCTTCTGCTAACCCAGAACAAGATCGGTGTGTTATTATACAGTGCAAGGACCACTGTGAGTAGGCAAAGGAGTCTCCAGTAGACCGTAATCCTCAGTGGCTTGCGAGAACAACAAAAAAATACTCCATCCTGTAGATTGAAACTGGGGCAAGGACTTTCCATTGCCAGGCTTCCCAGGCTGTGCCTGGCCTGCACGAGCAAAGCCTGCTGTGACAGGAGCGTTCCATGCAGTAAATGTCACCTCCACATCACTCTCCCAACCTCAGGATGATGAACAGGGGAAATTGTAGGTTGACAGCTTCCAAGTAATTACACCCATTGCCACTTCAGTGCTTACTAGTGTTTCCACATGGGTCATCCTCAACAAGGGAAGGCAGAGTAGAGAAAGAGATGGATTTTGATGAAAACTCTCCTTCCAATTCTTAAATTCTCCCTCCACCATCTGTCCTGACCTGCGTCTCTCCACTACACTTCTCACTAGTCATCAAGCCTGGTTGCAAAGGAAAACAGAACCCAGCATCTGTTTTATTCTTTGAAAATTGTAATGATGCGGCCAGTTTTACTTGCTGTATCGGACAAACTCCATTTGCAATCTATCCTGGTATCTGTAGTTCACGATGAGCAGGGAGATTGTGAAGCTGCATTCTCATTTGTAGGACTGACGCCATGCAAATCCTCCTCGTTTCCAGGAGGCTGTGAAACACAAAAGGCAGGATATCCTGGAAGCAGCAAGGTAAAGAAAAACAGAAAGAAAAAAAAAAGCAGGTGTCCTGGGAATAGCATTTACACAGGTCCTCTTTAAGGGCAGCAGCTGTCCCTGAAAACAGAAGTCTGATTCACAGGGAACCACCTTGGGAAGCCACCCACAAATACCTGCGCTGGAAATACCAAGGATTCAGACCACACCTCCACTGCAGCCTGAATGCCAGAGAGATCCGGGTAGACAATGGCTAAGACAATGCAACCCAATCCAGGTGACACGTTAACAGCATATCCTGGAGTTCTCATTATGTTTTACGCTCTGGTGAACTCCAAGTAAATGCCATCACATGCATCTGGGTCAAAATTTGACTGCCATTACAGCCAGCAGTGCAAAGATGTAGTATCAGCTATCACAGAACCAAGGTCTGCATCCCACGTATGACTCACTACAGCCTGGAGCAGCAGAGCTTCGCACCAAGCCACTGCCATTCCAGTTGGGTGGGTGCCCTTTGGGGAGACACCTGGGACCTCCCTCAGCTGGAGGAAGATCTTGAAAAACCCCTTCCATCTTCTCACGTCCCTTCTTCCTGTAAGTATTGAATGACACCTGAAGACCTCAGCAGAGTGCAATGATATAGAAGGTTGTGTGTTTCTCTAAATCACCTAGGCACCGGTACAAGCTTTCAGAAGTTCAGCATTATACAAACCTTTACAGGAGATGTTTAAGAGAAGTGGTGTGGCAGTAAAAGGGGTAGGAAAAAACAAAAAACAAAACAAAAAAAACAACTTTTTTCAACAGTAGTAACTTGAAGATTGCTAAGACTGGAGCTTCAAAAATGAAGCCCCAACCACAGAACTTCATTTATATGTTTACTAATATCATTAGGCTAACTCCTCACAACACAAAACTGCTTTTCCTCCAAGTGTGGCTACTATTTCATATCCAGCTCAGTTCTCCTGTATCTTCAGGTGCCTTGTAGTTAGACAGCTTATCCCTAAGCAAAGGCCTGAAAAAAAGTAAAACTAAGTTCTTGAAAAAATCCTGTTTTTATCCCATAGATGTGCTTCCCTCACTGACAGATCTGCCACTACTAGGCTTCTGTGGGTTTGCCTGAACATGAGGATTTTCTCATGACAAAGGTAGGATATGAATTTTAAATGGAGCAGCTAAGCAAACTAAATAAAACAAAGCCACACTATACCTCATCGTTCAAATTTCTCCTTAAAATACGTACATTGGATGAAGTGGCAGGTCCTTTGCCGAAGACTCCTGTCTTACCTGGCTCCTCCCAAACCTTTTTGGCCGCTACCAAAAAGATGACTGATGGAGAGAAGAGAGGCTGCTAGGAAAAGACGAGCTGGTTGGCTTTCAGGGATGACAACTAACCACATCTCAGCACACCTTCAGATGTGACCGCAGAATCGCCGCTGCCGCGGGGTGCCGCACTCGGACCGAGCTGTGAGGTGTGGGCCGCGGGGCTCCCCGCAGCAGGCCGCGGGCCGGCACGCCTCAGGGTCAGGCTGTCCTTCAGCCGGGGCTAAAAACACAAATTTGAAGTCTGGGCGTGGTGAGGAGGGCTGCCCCTCATGCCTTCAAAGAGGCAAACCGGCAATTTTGTCTCAACGTGATCAAGTGTTTGCTTCTGAGTCTGCCAGGGTCCCTCCGACTCCCTCAGGTGCCAGGCCTCTCCTGCCTTGGCATCATCCCTCGGCTTTCAAAAGCTTGTCCAGAGGTAGCTGATCCCAAATGACTCCTTCCTTCTCTTCCTGCTAGTTCCCCTCTACCCCGCTTCTACCTCCTGACTAGAACTAACCCAGCCCAGCCACCCAGCAGACAGGCCAGTAACATAAAGTATGCTTTGTTCACCCTCTTCCCTCCCACTGGGATTCATAAAGAAACCAAGATTAATACCGAAAACAACTAATCTGTAATAGCTGGTTTTGTTCGAAATTAAACACATTTCCACGGCCATCTGATGCACTCCAAGCCTGTACTTACTTCTCACGTGAATTCCCAATCTTTTTTTTTTTACTTAAAAAGAAAAAATTAAAAGTCAGGAAACAATAGAACTGCATTCTTTGAAGGCATAAATTAATTTTCCTTTTAAAGAGCTCAGGAATTGATCCAGGACTGTAACAGAAGGGCTTGCAACAGAAGCTGCATTTAAAAAAAAAAAAAGTGTATGAATCAGTTTAATATCTTAAAACCCCTGATAATCTGATGCCTACATGAACAGACACACAACTCTGTATCAACACAAATAAAGAAGTTGATTTCCCAGGCTTGTAAAACATTATTTTTTTTGTTACAATTTACAAGAAATCTGATACAATACTTAGTAAATAAGTATATGCATGAAAAAAAAAAAAGGGTGGAAAGCTGTAAGGATTTAAATTGAAAGAGCACCTGGCCAAAATACTGTTTTAATTTATCATTATTGCTTTGGTGTTGAACATACCTACATGTAACTTAGCATGTAATACACAAATCTCCATAGCATCAGATGCCACATTGAAAGCCTGTATCTTCATTTATAATAGAAAAAGACCACTGCAGCCCCAAGAAAAGCAGCTGTTTAGTCCATGGCACTGCAAAAAACATGTTCTGTGGGTGTTGACCTTTCAAGCAAGACATGACTTGTACAGCACGATAGCAGACTAAGAAACTTCATGTTTAAGATTCCTCTCCCTAAGTTGGTAGAAATAATCTTTTTCCTTGGAAAGATGTGGAACTTCAAAGCCAAACACAAAACAGCAAGCAAAATTTGTTTTGTACCATCAGAACATGATAGAAAACATATTTGAAAGGGCGTCCTTCCCCTAATCAAAGCTTAAAATTTGTTCTTGTATAAATGACCTAGAAAATACTGAGATGTTACACTACTTTCAAAAGCTGGGAACACATCTCCAAACAGCTGAAAAAAAATATTTTTAATTTATGACACTCTTGCAGCGAACCAGACCCGAGCTCAAGGTCCATATAATCTGAAATTGTGCGTCTGACCGTGACTAATTTCAGATGCTTGTGAAGATGCAAGAGTGCTCTAGTTGGATCGCCGTTAAAGACAAATATCACTTCACCACCTCTGAAACTTCCAATTCTCCTGTACGCTTTGTTCTTAGCAATTCTGATTTAATACAACTCTGACAAATGAGCCCATTTCTCTTCTGTCTCCTGGGAGCTGAGAAATTTGAAACAGCGTTCTTCCCATGGCCAGGAGAAGATCAGTTCCTGAAGTCTGTAAAAGCATTAAAGTCTCAACGAAAGTAGCTTATTTGCAACAAAAAGCAAATAAGGACAATCAAGCGATGACGAAACACGCACATGTATGCCCACAAATGAATCCACAGCTGGCAGGTCTATTTTTAGAAGAAAAAAATAAAAGAGGAGGAGAAAATGGGCCTGGCAGACTGCTCATCAAAAGGCAAACCAACGAGGAAGAGACGGAAACACAGCGTCATCCCTGCAGCACCCACATAAATAACGCTCTTTGCACCACGGCACGAACATACAACATGCTGCCATTCGTGGATCTGAACACCTGCTAAAAGGGCGAGCTGCACGAGCACAGGAAAGGCTTTCAATGATCGGAAAACACTGCAGAAATAACAAAAACTAGACAAAGATTTATCTCCTCTGTTTCCCTACCTTTGTAAAAGATCCAAAATAAGGAAAAAAGAAACAGTAAGAATAAAATTCCTCTCCTCCACCCTCAAAATCACCACATCTACTAAAAATAAGTACTGATAACTTTATACAGTAATAAAGCTCCATGTTATTTTAGGACCCTCTGAAGTTCACGATCTTGTAAAATCCCCTCCAGTCCTGTTGTTCCAACTCTGCAAATCCCTGCGTATGCTCTTTATTTCTGCTTTCCTCTCTGCAACAGGGGTAGTGAAGGCAACAAAGGGCTATACAGGTTTAAAAGACTGCAAATATGCAGTGGTTTCATGAGATGGCGTAAGCTGAACCAGTAACAATAACGTAGTATAACAGGTAAACCCCTCATCTTCCGCCCCGTGTTTCTGTTCCTCGCTACATATTCCTGCTGCCCAGCTGTATAAGGTCCAAACCTCATTATATCCCTCTGCAGCGGGGAGATGGAGAAGAGAGATTGTTTTTGTTGCCTTCTGCAGAGTCAGCAGTTTGCACAGACCGGTGGAGGAGCCCACTGAACACCAGAGCTGCTGGTCAGGGAGGGGACGGCAGCGGGAAGATTTCCTGCTTTTGGGGGGCTGGCAAGCAATTGCATCGGCCCAGCTATTCACAAAATTACAACCCTAGAGAATCATTAGAATTGAAGTTATTAAAATATTTGTTAGTATTTTCATTCCCTAATGCTTTGATCCTCGTCCTGGAAACTTTGCAGCACGGAAGCAGAACCTGCCTACACCAGAGGAGGTTAATGCATACATTAAACTTTGCCCTAACAGACCAGCTACAGAACGTGCCCCTCTCAAAACACTTCAGTGCCTCTTCTTAAACGCGCAGAGGGCTACAGGGGGCAGCTTCAGCGTGCCCACAAACAGCCACCCAGCTGAGAAAACGAAGATGCAGCAAAGCGGCCAGACTTTGCCCCCAAAAGATTTTTCTTGCTACCATGTCTGCTGCTGGAGAGTGGGTGTGATGAACAGAGGGGGTGCGCTTGAATGAATTTGACACAACAAAGCTCGGATGGCAACTCAAAAGCACCGTGTCCCCTGCGTCCTCACCCAGACTCGGGCACAGTAAGCGACCGGCTGCCCAGCGCAGCTGCCTCCTGCATCGCTTCTGCTCGGGGTCACACCAGAGAGGGACACTGCCCCCCTGTAAGAGATTTCTCCTGAAACACGGTTATAATATCATCTTCTGGTCAGGTTTCGGAGCAACTGGGAAGGAACCTGAGATAACCAAAACTTTCTCACAAATGATAATGGGAATTCTCAGAGCTATTTTTGTGGATTCTTCAGATTTAATCCAGGAAGCTGTTGCTACCAATACAGCCGCAAATCTAGCTGATATGAGAGAGATTTTTGTGAAGCACTGACTTCGTTACAGTCCCTGTTTCTCTTTTTTTCACCCACAGGTCAAATCAGTCTGCTAAATGATGTTAGTTACAGAGAAAGCAAATTCCTTCAGGAAACTAAATATTTATCCACCATGTAAATAATATCACGAATTTGTCCATCTGTCTTTGCAAAATTAATTCAGCAAGCTCACTGCACGAACTGCAACGTTGCTTCGAAAAGCAAATAGAAGTTTTGCTTTATTTGATGTTAAAAAGGCCTTTTGTTGATAACTTAATGAGTTCAGGGTTCACCCAGACTTCCAGCTGAAGACTTGAGGACTCTGAAGACTCACTCACCTAAACCCTGGATGATACCTGCGGACACCAGCCCATACGACCACCGTGCTACCAACAGCAGCTGCAACGCCTGCAGGAGCTGCGCTCTGTGCTGGGACTGCGGGGTAAACACAGCCAGGCTGCAACTCATTCCCTTGTCCCTCACTCACTAGGAAAAACTGAGCATGCTGCAGGGGCTCCCACACCACACCGCCTTCCACGAGGCCACATACAGTGGTCCACAGGTGGCAGCGGGCTTTGTCTTCAACCTGTGACACACACCGCAGCGGCACAGCTGGCCCAAACCAGCTGCATCATGGTCTGCTCTGTTTTTGCATGTTGCAAGAGAAAAGCCAGATCTCACTTTGGCTAAACCAGTTTGGTTTTTTTTTAGTGTTCCAAGAAAGTAACTTGTCAAAAGACAGAATTAGTATGCTCTTTTTGATAAAATACATCCTAATAAGTATGCATGGTCATTACTTACATAAATCATTCTACCAGAGATTAAAGAGATCACAGATTTATGTGCCTTTTTCATGCCATCAAGACCTTAGAAAAAACTGTGAAGACTTCTCATTTAACTTTGCAAAGCTGATTGTTCCGAGGGGGAAAAAGCAACAACACAACACTTCATTTACAGTCATCAATTCAAAACCAGCATTTTTCCACTTGTTCTTTCTATTATTAGTGCCCATCGATACTGCAGAAATACATCTTTAAGTCTCAGCCACTGCTATTCCAAACAGCATCAGAGCACAAACCTACGTATGCGATATGCTGTGTTACAATGGTACATCACTGATCGATTTTTATCTGTCCGTGCATAGTTTAAAAAGCAGAACCAAAATGAGGGTACCTAAACAAATGTACTCTGTTTTTAAAAGAAAATTAAATTGGGCTTGTAGACTGGCAATTCTTTAAAAGTGTTTCAGAACAAAAGACACTGCAAATTTTGGACACAGATTATGAAGCAGCACACAGTATATACTACAGTAGATGACGAATGGCTCTGTTTCTATCCCTCTGACTTTTGTGGTTTAAATCACAGTCTGATCCTAAACCTACATTTCCTACAGGATTACAGGCTGCACTCTTAAACCACAGCATTTTGTTGTTGAACACCGCAATATGCGTTCTGCCTCGACGCTGCTTTAAACAAAATGCATTAAGCTGCAACATCAGATCACCAGAAATAACTGAAAGAATCTAGCTCGATAACACAGAAATTGCATTTCTCTTGAGCACTGACATGACTTTTTCCATAAGCTCAGGACAGAATACAGACAGCACCCGAAGAACTCAAGTCCAAACCTCTGCACAAGAACGAGTTGTGAGGAAAGTCTTTAATACATCCTTAATACAAGTCCTATTCTACTTTCAAAAACCTTCCCAAAAGGGAGGTTCCACAACCTCAGTTTGTCCCAGATTTTCCTGAAGCACAACCGCTGTAACTATCTAAATCAAATCCTCGGTACAGACTAGTTCCGTCTTTTTTCATACAATCACTGACACACGGACAAAAACTCACTAACTTTAAGGTTGTAGCATCTTCTTATCCCTGATCTCGACCTCTTTCTGCTGGAACTGAGCTTGCTTGGCCTTTGTAGGCTATGCTTTCCAAACATGCATGGCCTCTGCAGATCATGCTTTCCAAACCCTTCCTAAACCTTGATGACAATTTCTTCCAGACCCTAGTTTGCACTTATCTTTCCTAAAGGACAGCAGCCAAAACTAAACACATTATTCTGTTAACTCAGACATCACTAGAACCAAAAGGTAGACGATAAGCTTTCACGTTACTGCACCCCACTGCTTGCTGCCATCCCCCCGAGCCCTCAGACCCATCTCCACGGTGCTGCTGCCAGGTGGGCTTTACCCGCCTGCACTACGGGATCTCCTTCCCAAACACAATATTTTGTACTTGAATACAGACATTGAAATTATCAAAAACCTCTGGTCCTCCAAAACAGCATCAAGAATAAGGCTCCAACCCCCTCTTCTGTCCCCTTCAAACCCCGTGCTGATTCAGAGCACAAGGACGTCGATAACAACGGCGGACCCATCGGTGCCAGAACTGCCCCGTGGCACTGCCTGAGCTGTCTTTCCCGTTTGATGATGACGACATGTAACCACTCCTCAACAGCAATCCCCTACCCCAAAGCTGAATCTAGGCCCGGTCCCTTCAGCTCAGCTGTTCCCAAATACTTCAGATGAACAAATAATTTCCCTAAAAGCAGACGTTCAGGATCAGACAGCAGGTCTGCTGCTTCCAGTGTGCTGCCTGCAGTACTGAATGCCTAGAATATAAAAAATTGGTAAATACCTGAGGGTATTTTGCCAGGGTACTCTCCCTGGCTCCATCCTCAACTCAGCAAACCCCAGAGCTACAGCAGATAAGATGGGAGGCTTAGGAGATTTTTCCGCCATGAATTTGTCCGGCTGCTTTTTATGTCCCTTTGAACTTTCAGCATCCACATTCTTCAGAAAGGATTTCCAAAGCTTAAGTAGCTACACATTGGGTAAGTAAAAAACACCCCTTTTGTTTGTTTTGAACCTGCCAGCTTAATCTCATGCTTCAACATTTTGTACTGAAAGCATCAATAAAAAAAATATTCTCTTCTCACCTCTGCCACATCGCTTGCACCGTCATCTATCACATTTCCCCATCAAAATCCCTAAAACCCCAAAGTTTTCCTCGGACCAGCATCATTAAACACCAAGAGAGTATGAAGGTTAGACGAAGTCACGAGACCTTCTTTGCCTTCGCAGACCAGGCACAGGGAGACAGGACTAAACCTTGGTTCTGAGAACAGCATGGTTAATGTGTCCAAAATCTGACCCAACATCACACACCAGCGTGTGGCGACCCCAGATTCTGAGGGCCACAGTTCTTAGGACAGATTATGCACGAACACCCCCTCGGGCTGGAAATATGGGGGTGGGGGAATTAATTCAACTTCTGAGCTAATACTGAGGTGCTTTTTACTTCAGGAAGCTAACAGGCATTGCAGCAAACTTTACTGCCTTTATAGTTTCACAAAGGCATAACTGTACTTCCACTAAATAGTTTATTAACTTACACGCACTAAAAACAGATCTGCTAAAAATACAGTCTAAGCCCTAATTTCTATTTTTGAAGCCTCTGCAGTGTTGTTTTTACTAACTTTTACTGTGACAATTCTGATATTTACTCCTCCACCTCAGCAACAAACTTGTGTCTTTTTTTCCTTTGCAGTTATTTTATAAAATGTGCACTCCTTATCTAACTTGTACATGAGCACAGCTTTATGGCACTTAAGAAAACACTGCAAGACAACATTTGTTTATACTTTTAGAATTAGCACAAGGAAAATTGCGATCATTTCTATAGTTCTCAGGCTTTTTTCCCTAGTACTCTTCTCTCTCCTGAAAACAAAAACTGTGGGTTAATCTTAAATGAGGAGGCCATCTCTACCCCTGTTAATATGCCACTTTTGTAAGAGAAGGAATGCTGAAGGCCGTGGCCAACCTTTGCCCTCCGATGACTGCTAACCCAGTCCAGAGGCCACTCGGCCGCCTCCTCATGCCAACCGAACTGCGAGAAATGGGATGGCTCCAAAGAGTTCCTCTTCCTTCCAGGAACCAGGCTGAAGTCCTGACGTGCTACTTCCCTCCACCTCTACAGAAAAGGGCTGACGATCAGCAATATTTAAATGAAATAACAGGTAACAACCAGGCAACCTGTAATCTCCTCATTTAGCTATTTCGTTTTTACAGCTGGCAATGGGGCTTGCTGGTTAGGAATCCGGCTGCCGCGTACCAGGCAAGCAGCAACAACACAAACAACGCATTGCAAGCCGCATTTGAGTCTTCCTGTTTAGCAAGGAAAGCGAATGGCAGGAATTAGACATCGGGTTTTGGTAGGGGGTGAGCCCTGAGGTCCTCACGCTGCTTCCGCAAAGCACAGCCTGCTGAAGGACCTCGACCAGACGACGTGCTCCGGGGGATGATGTGGTTCGGGTCTGGCTGTGAAGAAGTTGATTTCCCTGGCAAGGTCAGCCCTACCGGCACCGAAATGTTTTCAAATGGGGAGTTTGGATGAAGCTCGGTGTAACTTAGCACGCAGCGCATTTTAAAGAAGACGATACTTAGAAGAAAAAAAAAAAAACAAATCCAATGACATTTCAAATGACACTTCGGCGTGCAATGCCATGCCGGCGTGCCCTGCTTTCGGCTAGGACAGAGGGAAGGGAGCCCACGAGAAGCCCTTTGATCCGCGGCAGCACCTGGCGAGGAAGGCCCGGCTGCACCCAGCTCCCCATAGCCAGGGCTCAGGGGGGAGGCTCCGGGAGGTCTCCCCGCTCCCCTCTCCCCCTGCCGAGCCACCAAACCCCCCCGGGGCCGCCACCCCCTCAGGATCCCTCTCCGTGCCCTGCCGCCCGCTGCCTCCTTTTCCCTTCCCTCGGTACTTGCCGCGGCCGCCCCGCTCCGCGCCCGGCCGCCGCCGCGCTGCTCTGCGCCGCCCCCACCGCCGCCTGGCCCGGCCCGGCGCGGCCCGGCCGGCAGCACGGCACGTCAGCGGCACGGGGCCGGCCCTGGGCGGGGGGAGGACGGCAGCAGGAGGAGGAGGAGGAGGAGGAGGAGGAAGAGGAGGAGGAGGAGGAAGGGTAGCCCGGGCCTGCCGCCCTTCCCCCGAGCTGCCCCGCAGCGGGGGGGCTGAGGCGGCCCCTGCGGCCTGCTGCAAAACGCCGCGCAGGGGCTGGCTCGGGGCTTCGCCGACTTTTGCTAGGGGCGTCTTGTTCTTTTTTTTTTTTCCCTTTTCTTTTTTATTCTTTCTTTTTTGGAGCATTGTAGTTATGTAGAGTGTTGGGCTTGTGTTAATTAACCATTACCTTGTAAAGAAGGGTTTGTGGTATTTGGTGGCTCTCTTGCTGCAGAAAACGTGAAAGCTAGAGATTAATGAAAACCGCCCTGAGTCGTTCATGCTGGAAAAGTCCTCTAAGATCATCAGGTCCAACCTTTAACCTAGTATTGACAAGTCCACCACAAAACCATGTCCCTAAGCACCACATCTACGTTTTTGGGAGACCTCCAGGGATGGTGACTCAACCACTTCCCTGGGCAGCTGGTTCACAACTGTTTCAGTGAAGAAATTTCTCCTAATATCACAGAATCATTAAGGTTGGAAAAGCCTTTTTGACCTCCAAAATCATCTGGTCCAACCATCACCGTACCACCAATGTCACCCACTAAACCATGTCCCTAAGCACCAAGTCCAACCTTTCCTTGAACACCCCCAGGGACAGTGACTCCACCACCTCCCTGGGCAACCCGTCCCAATGCCTGACTGCTCTTTCTGAGAAGAAATGTCTCCTCATTTCCAACCTGAACCTCCCCTGGCACAACTTGAGGCCATTCCCTCTTTTCTTATCACTTGGTGCTTAGGAAAAGAGCCCGATCTCCACCTCACTGGTGCTTCCCCCTCCTGCTGTTCTCACTGCGGTGACCACCCTTATTTCTGGGGATCCACAGATACATCATGAGCCCTGTGTCACACAACGTGGACAGGCCAGGATGGTGCCTGTTGTGCAGTGCACATGCCTGTGGGTTTTCTCGCCCGCACCCAGCTGTTTACCCCAGGGGCTGCCAGCAGCAAGCTGGCATGATGCAAGAGCGTGACCTGGCCAGGCAGCGTTGCATCATACCTGAGCTGCGCGTCACTCTGCCGAGGACACGTGCAGCCACCCCTTCTTACGCATCCTTGTGTGTCTTGTATCACCTCCCCAGCCCTTGGGTTCAGCGGCATTCCTCGCATCACCCACTGGTTTGTCAGTTTGCCCATAAACACTTGGCTTCTTTTCATGCGGTACTTGGCGAGCGGCACAATTATCCTGATTGTGTGTGCAACGCCTCTGTGCTGTCCACCTGGGCACCATAAAATTCTTGTATTTGTTGGTACAAACTAACCAGTTTGTACTTCAAAATCTCTCCTGGTCTCCTTAATCTCGTAGCCCTCACTATACTCATTTAGGCAAGGTGTGCTTCGCTTTGTGCCCTTTGGAACCTTTGGAAAACTCCAGGATGCTCGGAGTACAGCTACTGCTAAAAAATTTAATCAAAATATTTTCTTCCAGCCCTTATCTTCCCCTGTAGATATGACAGTCATAACTATGTCTTGGCCTCTTTTAGAGGCAAAGAGAAATCCCGGGGAGTTTTCTAGGGAAAGGGTTCTGTCACAAAATGACGTGGATGTGCACGTGGAAATGGAGTTGGAGAGCACAAAGCGTGCAAGTAATCCTGCAGCTCAGGCAAAGCACAGGTGGGAGTAAATCCTGTGTTCAGATTAACATTCCTGCGCCTCATAAAACATGCTATCAGCTTGTTTTATTCTGTTTTAAACAGTACACACACCTGCAAGGTGGCAAGTTGAATTTGACAGTGGCATACTCATTTGACATAATTTAAGAATGTTTAACAACTTTGACAAAATATTTTAAAACTTGTAGAGAATGGGAGTTTATCTGTGTCATAACCATTAGGGCAGTACTTTGCATGGTCAGTCTTTTATCTGTAGAAGACAGATAAGAATAATTATTATCTGGGTAAAGTATATGGCTGGAAAACTAAATGAAAATGTAAATTTGATGACTGGATTAAAAAAAAAAAAATGTTAGCAAAACAGGATACAATGTCAGGAAATGGTCAACAAAATATTTTCTAGTGTAAACAAGGCAGCCAATCCTACTGGAAGTGCTGCGGAGCCGGGGACTATCTCACGATCTGAGCTGCCCCTCCCTGCCGAGGAGGAGCGAGTTGCTGCTCTCTCCCTTTCTTCTCCCTGGGAATTCTAAAAATAACTCAAGACACAGCAGTGTTTGTTCTTTAAATCTTCTGGGGAGATAGAGGAAAATTCACACAAGTAAAATATGAGTGCAAGAACTTCAACCTAAGCAAAGGGACAAAAGGATGAAAGAGAAATCATGGAAAATGTATTTTAGTGTTACCATTTTCTCTAGGTAAGGAGGCAGGCAGGAAGCATTTCAGATGCCATTCCTAGGAAAGTTCGGCTGAAACTAGAGAGGCTGGTCAGACTGAACACCAGGAACAGCATGGCTAGCTTGGAGACTTGAACCAGTTTTTGCTAAAAAGCTCTTTTAGACTACTGATATTTATAAGGGACAGACACAGCTCAATGTCCGTGGGGAAGCCCAGGGTGCCGGTACCATGACTCAGTTCTTCCTGTGCCTCCGTTTGTCACATGGCGGAACCACACCAGCATACCCATTCAAAGGTCACAAGGCACAGGTGACGTTTGTAGGAATAGCTGTCCTCCAGTGGCAGGTTCACGTTACCTATTGCTCTACAAGGGTCTGTTGGGATGAACAAGAAATATATCAACACATCTTCAGCAAGTTTGTGGATGACACCAAGCTGAGGGGTGCAGTTAATAGGCTGGAGGGAAGGGCTGCCATCCAGAGGGACCTGGACATTCTTGAGAGGGGGGCCTGTGAGAACCTCATGAGGTTCAACAAGGCTGAGGGCAAGGTCCTGCACCTGGGTCATGGCAATCCCTAATGATTCTCGGCTGGGTGAGGAACGGATGGAGAGTGGCTCTGCAGAGAAGGACTTAGGTATGCTGGTGGTAAATTGGATATGAGCCAGCAGTGCATGCTTGCAGCCAACCGTATCCTGGGTTGCATCAAAAGCAGTGTGGCCAGCAGGGCAAGGGAGGTGATTGCACCGCTCTGCTCTTGTGAGATCCCACCCAGAGAGCTGCATTCAGTTCTGGGGCCCCCAACGCAAGACAGACATGGACTTGCTAGAGCAGGTCCTGAGAAGGGCCTTTTCTATGAGGAAGAATTGGGAGAACTGGAGTTGTTCAGCCCGGAAATGGCTCTCGGGAGACCTCATGGTGGCCTTTCAATGTATAAAGGAGGGTTACAAGAAGCATCATACATGGGGAAAAATTTTTTACCAGGTCCTGTAGTGACAGGACAAGGGGCAAGTGTTTTAAACTGAGAGGGTAGATTTAGATTAGATAAAAGGAGGACATTTTTTTATGATGAGGTTGTCACAGGCACAGGTTGCCCAGAGAAGCTGTGGATGCCCCATCCCTGGAGGTGTTCAAGGCCAGGCTGGATGGGGCTTTGGGCAACCCGGTCTGGTGGGAGGTGTCCCTGCCCCTGGCAGGGGGGTTGGAACTAGATGGTCTTTAAAGGCCCTTCCAACCCAAACCAGTCTGTGATCCTATGATCCTAAATGTGCAAAAGCGATACATGCACTAGAGAGCCTACCAGGAATCCCATGAGCATACTAAAGGCAGAAAGATTACTAAGATAAGGCAGTGCAATATTTTAACAGAACTATCAAAGTGCACCTGTTCCTCCTTGCTGAACTGACAAAGAACTGACAACATTCCAGATGTCCAGGGTGTCTTAACTCACCCAGATATTAAAACTATTTAAATTTGAATTCAGGAGTTGCAGATTATAGTAAACATTTGCTGTTTTCAAAGTTGCCACATTAAAAAAAAAAGAAAAAAGTATGGTAATTGTATGGGCCACTCTGTTGTGTCAGATTTGGTGAATGACAGAGTTTTGAAAGGATAAGCAGATAAAGGATCCCACGTGACTTCTTAAAAAACCCTGGGAGGATATTATGCATGTTTGCATTTCAAAGAAGATCAAGCAGCGTCCTGGCTATTTAAATTTCTATGAAAGCGAATTCTTATTTATAACTCAGTTGGTAAGATTTAGACCAACTAAACACCAAAAGGTAAAGGCTCTCACTCTAATGTTGCTGGCGATTTCCCTGCTGAAATGGTTGTTCTCAAGTTGTTTGTATTGTGATTGTTAAGATTCTCTCTGCAGACTTTATTATGGAAAATTAAATGCAAAAATCAGGTTTGACATCAACTACAAGCCTTTAGACAGAAAGCTTGTGTTTAAATTGTGTTGTAATTATCTAGGTTTCGCTGTGGGTTACACGTAGCTTCAACTGTGTAACACAACGCACGTAATGAGTAAAGTTCTGCCTGTAGAAACATCCATGGGCAGTGACTTCAGTCACAGCCAACAACTTAACGAGGCCAGAAGTTCATTTACTTTACACTGCTTTGTTGGCATATGCCAAATATATATAAATGTAATGTTACTACACTGTATCTGTATAACGTGGGCATGTTATAATACCTCAAGCCTGTTAACATCAACTATTGGAGTTTCCTGCCTGTTGAGTGTAATGTTGACTGTAAACTACAGTGCAATGCCTTGATACTCCCTAAAATTATAATTTTGCAACTAATTTCTAAAGAAAAAAAATGCTGAAGTTATCATCCCACTGGTTTTCAGTGTTTTGGGTTACCCATGAGGTGTTTCTAGATGTAGCTATCCCAGCTGCCAACTTAGTCCTGCCAGCACAACTTATCAGTTATTTATCTAGATAAGGAATAGCTTGCTCAGATGCTTGCAAAAAATAAAAATAAAAATTCTAACTGGCTCAAGGTTTAGCAGTTTATGTTCAGAGACAGAGTTCAAGAAAGAACAAGAAATTTTCCTGGGATTTCAGCAATAGTATACTTACCGATTCCCGGATGACGTTCCTTTCAGAATCAAACTTTGCTTTCTTTCCAAGGAAGCTTTCTCTAGATAAGAGCCATTCAATTCCATATCATGTAAATTACTTACTGGAAATGGGTGCGTAAGTCATTTTTATCTGGTCCCTTTCACTTACTGTTATATGTGTGTACATACTTCTCTGATTTTGACAGCTGTGCAAAGACATTTTCCCTCTTTCTTCCCTGTAGACTTTGCACGAACTCCTCTTTTGACCACAGCTATTTTTTTTTCAGTACTGTGGCTTTTCCACGGGCCTTCCATAATCCAGCTGCTTCATTCAAGATGCAAATAAATTAGATATTACGGCTTAAGGCAACAGCTCCTATTTGAAGTCTTCCTATTGCATTTCAATTCATAAGTTTCTTCCTTTGTGTTATCAGACAACACGTTACTTAAAGGTTGATTGTTTTGCATTTCCACCCCTAGCAATGTGCAATCAGTTTCTGAAGCTCTTTTTTGAGTGGGAGTAAGTCTCCCAGACCAGCCCCATTTTTCTATTTCCATACCTTAAAGGATAATTAAATTAAGCAAAGAGATTATTTTCAGTTGTGGGTAAAAAGGAACACAAGACAGGCCTGCATAAATAAATGAATAATAGCACGGGATGAGGTAAGAGGGGTCCCAAACGCGTCAAGTCGTAACATTTCATGAGTCCATGGATTTTCATTTTACTTGCGTGAGCAAATTCATTGCAGGAATCCAAACAGTGGGATGTAGTCTCTCCCAAGAGAGACTGGGGAAAAAAAAACAAAGCAGTGCAGAAAGGCACTCATCTGGGGTTTGGAAGGAAGGAAAACAGCAAGTGGACAAACTCTGTAGCCACCAAAACTTAGCTCTCCCTAAGCCTGATGTGCACCTTTGTTCCTCTGCTTTTGGCAACCAACCGGAAAAATCACTGGGATTTACGCATCATGACTTCATCTAGGTGAGCAAGAAAATGACAGCGTACTACAACTGCTTACAGAGTACCAGAAATGAGTATTGTAGAATTAGTCCTACCAGTGGCCATCACAGACCGACGATGAAAGTCAGAAAACCTCACATGCAAAACACATGTTAAGAGAGTGTTACAAACAAGCATTCAAAAGGTGGGTAACATCAACAAACTAAATTGTCCGAGGAACCCTAATTTAGTCCACTTGTGATGACAGAAATTTGTACGTTTTCCTCCAGATATGGCTTCTCTCAGTGCATGCCAAGTCCAGTGTTTAGGGAACTGAAAATTTCACAGTGAAGGCAACTATGAGCTGTGTGATTCTGTTGTTCCATTACAAGGTATGATAAGGAAAAAATAAATAAAATCTCATTGAAATAACTAAATGCTCTCTTTCAGACATGAACGCATGACCCGTTGCTATAGGAAAATTACCTGATACTTGGCAAGTTACTTAAGAGCATTTTCCAGTGGTCATCAGCTATGTTCTTATTTTCAGGTGCCCAACTGGAGACGCTTATTGGCAGAGTTGCGAGAGTATCTGCAAAAATAATGCAAGCAACTGACAGCTCAGTAAAAGCACCGTAGAAAGAACTCACCTGTGTAAAGATCAGAGCAAATATTGGAAAGCAGAGTTAAACGCTCACTTCAGTGCTGACTGCTGATAATTTCAGGTCAAGAAAACTTAAATCTAGGCAAACAGTCTTCCTCCCCACAAACTTAGTTTCTCTCTTCAAACGGCTAAATAAACAGTAAACATTGTTTTAAGCCTACTTTTCAACACCCACAAGTGAGAGTAGCTGGAGTGTGAATCTCAGCAGTTCAGTGCAAGAAGCTTAGCTTGGTTAAACTAAAATGCTTTTCACCTCTTTCCCTGAACTTCAGCACTCAATTTGCAAAGTGGAAATAATGGCGTCTAGCAACTGTGGTCAAGATAAAGATTCAGCCTTTATCTTGAGCAAGTAAAAAACATTACTCATTTATTTTGTGTGATAAAATGAATGTCAAACTAGATGTAATTTTACATTCAGGGTTTTTAGGATTAATTTATTTTAATTTATATTAACCAACTCCTAACTGGCCTGAAAAAAAATGTATCTAAATAAAATCATTTGACTGAGACAATGTCTTTATATAAAAGGGTACCTCCTTGGAATCAGAGAACTAACTTGCTTGCTTTAGACAGACAACTCAGACACAGGGCTGCAAGTTAGATCAGGCTGTTAGATCAGTACAAATCAGGCTGACTAGATCGCATCCAAATTCCTTAACTGTGTAAGAAGTATTAGAATAATTGGCAGAAGCATGAAAAGCTCACAAAATGACTGTACAATAAGGTGTAGCACAACCTTTAAAAAATATAAAGAATTAATAAGTTAATTCAAGGAATTTGCAGGACAAAAGCCTAGCTAAAAAAAAAAAAAGTATCACTCTCTGATCAAACATCATCATCACAAACTATACAAACACATGCAACACATTAATCCAGACATTTGTGCAATATGTATTCTTGATTCTGGAACCTGAATATTTATCTGAAGTGGAAGGAGTTGATGCAAATTTTGTTTGAAGTCTAGAAATTTCAGTAGTCTTGTAGGATGGGACAGAGCTGTACAATTTCTCACGGCCTTTTATTGCCCTTGTGTAACACTGACAGATATTATTACAATACTGTTTACGAAGCAGTTTAACCAAGTAACATTTAAATAAGAAACATACTCCATTTGGTTGTATTCCAGCACAACTTATGTTAAAACACATTGTGTTTTTAGCAGTGTTTTTTCTGGGGCTAGTCTATCTAAATTTCCTGTGTTGCAGAACCCACGCACTATCTGGCTTATTATCGTTGTATAGCATGAAACAAATTTCCAGGACTGAAGTGATAAAATATGAAGTTCTCTAGAGATAAAATAAGTATTCTGCTCTTTTTCAGCCTGTTGCATAAATAGCAAACATCCTAGAGCTTAAATTCCCAATTATTTCCTGAGAGAATATTCCTACAATGAATATTGTGGTTTTGGTCCAAAACTTGCTGACGTCTCTATCCAGGCTACCACTGCACTAATTCTTACATACGTGCGAAAAATGAGGGAAGCACAATGTTCATTCTCCCAAAACATGAGTTAGGAAGAACAAACCTGATACTAAACAGGCACTGTCACAGAGCTTGATTTAAAGGTGTTTTAATTGGAGGACAATGGGGATAGAGGTTTGTGTAACAGTCTGCTAGCTACTGTTGTGAGTTGTCATCAGTACATTTAGTGGTATTTAGTTATATTTTGTGTATATATTTAGCTGACGTCAGTATATGTGCGTAAGTAAACCAAGTTTCCAAAGTTAGAAATACAGTTAAAGAGAGGTGGTATTAGTGAAATTTATCAATTTTTATACAAGTTAAACCACTGGGGAAATCTAATGTGTTATAATCTCTGCATGGAAGTCCTGATTCTAAATGTAGAATGACCCGAAACTGACTCTGAACACAGTTAAGCTCAAATTGGCCTAAGCAGGATGGTTTTCCCTCAGGCACAGGGGAATCCACAGATTGCATGGGAACAGATACTCAGCTGCAACAAACTGGTCTGGCTCCCCTTAACCTTCAAGGTATTCAGTCAGCTTATCATAAAAGAGAATCTGTCCACAAGTTGGAATTTGCAAATGTCATCTATATCTGAGCACATATAGTATGTGGATTTGATTATTCCATTAAAATAAACCATTTACTTGGAAAAGCATATCCATTTTTTTTTGTCCTGATATTCATAAATCTTGTTTTTAAAAATAGTAATCATTGTCTCTCTTCCCACTCCTGAATCATTTAACATTATATGCTGATTTTGGTTTATTGTAGTATTTTGGTATATACTGGTTTCGCGTAAAGTCATACCCCAAATAATTGAGAACAGAATTTAATCACAAAGCCCAACAAAATAAGGAGGGATGAAGAAAATATAAGATGCAAGCAAGGTAAGTCTCTACTTACCATGTAAACATGGTAAATCCCACGTTTACCAGAATTTGGATACTTCTTAATCCACATAGCTTTCTGCTCATATATATTCAAATATATTTTAAGCATCGTACATCACAGAGAGCACTCTTTACTTTCCTCTGGCAACATCAGTTAAGAGCTCCACACAAGAGGAAAAAAGGTAAGAACAAAAAGACCTAGCAAAGAAACAGGTCAGTTCTTTGAATCCAGGTTAGGGCCAGCAATTACTCACATAAGCAAATAAAGAATCCTGAAGGCATGGTGTACATTACCAAGTTTCCCTTTGTAGCCACAGGTCTGCATGGGTCCACATGCAAATCTGCCAGAAGCAAGTAAAATCTAGCCCGTCAGAAAACTACAACAAACCACAACATAGTCGTTTTGCAGATTTTATCCTCACTAACCAGGCTGGATCCCACAGAACACCTTTCGTCACATCTTTCTTCGAGCAGATATAACTCGAGTTAAGCAGAAAGGATTTAGTTTTAAAATACAATATACAGTGGCAAAAGACGAGTAATATGGCGGTTACTTCATTGGTACTGTTTCAAAGTCGTAGCTTGTAACATCAGTTCCCCTTTGATTTCTAGAAGTAGATGGGAAGAATCAAAAGATTCAGGGAGATGGAGTACACCTTTGTGAATCCCGGTACAGAGTACAGAGGTTCTTTAGGAGTACTAAGTAAGTACAATTCAAGGATGTTAATGCAAGTTTTTAACCAGTGACTGAAAACGGTTTAATTAAAAAAAATTGAGAAATAAAATATAGCGGGGATCTTAAACTACAGAAGCTGGCGCAGTTCGTTCACAGGTTTGCTACATGGTACATACATTAAAAATAAAAAATATCAACTGCATGGTCTTCTCATCATGGCAAAGTTTTTTTTGTTTTCAACTCTTTCTTTGCTGAATGTTTTGGAAAATAGATTCTTCCAAGACAAGAGTGCAATGCAACCTCAAAAACCAACTGAACAGTTCCTCTGCTCAAGTCTGTTCATTAAAGGGTGTACTTCAGCAGGAAAAAAAAAGGAATGTCACAAGGGACTACTTAGATGTCTCTTCTACTTTTGCAGCTATCCTGCAAATGTGCATGAGAAGTACATGCATTTTTTATGCCACGTAATCTAAAACTTTTAAAAGAGCTCTCAACTGTTATTCTACCCAACCTGAAAAACAATACAAAGAGATCCATTTAATTAGGCAGCCATCTGATACCGTATGCTGCAGAACACAGTCATGCTACTCAAAGTATTTGCAATCTTAAATCTTATAAAGGAATAAGCAACTTACACTTTCCTCAGAGTGCATTTGTCGTCATATAATTATTAAATAAAAATATCTAGCCCCCACCCCACTAACTTCCATTGATTTATTAAATCTGATTCAGAAAAGCCACCAGTAAAATTCCTTGTTCAATCGCAAAACTGTATTGTAGCTGACCACTATGGTAAGAACGAATACTTAATAAGTACATGTAGTAGTGAACGTTTATAACCAAAATATAACATTTTTAAATAACTCATTCTTAATCCTGTGTTTTTCTATTAACATCAAATTTTATTAAAAAAATAAGTTTCCTATATTTAACATGTATATTAGCTTGCTGTATATGACTGAAGATCTCAAGACCTTTAACATTAAATGATAATAAATCAAACACTTCCTTCACAGCTTTGAAAAAGGGAAGGGAGGAAGAAGGGGAGGACAGGATAGAGGAAGGAAAAGGAGAAAGCACCAGGCCATTCCTAGCAAGAGAACCAAATAGTTCTACATCATCAACTTATGAACCTGCATCACAAGCGCTAGAAAAAGGAAAACAATTATATTGATCAAATTTGGATATATTCCATAGAATTAGAACATATCATTGGGGAAAAAAAACTGAGAAGAAACACATTCTATTTGCAATGGTTTCTGTATTTCCAAGAAATTATTTTCCTTTCCTCTCTACAAGCCATCACTGATTTACTTGCATTTGTAAAAACTATTATTCCAATATGTTAGTTGCACTGAAACCAGATACAAGACGCTGCAGGAAAACAATCTGAAGCTACTTTATCACTTATTCTCTGCAACAATGGCAAGAATACTGGACTAATGCCATGGAGGAAACAACTCCTAAGCGTGTGCCTTACATATTTAATTTGTAAACCAGAAGATTGCCCCCACATACTTCAACACGAAACCTGTCTAGGCATCGACTCATCTGTAAGAGACATATGGTGCTTACATACTCTCCATGAGGCACAGGGTCTGCACAAGAAAGAGATGAGGGAATAAACAAATCCCCTAAATCCCGTGGGTTACCTGTGCAGAAGGTTAGCAGCCCATGGCTGTGTTGCTCTATGTGCAATCACTCTGTTTTGGTCAGTGAACCTATTAAACAGGGTCTCACAGAGATAGTTTTTCTGGCAGCAACATCCTTAACAGCCATGTTTTCAGGGTTTAGTGAGAATGAAAACTCACAGAGAGCCTGAAGTACTGGGTCTTCAAGTATGCTTGATCTTCTGTATAAAAACTGATCTTGGGGGACACAGAGTTCAGCTAAGGAAGTCTCTGCTTCTTCTTCTCGAGGAGAAGGGAATGACAAATTACAATCCCAGTAGAAAAAAATAGCCAAGAAAATACTCTCTGCAAGGAGGGACAGAAAATCCCCTTCGTCCCCTGAGAGACTTCCTCCCGGGAAGAGACAGCTTCTGGATCCCTTCAAAGATATCCATACTAGTAGTGGACTGGATATATATATATATATATATCCTTGCAAAAAACATTTCTTATTTTTCTCATTTGAATACCAAAGCCTTTCTAACAAGGATGCTTGCACTGTAAGCAACAATGGCATTTTAAACTATTTTAAAAATCAAAATACATTGGAAATACCCAAACAAATCCCAACATTAGTCTGATGCTACCTAAAGCCAAGAACAAACAAGCAAGCGATGAACACTGATATTTTGTTGGTTTTTTTCTTTTTTTTGCATGGATATTACAAAAAATAGTAATCATACACTTTTTTTTAAATGTTCATTACTTAGATAAAGCACATATGAATGTAACATTCAGAATTGTAACATAGAAAATGTAATGTGGGCAATCTGCTATTCCAAGTACACTTACCAAAATACAATTTTATAATGAAGAAAGTCTCAAAATACACCTGTACAACAATTGGGATCCACAAAATATGATTTAATAGTATCACTCAAGATCACTTCATTGAAACCACTTTTATAATACTGCTTGAATAGTAATCTCTGGTCAAAGAGCATTCTCCTCCTTTCTCTAGCCCGTCCCACTAAAGCAAGTGTGGAATTTTAATTGCAATGCATATCTTTTAAAACCCCAAATCTGAAGCAGTCCTATTAACTATTACACTGCCTACACTTAGATACTGTGAGGATAGGAATCACCCTCTCTGAGGCCATGGTACACTGAGACACTTACCCATATTATTGTTTGTAGCGCAAGCAGAATAATCTTGTAAAGGGCAACTAAATAGGGTCAAAATATGAATTATGTATCTTACTACCAAATCATTCCCTATGTGTTACTTAAGCCTGTAACATTACAGCTTTACTGAAAAAGAAAAAGTTAACCATTTTATCCTATAAATATTTTCTTTATTTGCTTTATGTTTAGAAGTTGCTATTTAAGTTCTATTAACAGAAATACATAACAAAAGCTCCCTACCAAGTGGAAAAAAAGTAATTACAAATGCTGAAAAAGTTGGCCTCATTAACATATGTACAGACTTGCTTACTTAATACACATCTTTGTGGGAATTAAATCTTTTTATGACACACATTTATACAGGCATTGAACATTCCCAAGTAACTTTGAGCAGAGAATACGCCAAATCTTTAGTCTGGGCAGACAAAATGTATATTTCAGTTTTGATTGTGGAGCTAACATGCAACAGATACAACATTCAGTCTGAGCCGCTGTTGATAAGTTGTTCTGTTTTTTCCTGCAAAGACCTTTCTGCTGAACTTGGGTCCTTTTGTCCCTTCTTGTCTTTGCTCTGCTGTTCCTGCAGCTTCAGGATTATTTTTCGTATTTCTTCTCTTTTGGTTTTCATTCTTGGGCGTGGAAACCAGTCTGTTAAGTTCATTGGTAGCTCAAAACTCAGAATGGGATTCTGAAAAGAAAGTTGATTTGGATATTAACAGTAGGGAGTTATAACGTAAAAGACAGGGGAGAACTGTAGTGGAAAACGTGCATTCTTCCCCACTTCATCCCTCAGCATGAAACAAAATTTCTACCATTTATATCTTTTGTACATGTAGAATTAAGGTCAAATAAATGAAGCTTTGGTATGAATGTCATGCATCCACACGACAGTTCTGGTTATAGGAGTGTCCAAATAATCTATTCAGACTGCTGTATTGTGTAGGCAAAGTATTTGAATTCATCTGTGTGATACACATCGTACTAATTAAGAGGTAAAAGATAAATAGATACAAGATACAGGGTTTTTTGTTTTCTTTTCTTTTGGAAAAAAAAGGTAGCTAGAATCAAGGCCAGATTCCTAATTAGCTCTAGTCCTGTTCTTCTAAATACCTGTAGGACCACAAGAAACCAGGAAATTGAGCTTTACATTCCACCCTTAAAAGTGGGGGCTGTGAGCAGCACCTGGCTGCCCGCCGGCCCTTTCTGTGTGCTTACCTCCCGTTTTCCTGCCAGAGGTCACTCACCCGGAGAACTAGCAGGACGACTGTGGCGAGGCACAACCACTGCGCCCCGACCCAACAACACAGCCGGCGGCACGGCGCCTTCTCTCAGCGAACCCCTCCTGCCTGCCCCCATCACCACAGGGAGAGCCAGGGGCGGCCATGCCGGAGGCCCGGCCGCGGCCCCAGGCGCCCTCCGGTGGCCGAGCCGATGGGGCCCAGCAGGCACCCGCCGTCCTGTTACACCGGATACCTCGTCAAGCGAGCCTTGGTTTTAAAAAAGACCTACACGTCACAGCTTTAATGCTTATTATTAAAAGAAGACGTTTGAAATAAACCCACAAAGTAGAAGATGTGACTGAATAGCCCCTACACACACAACTAACCATACTCTCCAGGTCAGCTTGTACAGCTGCTGGGACAACTGAGACTTGGTAGCATCTTTCAGACACGTTAGCAGCTGCAATGGATTAGTTCAATAGCTGTAAGATATTCAAGTACTGTGCCACTAGCACAAGTTTTACTTTCCCACTGGCGTCACCCCTGAGAATACCCTGCAATTTTTTACCAGACATATCTACACCTCACCCCTGCTCCCTGGCAGGCAAAGCTGCGGGGCCAGCCAAGACAAGAGATCCAGCCTGCCATAATTCTGCAGGCAGGCACTTGGCAAGAACCAAAGGCTAAGGTCCTTGAAACTTGGCTGCTCCACAGTCCTCCTGTGTACAGAACAGAAAACTCTCTAGGATGGTTCTAAGCTCTGAAAAGCAAAAGCTAATTAATTAATAACAAGTGTTTTAAGGCACAGTGAATGTTTGGCCTTCATTTTGCATGAATACACTCGTCTAAAGCCTTGCTGCTATCACATAAGGTATGAACGAGGGGAGGGCTGAGCAATGGAGAAGGAGTCACCAGCTTTCTCAGGAGAGGGGTAGTTACAGGACACCTCAGGAACAATGCTCTAAAGCACTCCAGACTGTAGAGATAATGTACCATACAAGCAACACCTCACTTGACCATTACTCCTCCCAACCCAGACCTGAGGGTGTTCTACCCTCCCCTTCAGAAAGGTACTTTAACTCGAAGGCCAAGACAGTTAAAGGAAATAAAAGTTCAATCACTTTCTTCAATGGAATTATGATTTGGCCTCTAGCTGTAATGATTTTACTTGCATGTTATAATGAAAGCTACAAAAGTCTAAACTAGCTGTGTTATATTAATGAATTTATTCACAGCCACTTCTTATGGGGAAAAGAGCAAGCTTTTAGTGCATCGTTGGTTTAGATTTTGAACTCAAATTTGAACTCTTACTGGGTAATTTTAAAGGCCATGCACTGTAACAATACAAAACCCAAAAGTATTTTCTCAGAAAATTCCATGGCTTCCGGTTTCTGGTACACATGTGTACCAGATATTAAAATGTTGGCCATTAGTTTATTTTCCAGGAAGTATTCATTATTATCTATGAGAACATATAAATTTGTTTCTAACGCATCATCTAATAAATAGCTGTAAAAGCTAAAAGAGCCTTTTATAATTGCAGTACATACTTGATCGCTGCAGGAGACAAAACAAATAGTTACGCAAATAGGTATACATACCTCAAAAAAGCTCTCCACATACTGCAATATGTACACTCCGCAATCACTGAAGTTGTTCTGCTGTGGCACTTTCGGGTTGGAACCTTTCATGACTTCTTTGGAAAAGCTTCTTTTATTGCCCTTCCTGACTTCCCATTCTACTTCTAAATATCTATGATAAAAGACCATGAAAATTAAAACTTTGTTCTTCACTTACAGAATTTTGCAAAAATTACAGTTATGAAACTTACTCCCTTAGTGTTTTCACAACATTTGACCGTGAAGGGCCTCTCAGCGAGTCCATAAGCAAAATGCAGGGCCTATAAGAGAACATAATTTTAAAGTACAGAGTCTTTTACAACAGCTTAGAAAATACTTTACAAAGCTAGCGATTTGTGGGATGACCTTGAACAAAAGTAGATCAGTACTATAAAATTTTACCAGTGCTGCTACAATCCCCTAACTGGGATAGCTAAATACAATGTTATCTTTAAATTTAACCATACAGTACTAAGTACAGAGAACTCCAGTACTAGAGTTCCAAGTGCATTCTGTCAGACTGAAACCATTTGTAACAGGCGAAATCTAGTTACCTAAAAGCCCCTCAGGTGTCTAGTGCTATTTTAGATGCACAAGGTATCTGGGACACCTGCAAGACACTGGAAAGTAAGGCACAGAACGCACAAACATCCTCCTGGAGAAGCAGCTGGAGGACAGATAGGGCAGTCCACAGCACCTAAAAATATACTAGATTTGTATGTTCAAGAAGTGGTCCCAACTGCTGAATCTGAAACCTATCATTCAATCTAGAGGCTACAGTCTTAACAGGAACTATAAATGTAACAACTGTATCAGCTGCCTGATATGCAACAGCTGGATTTATCCATTGGAGCCAACTCATTCCAGAGTTCAGAATCTCAGCATTAGAAATATGTAAGGTGTATTTTGAGGGACAGATAGGATACAAACTACTTATCACAAAGCTCTGCTTTTTTTCCCCCCTAATAATAATAATACACACATGCATTCACACAAGATGTTCTTTGTAACTGGAAACTAGTAAATTCAGGCTAATTATATGTATGAATTTATAAATAGGTTTGTGTGTGTAAATTAACTTACATGTATGCAACTTTTGAGGCACAAGCATATTATTACTTGAACAATGATTGCTTTGATTTATACTTGTTTTTATTTTTCATTGAAAGAAAGCTATTATTTAAATAAGCAATACTCTCAAAACACACAATCCAGTACTTTTTTGGTTTTGGAAGGGAGGAGTAGAATTGAATTTCCTTTCTCATACAGAAATAATTTTAACACTTCATTGTTATCATAGTTTTAAGTGCCCTTAATGATTTTTGATACCTGTGTCAAAGATCTTATGAAGTTTCATATTCAGATTAAAATAACGACTGGAGAGAAGTATTACGTACAGATAATCCATCATCAGCATGAGAAAAATTTAAGCTATAATTAGAAGCCCATAGCACTACCAAATGTTCCTACATCTCACAGTACAGATGTATTTTTACACCTTCATGAGAATGCATCAAGGATACTACCTACATATTTCATATAATGTATAAATACGTAATTTTATCCTGCACCATAAGAAAAACAACTTATGAAAACCATTACCTTTCTAGTAAGTATTACATTCACAAAGAAAAAATGTGAGAATGGATAAACCAATTAAAATGTGGTAAAATATAAAGAAAGCTCTGAAGACAACAATACTAGTGACAGTGTTTCTGGACTTGGAATAACATTTCTGGTCACACCAAAATGCAGGCAACTGCAGTCAATGCTCATTAATAAATCACTTCTGTGTTTCCAAAATCCAAAAACATTTTAAAGATATTTCAAATGAAAAACAGGTTAAGAAAAAAGTAGATGAAAGACCATGTAATTGAACTCAATGCTGTGAAGCATTCTCATTAGAGAAAAGAAGATTAACCGAGAAACATGGAGAGACAATAAAAAAAACAACTCAAATACATTTAAATTAGGCATGGAAGCAGTTAAAAACGATCCCATTTTCCTGTAATACTTTGACTGACCACAAAGGTTTCATTTAGTATTAACTACATTCTTAATTTGAAGAAATTATTCTGCCTTTTAATATAAAAAGATACATTTAAACGTGCTTCTGCAACCTTCTTTCTGTAGGAATCTAAGCACAAGATATGAATATACAGCCTTATTTGAAGAAACAATCTTCTGTTACTTGAAGAAGTACACAGACTTAACAGAAACCAACAAGGTATTATTTTACCAGTAGTTTCATTTGCTAAATTTTCTGCTTACTGAAGATGATGATACTACAGAGTATAGAAGACTCCCTCAAACACA
Source organism: Cygnus atratus (assembly GCF_013377495.2). Classification (NCBI taxonomy): domain Eukaryota; kingdom Metazoa; phylum Chordata; class Aves; order Anseriformes; family Anatidae; genus Cygnus; species Cygnus atratus. The sequence goes on along the minus strand of NC_066364.1, from coordinate 33,783,428 downwards.
AATACATGGAGGCTAAACTGTTTGAAGAAACATGTATGACCATTTCCCACAATTACTGTCTTAAAATTTCATACACTTTCATGAAATTTTCATTTCCCAAACTGTATTAATATCCACTTCAATTGTTTCACTACTTACTGTTTGCAGATAGTAGGCTTCAGGTGCCACTGTCCCATTTCTGAATTACAGTTATCATCTAAAAGGCCACCATCATCACTACTGTCTTCCTACAAAAGCAACATGTTTACAGGTGTTTAAAAGCTAACGTTTTTAAATTAAATTGATGCAAGAGGAATTATTGCTATACTTTCTATTTTTATTCAAGACCAATAACATCAAGTTTAATAAAGAAGTGTTAGCTTTCACCTACACCATTCATTGTTTGTATTACCAACTTTTAGTCTCATATTGTTTCTCAAATCCATGCTGGAAAGACATGAAGTGAATGGTGCTGTTGTATTTAATGACCACTGAAACTAGAAAAACAAACAAACAAACAAAACAAACAAAAAACCACAACTGACTTTTTTTTAAGTGTTTCTGGCCTAAAAGAGGTGCATCTCCCTGCAGGTTATAGTCCAAATTGTATTGTCTCTTCCTACTGGCTACTAGAACTTCTTCAGCAATTTCATCTATGTTATCTTCTAGAGGAAACAAGACAATATCTGCAAAATCTGCAATGAATTCAGGAGGAAAGCTTGATCCTTCCCCCAGAATCCACCAACTTGGTTCTTTGGGCAAGGGAAATCTAAAGGAAAATTGACATGATTTTACATATTCCAAAACTGACACACCACAAACCTGGGAATATTCTTTAACCTTTTGATTTCAGTATTGATTGCTATGAAGGGTATGTTAGATTCATCAACGAGAACACTAAGTTCTTGTACCTAAAAGGAAACCAGTGATCCATGATTTCTCACCCTGCTATGGAGTTCACTATTACTACCACAGACCGCTGCATTACAGGGAAAGATACGCTTTTCAAAAACAGGAACCAGGAAATCAGCATGATTTGTGCACTTGTGTACTACCACACAGGATCCTATGACTAAAATCCTCCTGTTACACCATTAAGTTTTTATCGTGTCTTTTGCCTAGTTCCTAATACACCTGCTTCTGTTGCAGCCTCAACATCATTTCTGGCAGACATGAAGGTACACTCAGCCTGTCATAGTCTACCAGTTCTATACTTGCTTTGTGTGTTCTAGAAGATATCAGTAACAGCTTTGGCCTGAGCCAAGTTCTAAGCTACACTGCAAGCGAGGAACTTGGCATCTTTTCCCCCCCTCAAGGAACACAGGAGACCATGAGCTTTCTTCACTGCCTTCTGCTACGAAGTACTGAAAGTCACTTCATCAGGATAGAATCAAAGACTATTTATTTGGGCAAGTGACATGACAGCAGGTGGGTTGAGTCTGAAAGCATAGTTAGGTTTCAACAAAAAGTGACGGTTTTTACGTGCACACATACACACACAGACTATTTGGAAGACATCACAAATAGCTGCAGACTTTGCGAAATAACTGCTTTGTCTGGACTCAAAGGTGAAAAACAGATAAATTCTGGACTGTACATTTGAAAGCCTTTGATTCTTTGTTTCAGACAACTTAGAGTCATATACCCAGAACAAGGAACAGAAAGGCCAATTAAGAAGAGCAACTGTTTAACTTCTACCTTGTTCACACTGAACTTACACTGCAGAAGCAACAGGTCTATGAAATCATGCTCTTATACTCAGAAGTGAATCAATGAAGGACAACGAATGATCAGAGACTTCCCACATCTCTACAATCTAAAAGTCTTCAACTTGAAGAACACTACTTGACTATAAACCCACATTGTTTATATGTGACTAGGAGAAACAATGACTAAATGCAACAGAAGAGTTAACACCTACTTATAAATGCATCCATTTACACCAAAAAATGTAGCTATAAAAATAAGAGTAACTTGCTCTTGGGTATACTGGTAAACATGGGGGTTGGGGAGATTAGAGAGAGTTGCTGACTTTCAGAGTTTACACTAAAATCATCGTATAATATTGTCATAATGCACAAGACCCACACAACATTAAATGCAGGATCAGAACAGCAGTTTCCTGCTGAACAGTTTAATGAACACATGTTCAATCCTCTCCCGTTTGCTAGTTTCCAAATTTTTGTAAGGTAAACAGCGCTTTGGATTTGACATTTGTAAAGATAATTAGCTTTAGACAATGCACATTTACAATGTATATAAAAGCTTTTAAACTACCCATTGAAAATGAAACACAACAGTCTGCCTTTCCCAGATAAAATTGCTAAACACTTTACCTGGTTATCTTGGTCTTCAGAAAAATCTATTAACTCATCTTCATTTAGTTTACTGCCATCAGCTGAGTCTTCACTGTAGTTTAGCCTGATTTTGTGCAATCCATCTGTATCAATCACAGACAGTAATATATTTAAACATCGAATGCTACATATCATTGAAGACCAAACTAATTTTAAGTACCTGAGTTGCTCACAATAACTGCTCTACAGCTGACAAGCAGTATTTTATTCATGTAAATAATAGAAAAAACTTTTCCCTTTGGGTTTAAGTAATACAGCAAAGATTATTCCTTATTTTGTGAAACGCTTAAAAAGTTCCAATAACCTAGACTAAAATACACCATGAAATTACCACTGTAGTTCCATCAGGCCTTTACAACAATAACTGGTCCTGCTACCAAAAGAGGAAGTCTCATTCTGTCCCTAAGTAGTTCTCCTTGCCTTTGACACAAAATATATCCACACACAGTGGACCAGGCTGAGAAAGTCAGCCAAAAGCTCAGTATTTTTAATTTGAATGAGTTCCTTGGTCAGATTTGCAGTGCAGTTTTATGATGACTTCTGCTGGTACAAGGCAGATTGGGAACATGCTGCTAGGAAGGGCAAAATGCAGGATCAGCTCTTCTGGGAGCAACAGATATGAAATGTTTGTGAAACTTCACTGTTTGCTACATAAAAAGAATATATCTGCAAATTCACTCCCTACATCTTTACATATTTACTCGTGTGGGAAACTATCAGAAAATAAAAAGAACAATTAATGTTATAGCTAAACCTGTGAAGGATGCAAACAGACAGCTACAGGCTCTTCAGTCCTCCTATACTACCGTACAAGTCTTCAGAACAGCTTTTGAAGGGAAAAGTAATTAACTATGTGAAAATAAATGATAAATGTATAACTCATGCCAGCAGAACTTCCTAAGAACTAACTTCCTAAGAAAACTTTTCTTAGGAAAGGGCTGTATAATATATCTAAACAAACACAAAAATGAAAATGTTGGTTCTGGTGTCACTGAAGGACCTATTAGTTACTAAAGCAACCCAGAATTTTTCTGTAAGAACAGTAAATAGGGCAAAGAACTAGCTAACAAAGTCGGAGAAGATCTGCATTTGAAGTTGAACTAACAGTCTGGAATGAGGTTACCAGTGGATTTCCATAGGGACCAACTTGGGAATTAATCTTATTCGGTGTCTTTGAAAAGACCTCAGCACAGAAAGTAGGCCACACTAGTGTGACTTACTGCTGACAGTCCTAAAAAATAAGAAATGGTATCAAGAATAATCACAGATCACACAAAAAGAACTGGATAACCTTCCTACAATAAAAAGTGGGGAATTAGTTAAGTAATAAAAAAATATATATTTTGGATGATCTCTTCGAAGTTATTTTGGCATCAACTTCTACTGATATACAAGTCTGACACCACAAATTAGTCTGAGATCAAGATGTTTAAGCTCCCATGTATAGTAAGCACCTAGGGTCTCACAATATGCAGTGGAGACCTTAATCAGAGCAGAGAGCAACTCAACTGACCAACTCACTTATAGTTCACTGACTATACTATGAAAGAGGCAGCTGCTGCCTTTTGAGATATCTTCAGGTATCTAGCACATAGCTTTGGCAGTCAAGAGTTAGGACCCATACCCTTCTAGAACAACAGCTGAAGACTGAGCAGAATATTGAAGGCCTGCAACCCCATCTTCCATCTGATATAATGGGAGTTAGGTTTGCAGTGCATCTAAATTTAATTGCTGTAGTGTCAACTTTGAATTGAATCTCTCTCTTAAACCTGGACTGGGACCATTACCAACGTCTGCACTGATCACATGGTGCATCATCTGCCAAAGCTGAGCAACAAAGTCTGAGTGTTTCAGTTTTTGACAGAATGACCATCAGCCCGCCACCAATACAATGCAGCCATTAAAAAGAAAGAAATGCTATCCTAGCAAAAATATATTTGATAAAGAATGTCCTCACTAATTACAGACAAGGAACAATAGTAACAATAGTAGCATCCAAGGCAGGTGAGACCATATACAGCAGCAATATCAGACTGCGATAATCACGTACAGAATGAAAAAAATCAATCCAAACAACAACTCCCCACCTATCTCCCTGTAAGAAGAGAAACAGAGCTGCTAGTAGTGACAATGTTACCACAAAAGAAGAATAAACTAGCCAGGAATAAATTTAGATTAGAAAGTGGGAAATCATTTACACCCAAAGATACTGGATGTAATGGCCTGCAGTATACAGATTAGACCATATGATTAATAGTCTTTTCAGACCTTGTACTATAAACTACACAATTATTTACTATGTGCAAATTAAGTCAGTAGGAATGTTATCAGTGCCTGACATAGAAGTTTTCTCACGACCAGCTGTTTTGTACTCTATGCCTCACGGGAAAACAAACTGTGAGCAGAGAAAACAACCTTTTCCCAATTCCTTCATTTGTCTTTAAAATTATGTCAGCTCCTTTGTTCGCTTTTGTACAAATGCTATTCCAGATGACTAAAACTACTGCTGTCAGCCTCCACAAAAGTGATGCATGGAGGAAGCCTCTCTAAATGTAACACGGAAATCACATGACTGAATTTTTTTTCTGTTGTTTTCTTCTCAGTCTTTTTGCATGCCTTCCAACAGAACATTAGAGAACTTGTTGAAGTAAAACCTCAGACTCTAGAAGACAATGGAATTAAAGTTCCTCATGATCTTAATTCAGCTGCCCCATGCATATATATTATGAGGGTTCATGGTCAAAGGATCAGCAACTACTGTTCTTTCCCTAACAATTCCAGTCTCATCTGATGCAAATTAAGTGACATTTAGAAAATGATTTTGTGTGAGAAAACAATCTGACAAATTCGTCAGATTTGGGTAAATTGTTTTCTCTCCAGTCTTATGCGATGAGAGATGAACACAGAAACTTCTTACACAATGGCTGTAAATTACTTACATTGCCAGCCTTCAAACTTGAGCCACAAACTACTCAACTTTCAATGTTTACACAACTGCAAATGTAGTAACAGATGTGAAGCTTCCAAATTTACATTAAAATGTGTGTTTTTACAATTACATACCCATAGACTGGCTAGCAGTTGTGAATTCACCCTGTATACCGTTTTCATCTGGAGTCCTATGGTCAAGTTTATGGCATGCTAATTCCACAGTGTTAGGTTCTTCCACATCGCTGTCTATTTGACTTAGTTTTTTGAAGCCACTTTTTCCCCTACAAGGACTTCTTCTACAACACGAAGACTCACTGTCCTCTGTTTCAGTGTTTGGGTCAATTAAAGCTGTATTATACTTTTTGGTCAACGTCTTCTTTGCTGTAGACTTGGAAGGCGAGTTTTGGGTATCGAACTCATTTGGCAAAGGAGATGGTGTGTTGCTTTCTCCATCCGAAGAGGAAGATTTTATCTGCGTTGCAGCACTTTCATGATAGTGGGGATTTGGTTCATATTTGGGTTTTTCTAAACCAGGAAAACAGATGACAGCCAAAAACCAGTGGGCACTGCAAAGGAAAAAATACATTAATAACCTGCAATTACATTAATATTCAGTGTTAAACTTGAAGTTGGTAAAAGCAAACAAAAACGTTGTGCACATACAAGCACACAGAACTGAAGCCTGTTCCCCATAATCAACAGACTGCAATAGCTGTTCACTTTCCTGTGCAGGTTTTACTTGAACATTCAGTTTTCTTTAAAGGGAGGATCATTCCATGCCAGCAGTCACCAAAATACGTATTAACATGATGCAGTTAGTTGAGAACAGGTGCTGTCTAAATATTATTTCCATTTGTTGACAGTTTACACATCCTCCTCCTCCTTTGAATTAAAGCTTAATTCTTTTCAAATGTTTTCTTTATCACAGCGTTAATTAGAGGCTGTAGAGGTCATGTTTTGTGACTGTATAAAGTTTTCTAAAAATTCACCACTGACAGTAAAAGTAGTTAGGTCAATGGTACAACTGAGTTGCCCAAATTCTTCCACCTGTGAGATTTTCTAGTTTTATATGACACTTCCCATTTTAAAAGCAATCCTGCCACCAGTGAAGAAAAAGGGGGAGAAAAGAATGTGTGTAATGCTATCAACCACAACACAACCCTGTCGTCTTACTCACCCTTCACAGAACTACAAGGAAGAAAATTGCCATTCTAACCCTTTCAGGATCAAAACCAGTCATATCCCCCAAACCAAATGAAGACAGGAAATAAGTTTTGCCCCAGCTCCTTCCTTATCTTCTTACCACTTCAGACTTGACTTATTTGCCACTCAATCAGAAATGGAACAGCAGGTAATTCAGGTATTGTGGCATTGCAAGTAAATATATACTGACCCTATTTAGAAATTTTCTGAAGGTCCTCTAATTTCCTACAGCACATAACAAAACAGAACCGAGCTATGTACTATGCAGATAAAGCCATGTTTCAATATGCTTTAGAAAAATGAAAAAGCAGTAGCTAAAACGCACATCTGATCTATTAAAAAATTAGTCAGATGATTATGAGTCTGAATTCCATCAAAAGTCAGTGGCAGTTCAAGTAAACAGCTTTTGAAAGCAACACGTTAAATATTGAGGCATTTTGTCTTGAATGATTCACCACACCTAGTAAATGAATTTATTAAGTATTGCCAAACCTTGGAATTTGAGCATATCCTATTACAAGATATGCTTTATGTACCAGTTATGTAAATAGAGTAGCAAATTAACCTGTATTTGAAAAGAAAATAGCTTGCAACTTTTAAAGGAACAAGCTATTTCCACTGCAGACTTGAACAAAAATATACTCCCAAAAATATTGATGGTCAAGCCAGCCATTCTGTTCTTAAATTAGTTCTCCCCTACATTCATCCTGGCCACCTCCACTTACTGCAATTCTTTGAACTTTTCAGGTGAACCCACATTCCTTAAACTAATGGTTGTGGGAGAATCTAAAAGACTTTATAGAAGTAGATGCTGAAGTTAAGCAACTCCAAAAAAAGTATTTCTAGCATGGTCTCCTAAAACAAATGCCAGAATAAACAGCCATGTCCTAAAAGAAAGAAAACATTGTTCTAAGCAGCACAAGAGAAGCACTATCAAGAGGAACCATTAGCAGTATTCCTATGATGTGAGAGAAGCTCTCAAGTTTTTCTCAAATCCTAGAATAACTTGTCTCATGGACTACTCAATTCAAGACACAAAGAAGAAAAGAAACTGAGATTGGTTCTCAACGACTAATTTACCACAAATTCAGGTTTGAGACAGTTAATGAATAGTAATGGATGCAGACCTCTCACTGGAAGCAAAGAAACTCTTCCGTACATTTGATGAGATGTTGTATCACTCAGAAAAAGTTCTGTTTGCAAGGACTAGTTACCAGCATTAAAACAGGTGACAAAATCCTGAAAAAATACCTGCAGTGCTGCAATGCATTGAGTCACAAACACTGGGAGACACTAGACAACTACCCTAGTCAAAGCATGCTCACAATCAAGGCTGTATGTGAGTTACATAATCACAATCTATCAAGACAAGGAATGAACTGATGGAAGAATTGTTAAACCAGATTAGTTTGCACATACAGATGGCCTGGCAAAGGCAGGTTGAAAAAATTCTGAAAACATGGTTGTCCAAAAATACATGGAATGGCACATGCTTTGCTCTCTGCACACCACTGGCTCTCCATCTTCACCACTGATTCTCTGTGCTCCTGGTGTATTTGTTAATCCCTGAAAGCTATGAGGCAATAACCAGATTACAAAAAAAACTAGGCAGCTAACCACCCAGCAGCTGGAAGTTCTATTCTACTGAACATGCAGCATCTGAACGTGTCCATTTGTGTCAACACGAAGTGTGATAGTCCTCATTTTGCAAGCGAGGAAGAGAAGCATGGGGAAATTGCGTAACACGAAGTCACAAGAGGGAGCTTCTGAAAAACCTGCACCTTAGCACAGGCCTTAGGTCCCATCCCACAGCCTTCATCTTAAGACATGCAAATCTGAAAGACTGCAGACTAAGAATGCAACTAATATACAAATCAACAACACAAGTGTATTAAAAATGATGTTTTGCAACATTTTTGTGGTTTTACACAAAAGCAAGGTTTCACAGTCCTATTAACAGATGAAGTCCAGGAGCAATGTATTTTATTACACATTACATACACAGCAACAGAATGCTACATGAGACTGTAACTTACACAAAACAGGGTCTATACCACATTTGCTAACCAGATCAGAAATCCTTCGTATTTTTTGCCAATTAAACTATAGAAATCTAGAAGAAGCAAAAACCAACACTGCTATTTATTACCTCTTTTGTTACCAGTATGTTTAATTTTAAAAATAAAATGTTCTGTATCAGAGAAGCTATGATGCACCTGAAGTGGTATTTAAGTAAATAAAGATAAAAACAGGATTTACAAGTCAATTTAACATAAATAGCTGTGTATCAACGTAAGAAAGACGTTTGCAATAAAGTAACCAGCTTTAATGAAATCTTGAAATATTTTTTGACCTGAGAGCTAAGCTGACTCCAGCTGTCTACTCTTGAGCAGCACTGAAGCACAAGAAGATATGAAAAAGAGTAGTCAAATATACAGTAGCCTAGTAAAATATTGCTATTCTTCTGTGTCATGGCAATATATGAAAGGAGACAAAACTTATCAAATGAGGAGCTCTGTTATTAGGATAGATGCCTAGAAGCCTTCATACTTGCTGCTTTTTGTTTCCTGTCCCAAACAGCTCCCTATTTCTCTGTCCTGCAATACCAATTAACAATCATTCATGAAGGAAGTATTTCACTGCTGAATCATTGTTTATTTCCTAAATCAGCTCCCTCCCCAAGAAAAGTTTAGCATTTTTTTCCTCAAAACTGAGTGCAGGGTTTTGGGGGATGGGGAAGTGACATGTTTGAGAGGAGATAAAGTAGCAAGGTGCATCCAAGAAAAATAGTAGCTGCTAGTAAGAATAAACTAAAATTTAAAAGGTAATATGGAAGATTTAAGCTTTTGTTACCAGGAGGCAGGTCAAAAACAAAACAAAAACACAAGAACACCACCTTCTCACACCCTTGGTTTTTTTATGCTCTGCAATGTTCTTGCAGTACATTTTTATTAGCATTTCAGTTTGGATCAGGAAACTGCTTTTGAAACAAATGTCCTAATTGTCACCACTTAACCAAGTTTCAGTTGACAGTGTAAGACAGTCCCAAAACGTGTGAACAGGATCATTTCCAGATGCAACTAACCCTAAAGATGTACTCCAAGAGTACACCTGTCATGCTCAAACCACTACCAGATGAGTCCATGAGACCAACCTACTCCAAAGTACAATCCTGTGACTGACATGAGAGGAAGATGGGAAGGAAAATATATAATAAAATCTAAGGCAACTAAAATTTAAATCACAGACCCTTCAAATTTCTGGTACTTAAAGCTTCAGAGGGAGAGGTGGTAAGGATTAAATTTGCAGTAGATAGGAGGAATGTCACATCTCTAGTCATTTTCATCATGTACGGACTGTCTGTCTTCCTATCGCTGTACAGAAGTCATAGCATCTCAAAATCCAAGCTTAGTGTTTGTGAACAGCTTTGTAAGAGATTTACTTGGGATTTTATAACAAAGAAAGATCTATGGTGAGTTACATCAAAAAAACTTTAAAGTTGACCTCAAAATTCAGAAATTTTTCCTCCCACCGCACAACAGCATGGTATTTAGATAAGTTTCTTTGAAGAACTTTTAATTAAAAAAATGTTCTTTGAATTTGCATAAGATCAGTTTGTTTTGCCTATGAAAACATCAGTTACAATTCTGTCCTTTTTTAAAATGGATTTTTATTATTAAATATCTTTAAAATGCAGGAATTTAACTTTCCTAAATATTTTGGCTTAAGGACTGCTTGGATTCATTTCATGAAACGTAGATATGTGTTTGTGACAACTTGCCCTGATGTCAAGGAAAGCAAGCATCATTAACAATCCTTAACAATTATTAGAATGCAAACCGTCTGCTTCCTTACTCAAGGAAAACATCGGGACAAAGGGATATAAAGGAAAATAATAAAAAACCCTAATACAGGGCTTTAGACATTTTAAATTATATTTTTGTCCAATAGGTTTATTGTAACTAGAGGATGATGTTAACTATACCAAAGAGATCTAATTAGAAAAAGTAAAGACCGAAAACAAGCAAACTCAAAAGTTACTGACAACAGTTTAGAAGAATGAATGCTAAAGAAACAGAGAAAAACCTGGAAACACTATTCAGAAAAGTTAATTTTTGCTTAGTCTTTATATTGCCAAATATTTCTTATACTATTTCAGTGTGTCACGTTAAGATTTTGTTTTTATCGTTGTAAAGAGATGTTTATTCTCTTCATTTTGAATTTCAAGTCACACTACAACATAACTTTCTATTTTAGAACTACAAAGCTTAAGCTTTTAGCACGTATATCTGGTAATAAGGTATGGCTACTTACGCTTCATTAAGAGGAACAAAAATGAAATCTTTCTCAAAAATGTCAACATGACGTGTCCATGTTTTTACTCGCCCATGTCGTTTTTGTTGTATTCTGCAAGAAGAAAGCCAAATGTGATTTGTAGGGTGATTTATTTTCATTGAAAGACTGCCTTTCCATATATTTTCACATTAACAGTTTCTTAGGATTTTTAAGACATATTCTATATTTGATATAGGTGTGGATCTTTCCTAGAGTTCTGCTGGCATCATACTGTCATTAAGGATTTTATCTCTGTAACACATCCGTTCTTGTAGTCCTCCTTGTATTCAGCTCTTGGTAATATGTACTTATCAACAGACTTACGAGAGGTTTGACGTTTCATGAATATTTCTTCTTTCTCTTTGATTAAGGCGTTTATAGAAGAATGAACTGAACACATGTATTCTATCAGCATCTTCCTTTTTTAGTTTTTCAAGTACCAAATACCTGATTAGTTTAAAACAAAATGAAAAAGTCAGAGGTGTTAATTCGAAGTATTTATGAGTACAAAGTTCTGCCAACACTAGTACCACCCCCACCAAATTGTTTCAGCCTCTCATGAAACTGAAATAGCTATAACACTATCAGGGCTAACTAATCACAGGAACTCATTAATCCAATATCTGTGCCAGTATTTAAAGGTATTAAGCGATATGCTCAAGCAACAAGTTGTTTTGCTGCTGCTCTGTTTATTTTTATATTATGTCAAGTAAACAATTTTTCAATGAGTTTGTTACATAGACAGACAAATATTTTTTAACTGAGATACTAAATCTCCAAACACTCCCCAGACTTTTGCAGTAGTTTTCTTGTCACCTCTAAATTATTTCAATATACTGAAAATTACACACACACACACCTTATGCATAGCATAAACAGAGCAGGCATATAACAATTTAATATGCTTCTAACATCTGTGGCATCAGTGACACCAAAAGACTAATTTATGTATTATGTTAATCAAAACAAACGAGGCTCTAAGGAACACAAATACTCTGGGGAAAAAAATAACTGAACTTAAAAAGGCATTTTTCCGTCTTTAGTTCAATTTCCTCTTCAGATACAAAGCGATTTTAAGGAACCTTTTTTCCAAGTGAGAACAATGTCACCATCAAAACCAGGACAGGACATGAACCAGAATTTCTTGCAAAAACACAAAACAATCCTTAAAATCAGAATTACATGTAGCTGGATACCAAGTGTTATCAAATGACCTATGAAGTGTTAATGTCAGAATTTTTCAAGTTTCAAGGTAAAAGAACACTAAAAACCAGTTTGAAATAAAAACTTACTTTAAATAAAAATCAATAATAACATCATTTAAAAATTCTCCTTCATTTAGACAGTGGAGGTCTTCATTGGTCACAGAAATGCCACCTTTAGCTGGTGGAGGTGGATAAACTATCAACCTAGAACAAAAAATACATTTAATAATAAATATGAAATGCAAAATAATAATACTAATCAGAAAATTGTTACAGGGCAAAGAAAAGTATCTTACTTTTCTATGGGACCAATAAATACTGTATGTGGTTCTCCAATTTCTTCTTCATCATCAAAGTATAACTGTTTATTTCGCTGCTGCACTTTGGACTCAGAAGCAACCTTACAAGAATGAAGCCAATGTTAAATTGTATACTGTGCTCAAATTTATCAAAAAGACAGTAAAGCTTTGAAAATCCAGATGTAAGATTCATTGCTTTTGAGACGGACTTCAATTTTCTTTTCCTTTCCTAGTTCATTTATTACAGTAATGTCTGTACTCATTTCTTGCAGAACCACAAAACTCTCAAATTCTTTAAGAGGTAGTTTTGTTTAAAGAAAGCATTAATTAAATTTAACTATAGAACTGCAACTTAATTTCTCATTTGAAACATCAAAATTTTACCAGTATATGAGCTTGGAAACAATTATGTTGTCTAATTATACTACAAACTTCTCATCCCTTAATCATTTTAAATGATATTATTTGTGGACCAGTGTACAAACTTATAAACAATGTAAACATGCTAAAAAGTATCATGAATGCAGTTTTCCAGCGCCTCATACCCCACAATGGACCAGTCTGAGAATCCTTATTATAAAGCCAGCAGAAATTCTCAGAATTTTTTTGTTTGTTTAGTGACTAGCACACTATCTTTAGTATATTTCTAACCCAAATAATATAATGACTTTGTTCTAAAATAGACAAAAATAATTACATTTTTTATTTTGTTTTCCCTATGAGAAGGGCTTCCTTTAGAATTGTCTTCCAAGCACTTAGTAAATGCAACAAGCCTGCCATTGGCTTCTTCAAAGGAAATTCTCACAAAGAAGTCAGAAATATTATTTCTAATACCAATGTCGGTAATTATTTTTTCAAATATTGAATTTGCATGAGGATCAAGGCCAGTTTCAAAAATCAGAATTATATACTGTTCTTCTTGACCTAAAACAAAGCAGAGAAAAAATTATTCATTTAGTAACAAAATAATGTGTCACAGTTACAAAAAAATTTCAAAGAACCATAGGCCAACACATGTATGCTTTCATCTGACAATACACAATTATTCAGACAGACTGATGGAGTAACTACCAATCCCTTCTACCTACGTTTGCAAAAAGTGTACATTCAACTTCTGCCTTTAGGAATATGAAGTATTATACCTTGTACATAAAGCACATACTAAATGCAAAGCCAAAACATATTTTGAACTAAGAACTTCTCTGCTTACTGACATTAAGACTCTGTTAACAATACTTCTTTTTCTTATTACAGTTCTACGCTGCCATTCCAATACAGTTGCAGAAATTACATATCCAGCATAATTTCCTGTCCATACAGGGAAACTGCATGCACTAACTTCTCCTAGGTCAACACTGTAAGAAGTCTACAGGAGGTCTCTCAAAAATCAACAGATACATTCATCTATGGAAATGTATTAGGAAAGAAGTATTTTAAGAATGTAGATGGGCTTTTGTGGCCTCAATGATTATTATAAGAATGGTTTGCAAAAAGACAGAGGATGAGCATGAAACATATGTAACAGAATAGAAATACAGTCATTTCACGTATTCCATTATATTCATTTCAGATATTTTTAAATATTAAATATTTATCCATCTACTTAGCCCCCTATACAATATTTTATTTTAGAAAATGTTCTGCCTGTTTTTCTCCTGCTTTCTGATAGATGTAACTGCAAAAGAGGAAGGGGGAGGTGGGGAGGGAGGGAGGAAGGGGGAGGGGGGGAGGGAGGGAGGAAGAGAGAGAGAGAGAGAGAGAGAGAGAGAGAGAGAGAGAAGGAGAAACCGCGTATGAGACCCCATGATTCAGGGGGGTAGATTCATGGTCCTAACCTGATCCAGAAGGCTATGCTGTAACACACTATTGCTTTTGAAAATTTTACACGTAAAGATTATTACAGTATGCAAGCCCAGAGGTCCTCAGCCTTTTAGTTAAATAGATCATAACAATCATACTTACAAGGGTACCCAGCACTGACATCTACGTCAGATCTTTCAGACATCAGATTCTTAGAAATAGCGACAGGTTGAAAAAAAAAATCTACTTTAACTGAGGGTAGCACGCATTAAATCCACTGCTTAGAAAAATAAATTGAAAAGAAAACAAAACAGAACAAATAAAAGGTGTATTTTTGAGATGGTGTTTCAAGACTTAGATGGAAAAGTAAGCATGGTGCTTTTTTCAATAGTGGATACAGAACTGTACGCTGCACGCTACTAGCACGAAGTTCTAATAAAATTACGCTTTCTTATTCTAGACACATAAGATTTGAGTACATAAAACGTAAAAAAGCCTGGGATGGCGATTTCACAAAAGAAACACTTATTTTTCTCTGATCAGATTTTTGGTTACCATAGCAACAGAAATCTCTTAAGGCTCTTTGATTCACTGGCAACCAGTTTTCCTTTTTAAAAAGTATGAATCTTAACAAGGAAGTAATTTAAAATGTCCCTCTGATCAGAATCTGCAACCCCTTCCACAGAAGAAGGGAGCTCATCAACTACAAGAGAGTAACCCTGCTTTCAGGCCCTATCATGTAAATGAACCAAAACCTCTCTACCCCAGGTGAATATTATGGGAACAAAACACCATCCCACTCTCTCTCATGCTCTTTTGGTACAGTGGCTTAGCTTCAACAGGTTAGCCTGGCCTACACCTTGACCAGAAGTTGGGGAACATGAGTTGGATCAATCAGCTGTTGTACAAATACTACCTCTTCACATCATCTGAAAAATAAAAAAGGCAGTAAGCCCCTAAGAAGAATGACTTAGGCACCCAGATATAGGACTAACATTCAAGCTGCAGATTCCAGTCTCATGTAGCAGGCTAACTCAGAGCTGCATGGACCTGTTCTGTAAGAGAAGAGTTTCAGACACACACGCAACCCTTTCCTATTCTTAACTAAGCATGTTACCTGGTGTGAAAACAGTTCTTTAGCAGTCTACCTCCAAATTCACTGCATACAGAATTTAGATGTCTAACTGGGTTTTGGGAACTAGGCACCTACACAATGTTGCTTACACAGCTATGAATTCAGGCTTCAAGCAATTACATTGCTTGGAAAGCAAATAGTAACTGTGTTATCATAAGGCATTCATAAATATCAAGGACTATAAAGCAGTTGGGTGCAAAAACTAGCTCAGAGCCATAGTCTCAGCGGAAAAAAGGCTTGCAGTGGTAGAGCGAGAAAGGCTGAGAGATGTGGAAAGGGAAGTATTTCTTCCTGAGGTCCCTCAGGAAGCTTTTCCGTTGTTCACTTGCGAACACCTGTGTTTGCCTGCTGTCAAAATCCCTGCTACCAGGATTGTTTCTGGCATCCCCTTACATGCTCTCTAACTATTTTTGTAGCTGTAAGGAGTGTTAAAGTTCCTACTTTTATAAAGGTGGATGAGGTTATTCTAACTGTATTCTGTCGTGGAAACACACAATAGTGAGACTGTTGAAGGAGTTCTTCCTCCATTTGAACATATCATGCATGTGTTAAGCTGAGTGCAAGTATAAATAACCACAAAACTTAACCTAAAGAAAAGGCTATTTAAGGGAAAAGGACTGTAAGCTAATTAAAAAATAGAGTGTATATTAACATGCTAGACCTTTGAGGAAAACGATGTTGAAATTAAATTAAAAATACATGAAGACAATCCACTTATTTTCCAAGCAGGTATTTGTCTGTATCAGAATATCACTACAATCATATGGGGAAAAAAAATACACAAACCCACACAAATTTCTACTCAAACTGAGGCCTGTAAGCAGAACAGAACAGAAAGCGGAGGCAAGTATACCAAAAGCAGTCATAAAAATATGAAGGCCCATATAAAAAAGTTATAGTAATACAAATACATGCCCATATACAAAAGAAAAATAGTTGATTAAAATTGATTTACTTACTGTCTCCTTTACATTCGTACCAGACATTATCTTTACTCATTTTCAGCTGGTCTCTTAGGCTACTACAGGTTGATGGTACTGTTTGTAGAAAAACTACTGGCAATTTTCTTACACTACACCATTCACATTTGGTAAGTTCTGAAGTTTTCAGGTTGATCTCTCGAGTATCACTGTCCGATTCTAGAAGAAAATCATGAAAAATATATCAAAACCTAGTCAAAATATATAGATTTCCTTCATAATTCCCCCCTGGATTTTAACAAGAATTCAGAGCATGATCATTGACTTTCAAATGAAGTTTTAATTTCTTCTCACCCACTTTAATTTAGTCCTTATTCCACAGAAAAACGGTATCTCCAGTATCATTTAAATTTGCAAATATTGCTATGACACATTTTATGACAGGTTTGTAAAGTTGCTTCAAAGATTTATCTTTGTCCAATTTCCTTATGAAAAATAACTTTAAAATGAAAAGAATAAAATACATGCAGAGAAATAATCTAATTGCCCATGGAAATAAAGTCCTGCTCTCAACTTATCACTAAAAAAAGAGAAATGCAGCTATGTAGTAAGTTTTTAACACATCTGATGCTGCAAATGCCAATATTGAGTATTTCGTGGGTTTTATTGAATTATAAAAATTGAAGGAAAAATACGGGAAGTCAGAATTCCTTCAACTTTTTTTCTTCACCAAATTCAAAGCCAGTAATTTTTTCTAGATCAGAAAAATGGTTAATGGGAGTCACTTAAAGCTTTAGTTAGCAGAATCTTCTACCATTCTATCACATGGTTAATGGCAACCTCTACCCGAGTAACTATATCCCTGAGGGAACAATACCTAGACAGGATAGAAGGAAAAATGGAACCAACATAAATTCCTTCTAATAAACAACCAGTGCAACGAAGTCCCCCTCCTCTTCCTTTCCAAATAAAAAGGGAAGAGACACAGCAGGGAACTCCTGAATAAACTAAGACCTTTCTTAATTTCTTGTATTTTATGACCCAACAGATGGTGAGTAAAAATTAGTTAAATGGTTACAACCTAAAAGACTTAATTTGCATGACCCTGAACAAGCTGCATAAAACCAGATTCCTCTTTTTTATTTTGTTAAAGACGTATAATTGCTTTCTACCTTACCATTATTAACAGTTCTTACTAATTATTAGTGGCGGGCATCTGAACTCTTTCCCTATCCTTATTTTGGTGTTTGAGCAGCCAATGTGCAGCAGCAGCCCTTTACATCCTCCCTTCGTGCTGGCAAATGAATTCATTCTCCCATATTGGATAGAAAGGGAGCCTGCAGCTCAGCAGTTATCCACACTGAAGTATTCAGTGCAGACTGGAAGTGGTGGCCCCTAAAGCTACTGCTGAGCAAAGCAGCTCCCCTTTCCTTCTAAACCTCCCCTACCCCACTAGCTGGAGAAGCAGCAGCCCAGCTCTGGGTCAGACTGCAGCAACCACATTTCATTCAAGACGACTGGGCACGATTTATTACTCGTAACAGTACTTTTTCATCTCATCAGGCAAAGAGCAGCAGAAATATGTCCTACATGGATCTAACTAATCCATTTCCTTGCACCGACTCTCCTTTATCTCCCTGGAGACTAACATATGAGACAATCAAGCTAGCAGGTAAATGAAGGTTTATCACAGAATCCCCAAATAGTCAAGGCTGGAAGGGACCTCCGGAGATCATCTGGTCCAACTCCCCTTGATCAAGCAAGGTCACCTGAAACTGCTTACCCAGGACCATGTCCCTCCACTACCTCTCTGGGCAACCTGTGCCAGGGCTCAGTCACTCTCACAGAACAGAAGTGTTTCCTGAACCTCCTGTGTTTCAGGGTGTGCCCACTGCCTCTTGTCCTGGCACTGGGCACCCCTGAAGAGAGCCTGGCTCCATCCTCTCTGCATCCTCCCTTCAGGTATTTATTAGACATTGATAACATCCCCCTGAACCTTCTTTTTTCCAGGCTGAACAGTCCCAGCTTTCAGCCTTTTCTCATGGCAGAGATGTTACAGTAACTTTATCATCTTGGTGGCCCTACGTTGGACTCCCTTAAGTCTGTCCATGTCTCTTTTGTTCTGAGGAGCCCAGAACTAGACACAGCACTCCAGGTGGGACCTTACCAGTGCTGAACAGAGGAGAAGGATCACCTCTCTTGACCAGCTGGCAATATTTTGCCTAATGTGTCCCAGGATGCCATTAGCTTTCTTTGCTGCAAAGGCACATTGCTGTCTCATGGTCAACTAGGTGTCCACCAGGACACCCAGGTCCGTTTCTGCCACGCTGTTTTCCAGCTGGGTGGCCCCCAGCATGAACTGTGTGCCTGGGGTTGTTGCTCCCCATGTACCGGTCTTTACACTTCTCCTTGTTGAACTTCGTGAGGTTCCTATCAGCCCATTTTTCCAGCTTGCTGAGTCCCTCTGGATAAATGACTGTAAAGAGTTCTCCCTCTTTTCTAACAAACAACAGAATAGCTTTCTAAGATTGGGCCTGTAATACCTCTTCCTCTGTAGTAATACTTCAGTTTTCTCTTTCCTCAACGCACACACTTTCCTTAATTAGGTTCATTTCACTTCCAACTTTCATAGGTAGCCCAAAGTAACAACAATTCTAACTTAAAACTGGATTCACCCCATTTAACCAAGGCACACTTCTAACCATGTCCAGATAGAAGGCCCTTGCCAAAACATGACCTGCTCAGTCTTTGGAGAAATCTCTCTATCCTTGCAACTGTGTCTGCATTACAGTTGAGAATACTGAATTGCAACTCTTTTATGTAAAAGGAAGACTTACCTACTACTCAGATAAAAATTTAAATTACATCCATTCTTTTACCTTAATATAGGCATCTTATAACACATTTCACCATAAACAATTCAACCTGTGTACTATATTTTCCTGTAACACCGATACATGATAGACAACAGTAGTTATCACTAAAGGCAATGTGAAAAGTTATTTTACTATTTAGAAATAGAAAGCCGCTTCCTTGAAATGCCGATTGGGAATTGCAGAAAACTGACAAAGGATGTAGAGAGCATTTTGAGAATTTGACGTGTTTATACACACAAAAATCAAACTCAGGGCAGGACACTACTGCTGTTCGTACAGCTGTTCAAAACATTTGCCTCTCCCTGAAAAAGCATGACCAACATAATCAACCTCAAGAAAAACAAAATATTTGGTGTCATTTTTATTTCAAGACCTTAACTTGTATCAGAACAAATCATGGTATGATTACGTTAACAGATATGGAGCAAGGAATACACCCACCCTCCTACAGATGAAAAACTAAAAAAGAAATAAAAAAAAAATGGAAAAGCGCTAAATGTTCCAATTAACCCAACATTTAAGGAGTCTCCATTTTTATTCTATTGAAGGATCAAGTCACACTGAAATAACTTCACATGCAGATGCCTGATAGACACGTTCTACCAATTTTAGTAGGTTTGAGTGGTTAATGCAGTTAATGCATGAAAAAAACAGTAGTAACTATACATCTATATCTCAGATGCAACAATCACCTAACTGAGAAAAGTGTACACTTATTTTTACAGGTTGTGAAAGGCAGCTTTTAGCATATGATATTAATTACAAAAACTAATGGCTACCTTTTACAAATATCAAAAGGCAAACTGAGCTAGGACCACATTTTTAAAAAAAGAAAACAGAGAAATAATTGTAAGCTCGCCATTTCCTAAACAATGGCGCTGTATTTCTTTCAGTAGCATGAAATATACAAGCTATACGCTAGAGAAAAAAGTTTAAAGGGAGATATACACAAGAAAGGTGTAAGACACCTGTGTACTTTTTACTCCCTATTTATGCATTTGAAAAAGAAGAACTCAAAGTAATAAAAGGTAACATGCTTCACAGGAGGTTTTTCTTGCCTGTGGTTTTTATTAACCGTTTTAATGAAGATCTCTGCCAATCACCACAGCTCTTCAACTAAGTTGAGGGGGAAGAACTAATAAGCCCATTTGCATGCTCACCACAAATTGCTAATTCCCATCTGTGGATTTTCTTTCTGTCAGTAGGTAGAAGAGATAATGCAAAATTGTTTTGCCTTTATTCACCAGGCAGCTCAGCTCAGATTTATACTCTAGATTATTATTTTTTTTCTGATGATTACCAGCACAGAATATAATTTATTAAACACAAAGAAAAACCAGAATTGACATTTCATTATGATTTACCTGTTAATTCCTTTAGGTAAAGTCACTTCATTCAAAAAATATGTATTCAGCATTAACATAAAACGAAACAAGTACTCACCTTCTTGACTTTCTAGGCGTATTTTGATATAATCCAGACAAAACTGTGGAAGACAATACAAAAATAAGATTTCAATTCTTCTCCGTAAGTAAACTGACTCAATGCCTTTTAACAACTTAATACTCGAGTAATTAAAATTTTAAAATAAAAAAATAAAATGTAATTCAAAAATTAGCACAACTCAAGGAACCAAGTATATTCTTTGCTCTTCCATGTCTCTTTCAGTCATACTGACTGTTGACACTTCAGATGTCTCTGAAGTACTCTGTTTCCAAAAAGGTTTAAAAATGCCACAAAATAGTGGGAGAATAAAATCTTCAAAAGAGAATTTTGAAGAACAAAAAATATTGTTCAACAGAAGCAAATTTATACACATACAGAAAAAGACATGATTCTTCCCCCATCTATAAAAATCTTTTTTTTTTTTTTTTGGTACGTATTGCATTCAATTTTCTTGCAACACTAATCCATAATTCACCCCATCACCTCCACCCCAAAATAAACAAATGAAAAGGAAAGCGTTTTGCAAACCTGATGTTTCTATTTAACACCAGAACTAAATAGTATGCAACAGTATAGTTCTCATGTCTTTGTGAATCACAGCCTCTGAAATTAGGGACAGACTTGCCATTTCACAGATAAAGGCAAAATACTACATTGTTCACATATGAAAATAACAATCAAAAACAGAAAGGTTTTTTTTTTTTTTTTTTTCAAATAACAAGATTACTTACAATCACAGGTTCCACTACCATTCTTCGTAGGGTTCCTATTCGTATACTTCGACAGTTCAGAATGACACTTTCACATGGACTTTGGTAAGTTAGAGGTACAGTCTCAGTTACAATTTCTTGAGAAATAAGTTTACGACGTTTTATTGGAGTGTTAGACACAATGTTGCCAAACTGAAAAGTAATTTTCAAGGTTTCAGAATTTTTCACTATGATTTATTGCTAAAACAGGCTGTTAAAAAGCACAGATTAATTTTTTGGCTACTTTTTTTGTTAATCAACAGGACTACGTATTGTAATATCCACCTCAACCATATACAAAGGTTGAAAACTCCTAAAAGGCTTTTGGCGTGATGTTAATATTGTGAGATTTAGGAAAAATAGTTAGTTTACACTTGTAGACATTTTGTTAACATTTCAAAGTCACCAAAAAACAATTTGGTTACTTGTATTGAAACAGTGTACAGCCCAGCAAAATAAGCTTTTTTTTTTTTTAATGTACTTCTTTTATTTATATAAAAACGCTAATGCTGTACAAGCATCCCAAATTAGCACAGACTTTTGGTGACTAAAAATACTGATTTATTACTGAAGTACAGTGCAATAAAACATTAGGAGTAGACTCTTCAAGAAATATAAATAAATAAGCACAATCAAAAAATCCATAAAGGAACTCTACAGAACTGTTAAGATGTTTTTAGGACAGAATCCAGTATCAGAAGACTAACACTGAGGAAAAGGCCATGTGGAGTTTGGCTCTAGCTCAAGAAAATCTCTGGATGCTGACTGAAGCTTTAATCTCAATTAAGCCTCCTGTCTACCAACAGAACAATCTTAAGAAAAACTATTTAAAAGAAAGCAAGCTGGCTGAGAGCCACGAGAAGCATATGTATTTATCTATTGCATTGCTTAAATTGCTCTACGTTTTTGAAGGATTTTCTGTTCCAGTTTTGTTCTTGGGTATTTATTTTCTCATTTCATAAAACTGTCCATTAATAAACATTCTTGTCAGTTACAAAATACAATTCAACTCCCACAGAAAAGGATTTTTAAGGGACTCAGTATTTCTATTATGATTAAATCTGGAGAGTTATTTCAGCATCCTTAATCACTAGCCTATCTTGGCCATAATTCATAATATTCTTTTGGATACTTCACTTAAATACAGGGGAGAAAACAAGAGGGAAGAGGATCTAGATCTCTGCAATTAAAATATTTTCCTAGGACTCTTACTGAATATAGCTGTCCCTTTGTCTACTGGACTACCTAAACATTATTAAAAACTCAAAACTCAAATCACAGACAAGCAGTAACACAGAAAACCTTGAAGTGGCACTATATTCGAGTAACCTGAGAATGAAGAATGAATTAATATTTACAGAGAAAAAACAAACTATCCTAAAGCTTTTTTTTTTTTTTTTTTTAAATTCAGGCTGACAAACACACTGATACAATTCTTGGTAGTTTTCTTGAATTAAGGCAAAGTTTACGTTAAGCTTCACACAAAACATTTGTATACCCATTTTCAAAATAAAGCTCTTTTCTACTTTTTTCTCAAGTATGCAGTATATTTCCAATATAACACTTGGTTGTTTAAGGGGAGTGAAGAGGAACGTGCATATAAAAGGAGACACCCATGCTTTCACAGTGCAATACTTTCCGTTAATCCAGCAAATAATGTCAGAATAAGGGAAATTCAAAACTATTTATTGCCCAAGCTTTTAGCCCCACAGCTAGAACTGTGAGAGGCTCACAGTTATACTGATGACAATCTGTCCACCATATTATACACACACCATTTCATTAATTACGGTACTAGAATGTTGGCTTTTTAATCTCAATCTAGCATGAAGGTTTTGACATCCTTTAGTGTTCTACCTCAGAAAAAAAAAAATTGAGACTGTGGAAATCTAATCAAATACTCTTGTTGGACCAAATCCTCAAGAGTGGAACTGGTCAAGTGACCCAAGAATCATTTTAATCAGTAGTAGTAATTCAACAATTGTCACAGGGCGTTTGTTCTTCCTGCTGGCTCACTATTGAGGTAGTTAAGTTTTTAACATACCGTGAAAGCTGTCCCCTTTGACAGCACTTAAGGAGTCTGCTCATGGTGCATTTTTTTGTCTTTGTTTATCCAATTCTTGCAGTAGTGCTCAACTAAAAAACAAAAGCCCCACCATGAAATCCTTCAAGTAAGTGCTATTAACTGGGACAGTTGTCAAAGTATTTTAATTGTAAAGGGCCACTATTGCTCCCAACGTTTCTTTTTCACCTTTAACTTCCTATGTCCGAAGTCTCACCAAGAAACAGCTAGTACTGATGTTTTTCTGCAAACTAAGATGGCCCTTCAGTTTCACAGAGGTACCCAATACAGACTCAAAGAGCACGCATTCAACACGGAAACATCTATGTTAAAAGCATAATTCAAATATTATGAATTCTTGAAAAATTTAACAAATTTTCTTATGTTTCCAGTATTATATAAGCAAAGATACTATTTGAGCTGATAAATAAGCAATCAAATAGAGCCTATTTACAACAATGCAAGACAAACCTTTACATTTCCCATTTATGATTTGATTTTTGTTTTCTTTAAACAAAGTATGAAATAGTACCTGATCTTTCATTCTTGCTTTTCTTGGTAGTGTGACTGCAATTTCTGTTTCTGTTGTAATACTACCTATTCTCTGTTCTATTCCACAACTGTTTTCCTTTAATGCTGCTTCCACCTTTCCTGTAGAAGGAGCTGGGGAGGAGCGGGCTGAATCTGCAGGACGAGGTGAAATGCTTTCCATTCTCCTAGTGCTGCCACTATCCTCCTCCTCATCATCATCACTAGACAAAACAACTAAACAGAAAATATTAAATTCTCAACCACTACATTTTTCTTAACAGAAATTTCTTTGCAAGCAATAGCTTAGAAGTAATTTATGTAGTTGTCCTGCAGTATCAAAAACAGTCCACATTTATCATTATATTATACTTTTATTAATATTTATTTGGAATCTGTTCACAGGTGCTCTCTCCCTCACTTTTTATTTCCCATAACTAGCTGTACGAGAAACATGTATCATCAGTTTCCCTCTAGACACAGAAATGAAGTCATCCATGCCCTATTTCAACAAAAAACTGACAGTGAACAATACAGCTTAAGTCTAACTTAAGCCCCTCTTTGCTGAAGAGCTTATTTTTTAAAAGGTTATGTTACACAGGTAATGTAAAGAAAAACTGACCAGAGAAGTTATAACTTAAGTTGTTCAAATCAGTAAAATACAACATGGTCTAATAAACTAAGCACAGAACTAGAACCATAATTTCCAAATTCCAGTTCCTGTCTGCTTATCAATTAATGTGAGTTCACGCAGATAAAGTAACGAATATTAACATTTTATACAGAACAAAGTTTCAGTAAATGAGAAAACCTGGACAGTGTTCAGATCTATAGCTCAGAAGAAAAGAGAAGGAATGAGTAAAAAGAAAAAAACAGAAAAACTATGTTAAAGACTGTTTTCTTCATGGGAATGGATGACAACTCTGCTAAGAATGCTTTTTAGAAAAAGTGTAAAGTTTAAGTCTTTAAAAAAAAAAAAAATTTTTGTTTTCCCCAGTGTTCACCTTTCTCAAAGAGTACCTCAGTATATGACAAAAGACATTAAAAAAGTATGTTATGTCCCCACCCCAAAAACATACCCACAAAAAAATTCCAGGCAAAAGTAAACAACGTAAGCTTGTGTGGAAAGTTTCTTCATTACAGGATGTTCTGCATTTTCATTTTATGGCTATATTCATGAAATGATACTTACTTGGATCATTTAGTTCAGATGGTCTTGTACTCCTCTGTCTTAAGCTTCCTGTAATTTTAGTATTTTTTGTCCCAGTTATAAGACCAACTTTTCCATTCTGTCGTAACATAGAATGTCCTACAACTTCATTACCCAGTAGAATATCCGCTGGACCTTTCCCGACAGCAGAACTATAAAACTTCTTTGTGTTGAACCCTGTACCTGAAGATTTTTGCCCTGTTGAATTCTGGTGTATTGAAGAACGTGATAAAGGTCCCATAGATTCACCTAATGTTCCAGTTTGTCTGGAGACTTTTTGCAAATCCTTAAGAGAAACATTTTCACAATGTCGGCATTTGGTCTGGTTTTCATTTGCCCGCCCACAATTTGGGCAATCAGTAGAATAATCAATTGGTTCCAAAAGCTAGAAAAGAAGAAGGAAGGAAAAAACAAACCCTGATCAGTAACTAAGATCAACAAAGATATCATTTCCAAAGTTTGCATTTAATTTCTGTTCAGAATGAAAATTGACAACAGTATATTAGCAGTTACAGTAAACACTCAAAGCAAATATTAAAATTCAGTTATATTTTTTTCATTTAGAAATTTGGCAATGTGGCAATTTTTAACAAGTTAATGTTCAGCAGTTCAGACTTATCTTTTTTCTTTCTGTATTAAAAGGTTGCACCCTGCTTATATGTATCAGCATCATAGTTCATATGTAACTCATCAGCAAGAAGGTCTAGTTACATCATTTCTGTAAAAATAGTTACATTGGACAAAAATAAAGTAACCTGAGGATCAACAGAGCAATGCTAAGAACTAGAAGCAGTCTCCTCAATCATTAAGTTCATTTGTCCTCCCAAGACATCTTCTAATGGCCTGGCAAACCATGTAGAAAATCACTCCTCTAAAAAACTTGAAGAAAATGAAATACACTGATCTACAGTCCAGTATCACAGAAGAGAAAACAGGACTTGAGGAAAAGGTGTTTCCCAGACTTTCTAGAGGAAACAGGCTACAAAAAAGGAGGCTGTATCATTATTACTGCAAAGAGATGGGTTTTGTTTCTCTCACATCTACTAGAGCCTACTTAATTAAAAGTAATAAAGAGTATTACCTATTAAGAGCGCAGAACTTGGACTTCCATGTCTAAGCGTATTTGATAGTAACATGTAAGCTACTGAGTATCTACTGAACTGAATATGGGACAACCCTAGAACTGAAATTTAATGTACATTATTGTCTCCTGCAGCACTGAGGTCAAATGACACTTTCAGAAGTTCACTCTACTGTGAACTATGGAAGACGCTAACCTTCTAAAAGCCACAACAAATTTCTGAACCTGTTTTCAAAACATATCTACCACAATTTGCATACCCCATCCCCAGCCATGAACAACAATAAAGAGGATTTCCTGAAGTGTAGGGTCCTCATTTTTAAAAGCAAGACTAAAAAAAAAGGTTATAGAAAGAGAACATACTATTTTCCACAACATTTCTGCAATTTAACAAAGCTATATATACCATAGCAAAACAGATGAAAAAAAGTATAAAAAGCCCATCAGACATTTAAATATGAGTAGTAGGATAACATAGCAAGTGACAGGAGTATCAGTGCTGCGTCTCAATGCTGAGTTACAGAATGTACCTTTTACAGAGATACAGTTGATCACATGGAAGAATTTCAATCAGACATGAAAATATTCAATAGCCTATCATACCTCAAAGACCTTAAGTACAGAATAACTGCAGCCCTCCGCCTCAAGCACAAACCAAAAATTGAATATAAATTCCCTTCCATGGTTTGAGAGCAGGCATTCTGGTGGTAGGGGTAGCCGTGTTTAATTCCGAAGGACATACTCTTTTTAAGCTGGACGTCGAATAACTACTTAAGCAGGTGAGTTCTACCTAATGTATCTTGTATCAGCTTCATGACTTGAATAATATATCATATGCAAAATACAAATATTCTATGACTCTGCCCTATCTCTGTAAGTTTTAGCATCCAAAACTTTTGTTTTTCACTAAGTACATACGAAATGCAATCCTCCCTCCTATAAAACTTCTGTAAATTTTTAACAATTAAGAAATACAACCTGTTACAGTATAGGAAGATGAATACCATTTGCACTTTGCCTGACAAGCAGCTAGTTGTCTGTAATTCCTCTGGCATAAAACCACAATTAACACATTTGAATTGTTCAAAGGTTCCATAAACACCTATATGGATCATCTACATATTGTCGCAGTGCATGCTTCACGAAAAAGCATATGGTTCACAACAGATGCATAAAACACTGTTAAAGGATTAAATTGATTTAAGGCAAAAGATTAAACTCTTAACCTGTTTAAAAAGAAACAAAGATTTCTGCTAATAAAATCAGTTGCAGCATGATTTCTTTTGGTTTTTCATATTCATCTATGAATTTGTAATTTATAGCAATATAATTATCCCCTTAATATGTCCATAACCATACTTTCTCCCCTCTAATCAGCTATTAAGCTGCTGAAAAGTTATGTTTCTACTCAAAACACAAAGCTCAGATTAACACAATAGGTCCTATATCCAGAAAGCGTATCCACAAACTGTGCTATCTTACCGAATCATAACTTTCCTAGGGGACAGGAGTAAAAGTTCATCCAGCCCTGTGCTGTACTTTTAACAGTGGCTTGCTGAGAGCACAGGGAACAAAGTAAGGGCATATCCCCCTAACTTTAAGTGATCAGTAATTTAGGCACTTATCAGAGGTTGAACTTAAATGTAACTGTTTGACAAAATTTGTGAGGCTGTATCATTGTTGATCTCTTTTTGCAATCTCCTAATACACTCTGATTAGTAACATATGTTTTTTTCTCATTTTTAAGCTTACTGTTTGAACATTTTACTGCGAGCACTCATGGGAAAAAGTACCAGATGTAATTATTAAATTTTGTTTACAAGTGAAACCTGTCCTGTGGTTTTGGAAATGAAATCAAGATCTTGAAACAATGTAATCAAGTCTAACTCTTTTTCCATCAGGGAGATAGAGAACAGTTTCTTGCAGCACTGTGGTCAGCTACACATGGTCTGGCTCAAGGACACCAACCTTATTTATGTAAGTACTGAAAATTATGCATTTTTGTATTAAATAAATTCCATCAAAGCGTGAAATATTATTCCCCTACGATAGCAAACCAAAGGTGTCACTTCCTGGTTTATCCCAATAACCATGGATCAGATTCCCCAATCAATTTAAACACAGGCTCTTTTGCTTTCCAGCGCATCATCTGTTTGTTCAATTCACAAAATATGTATTTCACAGTTGGCATCAGTATTAACACTTAAATATCTGCACTGCCATAACTTTTTTCAGTTTAAATGTTTACATTCTTCTCCCAACTAGAAGGATTTTTAGAACAGTTAAACTTAAAAACAAACAAACAAAAAAAAAACACACAGCCCACCTTTAACTGGGTTAAGCCTTTTTTTGTAGAAGAAGATAGGGACAAGTCAGACTGATATGAATTGCAGTGACGTTTCTGTTGCACCTTTCTTTTAATTTCAGATTCCGATTCTGATTCCGACTCTTCTGTGTTTTCCATTATACTGTCTAGGAGGAAAAAAAAACGCAAACGTTAACAAAAAATGTCTGCTCAGATGCAATTATGGTCAACTTACTTCTTTATAAACACTAATCTGAACTTTTTTTTTTTTTTAACATGCAACAAACTATACCGTTTCATTCACATAAAGAAGTGTCTTATGACTTGTTGTATAAATAAAAAAAATCCCTAAAATAATACTTAAGATTTTGTTTGATTACTACTATTTTTGCGTCTCTTGGTTACAACTTCTAGTTTCACATCTTCAGAGGAGACTTTGGCCTTGCAGAATCTCAAGGCCAAAGTCTCTCTTTGGCCTTATGGGAGACTTTATGACAACTAGAATGAAGCCTTTGCTACTGAACGGAGGTGAGGATCTGCCAGATGCTGCTGCTGGTAATTTTCACAAAAAGATTGCTGGTGAATGAATTCAGAACAATTGAAAATATTTTGCATAATTTAGGATTTATTCCATCAGCGCAAGACTCAGCAGTACACTGAACTATACCACCATATCTTGTTTTATATTGGGGCGTTAATTTAAATACTAGAAGAGCACAGGAACAAAGAAACACATCCTCTATTTAAACTAACAGTGTACAGAGAGATCTCCTTATAAAAGGGGCTTTTCAGTATGTTGTACAACAGTGCCTTATATTTCAATTTAATGCAAAAATGCCAGTTAGACTCACTATTTAATTATAGTCTCCATCCTGGAACTTTTTTTTTTAAAGGCTACAATTTTAACATATATGAACATAAATATTTTTCAATACATACAGATAGTCTTGCTGGTTCACAGACTACCTGTATCAGTACTGAAAAATCTGAAATGAACATCATTAGTTCCGGACCCAACAATTTTATTACTCTAAATTTTCCCAGTTCCACTTGTATTTAAAATAACTGACGCCTAATTTAAAGTTTATTATAGCATTAGTGAACAGGTTGCAAAAATCTGTCAAAAAAAAAAAAGTCTTCCTTGCACAAACCTGTATAAAACTACAATAATATTATATAAGGATAGATATACTAAAGGTTACTCAAACGTTGGCAACATACTTGCCCATAGCAGCGATAGGAAAAACAAACAAACAAAAAAAATACCTTTGCTTAAAATAAATGAGAATTCTAAAATTCTTAGATAACTTACCCACTCCTTGAGGTCGTGGTAACCTAATGTGATCTGCTTCTACTTTCTGAAGCTGAGGGGGATATTCTTTTCTGGAAAATAAATTAGATATAGTTGTTCCTTCAACTGAGACCATTGTATTTTTGTCACAATTACACATGGAAAAAAAATCTGAACTGCACCTTAAAGTTATGAATAAATAACATCTCTAACATGCTACGTACACTTAAAAAAAATATCACCAGAATGCTAGCAACTGCTACAGTAAAGGTCTTAGAAGTGTTTCTGATCTAAAACCTTTTTCACAGTAATCGATAGTTTTTAAGTCTTACTTTCAGACCAAAGTCTTCAAGGACTGATGCCTGCATCTCCTCCTCCATATTAATGAAGTATAACATAGATACTTTAAAAATCCAAAAATAGAAACAACTATTACTTTAACAATATTAGATTCCACATCTTAAACTCCACAACATAAAAAAAAGATGAGAAAATGCAAAAGAGAGGAAAGACATCTGATACTGCATCTGTTACTGTTAATGGCAGTTCTCCTTCTCTGCTCTTACCCTAATCCGCAGCTGTAGGTTACTGTTAGAACATGACATGACATGCACCTGAAACACAGGAAGCCTTGTCTACAACTTCAGCAGAAACTGCTTTTATTGCCAAGTTAAGTCAGTGCTCTGGGTTGCAAATGGGTCACATGCATCCCATAACGCCATCTCTGAATACAAGGACAAAAATCAGCACCAAAGGGAGCAAAGTAAACAGCTGTAGGCAGTAACATCTCAGACAAACACAGCTAAATCTTTAGGGCCCACCTGACAATGATTCAGCTATGGCTGAAACAGATTTCAAAACAAGGAATAAATCTTTATTTGTTTCAGCAAATAATGTCTTACTGCAGCAGAATGTCAAGACCTTCGAATATCCTGCATTTCTAGCTAATACTTCTCAGGGCTTCCCACACTTTATTATTAACATCTTTGGAACAAGATTATTCTACAATGCCTTTTAGGGTTTTTCCTACCAAATCTGGCCCTCTAAATTTATTAACCCCGTACTAAACACGAACAAGTTTTACTGTGCTGAGGAGCTGCACCATGCAGAAAAACTTGGGGAAAAAAAAGGTTCAAAAACAAGCATACAGTACTTTACCGTTAGTGCCCACAAGCATACTACAGATTAGATTGATTCGTTATTGCGTCAAATGCATTTCTGAAACAATCCTGCTCCTACACAAGTTTTGTGTTTTTTTTTTTTTAAACCAGCTCTACATATAAACCGCACCAAAATCAGAAACTCAACATGAGTGTTTGTTCATAAATTATTCAATTTTTTTTTTAATATTTTCATTAAAAGTTCAAATCGAGAAGGGGTTACTTGAAAGGTAAAATTGGGGGAAATGTAAGGCAGAGCGCAAACTGAGCATTATATAACAAGAAGCTGTTACTACCAAATCCAATGATAAAAACACCATACTAAAGGGTAGGAAAAAAAAAACATTATTACAGGAGATATAGAAAATACATAAGGACTAGCATTAAATGAGTATCTTGCTTCTCCAACAGTAAAAGACTTTTATTCATGCTCACAAGGAACTGGTTACATCCAACTACACGTTAGGAAAAATTCTCTTAATCATCCAAGATTAGGGACCTGAGAGCACTCCCATAACCCTATGCAACCAAGACAAAAAGTTGACCAAGACTAAAGGAAGGGTGAGAGACAATTTAGCAGTTAATATTGCAACAAATAATTAATCAATTCTTAAACAACACCAGTAGCATTTAAAGAAATGTTAAATGCATTATGAATATGTTAATTACATTAATCGCTGGAAATCTGCAAACATATTAAGGCTTTTATTTCTACTCTGTTTTTAAATAATGCTTGTTCAGAATTTTTACTCATAAATAAAACCTGGAAGACCAGACTGTCTTTCACTCCAGAAAAGCCCTCATCATGCTGTCAGTCTCAAGCTTTCTCCGTAACAGAGTGCTCAGCCTCAAGCAAGGTCTTACTTGTATTATTTTGTTGAGCTTCATAAATTCCTATAACTCAGACATTTGCAAACAAGACATACATCTCTCAGTTAATCTTCTTAGCAAGAATCAGCTGGAATGTTAAACTGGAGTTCTTACGTCTCATGATTTAATCATCATTAGAATCATAGGCTTGGGTTGGAAGGGCCTTTAAAGACAATCTGTTCCAACCCCCTGCCAGGGGCAGGGACACCTCCCACCAGACCAGGTTGCCCAAAGCCCCATCCAACCTGGCCTTGAACACCTCCAGGGATGGGGCACCCACAGCTTCTCTGGGCAACCTGTGCCAGTGCCTCACCACCCTTCTCCAGGCGGGGTCTCACAGGGGCAGAGTAGAGGGGGACAATCACCTCCCTTGATCTGCTGGCCACACTTCTTTTGATGCAGCTCAGGAAACAACTGGCTTTCCAGGCTGCAAATGCACACTGCCAGCTCGCATCCAATGTTTCATCCACCAGCATACCCTAAGTCCTTCTCTGCAGGGCCGCTCTCCATCCCATTCCTCACCCAGCCTGTAATCATACTGGGGACTGCATCAACCCAGGTGCAGGACCTTGCACTTGGCCTTGCTGAACTTCATGAGGCTCACACAGGCCCACCTCCCAAGCCTCCCTCAAGGTCCCTCTGGATGGCAGCCCTTCCCTCAAGCCTATCAACTACACCTCCCCGCTTGGTGTTATCTGCGAAGTTGCTGAGGGTGCACGCGATCCCACTGTGTCACTGAAGATGCAGAATAGTGCCAGTCCCAGCATGAACCCTTGAGGGATGCCACTTGCCAGTGGACATTGTGTTGTTGAGTAACTCCCTGGACACGGCCAACCAGACAACTCTGTCCCTCTAACAGTCCACCCTCCGGACCAACATCCCTCTAATGCAGTGGCAAGAACGTTGTAGAACAGTATCAAAGATCTTACAGAAGTCCAGGCAGATGACATCAGTAGCTCTTCCTTTGTCCACGGAGCAGTTGCTCTGTTACCGAAGGTCACTAGATTAGTCAGGCACAATTTGCACAGGGTGAAGCCCTGTTGGCTGTCTCTAATCAACTCCCCTGTCTTCCGTATGTTTCAACATGACTTCCAGAAGGATCTGTTCTGTGATCTTACTGGGCACTGAGGTGAGCCTGACTAGTCAGTAGTTCCCCGGGTCCTCCTTATTACTCAGCCACCAAATTGTATACTTATACTCAGCCATGCTAATCTCCTGCCCTCCTTGTCAGATTTCTTATACACAGAAATAGAGAGCTCTTGCGTTCTAAGAAAAACATCCTTAAGCGCCCTGCCTGCTGTATTCTGCTCCTTTACCCCTGACGGCAGTTTCCCAGGGAGTCCCATCCACTAACTCCTTGAACAACTGGAAGATCGCTCTCCTAAAACTCAGGGTCTTGACTTTACTCTTTACCTGACCCATAGCCCTCAGGATCACGAATTCCACTGCAGCCCGGGCTGTCACCAATCTTGACCTCTCTAATTAGTTCATCTGTGTTGGTAAACAACTCATCCAGTAGCACTTCTCTGACTGGGCTATCACCTGGATTAAGAAATTATCCTCAATGCACTTCAAGAGCCTCCTGGACTGCTTACAGCTTGCTGTGCTGCTTTTCCAGCCGGTACAAGAGTGACTGAAGTCCCCCAACAGGATCAGAGCCTCCATGATGTTTCCTGTAGTTGAATTACGAACGCTTGGTCAACAAGCTCCCCTTTGTCAGGTGGCTTGTAGTAAACACCAACCATGAGGTTTCCTTTGTTTGCTTGGCCCCTTATTTTTACCCATAAGCTCTCAACCTGTTGTTACAGCTCTGTGCAGTCAATCTATTTTTCTACACAGAGAACAACTCCCCAACTCTGCTTTCCTTGCCTGTCTCTTCTGAACAGTTTAAAGCCAACGTCTGCAGTGCTCCAATTGTGATTCATCCCACCATTGGGAAAACCAAGTTTCATTAATAGCAATTAGACCATAGCTTTCTAGGTGCAGTGGCTTCCAACTACTCTTATTTATTACCTAAGCTATGTGCACTGGCAAAGAGAGACTCCAGCTGGCCTACTGATGTATCACCTCTTTAGAGGAACACGCTAATTTTCTTGAGGCATTTCGCAGGTGTTTCCTTGTTGACTCCAAACACATCAACAACCCCTGGCTGTTCTGTAATGCAAAACTCCATCCCCTTCCCCATTAAGTCCAGCTTAAAGCTCTCGCTGTAAGTTTGGCCAGCTTGTTGCCAAATACCCTCCTGCCCCACTTGGTCAGATGAATCCCATCAGCTGCTCCCAACAGACCTGGCTTCTCAAAGGTAGATCCATGACCACAGAAGCCAAAAAGACCGGTGATGACAACAACCAGATACAACTGTCTCCCCATGTTAAAGACATCATGCAATCTATCACTTCAACATAAACAGTAAGTAGTTCTCATTCTTGAATCTAAAAAGCGACTTCAGTTCTGCAGCATCCAACTTCATGGTGGGAATGAATGCTCCTACTTCTCCGATGTTTTCTAATTATTCATTAACTTTTTCATTTTACTTACAGTGAAGCAAAAAAAATATACATATATATAATTTGCAATTATTATTTATGGGTAAAGGTTTTAAAAGTGCATTATGTAATGCTCAGTTCTGGCCAGAACCACCATGTATCTTCAATGCACCCTTCCACAATCAGTGTATGACACTCCCAGCTCAGGTGACTTAACACAGACTAATAAAGAAGTCACAGAATCACCTAGGTTGGAGAAGACCTTCAAGGTCACCATGTCCAACCACCAGCCTGACCCATTAAGTCCCATTACTAAACCCTGTGCCTTAGGGCCATGACCACACATCCGAGACCACCAGCCAAAGTTAACAGCTCCAAGTCAGCTGAGACTATCCAAAACAGTTTAACTCATTCCACAATTCAAGATCAGGTTTGAAGTCACTTGTTTCCAACGCTAAGCAAAGACAATTATAATTCAACTGTAGATTTAATCTAAGAAAAATGTTTTCTTGGAGATGGTAACGGTCCTGTCATAAGAGCGTAACAACTTGATGCTCCTCCTACCAGTTTACTTGCACTGAAAAAAAAAAACACAAAAAGGCAGAGAACACCATCACAAAACTTTATACATGGCAAAACAAAGGCTCCCTCATCAGCATGAAATCTCTAGGTGTTTGAACAGTGTCAGATCCACTGATACCTTCTATAGTACAGTTCTTAGGATACTCGACAGTTATTATGGACACAGAAACAGAACGGAAAGCAATGCTTTAGAACAACATGCCACCTAGCTTTAAAAGGACTATTCTGAAAAAAAAAATATCTAAAAGTAAAAGAAAAGATTCTTATAAAAATTAAAAAACAAAGCACTTCAAAACTAATACCTTTTTGCTGTTAAATCCTATTAATAAAACTCAAACTCAATCTTGCACTTCAAAAAGAATAAAGGAAGGATCAAGCAGCTAAAAACATCAAGATACAAGATTATCTACATATTGTGCTTAATAAAGAAAAAAGAAAATACGATATTGATTGCTGTTCCTGCCATCTTGCTGAATAATATATTGTAAATATTTTTATTTTTTTTTTTGCCTGTTAGGTTTCATAAAAATAGTTCTTACAAGATTTAGATTTTGCTTGAAGAGCAAGACTCTCTGCTCAGAGCCTTAAATTGTTTTAGGCATCTCATTTAATCTCATCCATTATAAACAGTTTTGATTATAATACCTTTTAAGCTCACACAAGAGCTATGTTTAATGCAGACTGGCTCTTTCAGGGTATGTGTTATTCAGCTCTTCCTCACTCTGCCCCACTCTGCTAATACTTGGGAGGTATACCATAGCACACAGGTTGCTGGTTTCAAAATCGTTACACAAAAACAGAGTAAGGCATGATAAAACAGGAATCACCAAGCTGCAGAGGTATGATTTACCTTTAGCATGTCTCACAGGAAAAGTGGGGTACCAAGGGCCAGGTTGGATGAGACTTTGGGCAACCTGGTCTAGTGGGAGGTGTCCCTGCCCATGGCAGGGGTGTGGAATTAGAGGGTCTTTAAGGTCCCTTCCAACCCATACCATTCTGTGATTCTATGAAAGAGAGAAGCAGCAGCATAGGAGTTGGATTTTTAGTATGCAGGTCAGTAGACCTATTTGGCCCAGAAAGTCAGGGGTTGCAGCTGCACTTATCATGATGGTAATGATTAAATCTAAATTTAGCAACTCCTGTGTACATTACTTTCCCCTGATAAGACAGCAACGAAGGAAAAACAGATGTATCTAACTGTACTGGATTAGGAAGAACTCGGTGTCCCCAGGGGAAAATTAAGATCACCAGTACACAACTCAGCCCTAGTTTTCCTAGGGCATAAAGTACCAAATTACAAGCATTAATAACCAAATGGTTAATTAGTGACATAAATGCAACACAAAGAACAACATGAAAATATGCATAAACTCAAAGCCAGGGCAGTGAGATGATGATCAAATCCCTTAATGGCTCAAGCCAGCATCATGGAGGTTCAGACTAGGCATTAGGAAAAACTTCTTTACTGAGAGGGAAGCTAAACCCTGGAACAGGCTTCCTATAGAGGTGGTTGATTCCCTGTGCCTGCCCATGTTTAAGAGGCATCTTCCAACTGGAACTATTCTACTCTATTCCTTATTAGAGGACCACAGCTCTAAGGTCTCTTAAGAAACAACAAAGGCTGTTAAACAGAAAGGTTTGGTTTTACTGCTAAATTTGAAATAAATCTACACAATCCTGAATTCATAAAGAACAACTCTATATTAGATTTCTGTGTTACACTGTTATTGGATAAACATTATATAGACATTTTAAACAATTCAACCCGATATCAAGCGTAGCATGCTGCCAAAACCACATACATAAATAGGATATTTAAAAAAATATCAAATTGTCATTATCAACCAAACGTTTACACTAACCCATAAATGTAAGCTATATCAAAAGAAAAACAAAGGTATGGTATTTCATACTGCTAGAAAAACACTAACGTCAGTAAAACATGCAAAATGAGTGACAAACAAGCCTTACAGCATGTCTGTTCGTGCTGTGTATTTTCTGTTAATTGCTTTAACAGAATGGACACAGTAATACAATAAAAACCTTTAATGCTATTCAAACCAAGCTGAGATGATACAGTAAAACCTGCTAAGACAACCAACTAAGATATGCTTCAGAACCATTCTATTACACAAATCTCTTGCTCTCTGAAGAGTTAGCAGTAAATTCTTAAATTTCAGCCAAAGTTAATTTATCTATTTGCACACTGGAGATATCTCTATCTAGTCAGCTAGCTATGTACAGACACATACACAGAGTAATTTCCAGTGGAAATGTACCCAAGGTTCACATTAATGTGGCATTATTTAGAGACGAATGTAGAGGTTTGTTTTATGGTCCATTTATTCTCTTTTACCAAAAACACAGAACAGAACAAACAACCCCCCTCACACACGAGTGGATACGATTGACTGGACTGATTATTCTTTAACTAGCATTGATACAGCACTCATTCAGTTCATTTTCTTAATGCTCATTGCATCAACAGTAAGCTTACCTTTCTTTTCGGTCCAGATTGCTTAAAATATGAAAAAAGAAAAAAAAAACATAAGATGCAAAGCCCCACGTGTTGCACATATCACTAAATCCAAAAGTTATTAGATAAAAGCTGTAACTGTTTCATTGTCTCTTGCACTCACTGCACTAGCTGTCAAAAGAGCATTATTATTATTCACAGCATTTTTGCAACAGTAATTATAAATACACAAACAAACATTTCTTCACAGACAGCAAAGGTCAATGGGCTAAATAAATACTACATTGCTTTGCCTCCTTCTCAGTGTGTAAAATTTGATTAATTGTCAACAAATTCTGAAAAAAAAACCAAAGCATTCAA
This sequence comes from Cygnus atratus, assembly GCF_013377495.2. Taxonomy (NCBI): domain Eukaryota; kingdom Metazoa; phylum Chordata; class Aves; order Anseriformes; family Anatidae; genus Cygnus; species Cygnus atratus. The sequence goes on along the minus strand of NC_066364.1, from coordinate 33,745,782 downwards.
GTTTACACAATACTCAGAATTCTGGGAAGAGAGTAAAAGGAATTCAAAACTGAATTTGAACATGTCAATTTAGACTTAGGGTATGGGACATTCAGTCAATATTGCAGGAAAGTGGTAAAAATTGCTTACAGCTGGATCTGGCCTTTACAAACAATAAAGGTCACATTTGGGTGGGTCACATCTGAGTTTATGAATGCAGTCAGATCTAAAACACTTCGACATGGAGCAATAGCCAGTATCTGTGTATCCCTGGTAGAGTTAATCCATACCTTAGATTAACTGTCTACAAATATGGCAGAGTCACAACTAAGAATGATAAATTTCAATGCTAAAGAAACTTAAAGATGACAAAAATCCAGAATGCCCAGTCATCACCCTAAATGCCTCGCTTGTTTTAAAATCCTGTATTAATGTAATGCATTGAAAAGAATTCTCACTTTTGCATCTCAAAAGGATTTAGAGATGAGAATCCTTGATAGAGCCAGGAATTATAACAAGCAATGTCCCTCTGAATTGCTTCATGCAGCTCATGCAGTAAGATTTGTTAGACATGCTGTACATAACACGCTATTCCAATACCAAGTCTTAGAGAAAAGTCAGTCAATAGCATAGGATAGGACTGAGCGCTCATTAAATAAAGCAACATTGAACCACAACATTAGGCTAAACTGTATCTGAAAATCTCTTGCATCAGAAGTGAATAAATTTCAACTTAATCCCCAGATTCCACTGAAAAAACATGGGCAGTATTTATCAAATATACAAATAAGTTTTGAAATGACCAATTTTGTTGTATTGAAATAATATATTTTAAATATCAGTGCAACAGATATTCAGCCAGAATTTAAATTAACATGCATGTGCAGCAAAATCAAAAAAAGAGATGAGGAACACAGCACACATCACAAGCTCCAAATTCAACTTGATGGACTTTCATAATTAGGTTGCCCCATGTGTCACCACCCCCTCTCAAAGAACCATGTATAAATAAGTCTGTGTCTCTGCCACTGATGTTGCAATCTACTCAGAAGTAATTTGTGTTTTTAATTTTATTTATGCTTTCAATAATCCACTACAGACTTAAGAACATTATGTTAGGTTTGTTAAAATTATTTTCCCCATTGTAACTCATCAACATTTCATAAAAAAATTCTACAAATGCAAACAAGGTAACAGAACACAATTTTGCACTGGCTATAAATTTGTACAGGAAAACAAACAAACAAAAGACCCTTAGAACTCAGTTTCCATGTAGCCACCTTTCTTTGTCTGGATATTCCTATAATGTTATTCTTGGTTTACCACATCTTCTGCACACACTCCTTTCTTTCTGAGGACTTTTTTTTTTCCTAACAATGATAGTCTCCTGATTCATAAATCTACATTTTTCACATCAAGCTGCATTGAGACCCCCCCACCTCCTAAGAGAAGAAAAAAAGACAAAGAAGCATGCCATGAGGTCACGTTCTGTTAATTTTCAATCCACTAACTCATAAACAGATTTAGAAGCTTTTAAAGAGTAGTCAGATGAGTCAACTGGCAAAAGATACTGGCATTAAATATCCTTAGCAAAATTCCTCTGAAAAGCTCACTCTTAAATTCTAAAGACCAATCAGTCAAGTCACGCTGGTTCTTTTTATGACTATTTCTCACCTCTGAAACTTCAAAAACATTCTGACCCTAAGAAGTAACTGTGTGTTGTTAATGGAAATGAAGTAAAACAACAACCGTAAAAGAAAAATTTTTAGAAACATTCAACAGGACTATGAACCAATTACTTCATGCAATATTCAGCTTGCTTACATTATGCATTAGTTTTCTTTCTGCAAGTCACACATGCAAAGTCACTACTTTTTTTTTCCTCCACATTATATTATAGGCTTAGAAAGAAGCAAGTCTCATAGGTGATAAACAGCAAACAGGCAAGTCAAATGTCCCCTGAAGATTAAAATCAAAGTACTATGACCAGATTCAGCCCTCCTAAATTTAGGCAATGAATTGAGCTGCCCAAGCTAGTAAATGGCCATGTACCATCTTTCAACAGCAATGGAAAAAAAAAAGAAGGGCACTACTGGGAAATCTGAGTAGACTTTGTTGCATGCTGAAGATGCCTAAAGGACATAACTAGGTAAGACGGATCCACATCTGTAAGTGGTTTCAAAGAACCATCTCACAACTAAGTTTAATAGACTACACTAACATTAAGGGCAACATTCAGAGATCCAAGAAAGAGCTGTCTCAGATGGCTTTCTGCTTACTTTGAATAACCTGAATTAGCTTTTATCCCTTAGAATTAAGAAAAAAAGGAAAAAAAGAAGAGAAAGAGGAAAAAAGAAGGGAAATAGAGAAAAAAAGGAGGGAAAGGTAATGACATGCTTTCCTAACGCTTTCCTAAGGGAACATTAAACAGCTTTTCTAAGAAATATAGATAGATACAGAAATTCTTCTGCATATAAGAAAAAAAGAGGCTGGTTCAGCTCAAACCATACTGGCTACATAAACATTGCGTTTCAGTTTTTATTCGCGGGAAAAGCTCTGCCAATCCTCTTTAGTCACCCTCGCCTCACAGTGATGTTAAGGAATAAAGAAAAGCAAGATCCTTGTTACTGCATCCGCTATTACTAAAGGCAAGAAAATGTCCATTCTATTTTCCATTTACAAATCACAGCAGACTTTGAAATGGATGGAGGCAACAATGGTGTAGGTCAGAGACAGAACTGTAAAATCCATTTTCAGTTTGCTTCCTCAATGCCAGATTACCATAATACATATATGGATCACATCACTCATTCACGTTAGTACACAGGCTTTGTTATTCTGAAGACAGCCACGAAGGTGATGGAAATGGGACGAAAATTAGGATAATGCCTACATATGATCCCACCACTTCCAAGAAATCTACACACACACCACACACACAAAAAAAATAAAAAAAGTGGGGCAGAAAAAGAGGTTACAAAATGCTGACAAGCCAGTGGAAATCCATGAAATGCATACAGCTTTGAATGGACAAATTTAAAAAAATACATCTTAAAGCAATGGTTAGTTCATATGTTTGTGACAACGTCTGAGTGTGAAAAGCTGGGGGGTGGGGGAGAACACCTCATATTTACCAAAGTCTGATATGCTTTTAAGTTTTCAAAAACAACAAAGCTTAAATCGGCATAGCTGAGTAAATTTCCACAGTTCCACAGTTTCCTGTATTTATAAAAATCCAAAATCTCACTTCTGTGAGATGTCCCACTTTAATCATTTTATGCTGTAGTTAAAGACTACTCATTATTGTCCTATTTGTTGCTTAACCTTTAGATTAATTTTATACCAGCTGGAGTTTCTGTGAATGAGTATTTGGTATTTGTTGCCAGTTACATGAAGTTCTACTGCATACTATGCCCATTTCAAAGTATTTCCTAAATATATTTCCATCAGAGCATTTTCACGCTCTCTGATTATGTCAGTGTGCTTTAAAATTAGTGATTTCTAAGACTATATAAATCCTAAATAATAAAAGTTTATGAAACTTCAGTAATTGAGATCCAAGCTCATGATCAACAAGAACCATGTAATTATGTTTTCCTAAAACACTTCATAGTATAAGGTGAACAATTATGTACAAAAACAATTATGTACAAAACCAGAAAGGATTTTTACAACAGGGACATCTGGATAAACAAATCTGCTTAGTCTTACCTTTGGGCTGCTGTTTTTACTACTGTTGTCTGTGCATGAGCATGGTGAAAGCGTCTACCATGTACCACAGTTACAGGACAAGACATATTCTGAGCATTTTCACTGCAGAAGTACAGAAAAAAATGATTTAAGAAAAGACTCTACTGTATTTTCTACAGTGTCTTAGTTAGAAATCATGGTGTCCTGTTTTTTTACAGTAACAGCCACATAAAAACAAAAATCAAAGTATTTCTGAATTGGTAATATAACTTGTTAGGTTGTATTGGACAGGCATAAAAGCATTCAGTCCCTGAATAAAATAAACAAATAAGAATACACACTTTTTCCTCTCCCCCGGAAAAGAAAAAAAAAGGTAAATAAAGATTTTTATTGAATTTTATCACCATCTAAAACGCTGTGAACCAGCTCTCCTTTGCTCAACCTCCTCACTCCAAAAAGATACTGCCTTTCTAAAATGAATTACAATCATTTATAGTTAACTTTATGCTTCCATACACAGATTTTATTAATGTCATCAAGAAGATTTAAAGTGTGTGAGACGTGAACAGACTGAACTGTACACTCAGGAATTTCTCTAATATTATTACTCCTTGGGGAAAATAAATGCAGCAAATATATGGTGCTAAGATGACTGGTAGCTGAAACAATACACCACAGCTGAAAAAGAGTAGAAGAGAGGGCTTCTCAGGTGCTCAACTATCTCAACAGGGCTCTGCAGAGAGACAGCATATTCACCAATGTCCTTCAGCATTTCTTTGGTTTCCTCATTTATTGCCTTTTGAGGCTTTAACCTCATTACTATATACAACAAATAATTCTGGAGGGATGGTTTCCAGTTATCTCTTAAAAGCATGTGCAAAGATACAATTTTCTATCCAATAAACGAGCAATACATTAACTCCCTCGAAGACCATTAGATCCTAACACTTAACCTGCACACTGCTACTACAGGATGCACAACACTGCATTTAAAATGTTCAAAAACTATAAAGTTTTCAACAGATAGAATGCTGATAACGCCAACTGCTTCAAATAACGGAAATGCAACATTTACATTTTGGTCGTAAAATTGCTCGGAAATTCTAACTGCATTAAATATAACAACATGAAAAAGCATTCTGATTGATTCAAAATGTTTCTTGGAAACACCGTTCAGCAGAATTTCCATTCCCTCCACTTGTCCTGGGATGAACAACAAAAAAGATCTGAAGTCCCAGAATCCCCAATAAAGCTGCACATCAATTCCTAATCCTTCCTTTATACATCCCCAAAAGATGAAGGTGAGAAAATCGCTATTTTGATATATTTTTTTTTAATTTCTATTTAGCTTACCCTTTTGGGAAGACTTATATCAAATATCACAAATCAAAATTAGAAACTTTCAGAGCATTTCTGACTGATCATAGCATAACATGACTGTTATCATCTGACTGATCATAGCAAAACCATGAACGTAACAGAACAAGACCCATCAAAACCAACCAAATGGTAAAACACCTTTCTTTAGAACAGGAAGCTTAGAAACATCATTTATGTTCTGACTTATCAGTTCAACTTCCCATAAATGAAGCTACCAGCCTCACATTCCAATCACCAACATCACAAAAGTAAACACAAACACTCATCCCACATGCTTCCAAGTCAAGACTATACAACTCCAGCTGGTCAGCCATCATCTAGACTAACTCATAGTCAACCTACTGTTTAATGTGTTCCCCTGAGAAATAAAAAGCTGACAGCTACTTGTTTTAAATACTTGAGTGTCTCACAAATCCTCTCTGGCTTCCAGTTACTCTCCAGGCTCTCTGTGAAAGAGATACTAAACAAGAAAACACAAGCAGAGCACAGGAATTTCTTCTCAAATGCTAAGGACTCAAAGAGTTTAAAACAAGCAAGTCTAGAAACACACCTATTTTGTGTTTCATGATTTGCTGAATCCGACCTTTGCCAAACTACCGTGATTTGGAAACTTTAAGTCTTGTGCCTCCGCAGCACAAAAAACTGTTCAGCTGTGCTTCTGCTTTGTGCCTCACACTCAAGTGAGAAGCTCCGATAGGTGCTGGAATAGAGTATCACAGCCTGCTGGGTGATTAGATTTGAGTCAAAGCAGACTGTTCTAGATGGCACACTTAAACGTTTCATACGGCATCAGATATCCTTCCAAGTAGGACAGCTGTAGAATACAATCTGCTCTATAATCCCAGTCTTCGAATAGAACATACCCAGTGCAGACAGAATCCCCAGAAAATTTAATCATAAAGTTGCAATATGGGCACCTCCGCACTGAAACTGGCTTTGCAAGTTTCATCACAGATTCAAGGAAATTAATATAAAGCACTAAAATTTGTCAAAGTTCCCCCAAATAGCAAATGCTCTAGAACTCTCAAAGAATTTAAAATACAATGACAATATGTATCTCAGAAACCACACAATTAGAGTCTAGGCTCTGAAGAAAATATGGTTACACTTTCACATTAAATCAGTTGATCCCAGTAAGTTCTGAACACTGCAAATTAGAAAGGCCAGGCACAGAAGAATCTTGTATTGGGCAAAAAGAATGAATGGATCCAGAAGCAATGAAAGCATGACATTACAGAAACACAGTTTGCATTTACAGACTATATTAATTCTGCTATTCATTGAGTAGCTTCCTTCTCTCATTTCCTGGATTTTAGGGAATACTGCAGGGTCATAATACTAATTTGAGTCAAGCCCTCAGAAAGCTTAATGAAATCCACCAATACAAAAAGTTTTTAAACCCTATTCTGCAGATGAGGTTGAAAAACTTCAACTTTGTGATACAAATCACTATGTACAGATGCTTGAGAATCTCAAGTCTGATCTTCTCAAACTTCATCTAGCAGCTTAATTGCGTGATCAATCTTCAAAAATGTCTTTAGTCCAGCAATCCAAATATTGAAAAGATATTAGTAAGCACCTGTCACACAGCATCTCAGAGCTAACACACTACCACTTTTCACTACAGTGACTGGATCACAAACCTTTATTTATCTGGGGATTTTGTTACGATGTGTGTGTTAGGAAAGAGGCAACGCTATCACAGTCTAAGGCACTAAATCAAGGTAATCACTTACAGCATAATCATGTTTCCAAGCAAATTTAGTGTGCAAACTCCAAAAAGGAGTAAGTAAATAATCAGCAGTACCTTTTTTAATCAAAAGCCAACTGTTCTCGGAGGTCACAGTGGCCTCCTCCCACCCATTCTTCCCCAATGAACCCCTTCATTAACAACTGTTTATTAAGAAGAAGGTGGATACTTCTATTTTCCATTTAAATTCAGCATGCAGCACAGTACTAGAGAGAAGGTGGATGCTTGTTTTCGAAGTAGATGTGACCTTTCACTAAGGTAAAACACACGCAACAGATTTAATTTCGTTTTAGTTTACTTATAAATCATACTATGTCTTAGGTTTATAAGGCAGCATTTGCCAGTGGAAAGCAGTTCCAATCCAAGTAACAGAATGTCTGAACTAAATGCTTAGATTGTCTCAAAAAACCTCTGCAACTATTTACCTTAAAATAAAACCCACACACCTTTCTGGAACTTAAGAAAAAACACACATACACACAGTCAAGTATGACTGCTTGAATAGAAAAGGTAGAAAAATTAAATAGTACGGTTGGATTTCATTACAAATCCCATGGCCAGACAGAAGAAAATTCTAGTTTCCAGACTACAGGAATCATATTCTAAGTGATTAGGTATACTCAAACAACAAAGTACACTGTGCATGTGGAAGCTTTTTTACTATTAAGGCAGAGCGAATACCACTTCATGGGGTTTTTATGACCCACATGAAAGACTGAGCACTTAGCCTTGTTGGATGTCATGCGACTGGACGCGGCCCACTGATCTGGCCTATGCAGATCCCTCTACAGAACCTTCCTACAGATCAACAGTCCCACCTAACTTGGTATCATCTGTGAACTCTCTGAGGGTGCACTTGATCCCTCATTCACATCACTGATAAAAATGTTAAAACTGGTCCCAATACTGAGCCCTAGGGAACACCTCTGGTGACCAGCTGCCAACCAGACTGAATTCCATTCACTATAACAGTTTGAGCCTGGCCACCCAGCCAGTTCTTCACTCTGAGATCTGTACACCTGCCAAAGCCACGAGCAGACAGTTTCTCCAGGAGAACAACACGGGAAACAGTCAAACCCATCCACAAGCTATAGAAGAATCAAATTAGAGAGATGCGTATCACACATAGTTGGTTAAGATACTGGGTAAAGTGCCATCTAGGTTTTCAAATTTAACAAGATATATTAATATATGTGATTAACAGGTTACAGTTACAGCACGGAGACAAGAAGAGTCCTTATTTTGACCTAATCTGTTCATTCCTTTGTATCAAGCTGAAGGATCAATTCAGACTTGTAATTCTGGATTTGTTTCCTGTCTATTAGACTCAAAGATCGGAAGAGCAGGGGAGGACACGCATCACAAAGTAATTCTAGGATTTTTTCTGCAGCAACTCTGTAATAAGATAGTCCCACAAACCAACAACGATCCACTCCTCATACAGCTATGTATAGGTTAGATATCTGATGACTACGCAAACTATAGCAAGCTACCTACAGATCTTTTCATTCCTGCAAAAGTATCCAAACAGAGTAATACTTCAGCAATATCAAATTCTCACAGAAAGTTACATGAATGTATCACTTCTTCACATATACTAAATTAAGAGATCAGTCTGTTAAAAGATAGGGACAGTAGTAACAAGCAAGTGCAGCACTGAGCGTTTAAACACTGTTCCTGTCAGCTCTAAATACAAGTAATCTCAAGCCACCATCTATGAGTATGGTTATTTGATGAACTCTTTAAAGGACTAGTCAGTGACTCCTAAATCAAATGATATCTTGCAGTAAGGAAACGAGAAAATGCATCCTAAGATAGCTTTGGCAATTCACAATCATGGAAAGGTAGAAATTTTTGATGGAGTCAATAGAAATATTCTTCTATCTGTTAGCACTGTACAGAAGAAACAATAGGTCATGCAGACAACACTGACAAGTACAAAAGCAAAAGCTCTCAATTTATTTTAATAATCTTCTGGTATTTGACTGATGTGGTTTAAGAAGATTTTGGAAGAATAAATACCTTAATCTAGTCTTCTGTCTTTGCTCAGAAATACAGCACAGTGTAGCTTCCTTAAATGCACAGCAGGTAATGCAACCGTACTATCAATCGTGCTCATTTACTACTGCTTTTTATCAATGATTAAATAGGTAAGTAAATGTAAAACTGAAGGCAGTACCTCAGTTTCTTGCTATTTCCCATCATGTTGAGGCCAATTGCATTCCCTTTAAAAAGTCTCAAGCTTGCAGCTTTGCCTCGCCTCGCATATGTTTTTATGGAATCACCACTGGTGCCGACAGCTCCAGGCCGACAACGAAGTGACTGTAAGAAGAGAATTCACGTGCATTACAATACTTACATCCAAGTTAAAAGGAAGAAAATGAATTACAGAATATTTATATAAATACTACTTTGGCTTCATTTTCACACTGCTTTTGTACAAAATTTTATTTAAAAATCTATCCAGAAGCCAATTTCAACAGAAGTCCTCCTAAAAACTCCAAGAAAGTTTTGTAATGCTCACTGTACAAACAAGATTACAAGATTATATCTGATCAACAATAGTTTGAGAGTTCTCCTGTATAATGTGATTTTTCTTCCAGGAGAGCAGAACTCTGTAGCGTATCAGAAGCCCTCCAATTTCTTCTCTCCAAGCAGACTATTTGGTAAATGTTGTCACATGTGAAACAGCTTTATGCCTCTCACAGGAACAACAACATTAAAAAATATACACGGCAAAGCTAACCTGCTTCATAACTAGTACGCTGACATCAAAGCCTTATCTACCTTTTAGACACAGATATGTCATATGTCACCTTTTAGATGCAGAATGACAGGAATGTCATCTTTTGGGCAAAATGAAAATCAAAGGAACAAAAAGAACAATATGACTTTTTTGCCATTCCAATGTGTGGGTAACACCTCGCAAGCACAGAAGTGCCCCATACAATCGCCCTCAAATTTGGATATGCCACACAGAAACAAGAAATGTAAAATGAAGTCTAATTTAATTTCTCACATTGTTTCTTCTCTATTAATGCAGTGAAACACACCCTTAATCAGTAGATTCCTTATTAAACAAAATAGTCATACTTTCAAAGCATTATGAAGCATCTCTGCAGTAGTAAACTATTTCGGTATACTTTAAAAAATAAACACAAATTTTGCCTATATATACATACACATGCATACAAAATTGGGAATGTGATTGTAAGCATGATGGGATTTAATTATTAGTATTTTCAAATTAAAATAATATAAACCCATTAATGATAGTTGTCTAACCTTAGTAGACATTCATGCTAGTATTTTCAGAATACTATACAAACCAACAAGATCTCTAGGAGTAAACAGACATTAAGGGTACGCAGATAAACAAGTTCAGCGTTATGTTGCTAAATCAACACAAATTTTTCATTTTCAATACTGTGCAGATGACTGTGCAACATAATTTTAGAAGCTTTAAAAAGGTCCATTTTCACCAAGAGATGAGTACTTACCTTCCTATCTTCATTGGGACTGAAGGGCCCATCACTGTCATCTATGCTGAGCAGATTTGCCTCACTAGATGATAGGCGTGGAAGAGAAAGGCAGACACGTTGTAATGCAACAGAGCATAAACAAAACATTTTGAACATAAATGTTTTTTTCCCCTCCCCTTTTTACATATAAACGCATGTGCCCAATTCATCAGAAACATTAAAGTGGGCAATGTAGTTAGTCAGTGCTTAGGATATATTATGCAAACCTCAACTTGAAGACTACATCCAATTATTTCAGGAGAAGCACACTTAAAAGGACATTATTAACTCAAAACAGAATATTATTGAACGTTCAATACAGTTGTGGCAATGGTACTAACATCATAAATAATTCTATATAACCCTATGCATAAAATAAATGACGTTTTTAAGTATAAAATATACTATTTTGTTCATGAACAGAAGTATATGGTTTAAAACTGCAAAATTCACAATGCTTTGGGAGGAGAATTTGTGTAACAAAGTATTATCACATAGCAATTACTGCCAAAATATGTCTTCCTAAAAATAGCACATTCAGTTTGACTCAAGTGTTCACTAAAGTGTGTTTCTTTAGTACTTCTGTATCTCTAATCTTCAACTACTGTAATGGAGAACATAAAAACAAAAAGAACCAACAACACACAGTACCGTGAAAATGTACTCTTTTCAATAAATCTTAAGTATTTAAATTAAAAACAAGCATACATTTAATTCTGATAGCAGCTAGATTAGGCTAACATTCTTGCTTCCAGTTGAAGCAACCTGTTCAACAACATCCCTGGTAAGGTTACTTCTCTCTTGGCTGTGACAAAACAATACAACCTTTAGCCAACTTGCTATTTCATGGTTTGGGTGGCTCTTAGTTAAGATCATTCAGGCAGAAATTACGTAAGAATAGCTTCAGTAATGCCAGGAGGTCCCAGGAGCAGCTGTAGCTTGTCATAGCAATGAGAAACAGTGATGGAGGGGAAGGAAGAAACGTTTTTAGCTGCACGTATGATGTACTGACTACAATGTACATAATGACTCTTTCTATAAAAGGTAACCACTCAGTACTTTCCTACCCCCTTATTTCCTGAAAACTTCTTCCATGAGCAGGATTCCCTTCATGTTAAAATGTATTTCCTCCAACCTATGAAATACAGGTATCCTTATATCAAATAAAGTAAAAAAAATATATATATATATCTTGACTCACAGGGTGCTAACTGAAGACCCTGAAACTTCAGGAGATAAGAATGTGCACGCAGCTTGTTTTGATACAGGAAGAATGATGTGAAAGCCAACAGCTGCTGTAATGTATTTTCCTTTCATTTACAGACTGCAACAATTCTAGGTACATAATAGTAATAAGAACAATGTAGTAGATCATTAGCCTCACTAATTTTCAATTACAGCATGTCAAAAGCATAGGAGAGATGTACTTCTGTATAGACTATCCATGAACATGACAGTTTTAAAATACTGTGATGCTATTTTAACTATCTTTCAGAATAGATTATTCTTTCAAGGGAGGTTCACTGAGCTTTCTCAACCCTTCATCGGAAGACAATGGGTTTAGCAGCAATTTCAGAAGTTCTCAGGATTCTGGAGAACAGATACAGCACTGCAGCTCTTGCTACTTACCTTCTGTGTAAACCTAACCAACCCACTTTGCCCTGTGTACTATTTCCTTTTTAGCTCCACACTGTATAAAAACCAGGACCATTTTCAATATACGCTGGTTCAATGGCTATACTTTGCCGGCTTTAGGATGCCACAATACTGCAGCCATTACAGCAATGAGTGTGGGTGTGGAGAATAGAAGGTAACAGACTGAAAAAATCCCTAAATCAGACCGAGCAAGAATAACTCTTATGATGCAACTAAGATGACATGACTAGAAAAATATTTGGAATTGGATGTTTTTAAAGAACCAGTATTTTTAGATTGTAAGGAATGCAAAGTACATGCATCACTAACAAAAAGGCTGTTTTTTCAGAGAGCAGAATACATAGCAACTGAGTAATGTCTATTTGCTCATGCATCACATGCTTACACTTGCCTGCTTAAAAGATGCAATTTATACAGACATAGGAAAAAAAAAAATACCACACTCTCGCATATCAAACAGTAACATTTTAATGCTACTGAAATGAAACCTCAGTGTTCTGCTGTGAGGAGACTATTTGCCTTCACACTTTGTTCCTTTTTAAACAGGGAACCACAGATCTGTATTTTCACAGTAGAACAATCATTTCTAACTTTTCTGTACTTCCATTAAAGTTTTATGATAAACAAAATTTATGCCTTAATTCTATTTTTTCTTAAGTTTAGTGAAGTAATTTAGGTAAACAGAGTGAATTCCAAAGGGGACTCCAAAACCTCTCTGGGTGGCCTGTGCCAATGCTGTCACCACCCTCACAGTGGTGAAGTGCTTCCAGATGTTCAGAGGGAACCTCCTGTGCTCCAGTTTGTGCACACTGCCTCTTGTCCTGGCACTGGGGACCACTGAAAAGAGCCTGGCTCCATCCTCTCTGCATCCTCTCCTCAGGTATTTATATACATTGTTGAGATCCTCCCTGAGCCTCTTCTCCAGTCTGACCAGTGCCAGCTCTCTCAGCCTCTCTTCACCAGAGAGATGCTCCAGTTCCTTCCTCATCTCCATGACCTTTCGCTGGACTCTCTCCAATATGTCCATATCTCTTTTGTACAGGGGTATCCAGAACCAGACACAGCACCCCACGTGTGGTCTCACCAGTGCTGAGCAGAGGGGAAGGCTCACCTCCCTCGACCTGCTGGCAACACACTGCCTAACGCAGCCCAGGACATCATCAGCCTCCTTCGCAGCAAAGGCAAATTGCCGGCTCATGTCCAGGCTGGTGTCCACCAGGATGCCCAGGTCCTGCTCTGTCACACTGCTTTCCAGCTGGGTGGCCCGCAGCACATCATGGTGCCTGGGGTTGTTCCTCTTTGCACTTCTCCTTGTTGAACTCGATGAGCTTCTTGTGAGCCCCACTCCTCCAGCCTGGATAGCAGCAGGACCTCCTGCTGGAATAGTCACTGCCCACAGTTTTGTTTGCATAGCTACAAGTGATCAAGTCATGTTTCAAACAGAACTGGAATCTCTTTCTGAAAACTCTTATGTATGAAAACAAAAGGCTGGAATATTTTCCCTTATAGCACACTGTACACATTCCATAGTTTAAAATCACATGGTGGTAGGCAACACATTTAAAAAGCCCTGAATATCAGAGGCACGAGAGAAATGATAATATTATTTAACTCATGCAGGATGCCACACCATTAAAAGTAACATTAACTAAACCCACTATACTTAATGGGAGCTCTGAACAGAAAGTTCTTCATCACTTCAAGGGATTAAATGCCTTACTAACAGGGTCAAAAAAGACACAAAAACATCTATATATTTTTTGAGGAAAAGAATTAAAAGGAAATAGTATTTGAAAAAGAAAATAAACAGGAATAAGAATTATCATCATTGCTTTTTCAGTCAGGAATACAAGGGAAGTAGTAGCTCATTCCCTTAAAAAATTTCAAAAAAAATGTATGTGTTTTAAATTAAAGAAAACATTAGCTCAGAAAGGATACCATAGTGCAAACAAAATTACAAAATCCTTTCATGTCTCCTACTACATTAAGGTACATATCATCTCCGTCATTTATTCTTCGATGGTCTACACAGACTTCACTGTGTTAAAGTGACAGCCTGGTCTTTTTTCCCCCGATTGTTCTACATAAAGGTTCCTCTCCTTCTGTGTAATTTCCAAGTGCAAAGCAAGAGAAGTCTCAAGAGTCACCTGCCATCATCTTGATTGATATTCTAACTAGATCAAATCTAGTAAGTCATCAGAAGTGGTACTTTATTCTTTCAGGTGGACTGAAGATTAACTGCAAGCATTTACTTCGCAATAAGGTACATGCAAATTTCTACTCTGAATTTCTGTAACAATAGTTTCATACCAAATATAATCTCTAGCAGCATTTTTAAATGTATATATTATGCTGGGGTGATTGCGCTATTTGTCCAAATCTTCTTCAATTTATAAAAGTTTTTATTCCTGAATATGAGTCCATTACTTGACACCTTACCATGATGACACAGCCCATCTAACTCTCCAAATAAGCTAAATGGCACAGTCTTAAAATATTCTACCTGTTCTAAAAATTGCTTCAGTAGAAAGTCATTAGCCACATATTTTGTGTTCATCTCACTGATGAAAGACAGTCAAAGCAGACATCTAGCATTAACCAACAACGTTAGCACAGATCTCATAGGTGTAATTTAAGAATACAGCCAATCCTTTAAGTGCTGGAATGTTATTCTTGGGCCAGTCCAAACCCAACTTTTTCTGTGTCTGTCATTAACAGTGCAAAGAACTCTGATAAGGTCAGACACTAAAACGCCAGTGCCTCAACAACAAGCAGGAGATGCATCCAGCTGCTTGCTTCAGATTTACAGCTTTTTCTACACAGATATGCAGTAAGTTAAAAGCATTGCTAGTAAATATCAGCATAGCATAACTAATAAAAGTGGCATTAAAAGAATCCCAAGAATACATACTCATTGTATAGTATGCTCAGAATCGTGGTGGAAAGAGAGCAAAGTTTTATACTGGAACAATTGTACGAACTGAAGTTGCTAGTCTTTGAAATGCTCTGCTAAGGGTGAAAGGGTATTCAGAACTGTATCAGAAAAGCAAAATTTAAAAGTGTTCAACGTGAAGCTTATAATGCCAACAAAACAAAACAAAACACAAACAAGTGTTACCAAAAGTATAGACTTGGACAGCTTAAAATTTATAGTCATGCGGGGTGTGTGGGGGTAGAGTTGCTTGATGTTTGCTTATCAGAGGATGGATAAGCAAAAAAAGGCAGGATCTTTAGTTGAAATCAATTTTCAGCTACTCTTTTATCTATACTTCCAGATAAGGCTTTGCATAATTCACATATATAAAAAAGAACTACTGATGTAATAGAATTTTGATGCTGGATATGGGAAAACTGTTTTATCACACAGACTATTTTAAAGGAATGAAAAATCATTCAGAAATACCATCTTAAAATCAGTTACCATTATATAAAACATATGTTCCATAATCAGTTTTTCAGAAGACTTTTTTTAATAAAAAAACATAATTCTCTGTATGTATCTCATTCTGTGCTCTTAAGTCAGTATCAGCTGGAGACAGATGGAAAACAGCAGTAAATGATTAGAAGAACGAACTGGTACGCTTACATATGTGAGTTATTTATTTCTGAAGACAGGTAAAATGCAAATAAGACCTCTGTTGTATGTACTACCATCACACTTAAAACATATTACTGTGCACTAGAAACGGATGTAAAACTGCTAAGGAAAAAAAATCATGTTTGATTTTATAAAACTAAAGCGCTCCTAGTTTGAGAGCCGTTTAAAAATTGGCCTTAACTTTTGATGCAGTTCTGGTTTGACAAAAGTTCTTAATGTCTTAACTCACACTTCACTGAACTCCTGGAACTCACTTTTTAATGACTGAAACATCACTTTTTTTTTTATTATTATTATTATTTTTAAGACTACAGTATAGCCTGCCTGCTGCTGCAGCCTAAGTGTCCACTTTCCTATCTCCCCTCTGCACACAGTACTTTGCAGGGTATTACCTACTACAGTGCTACTCCATGGTGGTCTCTTGAGACTATTACAGAGGTCAAGCTACAGACCCACGTAAGAATTATTTTTGTACTTAACCATGGGATTCAGTTCCTCCTTATGATGAAACTCTAGCTTTTTAAATTTAGTTTTAAACTTCAAATGGCTAATAACAACAAATGAACTTAACATGCATTCTTCATACAAGAAACTTGTTCTTTTAACATTTCATTAAATACTTTAAGAATGAGAAAGCATACGAGTAACAATAAAATGTTACAAGGACAGAGGATTTATTCTAACTACACACATTATACTTAATTTTTTTTTTTAATTTTTTTTTTTTTTTTTTTTTTTTTTTTTTTACGAAAAATCCAAACATATTAAGTAAAAAAAATAAATGATCAGGGAACACAAACAGCCTTAACTCTACCATTTGAGATAAACACAAGGGAGAAAAACCCTACAATTTTTTTAACTATCTGTTGGTGCACAATTTTGTAAATACCTTAATCATAACTGTGATGTACTGAAAAACAGCACCACTATAAGAAGCTGAAACACTACTTTCCATTTCCTTAGCTTACATGTAATGCATTTCTAGTCTGCATTCCTTAGACTTCTACAGTAGCTCTAAAGACAGTAGCAACACTTCTGAAGTGTACTGTGCTCTATGTTGTGAACTCCACATTGACAATGAAATTTACATTATAATACACTTTCTATATTGTAAAACTAGTTAAAATAATCACTTCTTCCAAATAATTCTCTTAATCACTGACATTTTAAAGATATTATAATGTTTCTTATTAATAAATTACAAAAGAATATTTATTTGTAAATAGACACTTATACTTTGAATAGCCTAGATAAAAGCATCCTTACTCTTTCTCTGCATCTCCTTCACTTTCTTCTGCATGATCAAAGCTCCAATTATTTTTAAAACCTCCATCTCTCTTGGATTGTGATCTATCCAAAGCTGAAATGAGAACAAGTTAAGATAAGTCTTGATTTCAGGCTGGGTTATTAATCAACACAAACTAGAGGAGTAAACCAGATGTACATATTTTCCCCAAATATTTATTTCATTGATGTCAACATTTAACTACCATTTGAGAAAATAAGGTCAGCAACACAGTGGCGAGTCATTTTCCTAGATAAATACAAGTAATTATCTGTCAATATCTGGATTAGCAATGCAGTAGGTTAGCACACTATTAAAATTATCAAGTGAGGTACTCAGCTGTTTTACTGATAACTGTAAATTTAAGGGTTCCTTTTCTGATATGAACTATATGCGACATGCACAAAGGCTCCTTATCTTTATTGTTTAAATGTCTAGTTTCCAAACGTATTTAATTTTTCCATATAAAAGCAACAGTTTTCAACTACCCCAAATACAATTTAAATGTAACATGTTTTTTTAAATCCAACATCTGACACCAACACGACTTAGTGTTTGATGCTAACTGAAATTTGAGGGTTAGAATCAATTAAGTGAGAACCTGAACTTCCTGAGAACATTCACGCAATATCTGATCTCCAATTTATCTATTGCAATATCTAATAGTATGGAGATTTTCTTATAATATGATATTAGGGTATTTTTAAGTGAAGGAGAACTAGAATATGTCAGCAGTACTCATTAAGGTTAAGTCACCGTTTACCTGGGCCCCCAAAACCGGGCTAAGAGCTGTTCAGCACAAATTCTCTATGACTAATTGAACAGCAGCTTTGATTCTGGTGCAATTTGAATGTGTATTTTCTTACTATGTTTTTCTCTACATAGTTGGAAATACATTTAAAAATAATGAATGTGACGCCATACTTTGTTAGAAAGAAAAAAAAAATAGTCAACAACAGATGTCTAGGGAAAAGTATGAACAGTGCACAATGCAGTATCGATCACAACCAATCTCAGCTTCCAGCTACTTGCACCTACCAAGGACTTCCAGAGCCACAGACGATGAGATTATATTTTTATGTCTGTCAGCCTTTGCTGAGCTTTATTGTTTTCCCTGCTCGCTTTTTTTATTATTATTATTATCAATACTACCTTATAGAATCAACAGCATCTTGCAGTAAATAGTGCCTCCTTCACATTACATAAATATCTCCCCTTTTTGTTTGTCCTGATTGAATCTGGCATCTTTTGCTTCTATGTAGTACTTCAATCCTCAATCCTCTGGTTCTTGTACTAGAGAAGACAGTAATAAGTAATCCTTCCCTACTCATTCATGACTGCATACATCCCTGTTGTGCTATTCCACAGTCATCCTTTTCCCATGCAGAAAACAAACAAAATTTAGTCTATTTAATTTTCTCTCACTTAAAAGATGTTTTATACCTTTAAATCACCCTCAGTGCTTCTCTCTGAACCTTTTCTAGCTCCACTGTATCATTTTTGAGATGGAGAAGAGCAGTAACCAACACTACAAGAAACATTCAAGATGCCAATGTGCCATGAATTTCTACAGATGCAGCATGGTATTTCTGTTTTGTTCTTTATTCCTTTCCCAACAAATAGTGAGACTGGATTTGCTATTTTCACTACTATGGAGATCTGCTTTGATGTTATGTACTAGATACTTCCATCTTTCACTCATGATAGGTAAGAACCAGTTCAGAGCTAATCACGGTGTACAACAATTTAGACAAATCATTCTTTTACCCATTTCGCACTCACCTGCAGTACTTGGTATGTACCAACACTGAATTTCATATATGACTTTTAACCCACAAGATGCAAATCCTGAGCATCTGCAATTTGCTTGAAGTCGCAAGCCATTATACTAACCCAAGTAAAGCTAGCAACACCTACAAACTTTTGCCACCTCACCATCAAACCCTTTTTCTTTTACCTGCGCATTCATTACACAGATCCTTGTGGAATTCAACTGGTTATTCCTTCTATTAAAAAACTGAACCATTTTTGCACTCTATCCATCTGTTGTCAGTTGTTAAGATGTAAGACTTCCGTTTTATCCAGAGGAAGCTTAGCTTCCCTAAAAGCCTTTGGTAAAGGAAATGACAGAAGGAATGACCAAATTAATTCTGGTCTTCATTAACTTTCTATAAATTTGGGTCGTAGGGTCAAAGGTCACGGATGAGAAGTTCCTCAAATACCCCCTGCTACCTTTTCAAAAAGGTGGTATCATACTAGCTACCTTCTCCACCAGTAGCAGAAAGACGATGCTAACCAACAAGTAACGTGCTGTGGTCATTTCCTGCTTTATCCTCAAGGTCCTCTTGTAACACTTGGATAAATGCCACTTCATCCTGCTGCCTTGCTCATTGTTTGCCTGATGTACTACATTTTCTTCTGCTGATGTTTCGTTTTGAGACATAACTCTATCATATTCCTTCTTAAGAAAAATTCTGGCGTGAAGACCTCTGTAAGCATTGTTGAAGTGGGTGCAAGCAATTCTGGTTTTCGACTGACCTCATCTTCTCCAAAGCCTCCTTTTATAGCTTCCATGTCTACACACCCTACAAGTACTCCAGAAATTCTTCTGCTGAGCCTGAAGAAAGACTCACCATTAGTTTTTACTAATTGGGAGTTATTAATCTTTTTTTTTTTTTGACTGCTACATTATATTTTTAAGTTTAATTCACCTGTATTTTTATTAATCTCTATTTTCCTCATTCACACAAAAAATTAAGAAGAACAATGTTTTATTTCAGACACCTACCCGTATCCTGCTGTGTAACCATGCCAACATTTTGGGGGCCTTTTGAAGTCTATTTAAATAAGCAGCATGCATTTGCTGTAAGCTTTCAATACGGCGTCTTTAAATAACTCCCAAGCTGCCTGCAAATATTTTACCCTCTGGCTGTGTCTTTTACTTCCTTTTCAAGAATTTTAAGGGTTTCTTTAGTCTTCTTTTGCATTAAGCATTTCTATAGTGGATGATTTTCCTCCAGGTTTAGAAATTCAGCATCTTTACAGGATATTATGCACTTTAATATATGATCATACTGCAAAGTTTCCAACGCCACCACTCACAACATTCTGCAGAACAAGTACATCCTGGAGTCACAATTTCACATGAGAGAATCAATGAAGCATACTGTCACTTCCTTTTGTGCACAAGGGTTTCCTCTAGAAGGAGAACCAAAAGGCAACGTTTCATCAAGACTTCTGCTATCAGTGTCCACTATCTACCCAGCTTATAAATTTCTAACAGGTTACGGTTGGCATCACCCTGGTCAAGTAATCAGTAGTTCTGGTGTTAGATTTTCCCTTATAGTCATATAACCATTAAAGTTGGAAAAGACCTTCAAGATCATCTGGTCCAACCATCCCCCTACCACCAATATCAAGCCATGTCCCTAATCACCACGTCCAACCTTTCCATGAACACCCCAAGGGACGGTGACTCCATCACCTTCCTGGGCAACCCATTCCAATACCTGACTGCTCTTTCTGAGAAGAAATGTCTCCTCACTTCCAACCTGAACCTCCCCTGGCAGAACTTGAGGCCATTCCCTCTAGTCCTATCACTAGTTACCTGTGAGAAGAGGCTGATCCCCAGCTCCCCACACCTTCCTTTCAGGTAGCTGTAGAGAGCAGTAAGGTCTCCCCTTAGCCTCCTCATCTCCAGAGGTGTGGCCTCACCAGAGCTGAGTCCTTGAATCCATCTGGATCCCATGTAGCTTTTTGAGCCATTTAAGTCTGATCTGACTTGAACGTTGTCCGGAACATACAGTAACTGTTCAGCCAACACTATCTGTTCTCCATTAGTTCTCCTTTAGCCCCCATTTGTCACAATGTTTAATTATTTTCCTTCTAATTTCAAGTTCATTCTGCCAGCTTCCAGTTCTCCCATTTTACCCGATATATTTCTCTGTGTTCCTTCATACAAATAAGGTAAACACTTTTCTTACGGGATTTTTTTTTTTGTGCTTCTTATGTTTAGATCAGACTATTGCACTTACTCTTTTATACCTGCATTCCTGTTTGAGTTTTACCAGCCGCAGTAGGGGCCAAAATATTTGGTACTGAATGTACGTTACATCAAACCATGTGCTGCTACACTTCTATCAGCCTCCCCTCACTCTTTAGGTGCCAACAGACCTGCTCTATTTTCATTCTGAGAAAATCTATCTCACTGCACAGAACTCCCTCTTCTAAGAAGAAATACGTATGTTAATCCGTCTTCCCCACATTTTTTTTTCTGACATTGGCTGGTTTTGTGGTCCTGCACTTGCTACAGAAGGCGCTAAGTTTTCTATCACAGGGATCAATACTACCAGCTCTTTTACTGCATTCTCTACAGATCTTCAGCTATCTTACAAAGTTTACCATCTCTGTACCCAAAAGACAAGTTGTCATGGATTCCATCTACTGTCATAAACCCAGAAACCTGTTTGTGCACTAATCCAGTCCATCACTGTAGACCAGCTCAGTTGTCCACAGAAGAACACCCTTGGAACCCCAGCTCTGCTCTCTCGGCTCTGGATCAATTTTAACATCCTCTAGCATTCCTGGCTCTACCAAAAATATGAATCCAGAAGTACATCATCATCTCAACTAGACTGTTCACCCAAGTTACTTGATCTAAATGGTCACTTGGGACCTGATTCTATACAGGATTGTTTTTTGTATTTTTAAAGAGCGGTAAGATGTCATGTGTCAGAAATGCTGTTTCAAACTATTTTCTAAGACTTGAATTTGCAACCTGTACGTTGCAGTTTTTACTAGTATACTGGCTCTGGTAGTATGCATATGAATACTACCATCTGCCAGTAAGACAGATTCACACCCAGAAGGTGAAAATATTCAAATAAGCAGACCTGGCCATAAGAGACTTAGCCAACAGAAGTCAATTACTCTCCCTTTGCCCAAGAAAGGCAGCATGTTGGAACAGATTTCACTATCAAGCACAAATCGTTATTCCTCTCACTACAAGCTCCCTTTCGAGCTGGAAGATTAGAGCCCCCAGAAACTAGATGGAATTTAAGTGGACATCTTATACAGGTGTGTCAAATGTATCTCACTGCTTGTTAAAATAATTATCATTTACATGCCATTTTCTAAATGCCAATTAAACAAGATTTGTTGGAATAGCGTACTTCAGTTTTTATTCAATCTTTTGTTTTTAACCACATCCTGAAGCCATCCTTTTAAAAATCTACGTGTTGCCTTTTTGGCTAAAACTTAACCAATTAACAGATTTTGGATTACAAAGTACACATGCAGGAAGAACAGCAGAAAGCAGATTAACCTCTCTAAGTTACCGAGTGTTGACACAGTTTTGTAAACTCCTTTAGCAGGAGTTTCCATCATTCAACAATGTTGAACAATTCCTAAGCTAGAGGAAAAAAAATATTCGCAATGGATCTCTATGAAATGAGAGCAAAGTTGCACATTTGCAAAGAAAATAAATGAATCTGCCCATCAACAGTGAAGCGAGGAATGGCATATGCTGTACTTAGTAAAGCGCTAGTGTCCAATAGAAGATGGCATTTTGGAAGATTTGGTTGTATGTCTTGTGCTCTGCGGTGTAAGGCCAGTCATTCCATGTGAATCTATATTATGGTTGTCCAGAAGAGCATACCTCTAATACTGTTCTAGATGTGATACCACACACACTTACTGGTCACACGAAGAACAGCCTTAACTCCTCTAGGAAAGCAATTTGTTCCTATCATTTGATTGCCAGAGACCTTAATGTTTCTATTACAACACCCAGAAGCATTTACAAGTCTTTAGTCTGCTGAGATCCCATGTATTTCTGTGTGTCCAAGCAACACCCTGCACATAAAACCTAAACCAAAGGTTTGCTTTGGGACTAAGGAGTTTTTCCAGAGGACCTGAAATTTACATACTTTTTCCCCAGTTACACTGGTCTAAAACCAGAAATAATACAAGCTTTATCTTACAAACGTTTCGACATCACAACTGCAGACAACTTAGCAGACACTGTAGCATTCACATAAAAAATGCAAATTAATTTAGATGCACTCAGACTCATTCCCTTCATCCACACTCATATTTAGGTAATGTATAAAGAATGCTTCTGAGCTAATCTGTTGTTCATTGGAAGTCGTCACATGTATTGATAAGAGAATACGATTATTCATAAAAACGTGACTAATTTAGAATAATTTATAGTTGTTTTTACTTTCCCTGTTGTTTCCTTACTCTTTCAGATAGGCTTCTGTGTAAACTAGCTTTTTATCTTCCAGGTTTGATATGATCAGCTCTGAGATGTCAACTGTCTAACCACAGTAAGGCCGCACTGTCATTATTTTGTAGCAGCATTGCATGAACTGGTTTACGCACCCCCCTCACTTCCTAAAAGCTGGGGATCCTTGCTCCTGCCCTGCACCCTGCATATGGCAGCCCAGATGTTTCTTCACCAAGAGCAGGCCTGGGAAAAGGACCAATTTGGGCAAAAAAAAGGCACGCACACGCATGTCTCTGTGCCTGTGTGTGTGGCGGAATTATTTTTCAGGCGTATCAGCTCCCACCTGTTCAGCCACACCACCACAGCACAGCTGTGACTGCACAGCAGAGGTAAGGGGTATACAGGACCAGACTGTTTTAGGCACTAATGATGCCAAAAAAATCTCCATGGAAGCATAGCTTAGCCTGCATTTATAGCTAAACATTCAGAGGTCTATTGTTTAAAAGATGCTTCACCTTTCTTCCTAAATTACCCAGAGATGCAAAAACGATGCAAACTCACTTCCAGGAGTAGGCAGCAATTACAAATTGATAGTGAGATACTCCACGAAGTACATAGTTCAGTGGTAAACCTCCGATGCTATCTAAAGGATACAAAGTATGGACACAACATTGGTACGTTACACATGAAGGCAACTTCATTTCTCAGATACTTCACGAAAATAGTAATAAACTTTTTAGGAATGCTATGGGAACAGAAAACCAATGATAAACACAAAGCATCCACTACAAGACCAAAAAGAAAAATTGAGAAGAAAAAGCATTTGTAAGAGGTACATAGTTCAAGATGGAAAAGCATCTGCATGTCCTGACCAAAGCCCTTTTTTCCCTCCAGAACTTCCATGTGCACTGTGCTCCTTACAGCACAGAGGATTGTGCAGAATGATTGGAACCAACAACACAGAACTGCTTAAGCACGATCACTCACTGAACTTTTACCATTTTCTGAGAAGAACTGATAACAACAACTAACAAAGGAGGACAGCTTTGAAGTACATGTTTTCTTTACAACCTCTTTGATGGTTTTTCCAGTAAGACAGCAGTGGTAACCATACGACAGACAGCCAATGTTTCCTTGACCCCTTCTACTGACTGTCCCAACAGAGAAGCAGAGAAGGCTGCCACTGGGATACAATCAGAAAACAGCACAGAAGTACTTCTAAAGGTCCTCTTCAGTTACATCAGCAGACAAAGGACTGTTAAGGAAAATGTGGACACATTGCTCAGTGACACAGGGGACCTAGTGACAAAAGTCACAGAAAAGACCGAGGAACCCAATCCTCCTCCCCCTGCTCCCATTTCTGTGCTAAGTTCTGCCCTCCAACCTCCCAGTACCCAGCTCTACGAGCAGAATCTGTGGGAACACAGCACCATCCGCTGTCAAGGAAGGTACAACTAATAAACATTTAAGCCAGTTCTACACACGTAAGCCCAAAAGATCAGACGAGGCATCTGCTGAGGAAGGGTGCCAGTATCTAGGACACTTTTCTACCAGGTCACTGCAATTGAGAGAGTTTCCCAATGACGGAAAAACATCATACCTATCTTCAAGATAGGCCGTGAGTATGATCCCGGGGAACTACAGGCTGATCTGCCTCACCTCAACCCCAGAGAATGGTATGGGTCGTATCCCTCCAGGAATCCTTCAGCTACATGAGGACAAGAAGTTGAATGAACAGCATGGATTCACTAAGGGCAAGCTGTGGCAGACTAAACTGTCTGCACTTCACTGCGAGAGGACTGGTTCTTTGGGTAAGAGGAGAGCAATGGATGTTGCATGCCTTGACTTCTGCGAGGACTTTGACATGGTCTCCCACAGGGACCTTTTATCTAGATTGCAGAGACATGGAATAAGTAGTGAATTATAAGGAGAGTGGAAAACTAGCTGGACCAAATGGAAACCAGCACCATCAAAGAATGACGACAAATCCAGCTGTCTGCATCCCTCAGCAATCAGTACCAGGGCCAATACTGCCTGAAGTCTTTGCTAACACTCAGGATGTTGAGGTCAAGTGCAGTTGGCAAGTTCACAGACAATACTAAATCGGGGGAAGCAGCTGATACACTGGAAGCCAGGGCTGCTGTTCAGAGAGACCTGGTAGGCTGGAGAAATGGGCTGACAAGACCCGTACTAAGTTCAACAAAAGCATCCGTGATCACAGATGCAAGCCTGCATCAGGAATGGAACAAGCCTGGGCAGCGGCACAGCTGGGGGCTGGCTGGTTAGGGAGCAGCTTCTCAGGAGGATCTGGGGGTTCCAACAGACAGCAAGTTGAACACAGGTCAACAGCGCAGCCCCACAGCAAGGAAGGCCAGACAGCTGACAAAGTTCTGTCAGCAGTGAAGAGAAACAACTCTTCCTCTCCATAGTGCACTTGTGAAAGCGTATCTAGAGTACTGCATTCAGTTCTGCACTCACCGGTGTAACAAAGACATTGAAACACTGGAGCAAGTCCAGCCGAGGGCTGTCAGGACAGCTGGGGGACTGAGGACAGGGCATACAGGGAGAGGATGAAAGAGCTGGGCTCACTCAGACTTAAGAAAAAAAAAAAAAAAAGGGGGGGGGGGAATAGGTCTTGGTTTGGACAGGAGATTCCAACCTACCTAATTCCGACCAGCGGCCACTCAGGTCCCAACCTATGTGATCGTAAAACAAAACTCAAAACAGTAATCAGTTGTGGGTACAAATCTTCTCCCAAGGAACTGCGCAATCATCACAAATGCTTCCAGAATTAAGTATCTCCATCACTTTCCTTCTCTTCTCTCTCTCAGTAAGCCTGTCACCTACTCAATCTTTCCACAGAAGTTAAATAACATCAAAAGGCAAAAAGATCCAGCAATGTAAGACCTGTGTTGCTAGATGGAAAACACACTAAAAATTCAGAAAGAAAGGAGAAAGCTTCAGTATTTTTATAGTCAGATATTTTCTCTGTATCTATCTTTCCCATTTTTTAAGAAAATTTGGAGAATAAAAGGTTAGGATAGAGCAGGGACAATTTCTGAACTGCCAATGTATTCTAAAAATATGAAAGTATATAAAGCTAACAAGCCATTTCAAAGAGGATGACACTTGAATAAGAATTCTAGAATGTGATTCCTGTGGCAAATCACTATGTGACATTAATCATACATGATCTCAAGTTTTGAATACTGGAAGAGTTTTAGAAGATAAGAAAAACGCGGCAGGAAACAGTAGATTATGCATCTGATTTGCACACTTCTGATTTCAGACTTCGTTATGCACTGTGAGATCCATCTTCATAAAAAAGCTAAGCTTGTGCAGCAGAGTATGTAGCAGCACTAAACAAACAGCCACCTATTTTTAGAAAGTGCTGAAAGGCAGTTACAGATACAGTAAGATTAACCGTCTAGCCTAACTACCTGGAAATCAGGCAACCAACGCTTCAAGAAGGTTTCCAGGTTTGATGCAATAATTGGAACTTCAGATTGAAATAAAGCACTAGACCTATATAACTAAAAAGAAGGAAAAAAAACACAAGAATTTATATTATTTACACTTCTAGAATTATCCTGAAAACTTTGCAAGAGGATTTTGGGCAGGTGTTGTCCCCCCTGTAAAACTATAGTCCAGAAAGGTTCCATGACAAGAAAATAACTTGCAAAGATATGACAGAAGAAGAAACCCTAAAACGTAATTTAAGGAGAAAAAAGCCAGACACTTCTTTGATGCTGTCAGTTGTTCAAAATCCTCCTGAAATGGACAGCAAAAAAAGCACACAAAAAGAAAACAACAAAGAAAACCTCAATAACTTGGTCAAATGAAAAGGGCACATCTCAGAAAAATCTGAGTAAGGAAAGGATGAAAGGAGGATGAAAGAGTTATTTAAACTCTAGGCTATGAGAACAGTTTGCATTTACCTTTCTGTAGAGGCCAAAGACCTGTTTTTTTTTCCCCTATTCCTGTGACACTGGCAAGCCTTCACACCCATAGAAGAGGGCAGTCAGCTGGATTAGATTGCTAATATGGCTGAAAACTAGTGCAGGCTAGCTCCACCAACACTTTTTCTTCCTCTAAAATGAGTTTTCTGCCAACTTAGCTCCTCCAGCCAACTTGCTGTGAAGCCAGAGAAGCGCCGGTGTTGACACAAGCAAAGCTGCACAAGCCCAGGCCCTGGGAGGGGCGGCAGGACAAACTGACAGCAGCACCGAGCTGGTACGCCTGGCCCGGCTGCAAATCGCTGCTGCGGTGACTTGCAGGGCCACACCGTACGGCCCCACAGCTGGGGGCTTCTACCGGTTACAAAATGACCCTGCACACATGCACAGTTAGATATCAAGTAGATTTTTGTCTTTTTAAAAACAAATAAAAAAAAAAATCAAAGAAGTGCAACACAAGAATGGACAACAACCTCCTGCATGCATTAGATGCACTCTGTGGACTTC
This sequence comes from Cygnus atratus, assembly GCF_013377495.2. Classification (NCBI taxonomy): domain Eukaryota; kingdom Metazoa; phylum Chordata; class Aves; order Anseriformes; family Anatidae; genus Cygnus; species Cygnus atratus. Next base: position 33,718,231 of record NC_066364.1, on the reverse strand, counting down.
AAGAGGACTTCAAATGGACTTCAAGTCCATTTGCAATCAGATGGTGTTAGGTCGATGGATACTTGATGATCCTAAGGGTCCTTTCCAACCCAAATCATTCCATGGTCAAAGCTGTAAGGCAAGGGAACCAGAGACCAGCTCAGCAGACATCGAGCAGCTGGTCACCCAACAGCTCTGCAGGCTCCACTGGCTGTATAATGTAAGCTTAGATATTACATTTAAGGATCTTTACTGAATCCCATTACGCAAAGTTTAAGTAAATTTGAAGAAAGTATTGTAGCATAAGTGCACACACACACAAAGACAACATCAACACAGTAACATGTTTGCAAATTTCTCTATTGCGTCACCACGGAAAGGAATTCTAGCTTCTTCACACTATTTCTTTCCTCTGAGACAATATAGATTAGCAGCTGCAAGGGGGGTGGTTTAAAATGGCAGAGCATTGCAACTGCATCATTACGTTTACAACACAAATTTTTGTAATGCAAGTATTGAAGTTAACCAGACCTAACAACGAGTTTCAGGAACAGTGACAACTGTTAACTAAACCACAGTATGCTAAAATTCTCTTTAAAAAGGAAGAAATAATAATAATTAAAAAAAAACAAAACCTAACATCCCTGGAAAAACAAACATTTTCTCAATCGTTACTTTTAATGGCAGTGAAAACAAGGAAGTACTACCAATCAAGTAATTTTTAATATAACAAAAATAACACATGTCAGCTTGCTAACTGCACCCAATTCTGAACTTGCTTTTCAAGAGCTATCACTCAAAAGACAACTGAAGCACAACACTCAGCTTTTAAGAGACTATCCTACAGCTGGAGATATGGGCTTCTGCCACCTTCAACCGAACATGCAGCCTGCATTTATCTTCATCAAAAAACTATTGAGATCTAGGGAAGTGTGTTCTGGGTTTCTATCAGTCCTTTCTATTCCAAGTCACTCTTCCAAACAAGCGCAGTGCCTTCTCCATCTAGCAAGCACTGCACTAGACGACGACAAACAGCTTTTTGACTACATGCATGATAGAGATTTTTTTTTTCCTGGTATCCATCAGGTAAAGATTCAGTTACTACCAACTTGCCTTATGGCAGCATCTAGTAATCTCACCTGAACGCATACCAACCAACTGTGCTAGGCAAATGCAGTCATAATAACCAGGACCAGAGCGGTCCAGAGGTCTATTTTTTAAAAATTTATTCTTAATTTTAAAGGACCCTTAGGGTGGCTCTTGAGCAGTAAGCCATGGTAGGAATACAATTACAATGGACTGCAGTGTTTCCAAAAGAAGTGAGCCTCAGAAATTACAAAGGCAATTGCAAACATGAAACCTACCATCCACTGCATAGTTTGAATTCTCATCTAATGGGCTCTTGAATAATCTTTCTGTTAGATCGTCGTATTAAATTCTGTCATCAGCAGGATATTCATATTTTGTTAAATGAGCCATAAAAATCGGACATGCCAAACAAACACAACATTATATCCTACAACTTTAATAAAAATACATCAACAGAATGAATTTTAGTACAAGAGAAAACAACTTTACTGCAGCGGACAAAAACATTCTCATGAAAATAACAAATATTTTCACAGCTGTTTCTTAGAAACATAAATTTCTAAGATTAAATAATATTAATCATGTCACGCAGCACGGTGTTTTACCAGGCCAGCCAAATGTTATCCTTATTTATCATTCCCCAAAATCTCTGTGGCAAGTTTTATTTAAAAAAAGATAAATAAAAAATAACAATAGCGGGGAGACTTTGCTTCAGTTACAGCTTATACGGTCTGAAAACAAACAAAAATGGGAAAGCTTTGCACAGCGCTTCTCAATCATCACTTGAAGATTCGATCAGAGGGAGATACACTGAATTCGACTCCTTTCACTCCTTATTACCCTTTCACAGGAGTCACTGGGACAAGCATTGAGAAATGTTTTCTTGCCACCCGCAGCATTTGCCCGTTACCAAAACCTGCTGAAAGGCCCGCTGACCAACCAGGCAAGAATAACCACAGCCTGCTAATTTATTTCCTCCAGCCTCCACCATCAACGAGTTCTGTGTGGATCTCAACCTGTTATTTAAAATAATTAAACTTCCCTGGGCAGAGTAAAGCTGATGTTGCACAAGAGGATTTATTCTTAAGTTTAAGTTCCATACTGCACCTTAAGCTGACTTTACAGCTCACCAGAGACAGAAGGGGCAACGTCCTACTCCTGACATGCAGAGGCCGGCCGCCCCCCCTCAAAGCAATCCATTGTCCTGCCTCTCAGGCTTACCCTTCAGCAAGCAAATTCAACAGAGGTTTGGCAGAGCGCCGATCCGGCAGGACAGTACACAGCAAACTCAACCTCTCTGACAATAAACCGCTCGGTCCCTGGGGCGGTGGGCAGCATGAGACACACTGCCAGGCTGGATGCTGGGGGAGGCCGGAGGGGACAGAGCAGCAGACCTCCCCCACCTGCAGCAGGGGGCCCTCAGAGCTGCACAGCTGCACCACGTAATGTTTTAATCAGTTTAAAACGTTCTGTTAGTCCCTATGCCTAAACCAGTTAATAATTTTAAGCCTTGCAAAGAGAACCAATAAATAGTTGGCGTGCAGCTTTACATTCAAAATGGAGTTGCAGCATGATAAGATAAAAGCAGCAACGTCACAGTTCACTGCTTTAGGAAATCCACGCACACAATTTATCGTTGCCTTATACCAGACAATGGCATCACACCACAATTTATCGTTACCTTATACCAGACAATGGCATCACACCACAATCATTTTACCGTTCTTTGGACAGTTTATTTTGAAGGAATTCTTTTCACATTCGGTATCTGTGAGCTACAGACTGCTCGTGTGCATTAGCTACAAGACACCGGTATTCAAGCTTTCACTACAATCGTTTTAATAAGCAACTATCCCCATACATTATTAGAACATAATTCTTTCCATGGATCACTTAGAAAAAGTTATTCAAACAAAAGCATTGCCAAAATGTTATTTCTTTAACTCGTAGCAGACATTACACCATAAACGAAACCAAGAAGACTTCTCAAGTTATTTGCTCTTAATTATTCCTGTTAGTTACAGTACCCAAATAACCATTAGCCATTCCGGATTCTGATTTATACTATGCTGTAATTCAGAGACTGAATCCCATTTGGCACGATCCCCAGTTCTGTGCAGGGAGACACCACCATACAAGAAAATTAAATAAGTTTGCAACACTTTTACTACATTCTATTTAAAGTACTCAAAGACATCTCACAGCTATGTGTATGTACTAAGGAACTAAGCTCTAGTTATAGTGTCAGCAGTTCTCAAAAAAAAAAAAAAAGCTTCCATCCTAAACATTTGTGTCACTGCATCAGGCAATGATTTAATGAATACAACCACACCCTTTGATTTTAACTCATTATGCAACACCTGATTATCTTCGCGACATTTCCTGAAGGCCAAGAAATTTCTTCGCATCAGCAGCAGAATCAAAAACATTTTATTTTGGATTTGTGAAGGGACAGGGCAATAGGGACTACCAGGTAATTCTTTTTGGACCATAGCATCCACCAACACAAGCTGAAGAGCACCCACCCATTCAGAAAAGTGCCATTTACTCCTGAGAATGTGACATTCACAGGCAACTGACTTGGCCAACGCAAGACACCAACTCTGACTCCACCACAGCTTAAGATCAGCTTCACCTGAAAATATTACACGTTCACCGCTGTTTAATACTGTAAGAGAAGGCTTAAGACATGCTTTTAAAAATTAAGGAAGATAAAATTACCACCGTGTTTATTTCTATGTAATGAATAAGAATATACATATATATATATTTAAGCAAGAACTAATCGAGAGCATCAGACAGATTTCAACCTATGAGAAGTAACTCTGCCCTACAAAAACTCCAACTTTACCAAACGGGCACTAAAAGTTGGGCCCAAAGAAACACTCCAACTCTGTTTTTCCCCCAATGGAAGCGTCTTCCAGAACAACTAAGTTAAGAGTTACATTTGTCCTTCTTGCCCCAAAAGAATTTGTCCCCTCTATCTCTACAGCCTCCCCCACTGTAGCAGCTCCATTTTTATCTTGTTTTCTCAGCCTCCTGCAGTATCTTAAGCTATCCTGCACTCTTTCACTCCTCTGCAACACACACACATCCATGCAGGCACATGCTGACCTGTGCACAGTCCCCCTGCTCCCCTGGCCCTTGACTTCTCAGCCAGTGTGGGTACAAACATCACTTTGCAGCAAACTGAACCATGCTGAGGAAACACTGAAGCCTTTGCTTGTGGGACTCCAATTTTTGGTTCTTCTGAATTAGTAAAGTGGGCAAATTTCACAAGGTCTCAATCTATTTACGTGTGAGGTATCTACTCTTCGAACAAAAAGGTTCAAAAGATATTAGTAGGAACAGAAGAAACAAATTGATGATGGCTAAAAAAAAAAAAAAAACCACCCAAACACCACACATTCTTATAAAGCATTATTTGAAAGTGACAAGTTGAGTTTGGCAATTAGTCTCACTTTACAGGACCTGCTACAACACAAAGCACCTTGACATCCCTCGGTTATCTCAATTATAGACGCAGCTAAAACCCTACAAAAAAGGGGAAGCCTGATACTGCGCTGAAATGTATGCGTAGTCTTTCAGAAACAATAGCAATAAAAGCCAAAGTAGTTGTTTAGATCATTTCAATAAATAATCCATTATGTGTTTTATCTCTGTACATAAAACAAGCAGCAAAATACTAAAATATCCAAATAGGCTCATTATAAAAGTATTTGTGCGAGCAAAACATTTGCAAAATGCTGACTTATCTTTGCTAGCAAGCCATATATTGATACTATTATTTATGTTATTACTATTATTTTTATACTTACCCTTACATAAAGTAGAGTGTAAGGATCTATTCTATGAAGATTGCCAAGTTCCTGGTTTGGGTTTGTGTTTTTTTTTTGCCACTAAAAGACAGTAGAATTTCTCCACTTTTTCTAAGAAAAAGTAGTGTTTTCCTACCGAATCCAAGTGCCAGAAAGTAACAGATGAGGCCTGCTGCACAACAGAATTACTTACACCCAAAACTTTTATGTCTCACTTAGTGCAAAACTATTATAGCAGCAGCTACCAAATGATAGATGTGCTTTTAACTAAAACCCAGAAAATTGCACACAGATGCCTTCCAATTTAGACAGCCAAGGACAAGTCTGGGCTCCTAAAATCCCATCTCAAAATTAACCAGAAAGAGGTGATGTGGAAGCAGACCTGGGCACAGGCTATTATTTTAGACTATGCTACCGAGTGTATTACAACATGTTTACAGAGCATTCAAAAACTAAGGTTTTTAGTATCTTTCCACATGCTTTAAGCAGTTTGTCTTTTTAACATTTCATGCCATTTATCGCTGATGTTAGATTGACAAAAAACACAATAGTATGAAGATAATTTCAATTTTAAACCCAACAAGTGGGTTTAAGATCTCCCCACTCAATACCTGAAGATAATGCCACTGAAGTGAATGAGGAGGTTTCCTGTTCTTAAAAACGTTGGAAAGGACACTGAAACAATGGGCTGAGAAGAGAGAGATGCAATGCTGTAAAAAAATTCCAAATGGGGCTGAAGACAGGAAGACATAAGAGAGCCACTAGAGTCATGAATTTCTCACTTTCAGGTAGAAAACTACTCTCAAAAATAGAAGAAAGGAACAGAACATATCCAGACACTGATGGGGCTGAGGAAGACCAGGGTGGTCTGGTCAACAGCATGAAGAAGTTTAGCTTGTGATAAAAGACAGAAGAAGGTGAATGATGCTCCTTCAGTTCCAAGCTAATACCTATCTCCTCTAGGTCATCAATAGAAGTGTCAGAAACAGCTTCAGAGACCATTAAAACAATTAATAATTTCACTGTTAAGAGTAAAATAAATAGAAGAGGGATAGCAGGTGGAAAATTTTCAAGTATTCTATCTAAATATAAACTCCACTCTGCCCTCCTAATTTGTGTTCTTCTCATCAGATTTCACAGCAAGATAAAAGTAATGAAAAAGCAGGAAAGGCTGACCACCACTTCAAATAGCAACTCTGCATCTACACAGGATCACACGCAGGGCCTGTGTTTCTGTGCTGCTCCAGAATCTCTGCCTCCTTTAAGAAAATACACAAGTCCACAACTCTTCATTTTGTGAAGACAACCCTTTATACGTGAGCTGAATGAAAAACTACGCAGTCTTCTAGAGTCCTCAGACAACTGTGAAGTTTCTTCTGCTGCTGCTAATGGGTAATCCAAACAGTTTTCTCATTTGTTATTAGGTAACCTGTAGCCAAGAAAATGGAATGAAAATTGAGCAAATTCCTGTCATGACTGCACTCAAATCTCTCAGCAGCTCTGAAGGTAGGGACTGGCAACATTCCTTAGAGAGGAGGTCCTCAAACAGAAACTTCAAAATTAGTTCCCAGTATCACTACTGTAACCACCAAGAGATTTTTAAAAGGGAAAAAAAAAAAAAGAAGAAAACATGAAGGAATAAAAGGTTTCTCCCTTCTTCTGGAAAATACGTGTTTCGGAATACTTTATACGGTTCATCATTTCTCTTCTCCAGTCTTAAATTAAAAGCTTCTCTGTATCCGTGCAATAGATAACAGGCAACATCTCCTTGCAGCTCAATAACATCCCAAGGGGCAGAATATAACAAGAGTTCCCACAATTTTTCCACAGGAGTAACGATCAATAGTACTCTCCATTCCTAAAGTAAGCATTGAACATCCCCTTCTCCTAAATCTAAATGGATTTGGTTATTACTGCTTTACGTTTTAGGTCTGACTATCAAGTAAAAAATACAGGAATTCATGCAGACAGAAATCTCTGTTCACTAAATTTCTCGTCCTCCAAATCAGGAAAGAATTCCCATGCAACAGGGCTACTCTGTTAGCACAAATTTCTGCACATTCTTCCTATGTATTTGAAACTGTACTGGGGAGGAAAGTAAATTCAGAAAACAAGGAAAAAGTTTCACCAATTCCACTTGCAAACTAGCTAAAATAACAAAAATGCAGCACTTTCCATTCTTCCAATTTTAACAGTCCTCACGTTTCAAGAAAAGTAAACATGCAAGTCATGTATATCAATAGATATGATGTCTATTAACATACTAAAAACTATTACCACCGCTCCAGAAGCGGTTTTGAATGCAGTTCAATGAATCCAGTTTTAAAGTGTCAAACATAGTTCTAGGAATCTTTTCCACATTTTCCATAAGACAGTCTATACAACACAGCATAAAAAATGATGACACATTAGATATGTAAGACTGGCCAAAAACCTAAATGCTAGTATGAATCACACTACTGAAGAACAACATTACCAGAAGGCAACAGATAAATCACTCAAGGAAAACTCTTCCAGAAAGACCCCTTCGTTTTTATTGGAGAATAAAATAATGAAAATATTAAAAGAAAACACTTTAACAATAGAATAACAAGCTATTTCTTTATGGTAATGTCTAATACACTAAACAAGAAAAAAAGCAGCACCTTACTGGACATTTGTAATCAAAAACAAAATCGCTAATCTTATTTGCAAGCAATTAATTTCATTCAAGTGCATTGTTTATCTGAAGTCTGACTGATAGTCAATGTAAGTGTGAAGCACCAGAATTTTCTGTGTGCATATATGCACACAGAGGTACATATTTAAACAGAACGATTTCTATTAGATTGAGCTCAATTACAGTGACAGACGTAACAAGCATTTGGTACCTAATTCATTTGTTTTGAGCATTAACGGCAGAGATGAACAGAATTCTCAGTTCTCCCTCTTCCCTCTATCAAGCTTTAATCTAACACTTCTGAAAACATCAAGCAAACACAATTGTTAGTTGCTGCTTACATAGATTCTAATGGAGTCTGTGAAATATATAGACTCAGATTAGGCAGAGATTTAAATTCTAGGCTCATATTCTAATCATCACCTTGCAGTCGAAGTTGATATATTCCCTACTCCACACACATTTTTCCCTGGTTTTGTCCACATTGTACTCGTTTCAGAAAATCTGGAACTCTCACGCTTGTCTAAAGTCCAACCTTTGAATGAATAATCGTTGTTCTAACATGCTGTCGTACGTTTCCAGATTTAAAACTGCTAGATAATCCACATAGATACCTTGTATGCCTTTTTCCTATGAAGTCAACACACCCTATAAGAAGTAAACCTCTCAAGTAACATTTGAAACACTTCTTTTTCCTTTGCTTCAAGTCAGCACAAAGTTTACCTGCTCTTACTAAACCTGTTATAGTATTATCATCCCATTTGGACTTGGTCCACCCTCGTAAATTTTCGTCACCGTTGTCCACATTAGGTTTTCTTCACAAAAGATTCCTAACACATACATGCGAGCATGCTTGCACACTCTTAGGTCACATCATTAGTCCTAAAATTAACATGTCCCCAAATAGAGGAAACACAAACCCGATTGATTACTCTGCCCATCAGCCATGGAATACTGAAACTTCCAAGGGGGATGCTATCCAGTGTCACGTTGATACTGATGTTGAAATGGGATCTCAAAAATAAAAAATGGGGGTGCTGCACACAAAACCTATCTTTTGTTAGCCACCTGTCCAACCAGCATGCAGCCAAGGTGCGCAGAGAAGACAGCGACTAAACACCATCCCGACACTTCGAGCAGTACAAGCAAACCTCACTGTAGAGAAAGTTCAGGAAAAAAAAATGGTGTCCACAACAGGGAGTCCTCCTTTCACCACCGAACACCTTAAAGGTAGAAGGGAGGTAACATGACAGCAGTTATTAACCAGAAGGCGTTTCTGAACATCAGAACTTCAGATTTAATTATTTAAACCAGCAAACAGTATTTTGTTCATGCAGTATTTCTGCTCCAGAACCTCTAGTAACAAGAAACAAAACCCAACATCCTGCAGGAAGATGTGCAAGAGGTAGTACCTATATTATACAGATCATACAAAATCACCATTGCTAAACTTACACCTGACTTGAAAAACTCCACTCATGAAGAACAAATTAATACATTTTTTTCTTATCATTGTTTAAGTATTTAGCAGCTATGGGCCCATGTTAACCGGGTATGTGCTTATAGCAATTTTGCAAGACTACAATACCAGACGATTTATTCACGGGTTAAACTGCAAAGAATCAACAGTTAAATACATTCGAAATTCAGTGTACTTTTTGCATTATAATTAAGAGCTTTACAGAGAGGAAAAAAAACTGCACTGCAAAAAAAAATACTCAAGGCTTTATAAGCGCTAAAGGTTCTTTTTAGTTACAGCTGATAGACTCATCATCAAATTTTACAAATTATAGTCGAATGTAAGCACAAAACGCCCCCCCCCTCCCCAAATGAACCTCAGTGCCAAGGCTTGAAAGTAGCATTTTAGAAGCAGCCCGGCCTCATTTCACGGTGAGGGGGGAAAGGTAGGGCCTAGGCCGGAGCCTGGGCGCCGAGCAGGGGCAGGGACAGGACGAGCCCCACTTCCCCCTCGCCCTGCGGCTGCCAGCCCAGCGCCCCTGGGCTCGGAGCCCCCCCGCGCTGCGCCAAGCCCCGGCTGCTCTGGGCGCTCTGCCCCTGCGAACAAAACACGGCGCTGCCCCGGCCTCGGGAAATGAAAGAAAGGCAGAAAAAGCACAAGGGATCGGCTCGCCCTCGCTAAGCCCTCCCTCCGAAGCAGGTCTCTTTTCACCAAATGGAGCCAGCCCTGGCGGCACCCTCCCTTCCCCCACGCCACCGGGGCACCTCTCATTGTCGTCGGCCCCCAACGGGGACCTGATACACACACACGCACCCGCCTGCCCCCGGCCCCCGGCCCGCTCCGCGCCCCTCGCCGCTTGCCAGAAGCGCAACGCGGGCCGCGTTTCCCCCCGGGGGAGCCGTGCACGCACCTTCCAGAAACAAGCTGTCTCTGCAACCGCCGCCGCCGCCGCCACCGGCCATCTTCCCGCTGCCGAGCCTCGCTGCCTCACTCCATCGCTCAGCGAGGCGGCGGGGCCTGGCCCTTCCCCCGGCCTGCGCGCTCCGCCGCCCACCCCCACTGCGGAAGGCTGCCCGACCCGCAGCGGCGGCAGCAGCAGCACCGCCGAGGCCCGGCCCTCTCCCGCTCCCGGCGGCCCGGGCCCCGCTGCCTTCCGGCCCCCGCGCAGCGGCAGCAGCAGCCGGCGGCGGCAGCGCGCCCGCCCCGCTCCGCCCGCCCCCTGGCCGCCCGCCGCAGCCCCCCGCGCGGTCGCCGGCCGGGCCTGGCCCTGCAGCCGCCGCCGGAGCCCGCAGGGGGAGACGGGCCCGGCCGGGGCTCCGCCGGAGCCGCCTCCGAGCAGAGGGGGGAGGCCGAGGGAAGGCTGCGCTCGCTGCCGCCCCTCTCTCTCCCCCATGAACGGGGCCTCGGCGGCGCTGCCCTGCCGGGCCCCCCCTCCGGCTCCCCCGGGCCGGGCTCGGGCCCCCAGACGCTAAAATGGCCGCAGCGGCGCTGCGCCCTGCCGCGGCAGGGGCTCGGCCGCTCCCCCCTCGCTCAGGGCTGGAGGTGAGGAGGCGGCTGGGGCCGCGCACAATGAATGAACTCGGCGGCGGGGCAGGACGGGGGCCCGCTGCTCTGCCCCTCGCGGGAGGCCGCCGAGGGCCGAGCAAGGCTCGCGAGTCCTCACGTTATGCGCGGCCCGAGAGAGGCGTTCGTAACCGCACGACCCGGATCCCGCAAAAAACACGGCGCTGCCAAGGCGACTGCACAGAAATTGCAAGTCATGGCCTCCGGTGTGTCTGATTTTTAAAAGAAAAAAAAAATCCTCGTTCGTCTAGCACGTAGGGTTTTGTATTTTAAATGGCCTGCCCGTGAAGCCAAAGCACCAAAACATATTTTAAAAAATGGAAGGTAAATTCTGACAGCCTGGAATTGGCAAAAGCTAGAGATGGCTTTCTTGGACACATGCCTTCATCTGACACTATTAATGCTACTTTGATCGCAGAAAGGAGGAATTCGTGTCTGATTTAAAGTACCTAGTTTTAAAATGACTTCTCTCTGAAAAGTGAGCTCCCAAAATTAAGGAAACTCAAGACTTTGCACACTTAAGTCCTAAAATAGGTTAGCTTCAAGTACATAGCGCCTACGAAGATTAAAAGCTAAATACAGGAAAACTCTGCAAGTTTCCTAAATTTGTTACTTTCATTCCCAGATTCACTGACACCAACCACATTCAAAAGCCAATGTGTTTACAAACACTTAAGAGAGAGAGTGCTTAGTTTGCACACCAGCAAGAGATGCAGAAAAGGAAGACACAAAAGATGTCAGTGCTCCCCAAATGCTATATAGCATCACCAGAGCTAATGAGCGATTAGAAAAAAATCCAAAAGCTGGATCAGTGCTGCCAAACACCTCTCTGTAGAAAAAGAGAGACTTTTTCTGAAGGAGAAATCGTAAAATATTCCTTCATTAGTAATAAAATTAAACAGGAATCAATTAGGAAAATTCAGTGCAAGCTAATTATACAGAAACCAGAAGACCACATGTGCTTAATAGAAACGTAACATTAAAAGACCAAAAAGAAAAAGAGAAACAACAGAAGAAAGGAAATTTAGAATCTAATTTTGTAAAAATACCCTATCATGTCTCAGAAGGGTATCATCTGGACAGAGGGTTGGTTTATGGTGGAGTCACAACATGAAATCTGCAAAAACAAGTTCCTATTTTCGGCTGAGACCAGAAAGGTTCAGGTCTACCTAATTCTTCACAGATTTTTAAAAACTAAGGATTCCGATTTATTGGAATAAATGTCTGATAAGAGTTTTGTGCTTTTGTTGATCAAGTTATGGTACCAAATGCAGCTCCACAGTTTTATTTTTAGTGAGCACAGTATAGATAACAACATCTTTTAAAGCATAAATAGCAATGGAAGAAGTTGCCAATACTCATCTGGGTGCATCCTTCATTTTAGACTTTTTTGATTGGCAATTTAACATTATTTATTTTATGGAGAAGAGCTGCCCCAAAATTACATCTCGCTCTGTTTTTTTTTTTTTTTCTCATTATTTTAAAACCGTTGAAGGATGCAAGCGGATAGTATTTTGTGAAACCTCTTTTTTTTCATAAAGCTTTTATTCATAGTCCATTTTTTTGTTTGTTTGCTAAGTATTTGTGAAGGAGTGCAATACTGCTGAGTCAAGTCTCTTCAGCATCCTCCTAGCTTTGCTTAGAACCAGAGGATTTTGTCCATGTGTCTTACACATGTAACTGAATGATCAATGAGAAGAGAAAACTAGCATTCCTATTTCTGCTGGACAAAATCATATAGAATTTACTGCGTTTTCTTTCTCTTTTAAGTCCAAATGTTAATTGTCTTCACTCAGTAAGAACCCAGGAATAAAATACAGCAGTTCGTTACTTCCTGGCCTTTAGCAGCCACTAGAAGTTGACCACTTCCATTACAGGTAGGTGACAACCCCAGGACCCAATCTAAGATCCTAAATTTACAAACATGTATTTACAAACGTGTATTGCTCTATTGTCACAGCACTGCAGAGAGTGAAAAGCTGATTACTTCATTAGGTGATGATCAATTTTTACTTCACCTTAACAAATTCCGCTTTTCCTTCTCTTCCCGCAATGAAAAGCTTGTTACTAATAAATATTTAGATTATTTAGATGAATTAGATAATTTAGTACTGAAGTGACAAATATATCTTTTTTCTTTGTATTTCTGATTCTTTCCAACTATTTCTTTTCTCTCTGTGTTTTGTAAGGTTAGCCAACAAAATGGGTGGCTAATGCATAGAAACTATTTCCTTACTTTAGGAATAAAATAGAATTAGGATTACAATTTCACACCTTCTGTAGTTGTGGCATTATACATTACTTTTTTTTTTTTACTGCTACACAAATCACAGGGAATTTATTGGTACCCTGAATCAAACCTTTCGTAATTTACAACCCATGAACCCATTCTACAGACTACAATTTGACTTTTTTTAACAGTAACACCTTTTAGAAAATAATGATTATGGACTGAATTATTTGTCATTGTTTTCCATTGCTGTTCTTAGAACTATTCCTTGAATGTATTACAGATGCACAATCTCTGCTCTATTTTAAAAATAAAAGCTTTTCTTTTGTCCTTGTGACCTGATGCCTGTTTCTCCTCTGCATTTTTAAAGCAAAATCAGATATATTTCTTGTGCTTACTTTGTCTTGTTCTTGCTGTTAAACGTACTGTTTCACTTTTAGTTTTTGTTGTTGTTTTTTTTTCTTTGGTCTTGCTTGTTTTTTTACCAGATATTATTTCAGGACAGCTTGCATACCGTAATAAACTTTTCCAGAATACTCACAAGTGGAAGAATACAATTTGTCCATGTGCTAGGATTTACAGCAATGCATCCAGATTTGGAAATGTTTTTTGTTAAATTTTGGTGTCAAAGATAGTTTGCTGAGTAGATAATAAACAAGTACAGGCTGCTAAACATCATCAGAACTTAGACTAAAACATTCTTTTAATTCTTTCTTTGAAGGAGCCATAGTTTTTAAATCTGACTCGCCTATCTCAAAACGCAACATTGCGTTGTTGCAGAATAACCATAACGAACAAGAATCTATTACATCTTCTGTTACTGCCATAAACCTTTTGAAAATAAAAATCCTGTTTTTCATTGCTGTGGTTGCTGCTTAAATATCTGCTGCACCATTTTAGTCATTACTACATTACCAAAGAGAAACAGTTTTGCCTTAAATCTGTAAGTTCTCTTGTTGGACAGTAAGATCAAGCAACTGTATTAGACTAAAAAGCTATGACTCATCAAGCATCAGAGTGAGAGTTGTAGACCTAAAAGACTGATGGAGAGAAATGTACAACATCATTAACCACAACACAGCATCAGAGAGTACTTTAGGAAATAGTATTTCTTTCTGCAGGGTTTGGGCTCTGGAAGGCCCTTTTTTCTGAAAAAAAGAAGAAAATAGAATTTGGCGCACAGCCCAGAACCACTGTATCAGAGACTGGGAAACAGTACCTCTCCGAAGTATAAGAATTATAATACTAATCATGAGAAGAAATTTGTAAAAGAGAATGGTTTAAAACTTATACACGGAGTCATACAAAAGAAGAAATTGTCATTTATAACTCAAATGTAAAACATCCCATCTGAAAAATGTGGAATAATCTTCTGTATTTTAAATTATTCCTTAATAATTACATTGTGTAATTATTTTATTGCACATTTTCAGGCAAGGATTGATCGTTGACCAAGCAAAAGAAGCTTTAGAAGATTGTTAAGAAACAAGACTGTTGGTAGTAGTTTTGTAAATGTTAAGGGGAACACATAAAAGGCTGAAGAAAATGTAACAGTTCTGAGACATTTAGAATATATTTTCTGATATATATTCAAAATGTCTGTATAAAAGATATCTCAGTATATTTTGACTCACTTTATCGTATTTGCTAAGTTTCCTGAAGCAACTCTGTTGTTAACCTGAAATAATATTTTCCCTTTCTCCAGCATTTTTATTGTGATATTCTAATGGCAGTAAGTTTTTGCATACAAACTGATCAAATATATTTATTGGTTGCAATCCAAACTTTATCAGTAGGCAACATTATAAGTCTGTTCTTGTCTGTCTTTGAGCAGAACTCTTTCATGATTTTACTACAAGAACAGAAGTTCTAACTGATTTAAAGGAAGCAAAATATAAAACATTGCATTTGTCAACATAAGTAGTATGGCATAACCACAATAGCCTTTCATCTGAGAACAAAAAGAAGATAATGAATGCATCCACAGCATGAAATACTAAAATCAAAGACTATGTAATCAGGGAAACAAAATTATAGAAAAATTTACCATAATAAAACTAAAAGCTCAGTAAGACTCAAACTGTTACTGAAGACACTTCAGGCATGCAAAAACATACCACATACAAAACATATTATGCGTATATGCAGTGTCAGATCCTGTCTCCTGCTTTTCAAATCAACACATAATATGCCTATGTCAACTTTGAATGTATTTCTAAACACGTTTAAAAAATATTGAAACTTGGTTTGTATTAAGTTATACAGAAGTCACTCTCACAATCACACATGGAAAGAAGTGTTCTTAATTGCCAACTAGAAAACAGTGCTTGTAGATGGTCTATTTTTGTAATGGTCTCACACCCATCAGAAAAGGAAACTGATTTGTAGCTGAAATCCTTGGAGATGCTTTGTAAATAATCATTAGCCTCCAGATTTTCATGTCAGTAGAACTATCCAATTTAAGCTGATGTGTATAATAAACAGAAAACATCTAATCAAAATTGTTTCAGCAAGGTCACGCATTTTGGAGCAGGATCACCTTTCCTCTGCCTGTTTCATAAGTTACCTACTTGTATAAAGCTTAAAGGAAAATTACTTTTCAGAGCAATTAAGGCAATCTTTCAGTACAAGTTATTACAGGTTTTATGTAGGTAACTTCTGTATGTATCTGAATTATGTTCCTAAAACTAAACTACATCCAGGACACATAGAACATCAAATACTAACCTGTATACGTACAAGCAGAAATACATACTAAAGTATGTGTTTGAGTATGTATGTATTTGTTTCTTACAAATTTCCCTCTAATCAGAAGAGCCTCTAAACCTGCTTCTCAGGTAAAGAGAGAAGAGACTGGACTATGATGATGAATGTGCTTTTGTCTGCCTACTTCACTGGTTAAGTATAGTAGTGAACTCATTCTCATCTGTGAAGTAGAACCAGTAAAAGCGTATGTAGGAATAACCATACTGCAAAGAACAGAATCCACACAATAAGGATTTGAAAGACATAAAGGGATCATTTAGTTTGTCCTCCTACATAGAGACAAGTTGTAAAGACTTACAATGTCACAAGTATGTGCCCTTACAAATCAGTTTAAAATGGATCTTCAGTCTCCACAGATGGCATATCAGAACATTTTTCCTAATATTAACCTAAATTATATTTTCTACAAATAAGTTTCTTCTTCTACCTCAATTAGAGGTCACTGTGCTCTTCTGAACAACTTTTATATACTGGGAGACTGCTGTTATGTTTTTCAGTCTTTTCTACAATTCCTTCAGCCTTCCTTCACTATTATTTTAATCTTCTCCCTGGAGTCCCTTTAACTCGCCTGCATTTTAAAGTGGGGCATTCAAAACAGGATGCAGCACTAATGTAGGTCTCTCTAAAGTCAAGTAAAGCAGAATGATTGTCTTCTGCTTCTGACATGCTACAATTCCTTTTAATATGTCCTAAAATACTTTGTAACAAAATTACAGTTAGATCATGGTCAATTTGTAATCCAATATAATTCCCCAGCCCTTTTCTATACTGTTGTTCCCTAGCCAGTTGTATCTCACTTTGGATTAGTTCGTCTGATTTCTCCTTCTAAAGTCTAGGATTTTGTACTTGCCTTCACTACATATTATCTTGCTGGTTTTAGATAATTTTCTTCATCTATCCAGATCACCATGAACTCAATCCTGTTATGGCAGGGGCTTGCAATACTTGCAGTATGGCAGTGAAAATACAAGCAGAATTACAGCTGGGATAAACCTGCGCAGAATCAAATGCCACTCTCACACCCACTACCTTTTTTCAACCTGTTTCCTAGGTCAATTTTAAGACATCACACAGGACAACGGCTGAAGTCTTAGTACGATCAGTATCACCTGCATTCTCTCCCTAATAATCCCATATGCCAACTACCCCACTGAGGATGGATAAAACTGTAGTTTGACATCAGAGCTTTGCAGTTATTCCTAGGAACAGCAGATTGGAATATAAGTCCAAGAGACATGTAAGAATACCTTGATATGTGTACTTTAAACTTCCGCTCTTCTTAGTATTTTTAATCTTACCCACATAGGGAGGGGGTGGTATTCTCAGACACTGTTTCCTCTAACAGAAGGTTGTGGATGTCCATTGCTTGAAGATGTTGTGTACATTCTTTATTGTAAGTGTATCCTAGTAACATAGGTCCACAGGACTCGATCTGTTACACATACAGCAGTTGTCAAATGATAGGATGTGTGTTTGGAAGGCTCAGGGAAGATGAAGTTTTCTCCAGAGTTGTGTGGAACTAGGCCCTGTATAATCACTGTGAAATCAAAGGTAAGGCATCTCCATGGAGTAGAGCCTCCACTCTGGTGGAAGTGTAGACAACTTTAACTGCTGTAAGCAACATGGGCCCTGAGAGAGGGGAGCTTAAAGAAACTGGAGTTGTCTCGTGCTCACAGTTATATTATACAAAGACACCTCAGTGAGATGGGATGTGCTAACGCAGTGAGTTTTGCGGTGTTTGTTAGCAAGCTATCACTGTTTATTAAGTAGCACATCATATGCTTTTTTTTTTTTTTTTTTAATTTTTAAAGAGTCTCACAGTCTTTATGCTCTTTGATAAGTGACAGTGTCTGTCATTACGTATCCATCCTTGATTGATTCATTCCAGGCATCTGTCATCCTTCTTGCATTAGCTGCATGCATAAAAATGAATGAACCCGGTTGTGTATTGTTCATAATGGGCACCAACAGGTTACATTATTCAAGCTGTTACAGGAGGCTGCTAAAAGCAGAAGGCCAAGAGGTTGGGACACACTGGGGGCAGGGAATGGCTGCTACCATTCTGAGTCCTACTAGACACCAATGGAGCCCCCTTGATGTGACACCCACGTGACATATACATGTCACTACTATTGCTGTTGATTTTTGTAAAAAGCTACAGAGATGTTAACTGCTATGGGCATAACTGGCGTGTGATCTGCCTCTAGGTTTTGATTGGGGGTGGGGGATTAGACTGATTTTAATGTTTTGCTAACTTTTCCTGTTAAAATTTCATGAGAATTACTTTGGTAGTTACTCATCTTCTCTAGGAGCATGAGGTCCACAATAATAGGTAAGTATGCTGTGAACATGTAAGCATATTACTCAGTCAATTCAGTGCTCAGAAGACAGATGCTGTTCCTTGGAATATTATGAAGACATTTATTTCTTTTTTGAGAAAACTCTATAATGCGTGATTAAGTTTACTTATTTTAATATATGGAATTGTGTAAGTTTCTGTAAAAGGCACCAAGATCACCAGCACTGTTCTCTTTATTTTTTTAAAGAAAATACAGATGCAAAGTACAGTTTTTCAGCAGTTTGAAGATGTATGTACTTTGACTGAGGATTTACGGTTGCTAAAACAATGTGAAATTTTAGCCAACTGTTTAAATTACAGTTACCATATGAGGCCATTTACAGTGGAGCATACCTACTATTAATGTCTGTCCTATTTGCTGCCTTTTGGCATCTATACCACATGTATTGTTTTTCAGTACTGAAAAGTTTTAAAGTGCTGTATCAGTTTTCATCATAAAAATTCCATTCTCTGCACCACCCATAAGGATGAATGAAGACTGAAATCGTTCTGTGGAAAATTCAGCAGATGAAACATAAGTTTCTTAAGAATAAGTAATATAATTTAAAGAAAATTAAATCATATTCATTACTCCTAAGTAGCTTTCCAAGAGGAAAATCATCAAATGACACTTTTCTAAAAGTACTGGGAAGACATTCAATGCTATAGAATGTTTCCTTTCTTACTGTGTGAAATTTGATTGGTTTCATACAGTTCAAGGTTTGAAGAGGCCTTAGGAGAATACATATGCTATATATATTAACATATAGTAAGATAACTTTATGGTTAATAACTTGTGCAATCTGATTAATATATTCACAATTTGGGGATATTTGTTTTGAATTCTATTAGTATCCTCACCACTTAATAGCAACCCACCTGCTACCATCTCCCCTTCCCCAAATAGACTCACCTTGTTTTCAGGCTCTCTTTATCCATTCCTGTCTCACTCCTCCCTGTGGCTCCTGCACTAAAAGCAATCCTTCAACTTCTCTGTCATTGCTCAAGTTCTTCTCTTCCCTCAGTCTTCCCTCAATCTGTCTTTTTATTCAGTTTCTGTTTTGAGCTTCTTTCCTCCTACCAAAATCAGTAGGAAAATCCCTCCCATGCTTCCAACAGAGATTTCTCCAACTCTTTTCCTCCACAATTGCTACCCCATTCCTGCCTTTTGTTACGACTCCCTCCCACTGCTGGTTCTTCTGTATTAGCTTGTTATTGAATATGGTTCATGGATACTAACTGAGGATAGCGATAGCTGAATAAAAAGAAAATCTAGTCACTATTTATTGAGTGTATTTTCTTCAGTACTGTAATTCAGTTTGGTAATAAAACACATTCTCCCCTTCTTGTATTAGCTAACACAAGTCATTTTGTTTTTAAAAGTGTTGCACGCAGACATGTAAGACTGGAACAGCAACCCAACAAATTTCATGTTCAGTGCAAAGAACCTCAACAAAAACATAATTAATGCAACACAATGTTTGAGATTTTAAGCCAACAAAAGCCAGACCATTTAGAGCTAAGGTTCCCATAGCAACCTTACTCTATCTCCTCCTGTGTCTGTGTGATAGGGTCTTTTTTTACATGACCACATATTGCTAGAGAATGTGCTGTATTATTCCATAAATAGAACATCAGTTTAATAGGTAAGTGAACTACACAAGGACTTAGAAAATTGTCTATGTGTCTTCAAAGGAAATAAAATCAGCGTGGCTTGCAGAGGTATTGTACGTATGTAAACACTAGCAGAAATTTTCATGTAAGCTTCAACACAATGTTTCAACAGCATTAATATAAATGATGCCTGCAAGTGGCATAACTACAAACATGCCAAAAATTCAATTATCTATTTCCCTGTATATAGATAAAATAAAGTTGAGGGATTTTTTTGGTATTTTATCTTAAAAAATACCTTTCTATACATGGAGACTCTTCAATTTTAAGGGATTATTTTTTAGAGTAGGTAACTACCTAAAAGTATATAGGAACTCAAACGAGGCAGTCAGACTTCAGGGCCACCTTAACATCAAATCTGCACTTCACATTCTTCAACTGTGACATTTTGATGCAAAACTGTCTCAGAGAACCTAAGAATATCTTGTTACAGGCAAAGTATAAGGCACCCAACTCATAAATTTTGATTTCTACCTCTGGATGCTGGTTTAGGCACTGCAGGTCAAAACGAATGAAACACCAAGTTTCTACCAGATCTAGAGCAAGGCAAGAAAGTTGAGATCCCTCATAAGTTACCAGTAATCTCGAAGTATGTTTTTGGAATTGAAAATGTTTTGTATGACACTGATACAAAACTCTGCAAAACAGACAGCAACGGGTTAGTTTGGAGAGGATTTCAAAACAATAATAATGCAATGAAGAGAAACAAGAAATATAATTGAAATACTCCTGACACAAATGAGAGAAACATCATCTGCTTCCTCAGTTGCGCTCTAACATAGATTTTCCACATTCAGTTTCTTTGTAAACAAGCTTAAAGACCTGGTTAATGCTCTGACTGTTGTTAGCATCCAGGCAGGTGGATACTCTCAGCATTCAACCACTGTTAGCTCTGAAGAAATCTGACACTCAGCAATGAGATGACTATCAAATCCCTGAAGCATCTCCTTTCTCGTAATAATGTATGAACAATAACGGACAATGTGTCCAAATAGAAGTGGGTAGCAGCCTGAAATATTGAATAGTTCCCCAGAGAAATAATAACGAGGAACTATTCAACTAATATCCTTTTTCTGGCTCACAAGGACATTACAAAGCAGTAATCATATCGTGCTAGGCTGGATTTAACTTCGTTGAAACTAGCACATTAATTGTAAACCTCCGCTTAAGATAGTAAAAGGTTATTCTCACACAAATGAAAAAACAAATGCCTGAGATCTTAATGTCTTCAAGAAGAGCTTTCATCTAGATAGAGATTTCAGTAGGCACAACAGAGAAGTAGTTCTGTTTGAAAACAGAAACAAATGAAAAACAAAAAAAAGGAAAAACATAATGAAGAAAAAAAGCTTGGAAGTTTAAAGAATATGTGTATGACCTCTGAAGTAAGGAGAACAAGGCAGAGTGCATGCTGAAGTGGTTTTTCATACTATGAATAGGGAAACTAAGTTATCTGAATCTTCTTATACCCAAGAAAGTAGAGCCTTGCAAATTCTCTTAAGTAAACAGAGCACCAACAAGGATATTTGACCTCTTTGTCCTCTTAGCTGAAAAAGTCCACAACATTCCCTATAACAGGTCAATACACCTTTAACCTACGCACTACAAAGTTCACAGCTAACAGCACGTTATTTTCCCTCCTGAGACAGGAGTTACTGCAGCTCCTTGCTCCCAGGAGAGCTCGGCCAGCCTTTAGCACAGCCTGGGTGCAAGGAACACCACATGCTCCAGCCAACTGCAGCCTGAGACAGACCCTCATCAGCCCTCTGGTGAGGGCTAATTTCACCTACAGGTGAGAGGGTTGTTCCCTTGCTGGGTTTTAGCCTGTGTGCGTTTAAGCTTTCTCCACAAAGAACTACTTACGGGCTAGCAGCAGCTGCCTGGAGGAAGCAAGCTTTGAAACAGGCCAGGAGAACATCTTCCCTGCGCTCCTGAGAGGAAGGAAAAGCCTCGACGGGTACGAAGAGATAAAAGCAATGCCTCTGGTCCAGAAACAGCTCTCGCTCGGCAGGGGAACCTTCTAGCAACTTTCAGAGCTCGGGGGCAGCGCAGACGGGGCAGGGCATGGCAGGGGTTCGGGCGTTTCCCCGGACCCGCCCAACGGCCGCCCCCAACCGCCGCTGACCGTTGGCGGCCGTTGGGCGGCCCCGGAGCCCGGCCACCCCCTCAGGGGGCGACCTCGCTTAGTGTGGCGAGCAGAGGTGGCTTTTGTATCGCCCTCGGAGCTGGTTGCCTGCTGCCATGTGCCAGCCACCCCTTCCATACCCTCTCCTCCCCCCCCAAAAAAAAAGTGTGTGTGTAACAAAACCCGGGGTTACAGCTACAGTTAAACCCAGCTATGTGCTCCTGTAAGAAAGCCATTTGCAAATCTTGTGGGCACAACCATTATTTTCAACTAGAAAACTCACAAGCCTCTTTTCTTTCCTAGGCAATGGGGTCAAGGCATTATTACTTTACTTGAGTTGTTTGTTACGGGCCTCATAATATCACATTTTCAGTGTTACTCATTACATATGATATTTGTAAGTATCCTGGTCAGCACTTAGTTTAATATATAAAGACTATGGTACTAGTTTTGAAACACTTAGATTAATATATAAAAATATGTTAGGGTTGCAAACAACAAATATTTCCATTTCTATAAAATGGTAATGAGCAAAATCTGTATCAAAGGATATCTCCACTTGCCTATAATGTATGTGAACATGTAATAATAACCTTCCACAATGGTAAGTGCAAGGGGATAAAGTTAGCATTGTCATCAACATTTGCCCTTCTTGGCTCACAAAGATTTTCTTGATGCTTTTATGCTCCGTGTGTACTGTCTGCGGGTTATTTGCAAGCCATAATGCCATGGGAAGTGTGAGCATACAAGATATCATAGAACCATTTTGGAACCCTGTAATGGCGTTCCGATACAGAACTCTCTGTTTTAAGAAATAACCACAATTTCTAACTATGATAAATGAACTTGGAAATTTGCAGTATACATTTCAGACATAAAAATTGTGTGGGTGCTAGAGATCTTCAACCTGGAGAAGAGAAGGCTGTGGGGGACACCTTATAGTGGCATTCCAGTACCTAAAGAGGGCCTACAGGAAAGCTGGGGAGGGACTATGTTAGGGAGTATAGGGATAGGACAAGGAGTAATGGCTTTAAACTAAAATTGGGTAGATTTAGATTAGATATAAGGAAGAAATTCTTCACTCAGACAGTAGTGAGGCACTGGAACTGGATGCCAAGAGAAGCAGTGGATGTCCCATCCCTGAAGGTGTTGAAGGCCAGGTTGGATGGGTCTTTGAGCAACCTGGTCTAGTGGGAAGTGTCCCTGCCCTGGCAAGGAGGTTGGAATAAGATGATCTTTAAAGTCCCTTGCAACCCAAACCATTCTGTGATTCTATGATCTACCATATGTGATTGTCTGAAGCATGACTGCTGGGGAAATATATGTTTAAATCTTTATTGGAGCTTCTGGTGCAATAATTACTGCTTACAATAATATAACTTTTAAATCTTTTTTTTTTTTCTTCTCATATGACCATAAAGGTAATAAGTAATTACCTATATTATCAAGAACCTATCAGTGCTGCAAGATACAATTACCTGGCATCATGTGATAAATTAACCCTTAGATTACTATTTTTTGGTTTAATGAGCCATCAAGAAAGTTAAGAACCATCAGTCACCTGTAAGAGAGAAAAAACATCTTAGTCTTTTGCTCAATTTCAAATTAAGCACTAATACATTACCTTGAAAGTTGATCAAGGTAATTTAGGTAGGTCTCAGACAGGAGTTGTTGAATACAGAATCTCTTTCAGTTATGAAGGCAAGGAATCTGAAGTGCTGGAAAGATCAGAGCTCAAGCTGAGAAGAGAAAAATACTCTGGATGAGAATATGTAAGAGAGGAGAAGATCCAAATCAGGCTTTTAAATCCATCAGCAGGACCAGTTGGTGAATGATTTGGAAGATTGGTCAATTTACTTGGTCAATTTAATGTGAAACTAGAAAATCAGCACTTGGCCTTACTTTGTATTTTAGGTAACAGCTGCAATAATACTGATAATACAGACTAATGTTTGTAAAACATGTGGATGAAGTGAGGTGCTATTAATAACAAAGCGTCCTATATACATATTATCTCAAATTACCTACCCTGAGAGATAAGAATATTTTAAATAAATACTATTATAAAAATAAAATGCTGTTACAGCTATCTGGACCATGAGAATTCAGTCTTTGAGGTATTCACAGCCTCTAGTGCCTTAAAGTTCTTCTAACAAAGTCAGAAATATGATTATCCTCACTTAAAGGAACGTAGGCACAGACAGTGGGATTCATCATTCTTGTCTTTAGATGACTACAGAACTAGTGTACATGTGAGCTAGTGGTCTGCCCTTCTTTTGTGCTTAATGGAGAGAAGTAGGTACTTTGAAAGTGTGATTTATTTCAAATATTTTTAGATGTCTACTTGGGATGAATTGTTTCATCAAATCTGTTTCTTTTCATTTTCTGTAAAGGGAATCTAGATGCCTAGCTCAGATGTAGATTTCTATAGCATAGGAATCTCTGATTAGGTGAATCATATAAGCTGGCTATCTGAGTTCCACAGTAGCATTTGAATCACACAAACATCCCCAGTCTTGAGAAGAAGAGTATTGGATAATTTTATGTTTCTGTGCCACATCCCGTGTCTCAAATATTAATTGATTTTTTTTATTCCTTTCCTCAATGATGTTTCTGGGCAGGTTCTTTTCTCTAATGCTGTTGGACCCAGATTTATGTTCAGAATATGCCTACGTGTCGTGCTGTGAGTAGGCACAGTCTTTCTATGCCTGTGCTGAAAGCTAATACAAACTCACACTGCCAGTGCTCTGAGCCAGCCATGAGTGTGCTCACTCTGTGCACAGCCTAGGCTAATTAACTGTGCCAGACAGCAACCTTGTTAGCTCTGGCACGGTGAGACATTTACTGCACTCACACATCTCTTGGTCAGCACAGAATATAGGCAGGGTGATCAGGGGCCTGTCTAAAGTACAACATGTAGACAGAGCTGCAGAAATTGTGGAACCCTTCCATCTGCTTTTATTATTGTTATTATAATTTTTGCAGCTACACAGTCTGCTTGTTGTTTGACTACAATTATCATTATGTATTAGAGCAGGTAATAGGGTAAGTAAAATAGAAAAGAGCTAGTGATGTACTGGAATAGTTGAATATACAGCTTCTTCTTTCTTCTGTGTGATATAGCTGAGTTAACAACTCTAACAAAAATAGTGTCCAGTCTTCTAGATAGGGAGAGCCAAAACTTGATGTTCACTAGTGTGAGTAACAAGTAACTCAACAAGAGCAATTTTAAACTCGTAATTATAGTGTTTAAGATTAGAGGATGTCCTATACTGGGCAAAGGATATGACATACCTTCATTGGGGTGTAGTAAGGCTGAGATCCTGCAGTGGGATGGCCTTTACAAGAACTTTGCGTCAGTCTCGCCAGGAAATTCAAGAGACAGCTTCACCTCATGCATCACATAGCAATCTGCATCTATAAGCATTGCATCCATGTTATTCTTCACCCTTTTCCTTAACCTAATCACTTACCGTGTAAACAGCTACGTGACATTTTTCCTTATCTGTTGTGTTGTCTGCTGGGAACAGGGAACTTGTAGCTAGCGAATAACTTCCTTATCCTGTCTCACACAGACATCATTTTGCTTGTGGAAGCAGCATCTTTAATCAGTTTTAGTTAAGATTTATCTTTTCTGCCATCTCTGGACTGAAAATTTCTTCATAACTTGTTCATCTTGTGAAATTATATTGTTATGGCCATGTTTTATAGTGCTGTCCTGTGCGTTTGATGAAGGTAATTACAAAATTTTAAGCAAGGGTAAGGATTTGTAGACGACTTATTCATGCATGAGAGTGAGGTGGAACACTGTCCTTCCAAAAAACATTTAGAAAGTAAATCAAAGGATTATGGTTTTTGATTTTTATTCCCTTACAAAGCTGAAACGGCAGAATGTCTCTCTTCAAGTTTTTGAGGGAGTATTCTAATTAGTCAGCTGAAGAACAGTTCCTACTATAAATGTTAATAGGCAATCTTGGTTTTCTGAACTGGGTATGTGCAGTAATAAAAGAGCAAGTACCCTTGTAAATGACTTTGTTACCTTTTCAAATCATTCTTTTAGAACTATACTTTCATTTTTATGCTGCTTATCTTGGCCAGATTGTGCGATTAACATACTTTTGTTTAGAAAACAACAAAAAACACCTGTTTTGTCAGTCTTAATCTTTAAAATAGGATAAATGAACCATGGAAAGTATGTATCAATATTTCACTCTTCAGAAAAATGTACAAATCTCATAAAAGTGCCCTGTCATGTCCTTGAACTCTGTAATACAAGGATCCACAGTACGAGGACAGAAGTAGCCCAAGTCAGTATAAGATATCAGGAGGTATAGCACTATTTGATGACAGAACTTTTCTATGACTGACATTTAGTGGATGTTTTATAGTGGAGTTTTAGTGGACTGCATTTAGTGATGCTGTATTCTCAGAATAGCAAGCAGAAGCTTTGATATAGCCTAGCCCACCTTTGATTTCAGTTTCACATGGAATTGTCAATTAATTTTTTCATGTAAAGACTCAAGGATTCTACACATCCAACAGTTTTTCTTAGTTTGTCACAAGGGGGCAGATCAGTACTGTTCAAGTTTATCGTTTTTTCCCCTAACAATCAGCAGTAGCAATCTACAAAAGATGTATGTTCGGACTGATAATTTGAGAAATCCTGAAGTACATTGTTGCATACAGTTTAATTTTAACATGAATACTGAATTATTAGGGTTTTACTGAAATAGTTTGATTACAGAATGCGTGCTTGATTTGGAAGATTGTATTTGTAACCTTTAAATTCAAGAAATCAAATTAAACAATATAGTATGATGGATTTTCCACTCTACTTATTTCACTGTTCACATAGTGTACTATCAAACACTGCAAATGGTTAGCTATTGCCACTTTTGTATCATATAATTTATAAATGCAAATGAGAAACATTTGATTCTTTAAAGCTTGCTTCCAAAATTTCTGTCTCTTTCACAATTTCTGGTACTTCTGTGATAATAGCGTGTAGTATCTCTTAAAAATAAATTTGATTTGTGAAGGTAAATTAAAAAGGTAGAAATTTAGTTCCAGAAATACACCTCTTTCTTAAAAAAACAAACCTCTCTTTTACCCTTCACTTTTTGCAAACAGTGTATTCTTACCTCAAACTGCATCCCTCTGTTTATTTGCTACTAAGATAACTCAATAGCCCACTCAGTTGAAGGATGTAAACCAATTTAACTTGAATATTCATCATTTCCTGTGAGTCTTTTTTTCTCTCTTTTATGGATTCTACTCATTCATTGCTTTTCATTCTCTGCTGAAAACTAACATTCTAGGTTTCCTTTTTTGATATTCACCGAATTCAAAGCAGCAGCATTCAGTCTTACTTGTTATGGTTGGGCCTCACTATGTTTACATATACATATGTATACTGAAAGAGGAAGAGAGCTCCAGCTTACAGATCTTTCAAGATAAGGCTGATCTTTCAAGATAAGGCTGTGCTCAAGACCTTAAACACATAGTACAAGCTAGTACCTGGCTTGAAAGGATCCCTTGCATTTTGATCTAGGAAGAGAAAAGTGCTTTTTGTATGAGAGGAAAAATAGAAATAAATCTACTGAATACACTGTATGTTGTAAAGGATGGCCAAATTTGTATTTCTGGTAAAATTTTCCCTGAATTCTGTTGTAGCATGAGAATATTTCCTGTGCTGAGAAGCTGTAGACTGGACATGTACTGTAGCACTTTGCGCAAGTATTTTTAGAATATATGTACTAAACATCTCATTTTTAATACCAATGATTGTAGCAAAATAAATATATAAACAATACATCAATATATTTAGAAGTTGTTACCAGGAAAAAGATAAAAATAGCCAGTTCTGAGCACATATAACAGAAATGTGACCACTGTCACGTGGCAAAAGGAAATTAGAAGAAAAACAGATGATATGAAAAGAAGCCTACCTGAATTTCAGGGATGGATTTAACCAAAATCCTGTGTTCCACAGCATGGAATACTGTACAGACAGAAACTTCCATCTGTCAAACTCTTAACAAGCAATAAAATTTTAAGCACTTGCCTCTTAAGCATTTGCAAAATAAGACAATTCAGAAGGTTGCAATTTGATGACAAATAGTGGTTTTAAAGCATAAATACAACCTGCCTTCAGAAGTATCAGGCCTCTTGTGTAAGACAAGATGAAACACAGAAAAAATGAACCTTAATTTTAGTAGAGTTGCAATCAGTCTTTACTAGAAGGTGGCAAGAATTTTTCGATGAAATAAAATTTCTCAAACCAAATAAAAATAACCAGAGTCTGACACTGAGATCACATGTAGAAAATTCCAGCTTTAATATTTAAGGTATGAGAATGCTATAGGAAACCAAAGACAGAATCTAGTTAGTAGCACCACTTTTTTTTTTTCTCTTTTTCTCGGTATAAATAAATATACATGTATTGTGATAACAGTTCTTTCAAAGGAATTGGCATTTGACTAAAATATTCGGCACATTAAATTCTGATCCCATATTCAAAACCAAATTATTTAAATAGGATTAAAATCTTCATACATATATATATATTCATGTATCTTCAGATGTCAGGTTTTGTTACAAATAAGCAAATACTTTAAATATCTGTTCTCAGTTTGCAGGTCAAAGATACATGGGATGGAGTACAGAGTGGTAATTGTTTTGAGATCAAAAGAAAGGCATTAAAAAGCTTTGTTGAAATATGTACTCTATTTTTCAAAGAACAAGATTTCAACTGGCCTTTGCTTTTTTTCTACATCAAAACAGTGTTATTTAAACACATATAATTATTATGTACAATTCTATTGTTTTAAAGTGTCCCTTGGTAATAGTTAATGAAAGAAACAGAAATGTATTAATTATGCCAAATATTTATTCCATGCTGCCATTACTCCTACTGGTAAATCTAGTGTGTACTGACCTTATTCATTGTATCCAGGACATTATGTAAGGGAAAAGTATGCATAATGTTGTTGTGGACAGTACATCCCACACTTACACAGAATCAAAGTACTCTTTAAGACATTTTGTAGAATCTAACCAGTGATACAGACCAGATGGCAAACTTTCAGCATACTGTGTTTGCAGATTTCAGCTGAGCCCTCTAAGAAATCTTTCTGGATGTGAATGGACTTTCTACTCTCTATACATTTTAAAACACCATTGAGGATTTCTGTCAGATCTTTTCTCTTTAATTCTGAATTCAGCAACAAAGTCTAATGCCCAGAAATCTTTGGAAAGCAGTGACAAAGGCTATGGTAAGTGTTTTTTGTTGTTATTTGTTTCTTTTTAAATTCAGATTTATATTATAATGCTAGAAAAACACTTTAGAAAATTAATTTTGAAGCTTAATTCAGTGGATAAATTTATTGTGTTGTTTAATACATTTTCACTGACTGCATACTAAACACTTTGAATGAAGACTCAACGTCGTCTATTCTGTTGTTAATGATTATGCTGTTTGACTTGGATTTTCTAGAGATATTTACTGATACATAAATGTGTAGTATATGCATACATGTGAAGTGCATGACATTTTGTAAGTTTATTGCATTTAGAAAAAAAGTAATTTATGTTCTATCTTATTTTTAGGAAGGTATTTTTATCACTTTTACTGATATTGTATATATTTCTACAAGAAGAAAGAGGGCATACAACTGAATGGAAATTATAGAGTTTAGAAAAAGTCATTAAAAATGAGAAGGGCACCATGCGTTTTACACCTTACCCAGTTTTGCAGTGAAAATGTCTAGAAACCATCCTTAAGTGAAAGCTTAGTCTGCAAAGGATGTTCAGGAAACGCTGTGTCACAGAGCATCAGGTCTGTTGCCTCTATAATCTCTGTGGAGGACGCAGGGTGTAAGTGGAAAATGAAAAAGTTTCTGAATTATTTCCATGAGAAATATGTATGGTTCATTTTACCCACCTATTTTATATGGGGATCTAAGCCCAAAAGTGTTGATAACTTCTTAAGAAAGAGCAATGAGAGATGGTTGTCGCTCATGTCTTCAGGACTGTATGACAGAATGTCCACTTCTAAGTAGTGAAAAGGAAACAGGAAATGAACATGCAATGCTCCACGTGCCTAAATTTCAATTCCGAGTGGAGGCACAAAGATGGGAACTTTGCTGTGTAGTGGCACTGTGGTTGTGCTGTAGGCCTGAGAAAGTTAACATAATACTGTTGGAATATTCTTAAACCATTTCTTTCCATCCTAATCTTAATACGCTAAAATGTGGTTTATTGCTCCAGCTGATGACTATTTCTGAAGAGGCTGCCCCATCTCAGAACATCTGAAGGTTGGCTTCCTGCTTGGTGAAAAGCTTTCTAATAGAGACTCAGCTTTATGGAAGTTAGCTGAAAGAACAGCTGTGAAAAAATGAAGGGTACTTCTTTACTGGTAAATTAAGCTGGTCCAAAATAATGGCCTCAGCACTGCCATATGATTATACAGTTAAATTGTTGGAGCAAGACCCTGTGACAACTTTGGTTTGTACACACTAACACTTCCCTAGATAGTGCCTGGGAAAGGTTCAGGTTAGCACAGGCCAGGGATGACTCCCACTAGGCAGGCTGGAAGCAGGTGGAGGAGGGCCATGTGGGCACAATATTATTTACAGATGTAGCCAGGGATGGTGAAGCCACAAGCTCAGACTCAGCGTAATTAAGCTGGTAAAATGGAGACATGCAAAGACTGGTATGAAAGGGTGTAGTTCCAAAGGAGTCATATAAAACATCCAGTAGAATGAGAACCCCTGTGGTTTATCTTGCTTTACAGGGTACAGAACTATGCTCTGGGTGCTATGTGCCACATAGCCTGTTCTGCACTGGCTTTGAGGTGTGATCTTCACAGGTGGAGCATATATGTGAAATGTAAAGAGTTATAAATATATAATCAGATTATTTCTGGTGTTTGTCATGCACCTTATGTTTTCTTTTGCTAAAAGTCAAAATATATTTACGTCAGAATGGGTGCTATATATTTGCCCTGAGACTCTAAACAGTTAGCTATTTCTTGCTACAAATGGATAATAATAAGCTTTGAAATCTAAATGAATAAGCTTTGAAATGTTTATGTTTAGAAAATAAGTTTATTTTAAACACTAACATCAGAACTGTGATAGTTTTGGTCACCAATTGCACAATTAGACCTCCTAAGTGACAAACTTCAGCAGTTTTCAAAAGAAGTGGAGCCCTATGCCTCTAGGTGGCATTATGTAGTCATTTAATAACTATGGAAAGGCGTAGAATGCTGACAACCCATACAGATAATGTGAAAACCAGTGAGTATTACTGCACCACAATAAATCTTTTTGTTTTCAAGTAGTAATAATGTTTTTTAATGGTATCACTGCAAGAGCAAGATACAAAATTTGAATATGGTTTTTCTAACAGAATGCTGGTAATTGCTAGCTTATTAACTCAGATTAATATGCATTTAAAAGGATTTCTATAGAAAATATAGTAATATTAAAAAAGGGGACAAATAACAAAGGCATTGTGAGTACAATGCACTCACACAGTGTAAGGTTTTTTATGCAGTTCCTCCATTTTTATCCAGCCTTGACTTAGAGCTACAGATGGGTCTTGGTTAAAACCCTGGAGATGAATAACTCCAAACCCTGATGATGTTCAACACTCATTTCCAGTTACAAATTTTGCAAATGTTCCCCATATTTAGAATGGGACTAGCTCCTGGAACCAATTACTCATAATCTTTAGTGTGCTTGGAATCCAGTCTCAGATCCAAAATGTGCAGCCTTAGTACCCTCTCTACCAAGAGTACTGTGGCCTTTGGGACTTTTTTAACAAAGTCTGTTCAGTCTACCAGTTGCTATGATGGCTTCATAATGAGAGAAAATATCCATGAGAAACTAGTTTTCAAAAGCCTGAGATCTGCAGACAGTGCATGTAAGCCAGAGGATTGTCTCATTAGTAATGGCACCAATTCTGACCAGGCCTATAGCTGTTGTTGATTCACCTTTATAGATTAGGGCACATTTGGTCTTTAAATTTCTTGAGAATTTTGATAAAAATTTGAGTTTTACTTATCTGTAAGTTTTGTTTATAGGTGCTTTTAGTTTAAGTTTCTTAAAAATTTCTTATTTCTGAAGTGTATTATTAAACAGATGAAACAATACTTACCTTGAGCAAACTGTGTAGTCCTTTTCCCCTTAGCTAGTGTCAGGACTCATTAATCTAGTAATGGTGAGAAAAAGGTAAGCTTTGTCTTGGTTCTTTGCTGTCCAGTAGGTCAGCATCTGGATGCTACATTTCCGGATTAGAGGAGAGCCTAACTGTCAAGTCCATGAAATGCACAGCTTGTCATAGGGTAAGAGGGCTTCAAGTATAAAGTTTTAGCTTGGAACCATGCCTAACAGTGCTGCTTCTCTAAGCCCAGGACTGCGCTAAGTGATATGCCTGCTGCATGTACCCATCAGTGTGGCAAAACTACAGCTGGGACAGGCCAGCCAGCTGCACGTGGTGTGCTCAGTGCTGGGGCAGGAGAGTGGCAGTGACAGGACTATTGGTCCTTGAGATGCAGCTGCAGCAGTGGGAGAACCTGAAACTCCTGTCCAATGAAGATCATGCTCCATGTAAGGTACTTGACAGGTCTGCCAAAAGAAAACAGGTGTTGTTCTCCAGTAGTACCTACAAAACAGGAAAGGGAGCTCTTCCTTTAAACATTTCCCACTGTTTTTGATGTATGACATGTTTTTCTAAATGAAGGAGTCTTAATAACAAATAGGGTTTGGTGATGCATAGCTTATATGGTCTGTTGGTAATGGTACTGGCAAGAAGTGGAGAGATACATCAGTCTTCAGTTCATGGTGGAATTCCTTCATTTGTGGCACTGGTGTCTTTCAGACCAAGGAGACTGCCAAAATCTGCGGGCAGCCATTTTAGTGTCTGAGCAGGCAAATTCTTCAGTTGATTACTAGAGGAAGAAGATTTCCATCCCATATGCTTTTAGTATTTGTCATTAGCATATGTGAGTAGAAGGTATAAAAGTATACATTATTTTGATTTTTATTCTTTTTAGATTTAACCTAACAAAATCTCATTCAAATACAGGTATAAGAAATGTAACCTGTTCTTTCACCTGTTGCACTCATTCACTCTACGCATAATATACTAGTGTAAGATCTGTTCTATAATGAACTACATCTACATACAAATGTAGCTAATATAGCATGATAAGTCTGTCAGATACTGACAGAACTATCTCTGAGGCAGATTTTTTTTTTTTTTCGGGGGGAGGGCTTTTTTATTCCTTTGTTACACACTGAATATGATTTACTGTTCTTTATAAAGATCTGATGTAAATAAGGCTTGCATTTGATTAATAAAACATCCCTGAGATAACCAGGATGCTTTCAAGAGGTTTTAATGTTTTGTTCTAGGCCCTTCCTTGTTTATACTGGCTTCGGCTGTTGTAAGCATGACCACAGAGATAGTTTACTTCAAGTTCAAGTAGAAAAGTTGGGTTAAAATTTGGAGAAAATCTTTACTAGCTTAGCTAAATGCATTTGTTCCTGAGGTACATCTCTCTATTGACCCTTAGTCAACAGGTCTCAGCAGTCTTCACTGTCTGTGGCATGATTTTCTGGTGAAACAGAAGAGCTTAAGAAAAAATGAAAAACACAGGGCCACTAAATGTAGTGAAAATGGAGAAAGCCCATGAACAGAAGATTAGCTGTTTGAAATAGCTGCTGAAATGAAAACTTCAAGTTTGTGAAGGAAATACAATTGTGTTTTTGGAGTAGACAGATACCTGGGATCTAGAAGCAACAGTTAAGACAGCAAGGGTGAATGTTGTATCATCGAATTTCAGACATCAGAGAGATTTGATTTAATCTCACCATTTCACCAGTGGAGAGAAATAAATAATTCTAGGGAGTGATTTCACTGTCTGTGTTAGTAAGAGAAGAACTACGCTTTAGAAATGCTTGTTTCTCGTGACACCGCAGGGAGTCTGGACAGCTGGCTCAAAAGCATTCACGAACGCTATAGATTTCTATATTAGTACAGCTGAATCCCATGCTGATCATAATGCGTATGATCCATAGTGTAGATATCACAATGATGGGAAAGTTCGCTAGCAGCTGAGGTGAGAGTCTGGGTTAAAGAGGCTCCTGCCCCTGCTTGCCTCTCCTTTCTTTAGAAATTCCTCTGGTTTCAGATATAAAACTCTCTTAAACCAATAGGTGTTTGGTACCAAATGAATAAACTGCGTAAAGTTTCTATATACAATTTATTAACATCTTTCTTCTTGCAGTATAATACATAGTTATCTCAAGCTCCTTATGGATGTGTTTTCCTTCCATTTATGTGAAGTTCATTGGCTGAAGCCCAGAGTTACAAAAAGTCCTCCTAACACTGGACTATCTAGTCTGAAGTGTCCTCTCTTCAAGTATCAGCTTTCTCAGAGTCATACTGCTTGTATGAAGAGCAATTGTTGGACTACTTCTGACCAGTAAAAAAGTGATGCATTTCTATGTATCCACTACCAGTATCTTGAATTAGTCCCAGAGAGGTGGGGCAGAGTTGGAGCAATATTTTCATATTATAATATATTGAAAGGTTGCAATATATAGTTTGTTATACTGATGGAGTTAGACAAATAACAGAAGCTAATTGCAGAAGCACCATGCTGTTGTTTGTTTGTTTGTTTGTTTGTTTTTTAACAAATAGTGCATTAGTGAGGTGTTCCATAGAAAGAATGAGAAGATTGGGAAGGTGTGGGCAGTCCAGGAGAATGGGTATCACCATAATTCCGTTTTTTTCTGAAGGTCAGGTGAAGGCTGACTTGATTTAATGGCAGCTGAACAGAAAACAAACCTGCTTACGTTCCAGAGGAGTTAATTCAATGATTGTGGTGAAGTCAAAGAAGAGGAATTTGGGAGGGTTTGTTCATTAGGGATTTCTTGGAACAACATTTTGGTGCTTCATCTTTTCCTTTTATATGCTTTAACTCATTTATTTTTATCCTATTCAAACAATATAGAAAAAAAAGTCTTGTTTTTGAAGTTGTTATTTATAAATATTGTTTGCTATATAAATATTGTGTGCTTATTTGGTTGTAACAAGCAGATAATTTCATATTATTTTTGCAAATTAGAAATGTATAAATATTGATGTTGGAGAATTAATGGAACTATGAAAAATTTATTCTGCTGCTTTCTCTTGTACATATTCATTGAAGAAACCTGAGGCAAGATCTGGGATGTCAGAAATATTTACATAAAGAACAGGGAGATGTTCATATTCACTTCTATAAATACATTTAAAGTTTATTTGACCCATATATGTTTGGGCTGAATTTTATTTTATTTTATTTTATTTTATTTTATTTTATTTTATTTTATTTATTTATTTTTGTGGAATCTCTCAAAAGTACAGATCTTATTTTTGGAGTAGCCTATTTTTCCATTTATTCTTGTAATGTATCCAGGAGAAAAAAAAAAGGGGGGGGGGGGGGAGGAGGGGACAGAATAAAAGGACATGCACTAGCTAGGATTAAAGAAAAAAAAAAACAGGTACCATCAGTGGTAACAAAAATATGACTAACCAGTCAGAAGATATTCACTGAATTCACTATTCTGTCCATGACTTGACGACAGCAATGGAAGGACTTTTTCCCACTGTGTGCCTGCAAAGATTTTACTGGATTTGATGGAGAAAGGTCTCAAAGTAAGACGATACATCTCACTGGGACGTGAGTCCATTTCTCTCTAGGGTACAGTGTTTTCCTGCCTGTGACTAGTCCTGCCCGCGTCCTTCTTTCCAGCAGGGTGGAGGCTCTCTCGCTCTGTGCAGTTGAGCGGTACTTGTAACTTCAGACCCTGGCCATCCTTTGCTATCACGTGAGTCGACTGCACTTGACTACTGGTAAATTCCTTACAGTCAAGAGGATAAATGTGCAGCAAGCAGCTGGTCAGGAGCAGTGACTTTTCCTACCATCCTAAGAAAACTTCTCATATGTAGCTCTCACTCTACACCCACCTCAGTTTCACCTCTTGCATCCTGATAACTTAAGATGTTAACCCAGTTAACCACACAAGTAACTGGGCTACTTGTGTGGTAGCTCAGGAGTGTCACATCGGTTGCCAGCTGCTCCCAAATACAGTATTTGTCCAGGTTCACTTTGTCATCAGTTCTAAGTCTTCATGGGTGTTGTGGTTTAGCCCGGCTGGCAGCTAAACACCACACAGCCGTTCGCTCACCCTCCCCCCTCCCTCTCTGGGATGGGGGAGAGAAATGGGAAAGTGAAGCCTGTGAGTTGAGATAAAGACAGTTTATTAAGACAGGAAAAATAATAATAATAATAATAATAGTGTTAATAATAATAACGTGTACGAAATAAGTGATGCACAATGCAATTGCTCACCACCCGTTGACCGATGCCCAGCCTATCCCTGAGCAGCCGGCCCCCCTCCACCCCGGCTAGCCACCCCTATATATTGTTCAGCATGACGTCAGATGGTATGGAATACCCCTTTGGCCAGTTTGGGTCAGCTGTCCTGGGTCTGTCCCCTCCCAGCTCCTGCTGCATCCCTAGCCTGCTCGCTAGCAGGACAGAGCGAGAAGCTGAAAAGTCCTTGGCTTGGTGTAAGCACTGCTCTACAACAATTAAAACATCAGCATGTTATCAGCGCTCTTCTCATCCTAATCCAAAACATAGCACCCTGCCAGCTACTAGGAGGAAAATTAACTCTGTCCTAACTGAAACCAGGACAATGGGACATGCAAGGCCTGTGATAAGCTGCTGTACCAGGCAGGTTCCCCTTTCAGCTCCACTGACCCTCTGTGCTTCTGCCTGATGCACTCTGGTATTCCCAGGGCCTGCTCCAAACATGCCAATCAACAAATACAAAACAGTTATTTTCTTTATTTTTCTCTGTATTTTTTCCTGTACTCCCTGAAGGATGGCAAAGAATATTTCTTCCACAGTTTGATCACAGTGATTGGGGTGAGTATGTGAATGACAAGATGCTCATATGTGCAGAAACAGATGGAAAGAATACAAATTGCCTGCCCAACACCTTTACCACACACAGAGATATACTGTCCCTTCCTCTCTTGTTCCCTTCCAAAAGAAAATGCTCTGAAGAGACAACATTCATGCAATATTTGGACTTTTAGAAATGAATATTGCCCCCAGACAGGTCTCAGTATCTGAGTTAAAGGCCTAAGTGAAGCTGGAGTTATTATAGAAAGCTGCTTTCTACTTCAGTGTAGTAACTGCCTTCAATTTCAATCAGCACAGAAAACTATTTAAAATCCAATTCTATTTTATTATTTCTCATCATGTTTCTGTTCTGATATTACAACAGACCATGAATATGTCTTGTTTTAATGGCTTTTGAAGTTCATTTACATATTTGGAGGCAAACTGACTTTTTTTTTATATGTATCTTTCTATATAAATGTATCAAAATAATTGAATCACCATGTTTGTAGGCAAAGGCCTGCCTTGCTGGCTGTCTCTCGCCTTATGTTAAAGTCCCTGGCTTTGTTACAAATGCCAGAAATGAACCTCAGTGCAGGTGAAGGCTTGGAGCTCATATGCATACTGAAGAGTGTTTATTTTCCTTGGACTTGGAGAGACATATATTTAACAATGTCCGTCAGCTGGCACTGTAAGCCAAACTGATTGCACAGAACAGTCATTTATATCTTGTTAGGTTCTTAGACTGCCCTCATCACTGAAATTTCCTTATTTATGCTACAATACATTGAGCAATATCTATCCCAGCTCTTCATTTTTTCTTTTTTTTTTCTTTTTTTTTTTTTAGCATTAGGACATGTTTCTTTTCTTCTCTGTCCTGGTTGGTTGGTTTGCCTGTTTCCCTTCTGGGCTTTTGCTTATTGCTCAACAGAGAAAGTACAATTCCTACCGATATTTAAGGTGAAGGATGCAGAGCTCTCTTTATCAGATTTTTCCTCCTTTTTTGACAAGCAAGCTATTTGTTTGGTTTCTCTGTTTTATAGAGCACTAAAACTCAATGTGACAAACCAGCCGTATCCTTCAGCTACAGCAGAATTAATCTTGTCTTTAGGTGTTCAGATTCTGCTTCAGTACTTTGTTACCCTCTGTTGAGAATGATTTATTTCACTTGTTTTGCAATGTTTTTCTGATTTGTCTTGTTTTTAACTTAGGATGGTCATGTAGTTCTATTCTGCTTGAGTTAATTCTCAGATATGTCACCACGGTCTGGTGAGTATTAGCTTTTTTATCTATTGCTTGTTTTCTTGAAGGCTAAACTGTCCCTAGAAGAGTCTTAGTGATGGTGTCTTGGAGATCTGTTACCTGCTGGAAATATTTTATATCCCAATCCATCACACGTGTAACACTAAAAAACAAACAATGCAGAAGCCCTTAGTGGATGATGTGGAGGGCATCCTTTTGACAGAAATATAGAAGAATAATTTGAGATTCATGAGTGTCTTCTTGACTTTCTAGAAGGATTTACTTAGGCCTGAGGGAGAAAGAAAACCTGCTTAATATGGAAGAGTTGTGGGAAAAACATGACAATATAAAGGAAATGTAAATTTTTAAAGGTATATATGTGGGAGGGAAGCTCAAAACACTTACAGATCTTGGCCTCCCGCCTTCTGTAAAAGGAGTAACGTGAGGGCAATATTTGCCAAAAAAAAAAGATCTGTTTCTTGTTAAGGGAATCTTAGGCTTAATATAGATTCTAGGCATAATATGCTCTGTGTATCAGCTCTGAATATATAATTGAATCATACATTTCCTCAGTATCACTTAATTAAGCAGTTCAAGAGATTCTTTGGACTTCTCTTAGACAAACACTGACTTTCAAAAACAGATGCTGTGCTCTTCAGTATTGGAGGACCTGTGTCACTTAAATCACCAGGAGAGTGCTATCAGCTTGAACAACCAGCAGTACAGCTTGCTGCTTGACCCTCTATTATTTAGCAATGTACTAACCATGAAGACTTAGGTCTTGACATACAAAAAGTCTTGAAAACATAAAAATGACCATAACTGTAGGAATTTCTGGGAAAAAAAAAAAAATCTGCTTTATTTACTTTCTAGTTAAAAAACAAAAACAAAAAAAAAAAAACAACAAAAAGCTTTGCTTTTTGAAAATGTTACATTCACATAAAATAAGCACATGAAAAATACTACTAGATATATTCATGACATTAATATAAATTATTACTCTATTAAAATGATAAATATAAAATGTGGAATTGTGCTGGAGATCAGATTCTTCTGACATTACTTAATCACAAATGAATGTTTAATCATATCTTGAAGATGAAACAATTAACTGCGAACTAACTCAGATTGTACACCTAACTTAGTGATTGATTTAGGTGAGACAAAACCTGCTCTGATGTGCTACTGTTCATTTTGTGTGCTGACTCCATCCTTGGAGATACTCAAGAGCTGTCTGGACATGGTACTGGGCAGTCTGTTCAGGGTCAGTTTTCTTGAGCAGGAGGTCTGGAAGATGACCTCCAGAGGTCCCTCCCATTCTCAGCCATTCTATGATTCTGTGCCATCTTACGTAAATAAATAAATGAATAAATATTGCAAGTAGAAAGCAGCAATATTTGTAAAGAGAAAGGTGGCCTAATAAAGCAAATAATATAATTTGTGTATAAACTTTTTGAGCCAGTAGTAGCTCTGGCTTCTCTGCTCAACCTTCTTGGTTCTGGTATGCTTTTGAGTACTGAAAGATGGGATACTCACGAATTAGCTGGATGTAGAGCTACCTAAATAATCCTGATAATAAAAAGGAAGAAAACCTACATGGCTAGCAATGGTGATTGTTGCTTACATTTGGCCTGGTGTGTACCTCCTTCTGTTGAGGTTGCTTAAATCCTGGAAGCCAATAGTTTACAGGATACAGAATGTTTAAAGTATTCTCTCTGTTTGTCTCCCTTTCATTTTCCAGACAGAGATGCCTTGCTAGGCCTTCTGCAGTGCTCATGCTACCACTGGCTCAGGTTCCCCTCTGTATTCCAACTCTTGATTTCTGCACCATGCAGTTGCATATTTCCCTATTGCACAGGGATTCCCCATCTCATCTCCCATCACACTATTTTGTTTTCTCTAAAAAAATACATTTTTATTTACAAGGGCTGAGAGGAAACTCTAGTAACTTCTAACTTGGAAGGCTTTTCTTCTTGGTAATTTGCATAAGTAGGCAGGTATTGGACAGTAGTCCAGTGAGATTATCAGAGGTGCATTCTAGATTTTGGTTCAGGTGGATTTTCTAAGCAACTGTGTTGTCAATATATATGGAAAGGGCATATTCCATCAGTTTGCTATTTAGCACTATGAGCATATCAGAGAATCATGGAGTGGCTGAAGTGGGCAGAGTCCCCTGGAGGCCATCTGCTCCAACCTCTGCTCCAGCAGGACCACCCAGAGCAGGCTGCCCAGGACCATGCCGAGGTGGCTTTTGAAGATCACTGAGAAGGGAGACTCCACAGCCTCTTTGGGCAGCCTGTTCCAGGGCTCAGTCACCACCTGCACAGTGAAGTGTTTCCTGATGTTCAGAAGGAACCTTCTGTGTTCTAGCTTGTGCGCATTGCCTCTTGTCCTGGCACTGAGCACCACTGAAAAGAGCCTGGCTCCATCCTCTCTGCACCCTCCCTTCAGGTATGTATACACTTTGGTGAGATCCTCCCTGAGCCTCCTCTTCTCCAGGCTGAACAGTCCCAGCTCTCTCAGCCTCCCCTCAAAGAGCTTCATTATCTTGGCGGCATTTTTTTTTTTTAAATAAAATTCCTGTTGTCATCCTTCTGTTAAAATTCTGCTATCTAAATTCTCTTCCAGTGGTCAATAAAAAAGGCAAAACAATTCTCTCCTAATGCTCCCAAGTGGACTGTGCTCTTAGAGAACTGTCCTCAACACTGCTGCTTAAAAACAAGGCGTTTTGAAAGACCATTTCGTTTTTGAGTATCACTGGCGAACTGTCCGCATGCAAATGAGTGGAACAGCAATTTAACTGAGCACGCCTCGTTATTGTTCACCAAATTCTTAAATAATAGGAAATAGAAAGGAGTGCTTCAGCAGATTCCTCTTCCCCACACTCTGAAAGTAAAACCACAAAGTGTAATTTATGGCAAATGTACAGAGATACCTCAAGAACAAGGCCTGTTGTTTGTTGAACAGTATGATAGAAGTAAGCTGGCTTGCATGTATCTTCCTCTTCTTTATATTTCAAGGTTTTTGATACTTCATGGAGAATATAATCTTGGATTTCAAAGCCCTGCATCCACCCCCTTGCAGAGATGTTCTTCAAGCATGGATTTGTGCCTGACTCTAAATACTTTATCCCTTCCCTCTTGTTTTCCCCAGTGCATGCAAATTATTCTTGCAAATGATTGTCTTTGGGAGGCGTATGTGGCTGGTTTGGTAACGGGACTGGAGACAGTTCTTCATGAAAAAGGTAGTTGGACTGTATCAGGATCAATGCATCAGGAGTGCATTGGTGGCTCATCTCTGGGGCAAAATGAGGAAAGGCTGCTCCTGTCAGCCCACCCTTTCCTAGGTACAGAAGTCCGTGTGGGTACCAATTTTGAACCTCATGGGCTGCTTATATGTGTTTGAGGCACTCCTTTCTCCTCAGCAATTGAAGTTCTACAGATCCACAGATAATATAATAGCAATCTTGGGCTTCTGTCAACAAAATCTGCTGGAGATTTGCTCTTACAAATGATGTAAGAGGCTTAGCTTAAAATGCCTTAAGTAAACTTGGTGTAACCAGTCAGCACTTGACCTGACAGGTGTACATGGAACTGAGCTGGTGACAGAAACCATCGTGGTGTGGGAAATGCAACTGCAGTCTGGGGATGTGCAGTGGAAGCAGCTTCCCTCAGCCCGCAGGAAACCCAACCAGGGAACAACGGATGCTGCTGAAATGACTGCAAGGAGAACAGCCCCTTCCTGGTCCTCTCCCACGATCTCCCTTGAATTAACCCTAGCGTGCAGATAGGTGGCACTGTGTTCT
This sequence comes from Cygnus atratus, assembly GCF_013377495.2. Taxonomy (NCBI): domain Eukaryota; kingdom Metazoa; phylum Chordata; class Aves; order Anseriformes; family Anatidae; genus Cygnus; species Cygnus atratus. The sequence goes on along the minus strand of NC_066364.1, from coordinate 33,676,519 downwards.
TGGAGATGTCAAAACCAGAACTCCCTTCTATGAGCAGCCAGGAGAGCATGGCACTGTTTGCAAGGACAGAGGTGCTGTTCTTGGTGATCGAGTCCTTGGGTGTTGCAGCTTTAATAATGTATATCAGATGGTCGGTTTTGTTTGGAAAAAATAAATACTTCTGGGCTACGTATTTATTGTTAAATATTCATAGGTTACAAAGACTGCCATGTTTCACCCCAGACTGCTGCATTTCATTTGAAAATGACACATTCATAGAGAGGGGAGAGTTCTGGTAAAAAGTGCATCTACAGCAGAGGGATCTTACCAAGTTCTGATGATGTCTGTACTGCTACATAATCGCAATGAGGGAGTTACATCTATTTGATAATGTCACTTTGCCTACAAGCTGCTTGAACTAATGAAGGCAACACAGCAGAATTGGAGCCATCTTAAAGATAAATGGCCAGGCCCTTCAGTGGTATAAAACAGTTGTTGATCTACTGACAGCAATGAAGCTACAGTTTTCTGGTTCACAGCTTGTTAGATTTTTGAAAAGCATGAGGTACTAAGGGGGTTGAAAACAGTTAAGCTGAACTACAGGATAAGGATGTTTTATTTGGTCATATTCCATAAAAAGTGTAAGTGAAGTTTGTGTCTGTTTCATTAAAAGCAAATGTTTATAAGATTTTTCACGTGTGCTACTAACAATTACCACTGGCAGTTGATACCTTCATGTTTCTTTCCAAGCGTTTTTTTCACATAAATTTGCTTCAGACTAGTAGTAAATGGAAGGTGATATTTGGATTACATTACAGTAATTGATAACAAATCCGTTGGACTCCCTTCAGGGATGAACAGTGCACAGACAAATCTTGAGAAAATACAGGACTACCGTTATTCAGTGGGATTATTCATGAAACATATTCTAGGTGACTTTTCAAGAAAATATTGAATCCTCAAAATATATTCTATTTTTATTTTATGTCACAGGCTTACTCAGGTAGGGTGCTTGTTTAATTGCTTGATTATTTTTTAACAACTGTATGCAACCTGAGCAGGTCCTTTCATAATATGCAAATATCTGCTAAAGGATAGTGAAAAGTTCATGGAATTTAGTCTATAAGAGAAAAGGCTTAGAACGAGCTTGATTTTAATAACCTGCATAGGGAGAAGTGATTTAGAATTTCATTCTGTAATTCAAGGACATCTGTGCACTGTTTCCAAGGGGTTCACAAAACAAACAAACAAACAAACAAAAAAACAAGGCTACCTCCTGTATACTTAGACTTTTTCTGCAGGTGTATTAATCTCCACAGGAAATTTTTTAGGATTCCAGAAACTGAGAGAGGTTGAAGGCTGCTGACTAGCCATTGAACGGGCTGGGAGCTAAAGTCGGCTAACAGCAAATTGGAAATAAATTGCAAAGTTTTGGTTTGTTTGAAATAGTAAGAATAATTAGATGTTGTGGGTGCCCCATCCCTGGAGGTGTTCAAGGCCAGACTGGATGGGCCTTTGAGTGACCTGGCCTGGTGCAAGGTGTCCCTGCCCATGGCAGGGGGTTGGAGTTAGATGATCTTTAAGGTCCCTTCCAGTCCAAGCCATTGTGATTCCATGATTCTATGTTGAGTTGGCAGATTGTCCATATTTGCTTTATGTAACCTTTCTGAAGGATGTGCTTTAATTCACTGCAAGTTGCTGCTTTGCTTGAGGAAAATTCCCCTGCCTTTCCTGTGTAGGAAGCAATATTAGATTATCAAAGTAGCTTATTCTGGCCTTAAAAGCAATTAATCCATGCTCAGCTCATTTTTATCATAGTCTTTGAGCAAGTTACATACCACTCCTAGGGTGTGGCAGTGGAGCAAATAAGATGATTTGCTCCATTTCCAGAGACCTGACTTGGCACTTTCCTCCAGACTTACGCTTCAGGCTGTCTCCATTTGACCCAGCTGTTAGCAAGTGCCAGGTTTTGGAGCTTCAGACTCAAGTGTCCAATTCTGATACTAATCTTATCACTATTTTTCCTGTCATTTGTCATAAACAGTGGTGTGCCCCTCTAAGTCTGATGGGCCATTCGACATTTTTGATGTGGTTGTGTGTTTGACTGTAGTCATCTCAGAATTATGCCTATTTCATTAGGAGAAGACTTATGAAATGCTGATATTTTTGTTGGCAAAATGGAAAAACATCAAATTTAAAACAACCGAAATACCCAAGCATTTTAACATGTTTCTTTCATTAAAATAGTTTAAAAAGAAATTATTTCTGAAGAAAAAAATATAGATAAAGACATCATATGAAGAAACAAAATGAAAGACACCCTATTTTTATCTCATTGATAAAGCATGTAAAACTATTACAGAAAAGATTATAAAACTCCAGTAAGAGTTCCTGGAAATGTGTGGCTGTGGCAAGAATCTTAAGACACTGATTTTTTAGATATATGTCATGTGTTTACAATGAATAAAATTAAGATTAATGGCATATGTTTTTCAGATGTCAAAAAAAATCAGGGAGTAAAAGGTTTAAGCCTTTATAGCAGTGTTAATTACACAATTCCCTTTTAAACTACACCTAGGAAAATAATTTATGTATCTGGGAAAATATTTGAGTTGTGGAATATCACAAAGTTTTATTAGTTTCATTAATTTGGCAAGATTATAAAATAGACAACTAAATGAAATCTATGAACTAGGTGGCAGAAATGTTTTATTCTTTGGTTCTAAAAAAGCAGGTGCTTGAACTGAGGATATAGAAAATCTAATATCTAAAAAGCAATATCAGTTTTATGAGGTGACAATAGTATCTGGAAAAGCAGAAAAAAAATACCTTGCCTTCTCAAAATATAGATCTGAGGGGATGCAGCCCAGATCAGGTTAATCAAAATATGATCAACCATCCTCCCTGTCAGTTACACTGTAAAGCCGAAACAAAGCTAAAAGCAGCAGTGCAATCTAAAATAATACATCTTTTATGGAAGTGAACAAAAGTCTTATAAAACCAGGATGACAGAAGACCCTTCAAGAAAATAATTTTTTTTTTTTTTAGAAACTAAAATACTAATGACTCCTTACCCTTCAATGAAGAGCCGTCTGTACTCTTCAGTACCCTTCAATAAGGAGCAAAGTAATGAATAACTGACTGTAGTTGCTCTCACAAAATTTTACCCATAGTAGAGCTTCTCTGAACATACAGTGAAGGAACTCTAAACCCACTTGGATAATTTGTTTCTGGTATGTTGGGCCAGTTAATTATGATGTACAATATTTGAAAAGAAAAAAGGTATAAAGCACTAACTCTGGATTCCCCCGTGGCTTTAGAGAATGAGATATAGTTATTCACTGCAGTGATGGACAGTTGAAATAAAAATTATATAGTAATGCTAATGTATATTTTCCAGAAGGAGCTTATTTACAGACATTTTCAAGTCAGGTGGGACTGGTACGGTCAGAAGAAGACATCTGTTTTGATCTTGTCAATAAAAAAAAACATGTTTTTTTGTGCTGGTAATTTCTGCCTCAAACCACAGGTTTCTCTAGAGCAGCTCAGGACTTTTTTTTTTTTTTTTTCTTCTGTTTTCTAGTGAAATTGGTACAGAGAAATAGGACAGTGTGGACATTGGCAATACCTTTTCTATATCTGTAACTAACATGATCTACAAAGATGGCAACACATCCTGCACCTCTTGGTCTTCACTCTTTAGGGCTTCATTTGGTCCCTTTTGCCTTGCGTGGCTCTGGCCTTTGGTGTTTTGATGGAAATAATGTTGAGAGCTTCGTCTTCCTTTACAAATTTTCTTGGGAGTATTTACACTGGACTCTAGTATCCTGGCTACTTAATTAGAAGATATCATACTTTCTAGACTTAGTTGTAGGATGTCACTAGGCCTTGGGATGATGCTGTACGTTGACACTAAGACCTCATGTAGGATGTCAAACTAAAAAGTCTCTTCTATGGTTCAGTTTCTTATCTTACTATTCTCCAGCCTCCCCAACCTATGTTTTATAATTATAGTTTCTCTCAAAGCAGTAGGGAAAATACATACATACGTACACATGAAAATGTGAACCATTTTTATACCACACAAAGTTAGAAGTTTTACACTTTCAGGAATTGCGCTGTTATCTATGCTGTAAGTGCTTGTATTTTCTTTGATTTCTGTTTTCCCCATTTTTTTTTTCTGAAATTCCCACTGTTTTATAGGAGAAATATTTATGGGGCACAGCTGGCGAGTATGATTGCAAGTGCAGAAGAATGAGCAGACTTGCATCAGCAGGTCACTGTTGAAACCCACCCACAAGGGCTGGCAGCAGAGATTGTCTCCTAAGAAGTTGCATTGTTTTCCACTCAGTGAATATGCCACTAACTAATGGGAGAGAAATGTTGAGAATCACTTTCTCTGAGATTTATGAGCCTAGTTAATTGTTTTGTTTGCCTAATTTGTTGTAGGTGAATGGATAAAGTACTATTAATATTGAACTTTGAGCAAGAAGTTAAGGCCAGAATAGTCAAAAAGTTACTCATCTGCTTGGAATACCTCAATTTTGTACCAGGGAACAAAATCACATGGTCTTTTTAGAATGTGGATATACGTAACTCACTTCAGTTCAAAGTGGAAGTATGTAACACCAAGCTTTGTGCCAATATATTATCTGTTCCTACAATAATCTTCCAAATAGCTGTTTCTGCAAAATAGAAGTGTTTATATTTTTGTATGTTCTAGATACTCTGTCCAAGTTAAATATTTAAACAGACAACATGAAATTAGTGTTTATTACTTGGTCTCCAAAATAAAATGTATTTGATACAATGGAAGCATTTGGGACATTTATAAATCTACCATCAACGTCTAAATATCAGTTACGTGACATAATACCTAGTATTTACTATATGTTCTTTTTATAAGCTCATTGGGAATGGAAGTCTTCCTTCACTGTTCCTTCCTTGTTTAGAAAATATCACAGCTCAAGCAGAATGTAAACCTGTCTCATTCCAGAGACAGGTTTAGAGCAGCAAGCTACAGCTAATCCTACAGCTGCATCCCATGAGGGCTCGTACTCACCCCTTGGCATCTCATATAGTTGTGCCCAGTTAGGATCCTACATGTTGAAATCACCACAAAGAGCACGATACCTCTCTGCTTCCCGCCTACTATCTGCGCAGTGACCCAGCATCACCAGAGGGTATTGTTACGATTAGCGTGAATCTCCTGCTTTTGCTCTGAACAGATGGCATGTCTCCAGGTACAAATATGGATGTGTAATTTTAAAAATGTCTTTCTACTTTTTTCTTTCTGTCCTTCTTTCTTTCCTTCCTCTTCATCTAACCCTAAATGAATATGGCAAATTGTCACTGGGGTAAAGCTTTCCAAAAGAGGCCCATTTTGCATTTCACTCTGAAGCACATCTCAAGCCAGAACAGAGTTGTTAGGGCAAGAAATATTCCTTGCCAGAGACATTTACAGGGGCTGTTCTGCCATGACTTGGTAGAACTTCACTCCAGAGTCTGAGAGTGCTCAATGGTGTTCCTGGTCAGTTGATTTGGAGACATGGCTTGGAATTAGCATCAATAATTAGATTCAGAAACAAGCGTGGATACACCAAAGCGTATGCAACGTATTGAGTGATGTGTTCCTAATACTCGTTCTTGCCTGCTTCATATCGAGCAAATCAAGGTTTGTGTGGCTCTCCTTTTCTTCTTCAATAAGAGTTAGAGACAGAGTAGTGAAGCTCTTGGTCCTGGGGAAGAAGGTTGTCTTTGGAATAAACATCACGCTGAAAACTTTCCAGCCTAAGCCTTTCATTAATTTCTCTGTGTCATCTTAACAAATTTAAACTCTGTAAAAATTGTGCTGCAAGAAGTTCTCCCCACGTGTAATTTTTCCTCAAGTGAAGTGCATACCTTTCAAATTATAAACTTCCTACATGTCCTAGGAAAATCCTCACTGTATAAATAATTGAACGCATCTGCTGTGAACACAAGTATTCTTTCTCTAGCAGTCTAAAATATATGCCTAAATACACATCTTGTTCTTAGTGCTTTAAATAGTAATTACTCCTGTGAAGTCACTGGAAGCCCTTAAAAGGATTTGACGGTTTCCTCACAATCTTTTCAGTGAATGTAGTAGCTGGGCTGTGCAGTGCTACATCCACTGATAATTCAGCAGCTGAGGAACTCAGCAAAGCCTGCTCCAAACTTCTCAGCTGTTGACAGGCTTGACTTGCTGAGAACACTGGTTAAATATAGCACAAGCGAGCTGAGCTCAACAAAGTCATTGCTGTAACACTGTGTGAAGAGACCAGAAGAGGGGAAATACAATCTGAGAACTAAACTGCCAAAGCCTAACACCACCTAGCAACAGTTGAAAAAACTTTTAAACAAAAGTCTGGGTGAGACACAGAGTATACCTCCTACTTCTCCTGCCTGGGATTTCTGCGAGAAGCAACTCAGTCCTCTGTTCTCTACCCTATTTCCTTCATTCCTTCAGCTACTGGTAGACCTTGAAAAGTGGGAAAAGTTTCTCTCTTTGTGTTCTCCTGGGCTCGATCAGGCTACTGCTGTGGTAGTACTGTGGGACAAGCTACTGCGATCTGGCAGTGTAAAGGATCTATTCCTAAGTTCTTGCTGACAGGTAAGACTGAGCTAACCACTCTAATGAATTCTTTTTACAAGTGAGCTTCTTTGCTACTGATTATTGTCTGCTCCCTTCTATGACCAATCTTCTGCACGATTTGCAAGCTTTAGTAGATAAAAGCTGGGATAAATGTCTTGGATGTTTAGTTTAATGCTTTCATCACTGAAAAACGTTGCTCAAATAACTTTTACAGTTCTTAGAACAAGCGTAATCAAGTAGTTAGTAGTAATAGTAAAAAAAATGTGTGTGGATTTTGACACATATCTTGCTTATATCTGCTCACATGCTGACAGAAGACAAACGAAGATTTAAGAATAGAATACATATCACCCCTTACCAGTGATAGTTTAGCAGCTATTAAAAAACAGTGACAGCCTGTGTGATAAGTAAGAGGAAATAGCCGTTCAGTAACTGAATTCACTGCATAGTTTGTGACCTAGTATATTTGTACTTTTTGTGTCCTTAATAACTTTCAGTGCGCGGGCACACCTGGTACTTTTAGTACTGCTCCAATAGCTCTTGGTTCTTCCTCTTGTACTTATTTATACCAAGAGAGTATTAATCTGTTTGATTGATTAGCTACATAATCTGCATAAGGCAACTTTCCTAAAAACTGACCTTATGTTTGTTATATCCAGGTGTGCTTGAGCTGGGTCATTGTTTTTAAAGTGTTTGTTCCTTTTAGCAAAATTAATTAGAAATAAGTTCTCAGATCTTCTACTGTGACACCACAACAGAAGCCTGTGTATCTGTTTGAATAACCTGTGGTCTTGTAATGGTCATATAACTTAGGAGAGTAATTGCTCAGTATGATTTGCTTTGTCTAAACTAACAAAAGCTCTTTGGTCAATTGAGGAATGAATTTCCCTTGGTCTTTTAAACCCATTTTCTCCAAATAAAATAAATTTGTTATCCATTATTTTTAAATGATGCACTGATTATGAATTCATCTGTAATATGAAGGCAATGATTTAAAGAATGCACTTAACACGTGCAAAAATCCTCTCTGCAGATTTATGTAGAATTGTCTCAGATGAAAAATATTTGTCCTAAGGAAGGGACTGACTGAGTCTATGTTGACTGTCTACACTGTTTGACACTCAGTCTGAGGACTCAGGGACTGCCTCAGGAAGCGGAGAAGGTCTTGCTTTAGCTAAATCATTCTAGGTTCACCCCTGCATACTATGTAAATTACATCAATACCACATCTTAGCAATGATATGCTTGCAGATTGGATGAAACAAAATGCTCTGAAGCTACTTTGACCGGGTGGCTGAGAAAGTAACTGCCTGTGAAACAATAAGATAAATGAAGTGATAGGATGGGGAAAAATTCTTAAAAGCAAAAGTAATATAGTTTGCTTTTTATTTCATAGCAAGCGGCATCCTACTTAAGCACTAAATAGGAATATTTTTGGTGGCCATGATTTAATGTGATAATGATTACTGTGGAATTACTACAGCACTATGGTATCCCAAGTCTAAATCTCAAAAGGAAACTTTGATATTACTTTTTAATGTAGACATATCCTGAGAAAGTTATTTTTTCATAAGAAAGCTGTACAATAAGAAATAAAGCTGAGACAATATGATTTATACAGTTTTTGTCTTCTTGACATAAGAGTGAAAGTTACTGTTTCTTATTTTCATTGAATTAATTTACAAATAAGAAAAACTGTGGAGGAATGTCAAACTTCACCTTCTGAATACATATGAATGACAAAATGTGGGAAAATATGCTAATTACCAACTGCTTTTTGGTTTCAGTTGTTGCTCAGCATGATATACAACTTTAAAATTTTAGTTTTCTTGTGGAATTTTTGCATAGCAAAGCTTTCAAATGAAAAGGGGAAATTTATTAGCCTCAAAATTTTATCAAATGAAGAAACTTTGGAACAGTCTGATAGCAATTTCTAACTCTAACACATGGAGTTGTGGTTTTACATACATCTGTCTTCCTCTCCATTTCAAAATGGAGAAGGAGGCTAAAATTACTCTTCTCAACAGGTGTCCACAAAGAGGCTCTGAGATTTTCCAATCAGATCTGTGGAATATGCAATGTGGCTATTCAACAGATGGTTTCATTTTTGAAGAATAGCCAATTCTACTAATGATTACAGTGAAACCAAGCTCAATTTTATATCAAATCAAAAAGTAATTCAGGTCTTGGCAATATTCTCCTTTGTAGAGATTTTATTGGAAGACAAGCACACTCATTTATTTTCCCTCTTCTATATTATTTTGATTTTGTTTATATTCCCATAGCTGTGGAAAATGAATGATACCATTCATGGTGCTAAAGACTGTGTATCCCTCCCAATCTGAATCCACTTCCAGACTCTGCCTGTGGCTCATTCTTCCACCTTCATTATAGCAATATTATAATTTATGACCTCTTTTAGCCAATCTAGTCACAGTTAAAGTCATCATCTTAACTGAGTATCTTGTCATCACCCCCATCTTTCAATCTCTTTATAGAACATCTGGTTCTTTTTAACACCAGATTCAAAGACTTGAAGTTCGTCTTCAAGGCTCACCACTGTTCTGCCCCTGCCTGTATCTGCTGTGATTTACCCTTACTCCTCCCACTTGTATTTGGTGGACAATTAATCACAACTGTGGTGTTAACTGGTCCATCCTCTATGCCACAGGTTTCAGTAAGCTTGAGACTGATCTAGTGAATAAATTCTCTATTGTGCCTCTCAGTGTAGCACCTGGTGCTACTGTCACATAAAGACTAAACTTCTCTACAAACCAAGCTAGGCTGACCAAGGTAGGACTCCTGAAGTTGTGTTTCCTGGTGGCAGTTTGAAAGTAAGCACAAGTATGTCAGAAAATCTCTACTTTTTCTAGCATCTCCTGTTTTGGTCCTCTGGATCACAACTTTGCCAGTGTAGTCATTTCCATACTGAAAGCTTTTTACTGATATAGATGTATCAGTAAAACTCCTGCTGATAGGAATTCTGTTGGCACAAATTTCCACACGTGGTTAATTTAAGGCTTTTGCTAATCTTATCTAACTCAGTTGATGTGCCCCCAGGCATAAATTAAAAAAGTGCCTCACAGTTGCACTGAGGCAGAGGCCAAGTGTATGCCACTGAATTCAAAGTGAGTTTTCCTTAAAGTTTAATAAGATCAGGTCTTAGTGTTCAATAATTAATAGACAAATTTCCAGTCCCCTCAAGAGCATTTACCAAAAGAGATCATCTATATTAGTCCATTTTTTTTTTTCTCAAGAGACATCTTACTTTTTCTCTCATTTCCTGTTTCTTCCGTTCCTTTCTCAAGGAGCTACTGTTGCAGTTTGCCATACTGTTTTAATACATAATCTGAATCTGGGGGAGGGATTTTGCCCTACTGCATATCTGAAATGCCATTTGGAGAAACAGCTATAATGTGTTTGAAGAAGCCATATAAAACAAGACAAACTAGGAAGAGCTCCATCTACTGATACTTCCTATTTCAACAAACATATTTAGTATTTAAAACCTGACATAAGAACTGAAATCAAGAAGGAGAAAAATGTGCATGTGACAAGATAATGTTATCTGCTACATAGAAAAGTTTAAATGCTTCTTTGTAAGAAGCACAAGTGCCTGTACTTTTTGGTTTCACCATCTCATTCTGGTGGTTTTCTTTTTAGCTTTTTTTCTCTTAATTTCTGTCAGTGTTTCCTGCTGAAGGTTGTTTCCTGATTTTATACGTAATGCCAGCAAATTTCAGAGGTCACTTGTCATGTAAAACAGATGAGAAGTCAGAATTATCTAGGGCATAAAAGTTATTCTTGATACTGGATCTAATAATTAATATTTCTTAACTTCTCTTTTTATCACTTAGTAGCTAGTATTTGTACAAAGTTAGTGTTACTAGGGAAAAAAAAAAGGCATTTTTAGCACAGTCCTTTAATTATTCTTTGAGGTACTGGCATCCAAAGGACAGGAACAATTGTACCTGTTTCCTGTTGAGGAGAGGCTATGAGAGTCTCTAATGTTGCAGGTTGTATGATGCCTAATGTATTTGTGAAAATCATGGCTCTAATGAATTACATAGTGTTCTTTTTTTTTTTTTAATCGAAGATGGCTTTGCCCTATCACTCTCATTCTGCTTATACTTTCTCCAAGTAAAGCATGCAAATGCTAGATGCAAAGGTGATATGTAAAATTACATAGATTGTGATTGCCTCCAAAATGGTTTACACACTTTGCAATTACAGAGAATGAACCAATTCCTACAATTAAAGGCATGTATCCTAAAAGCACAATTATGGGCTATTTTGGAATTATTCTTCTAAAGATACACAGCTGTTAAAATACGTGATATATCCAGGGCTGTTTAGAGAGTGGTGTTATTGAGGCAATGAAATAGCATTACTTTTTTTCTTCCTTTCCAGTTAATAGAAAATCACTATATGTGGTATGATAGAAATGAAAAAAAAAAAAAAAAAAAAAGAATTCCAACATCCACATCCTTAATTTTATGGCTCTACGAGAGCTGAAGCTTAATCAGAAAAGTGCATACGTGTGTGCACATGTGCATGCTTTTTGTGAGAGCAGAAATGTTTTTTGGCATTACGGAATGCATTGCTGAAGGAGTGGGACAAACACATGCGAAGTACAGGGAAATGGGCTGGAGCCTGTACTTTTTCCCTTAAATGGGCAACCCGTCTAGTTGCTGTTAGCTGACACAACCAAAGGGGTGTGTGAATCTAAAGGATTGCTGTACGATGTCCAAATAAGTTTCATTTCAGAGATGATAAAGCTGCAATTAAAGTCTTGATCATTTATTTTGTGAATAGACTCATCCAGATAGAAAGCAGTGGGGTTTCAGAAAAAGAGCAAACACCTCACTGGATTAGCAAAAAAACATTTTGAGTTTGATTTATATACTTTAACAGCTCTTTAATACAGTAAGGATTGCTTTCTTTGCTTTTCCTTTTTGGGGAAATGGTGTCAAAGTGTATAATGTTTTGTGATTTATGTTGTTCAAAAAATTTTTCCAGTGCATGTGCAAAAGTAATATTTTGGAAGCTAAATCCGCTTTCTATCTGAAGTCCAGAGGGGCTTATATGTTGGGGAGGTGTGGAGAGTTATCTAACTAGTGCGTTATGGCTGTGGATAGCAAGAGCTACAGCTTCACTAACGAACTTTCAAAAACCGAGAAAAAGTGGATTCTACTGTAATAATAGGGAATTTTTAGGAACTGGTTTTAAGGCTGCTTCTTTAAAAAAAAAAAAAAAAGTAAAGGAAAATGAAAGGTCATGTGTCCTTGGTAAAAGAATTTTCATTAGAGTTTATCAGACTGCTTGCATTTTTCAGAAAATATAAACCAAATGAATGCAACGGAAAGCAGGAGACTCTTAACATCAGTGTAATCGAACTGCTGCCAACTTGCCTTGTTTATCTAAGAGATCTCTGTGAAAATAAGGTCTTTCCCACACATGCATGAGTCATAGGATGTAATGGGGCTAAGCAGGCTTGCTTCAAGCTTTCTAATGCACGCATATCTAAACTAACCTGTTTTAGTGCCTGTTCCTGTAACTAAATGAGATCTAGCCAGACAACAGGAAGGGAGAAGTGGTGGTGAGTTCATGATGCTATTTCAGTGCAATAACCTGAATGCTTAAGGAAACGATGCAATTTCCATTTATTGGGAAAATTACAGTTACTGTGACAACAAATATACACTAAAGAAAACATACATGATTTATCCTCAAGTTCAAATTTGTGAAAATAGTAGATAGGTTATTCATAAAACCTCATACTATCCGGTTATGTTACTCAAAGTACATTCTTACTTTTAAAATACATAATTCAGATTCTTGGAAAAAATACTCATTTAAAAACCGTAAGCAAGAACATACATGAAAGGGTGGCAAGACACACGTGGCTAACCATGATTGGTTCAGTGTTGAGCTGACAAAAATAATAATAAAAATTAGGCATATACTTATCATGCTAAGCCTATTCAAATCCTTGGCCTGTGATTCATAATTACTCCCAAAATCTCACTTGTCCCACATGTTTAATCACAAACCACTTTGGATCTAAATTTTAAGGTAAAGTTTACAGGTCTTCTGTTATATCTCAATTTTCCCGCTTTTATTATTCCACAAGGACTTACATGATAAAAGAAACCTGAATAGTATTTCAGTAGATAAGGATTTCAATTCCTCAATCTGGTTTAAAAAAAAATAGAGAAAAACTGACATTCTGATTTTTGACTTTGGGCAGTAGGCAGAAGGAAGGGAACCATGACCATGCTAGATGCCCTCAAGCATGTCAAACAGCACAGAACAAGATGTCCCTTCTGCACGGAGGGACACACATGGAACCAGAGCTTCTGAGTGCCAGGGAAGCCATGTTGGTATGAGGCAGCTGGCAGTGGGAACCACTGTTGCTTTGAGTGGCAGAAACGAAAAAAATGGAATCCAAGTGACAAGAGATATCACATTGCAAACAGTAAAAGATGGAGTCACAGCTGAATGTCCTCTGAATGGGAGCTGCCACTTACGGGATTCCAGGACCAGAATTTAAGTGTAAGGGAATGCCAGAGGCCATCCAGTCTCACTCAAAGCGGGGCTAGTTGTAGAGTTTGATCAGGTTGCTCAGGGCTTTGATTATTTTCAGTTATCTTAAGTGCTTTCAGGTCTCACGTCCTGTTTGGTTCACAAAGTTTTGAACATGGCTAGCTGAGTAATATTTTGCTGGTGATGATAATCACTGTATTCATATCCATGTGCTGTAATACAAGGTGACTGGAGAAATGGTTGAAAATAACATAAATCATGGTCCTTTGGTTGACACTTTCAGAATCGCAGAAGATGAAATATCTGTTGGTGTTTGTTTGTTTGTTTTGTTTTGTTTTTGTTACGTTTCCTGTAGTATATCCTTAAATAAGCATAATAAGAACCAAAAATCTCATTTGTAATTTGCTACCCTAGTTTATATCAGCTATTAAAATGTACACCCTCCTCCTTCTCCACGACACATTCTGTTTCAAAGCCAAACATTTAGAATTATGCCATTAAGATGACACGTTTCTGCAAATGAATTCTGAAAAAATGTCAAGTGTACTTCATCGTTATGTTTTCAGCTAGTCCAATAAACTGAAAGACTGGCATAGAGATAGTAAAGAATAAGCAAATAAGGAAAACAGAGATTTTGAGGAAGGAAACCCTGGAGACTGCCCCCAGCTGTTGAGTTCACTTTTCTTACTGAAAACCTCTTTCCAATTGTATCCTAATCAGGAACATTGAGCGATACACTTATGGCAAACAAGATTCCTAGATGGACTTCTGGTTAACCTGGGAAGAGCTTAGGCTCTTTTTGGTCTAGAAAAGCCCTTAGTTGTGGAAGCATCTTGATTTACCTGGTGGTGGTTACTGTAGCATAAAGCAAAGGCAAAGCAGTGGTCTTGTGGAACTCAAAGGGGTGGGACAGGCAGTCTTACCATACAGGATTTCTCACACCTATGGTACCTTTCTAATACGTAGAAACAGGTATTCTGTTTCTCTTTAGGGGGATCAGCCAGTAATATTCCTAAAACTGGATGCTGGAACTAGAATTTTGCCATCATCAGTAGAGACGAGTGGAAAAAGCCAAGGGAATTCTCACTGCCGGTGTTGTACAGAGGTCTTGGATCCCACTGCATTTGGCTAGAGCAAACTCAGCACTTGCTACAGAGAAGAACTTGAGCTAATATCACATGCACACACAGAGGTCATACATATTACCCTTGGAGCTTCTTAAATACAGGCTGCCCAAATGAAACCATAGGGGTTAAGTTAGTGAGAAAGCCACTGTGATGTAGGAAGATGGGACCATGCTCTGAAAGACACCAAAGTGGACTAGGACAGACAAGAAGTGCTTCAGCACAAGGCCAGCAAACGTAATGTTTTAAAGCTTAGGGCATCTAAATCACATGTTAACCAGATAATAGCATCTTTAATTACACTGCCTTGAATCCATATGGCCAGTGGTTTTAAAAGTAGTTTATGAGTTGGAGAAAAAATTAACTAAACTGATTTTCCTACTTTCAGAGAATACTTTCCTAACCACAACATTATTTTCTCTTAAACTAAAAGAGGATAGATTTAGATTATGCACTGGGAAGAAATTCTTCACTCACTGGGGTAGTGAGGCACTGGGACAGATTGCCCAGAGAAACTGTGGATGCCCCATCCCTGGAGGTGTTCAAGGCCAGCCTGGATAGGGCCTTGGCCAACTTGATCTAGCGGGTGGCATCCGTGCCTGTGGCAGGTGAGTTGGAGTTAGTTGGTCCATAAGTCCCTTCCAACCCAAGCCACCCTATGATCCTATGATCCTATGATTCTATGATTCTATGATTCTGTGATTTTGGAACAGCTTTTATGAGAAAGATGGAGGGGATACAATGTCAATAGCCTTGAGACAGAATTGATCTATTTGTAAATGGAAATGCAGGACGGGATTGTTGTGGTACATGAGAGGGCTCAGGAGGACATGTTCAGGGCCCGCTCTGTGAATGTGAAAGTTGCCTGGTTCTGGAAAAACAAATTCCCAGCAGTAATACCGGTTTCTTGTCCCTGCTCAGTCCCTGCTATGAGCCACATCACCTATAGCACCATGGGTCTCTGAGAACTGAAGTACCAGAAAAATATGTGAAGCTAGCTATGGACAGTGTAGTAAGTTTCTCCTTAGCTCCAGTAGTACAAAGGAAACACAGGAATGTATCAGGAATAAACTGAATAATCTATGAAAGTGTTCAGTAAATACCCTGAATGTAACAACAGTTTGTAGCAGCTTCTTAAGAAATAAGCAGGGCAGGAACACCAATTCTGCAGGCCACTACTGTCAGCTCAAAAAATCCCTCTAAGGCAGTAGCAAGTACCTAAGCATGTGGCAAGTGTGACTGCACGCAAGGAGAGTTAATTTAGATACCTCCAGCATTAGTTACATAAACAAAGACTAAATTGCACTACAGGGAATAGACTGTAAGAGTGACAGGACATCTGATAGATTGCTTATTAATGAGAAACACTGGTAAATTCATGTTTCATCTCCAAAATATTTGTGTCATGTTTGAATTTTGTTGTTTATCCCTTTCACGTAGTTTTACTATAAAACGTCAGGTGTTAGATACGTACTGTGGGGAGAAGAAGGCTGGTTAAATGGCTAGCTTTCACATCAGTGACTCCTTGTACGACTCCCAGCAGGCTATTTACTTCAGTACTTTTAATAACACCTGGGATGTTACAAGGATAAATATAGCAGTGACTTTGACACCCTGAGATGTTGCAGTATTGAACATCATGTCAACAGCTTTGAATAAGGAGATTTAAATAGCCTTCCTTGGAAACCAGATTCTACTGGGAGAAGTAGGAATAGCAGTTGAATTTATCTGAGTGACAAGAATATGTATTTTTAGAGGAGCTCTCCAGAGGGAAGCATAGCTGTGCCCTGACTTGTGGGTAGCAAGCAATTAGCCATATGCAGCAGAAAAAGGAAAGAGAAGGACCAGGGTTGTGACCAGGATGCTATGACAAGAAAAACATGCCAAAATAGGAGCCAAACTAGTGTCAATACTAAAAGGCTTCAAGAAAAAGAAGAACATTCCCTCAGATTCAGTTGTACCAGAAGTAATACACAGGGCAGAGAAAGTGCTGTCAGCTCCTGGGGGTGTTATTTTGCTAAGAACTGCTACGGAGCTAAAGGTAACAGAAGTCCCCATGAGTACTAGTGGTATCGGTGGTGGTCTGTTTGCTTTTTTGTGTCAAAAGGAAGGGACAGAGAGTGTTCAGGACAAGCAGCCTGGTACAAGAGGGAGGGTGCTGACGGAAAAAAACAATTTGGTGGGAAAATGTTGGTGCCTTTGAGGGAAGGGGTGGATATGTGGGGAAACACTGTCTGGCACATAGCTGTTCCAAATCAGCTGGTGGTGGGGCATCCCCAGAGCTGCCATGGGGATAAGGACAGGCCCCACTGACTGACTGTACTGGCTGGGGGAAGAGAGAGCTCCCGGAAAACAGGAGCAGCCTGCGGTGCTGCCTGGCTCCTGTAGGCCCAGCAGGTGGCTTGGGTCTCTAGGCCTGCCCAGTTGGCCAAAGCAATGGTAGCAGCTCAGACGGCTGTCTCAGCAACTGGCATTTTCAATAAGGACTTACTCTAGGAATTAGGTTAACATTACATGATTCATCTTTAATTAAAAACAGAGAAAAAATAGAAGAAAAACAAACAAACAAAAACAAACACCACAGCCCTCACAGCTTCAGGAGTTGAAGGCTACAAGCTCTGGATCTGACACCAGAAGGCCACTAAAAAGATTCCACAATGTATTGCTTTAAAATCTCCTGAACTCGTGGCTTTGCAAGCTTGACTCAAAACTTTGTACAAGCACAATTGGCAATATCATTAGACAGGGGATTGAGTCTGGGAGCAGGAAGGAGTCCAACACTCATCTATTTGCCATGGCACACGTGAGGCAGGCCAAGGTTTGCAAGCACAGCTGCCAAAACACAGCAGAAGGCAGCCCAGGGCTGTCACACTGTGCCCTGCCTTGGTTTAATGGCAGCAGCAACTGTGACAAAGGGCCCAAAGCTACTCGAGAGAGAGGTAGGAGATCTGGCATTATTTATTAGTTTACTTGAGAGCCTTCCTGTGGAGGGAAAGAATTGGGTAATAAATTGCCCTTCCACGGATTTCGTAAAAGGAAGATCAGCTCTTTATTGTAAGAGCTTCCCCTGATAGAAATAAAAGGTGCAAAACATGGAAGTCGAAAAAGCCACCACATACCTGGAAGGAAAGGAGTGACAGGGGTTCATCTGCCCCGTACGCCCTGCTCTGCCCCAAGCAGCAGTGGCATCTGTAGTCCTCCCCTGGGACAAGATGTGGGGAAAGGTTGTGGGAAGAGAAGGAAAGCACAGCTACCAAGAAAGGGAGAAGAGTGAAAAATGAAAGTCTCCTGGGTTGGTTATATTAACCTGCAAGAGCAGGGAGTGGAAAGGAAAAGAAACCAGCAGCACCCTTTTACAGGATCCCCAGCTAACTTTAGGAAAACAGTTATTTTTCCTCAATGTTTCCCGTGGTAACAACATTTTAAGGTCTGCAAAAACGCTAGGAAGCTGTATATGTATCATAGCGCTGTACAGAAATAGAGCAATGTTTCAGCAAATGCTTTATTGTTGTGGTGAGGGGAGCTCCTCCCCACGTGTATGACAGCAGCACCCATGCTCTTACAAGGCTGTCATAGAGCATTCATCACTCTTCAACACACCATGTGTCCAGAAGGTTTGTTTAAAAGTCTACAGTAAATCGCATCATATCAGTTTTTCGTTTGTTTGTTTTCTGAATTTTGTGGGTTTTGTTTTAGTCTCTTGTGTGTGTTGTGGGTTTGGTTTGTTTTTTTTTTGGGGGGGGTGGTTGTGGGGGTGGTTTATTTTTTTTTTATTTTTTTTTCCTTTTATAGAGAAAGAACAAAGTAAAACCTGCAGGGTTTTGGACCTGCTGTCCCAAGGCTGAGCCTAATATCTAATCTCTAAGCTCCCCTGGAAAGCCTACTTCATTCTTGTTTTCCTGGTATTCAAACAAGGGACTCTGAGAAAGGGACAGCCAGTAACTTCGTTTCAGGGTGGTCATTTGGTTGCTTCTTGAATCAGGCAGCTTGAGATGCTTAAAAACAACTCCGTGTATCTCCCCCAGAGGATACATATACATCACATCTCTGATGTGTCTAAGCTCCCTTGGCCTCTGTCCAGGAACATCCAGATTTCCTGACTCATGGCAATGTACCCTGTCTGGTTGTACTTCATTAGCAGCAGCTCAAAAATCAGAACAGTATTATGCTGTTGCATAAGTTTTTCCAAGCAGTAAACAATAACACTCCGCCACAAGCTTTATTACATTTATCTTGGAATTCAGGATCCCGAAGAGACTGCAGCTTATTATTTTCTTTAATCATTACCCAAAAAGACTGCAAGATGTTATTTTTTAATAAATATTTTCAGGATAGATACGTATCCTATTAATGAAATGTTCTGAAAAGGAAGAAGAAAATCCTACAGAAGCTACAATAAGATAAGAACTTTTCTTCCAACTGAGAAACGTGGTTATGATTTTATATTATTTTATCAATATTGTTGTCATATCAGCACTTATGCAGTAAAACACTGCAGGCAAATTTAGAGATGCAGAAGCTGAAAATACTTACTAGGAAAAAAATGCATTGTATAGGTGTAATAACATATCTCTCAAAAAGTCCCATTCTAAATTGATCTTTACTTGCATTTCAGGTTTTTGTTTTGAACATTTTAAAAGCAGGAGCATTATCAACTGGCTCAAAGTAGGCTTGAAAATAAACAGTCTACAGCTATTAATGGGGTTCATTAAAAGAAAACTCTGTCTGACTCGAAGGTTTATTTTGGAGCTACGATTGCTCCACTCCCCTGCTTGTGGCATGATGCAGCTGCTCTTTCTTTAATATTTTTGCTGACAGCTACAGCTGACAGATAACATTTCAGTTCACCCCAACATCAACGCTATCTGAAGGATCCCTTACTTAGGCTGAAAATGCTGGCTTCCTCATGGCTTTACCTGCATCACAGCACAACTGTGCGACTATGAAATTAGTCATATCACTCGTTTGTAATGGGGCACATATAGATAGATGGTAACACACTGAAAAATAGGTTCAGGGAGCAAAGTGCAAAGACTGGAGAACCTGAGTGGGTTCAGCGAGAAGGGGACACAGGAATAAAGTAGCCAGTGTTTTACAACACAGTCAGTCTCTAAAAGGCTGCAGTTAAGAGTTTTATTTTTATGAAATACCAGAGGAGACAGGAGTTTTCTAGCCAAGGGAGAATACCTTGGTGTTCATGTAGTCAAAGTGTGAGAGGATTTCCCAGCCTCAGGGCAGGCACAGCTCCAGCCTGGGTGAGCATTATGGCAGCAGCCAGGCCATGTTCTGGGGGAGTGCATGAGCCATACCACGATTGCTGATGGTGCAGCAACAGCTCCTCATCTTTTCCTTGTTTCATCTCCCCTCCCACACTCTAAGAAAATATGCTCCTGGATCTGGGAATAAAAATAATAATGCGTACATAGACATGCAATATGTCAATTGTTATTTGTTGCCATACATTAGTTGTTGCGATATATATATATTATCGAAGTAGTTTTTTATATTCATTACCATTGTTAATACAAAACATATTTTCTCCATCTTAATGCGTAATCTGCTAAAAAACAAACTTTAATTTCTCGGTTCATAAAAGTTTTTGGGTAGTAATCACTCAGTAGTACTGTGATGCACACAAAATGAACTTTTCACAAATATAAGACCTTTCCTCCTAGACAAAAAAAAATAAAAAATAAAAAATAAATTATACTTGTTGCAGAGCTCCCAGTTCTGCCCTTGAGCCTCCAAAGATGTAAGAGAGGGGAAGAAGAAAGTAGAGAATAGTTTTGAGAAGCAGACAGCAAGAGAGAAACCCAGACAGAATGGTGGGAGGGAGATACTGTTCAGTTAGTCCTTTAAAGGATTCCCAGGAAAATTAATTATCATTAAGTCTATGTATATCTTTGTACTTTTTGGATTGATGGTTGAACCTAAAAATAAAAATAAATGAATGCTTTGCTATATTTTTTCAGGATTTGCAGTGAGGCACATTAGTTTTTGTTTGCTTTAAATATCTTACCAGACAGCAAAATACTGTTTTTCTTATGGGGCTCCTCTAGCAAAATTTAAAGAACAGGAAGGCAAGTGGGAGTTTGGAACCATGAAAAAAAAAACACAAAGCAACCCACAAAGGAAAAGGTTAGGATACTTACTATGAGATAGGGATTAAATCACAGTCCTCCACCTCCCAGGAAAATACTTTAAATGTGAGTTATTCTGGGATGACTGCTTCATTCTCTGCATAGAAAAATTTTCTACTTTATATGAAATACTTAAATATTTACTGGAGCAAGAGCAGACACTTGGGGAGACTCAAAGTTAAATGCAACGTCATAGAGTTTTCCTTACTCCATGCGACCCAACACTCAGTCACGTCGAATACCTGGTTTGAATCGTGGACAATTTGAACAACAATTTCTTTCTGTATAGTAAGAACTTTAAACAGTACTTGGCCTTGAAAGGGAATAGGGACTAGTGAAAGAAGAGGACAGAAAACATTTTCTTACCATTTTTCAGCCTCACTCTGATAGTACCTCTGGCTTCTTGTGACTTTAGTGTGGGAAAAAAAGATCAGACATAGCAAAAGGAATTGTTTCTGCAGTTCATACACCACATTTTCATTTCTTTTCTCTGAAACTACATACTGAATTTAACCCGAATCTCCTTCAGAGTACTCAAAACCATGGTTTTAGGTCGGATGAGTTGTTTACTAGAAGATATCACCCAGCATAATTTCAGCTGCAGCATCTACTCAGGCTATTCTGCTTCCAGTCCCCCTGCAGTGGGAATCCTCGTGCAGGTGCTCTGGCTTTTCTCTAGGCCACGGGAACTGACTCGACACTGGAAAATTTGGAGATTAACTTCATATTCCCATTTCTCTCCATAGATATAAGAAGAAAGCATAAGTCATCGCTGAAAAAAAAAATCTACCAGTACAAATAAATAATACAGTGTCATCGTGCTATCAACAAAGCAATAAAACCTAGGTTTCCTGAGCCACTGTGAATCCAGTGGTGATAGTAGATTATGTAGCCTGTAACAGTCTAAGAAATACCTAGAGTATGTACTGTTGTGTTTTAGTTTTGATTTATTCTAAATCTCTTCTTTGGTACAATTCTTTTTTTCCACAGGCTTATCAAGGGTGGTAAAACTTTAGCATTTTTTCATGCAGTTCGCTCAGTCCAGCAGAATCTTTCAGACTCTAACTGAAGAGTAGTGTTGCATCTATGCAACTCCTAAAACCAAAACATTTATTTATTTATTTATTTATTTTATGGAAAGAAAGCCTTTCTTAAACAGCTTGTATTAAAGCTTCATTGTAGTTTAATAGGTCAGTATTCCCAAGGACATCGCAGAGAAATCTGGCAGAGCGTCGGATAGGTTCATCTTAAAAATGCTGTCATAGAGCATTACAGGCAGGAAAACATAAACTGCAGATGTTATGTTGTTTTTTTTATATGTTTTCAGAATGCTGCCAAAATAGGTCATTTGCAGATCAAATAAAGGAAAAAACTTAGTAAGCTTGGCTGAAATTGTTATAAGGAATATTTAGACATTTCTAAGGGCATCTGAAAATGTACTGTCTGTGTCAGCTCACCAATCTTCAAACCCTGTCCTTTTTTCATGTACACTCTAAGAAATCACGTAATCCACTGAGAATATGATAGTGAATGTGAGAACATACACTGCTTCTGATGTTTCATTTACAAATGAAAATATTTGTAAAATATGAACTGTGTTAACAAAAGCTGTGTCTTTATTTTAGCATCTTTTAAAAAGTTTTTTTTTTTTTTTGAACACAGAAGGAAGGGAATGCATTTGTTGATAAGCAGTCTTATGAACACAGCTAGATACATTCTCAATCTCATCTGTTTAATTCTAGCAAGAGAATTAGTTGATCTAAGTGAACTGTTTCAGTTGCTTTATCTTAAATTTTCTGTGCGAGTCCTTCCTTAAAGTCATGGGAAATCTGGGAAAATCGGGATGTTCCATCCAAATACTTCTGTGAGGCTTACACAGACTTCTCTGACCTAGAAAATAATCTGAAACTCTGTTAACAGAGGCATTTAAAGGATTTCTGTTAGTCTCTGTTTTGTCATAATGCTAGCAAAATATAGCTAATCAGCTCTGAATTAGCAAGAGATAAAACTTTGAAGTATAAATGTGAGCAGATATTAAGCTATATTAAAAGCCATGTATGCCAATTGACTTGCAATGATGTTAAGCTGGGACACAGAAGAGCAGAAATACTGCAGAGCAAACTTATAGCAAGACGTCTATCTAAGTTTGCCTGACAATTTTCATTAAAATATCTAGTATTGTATGAAACACAGTTGCTTACAACTTTGCCAAACTTCAGTTGTTCAGGCTGGACGTCTGGCTGAGTCTGAATTGTTTTTGGAAGTTCCAACTAAAATGCTTCAAGCATTTCCAAGAATGAGATGAGAAAAAAAAATGTTATTTGCCCATGTTAAAACAATCCCACAACCATTTTGCTGAAGTTTTAATGTCTCCGTGTTCCAGAGCAATCTACTGAGGTTCAGCTGGGGTACTGCTCAATGGCAAGAACTGACTCTTGCCATCCCTGTGAAAATTATGCCAGGCTAAGAGCCACTGAAAAAAAACATTTCACGAAGGTCACCTGGTAGAGATTGGTAGCTGAATTCTCAGAATAGTCTGTGTATGCTGATGCCAGTCCAGTTGCTCACACCTCACCTGTTGCAGCTGCCCTGTGCACATGCCGTTCCCAGAAAACACACCCATCTCAGGCGTATGGGGCTAAGCAGTGCCCTTCCCACTGCTGAAGCCATAGTGCAGGAACTGAGGTGATGGATCTTGTTCCTTCTGTTTCAACAATTCTTCCTCAGCACAGCTTGTGACACAGTGGGGATAAAAAAAATTAAAAACTGTGAATGGCATGATTACCTTTGCCACTGGGAAGGGAGAGTGGAGAGGAGTAGTATTGTGACAAAATGTTGTTTAAGATTTTGTACCCATCAGTCAGGAGCTCTTTGTTAGTGACAGGTATCATCCACCACCTTTGCCATGAGATGGAAACACTGTACAAATATGCTTCTATTGGCAATTTATTTGGGCCTTCAACTGACTCATTCAGAATCAACATTATCTCAGTTCATGTCTCTCTGTGGTCAGAGCTTTGTCATTGCTCTCTTTGGCACTCAACACTCCCCACCAAGTTGGACATCCCTCCGGGTCTCAGTGTCCACCTTGACTGACCTAGACTTCTAGAGCTATGAGCTCTAGAAGTGCTCTTCTCCGTTCCCTCTCCAACAGCTGCAGCAGCTCAGAGCCCAGCATCACCCATCTGCATGGCACCACACTTCCCTGCAAGGCTGTCTTCTCAATTCTCCACTTTGGATTTGGGCACGGGGCATGCTCCCGAGGCGATTTGCTCAGCCTGTTTTACTTGTGTAGGAGCAGCTATGGCAGCTGCTATTCCCATATTTTGCCATGCTCACTGTTCTCCTTCTCTCTGCTGTGCTCTCCCTCAGGAATTCATTCCATCTGACTGTACCATCTGTCTGAGCACTTCTTATTTGCTTGCCCCCCTCTCAAAAAACAGGGCTTTGCAGTTCTGTTGTGGTTTTGTAGAGCAACAATATGCGTTTCCACTTGTCACAGCTGTATCTTTGTTTGAAAGCAACGTGGTAATGTCCATACAGAAACTGTTAAGAATTTATGGATGACACTTTGGCTATGTCTGTTATCAGGAAATTAGACAATGCCAGTGCCAGTTCTCTGACCCTGAGTGCAATTGTCACTCCGTGGTCATACCTAGTCCTCAAACCTCCTTAGCCTTCAGAGCAGATTGGCTATGTCCAGTCTGCCAGCCCCCAGCGAGGCTGGTCCCCAGCCAGGGCCAGTTCCAGAACCCTTCCAGGATGACCGCTGGTTGGGCTGTGCCAGCATTTTACCCGAGCCCTGGCACTGTTTATCCTGCTAGTTTAGACATAATCCTCATGTCATACTCATCTGAGCACATCGGATGCCTGGGATTGTCTGAGCAATCACATGAAACCTTTTCTGCATTATAAAGAAATATTTTATTATTATTGAATCAGACTTCTCTGAGATCACAGATAGAATGACTGCTTTCCAAGAATATTTTGAACATCCAACACTGGAAAATTCTAACATTGGAAAAAATTTTGTGACGTGTTTAAAACCTTTTTTTTTTTTTTTGAGTTGGTTTAGGCATTATTTTAATATCTCCTCTGAATGCACCTTTGTTTGCTTTCTGCTGTTCTGCTTTGAATGTCTGTTTCCTTGTCCTCCTTTCATTAGATGAGCTTTAAAAAAAATTAATAAAGCTTGGGGACAAATGTTTGCACCTGAGCTATTGTTAATGAGCATAGCAGATGATACTTCAGTCAGATGAGACAAAGCTAATAACACTCCATTGGGTCTTCTTAGTTCTTCATGGACAAACAGCGCTTACAGCTACAGGCACAGTTGTGCACAGAATTTCTCAGGACTGGCTTTACCTCTTTTCAACAGGAAATGTAAGCAGGGAAAAAAATGTCTGCAGAAATGCTTATTTTAACCATATGTAGTTTTGGAGGACTGACTTTTATTGAACTGCAGTTCAATGAGCACCATAAAAAACTCATACGAGCAATTCTAAGCTCTGTCAGAGAAGGGAACAATAATAATTCCTTGATACATCAAAGGCTAAACTGGAAACAGCCAACAAGCCAACCAGAAACTCAAGTAACCGGTTTGTACTCTTGGCTTCATCAGAAGGGAGCACAAAGCTTTAGGTAGTGGCAATGTCACGCTCTGCGAAGCTTTCTGTATTGTTACATGCAGGACTAGAGCATTGGGGTGTGCAGTACCTCATAGGGATTTGATGCCGGCTGAATCCCTTGTCCTTCTCCCCCATGAGAGGACAGAGGCAGTGCCTTAGAGCCCCAGGAGCTGTTCCTTTTCGTGAAGCAGAACCTCAGAGGCAACTCTGTCCTGAAGTGATCACACGAAGTCAAAAACATCACCCCTTTACTTGAATGTTTCCAATGCCCCACGTACAATGCACATTTTCTTAACATTAGAAATCACAATTCTAAATCAAAGCAAAAGGGCTTTTATCTGCCAACATCCTTGTTCAAGATCCTTCTCCAAGAGCTGATGAAATCATCTGACACAAAGCAGAGCAGAGGCTGTATTCTTTGCAGAGCTTTGAGTGATGCATATTTTACCAATTCTGCCATGAGAATGGCATTTTTGAACAAAACTGCAAAGTGAAAGAAGACATAATTTTAAAAATATGCTTATGTGGAATTTTAGCTGTGACATACACCGTGAACGTTGCTAATGATTTCAGATATTAGACTATTCTGAAGCAATTCAATACACTGTTAAATTGTAGCTTGGAAAATGTGCCCTATGTTTCCACTACTTTTATCTTAAGTAGTCTTTCTGGCATAATAAAAATTTGTATACAAATTGTTTAAAACCAACAACTCCAGCACTAATGCAGCTGAAAAGTTTCTGAGAAGCAAATGTTGCATAAATAAATATAACTGTCTGAATATACATGTGATGAAGATCCTTGCTGTTCAAGATACTCACCTTTAATTTGTAGGTGCTTAAGGCATTACCGAAAGCTTAAAGTTATTACTGAAAAGAGTGCTGTGACATCTGAGCCGTGGCATGCAACTCATTTGCAGTGACAAACAACTTTCTCTACCCTTCTTTCTGTCCATGGGAAGAGTTGATTTTGGATTTAATTGAAGGGTGAGGCAACTGCTTTTGAGATAATGTTTTGCAGTTCCCTGCTGCTCTGTTCTTATTTTCAGGCCCATTAAATACTGTTTTGCGAGAACAGCTTTCTCATTTGAACTGCCCAGTAATGACAACAAATTCTTGTGGTTTAAGGCTAACGTGAGCCAGTTCCAGAGCACCTGCCAGGAGATATGATTTTTTTGTACTTCAGCTGAGTATACAATTAGCTTGTATAGTTGCAGAGTATGAATGATAGTTTTTATTCTAAAAGTAGAAGTCTTTTGCATTCGGACAATGAAGGAAACATAACATGTACTTTCAAAAGAATTCAGTGAAAGCATCCTTGGTGGGAAAACAATGTTTTTCATGTCAGTACTGCAGCGGGATAAATAAGCCTGCTTTCAAGGGTCCCAGCCAAGCCATAGTAGTTTAAAAGAGCTGAGCATCAAGTCCTTCAGATTTAGCTCCGCATCCTGTCATAAGCAATCAGATGAAAACAGAGAAGTTTGCTAAATTAGCAGTAAGCCACTGACAAATTTTCCCAAGGTAACGTTTAAGCCTTGCACTCTCTTTTGGCCAACCCCTGCAATTCAGTGAACTTGAAGGAACTCCACAGCATAATTTGCGGCAGCCGGGTACTGCATCTGTGCTCTGCCCTGGAAAAACAAACAAACAAAGAAGCAAACACACAGACTGATGGCCAAAAGCAGATAGCCAGGGAGAGCAAGTACAGGGCAAGGATACAAAACTTCTTCTGAGCACTTGCTGCCTCCAGATATTTTCAAGTTGAAGCTGATGTGGTTTATCTCATAGCAACAATAAGTGAGTATTTCTCCCAAGTATTTCTCCAGTCTCCCTCCAAGCCATGAAACCTTCTGAATCCAGAGACAAGGAGCTCTTCAGATCTGCTGTTCAGCATGAGAAGAACCACCTCATTTTGTTCATCTGCAGAGAGTTTCTGAAAGCTTGTATAAACTAAAAATAATCAGCCAAAGCGAGCAGGTGCCAGGAAGCGACAGGAGCATGCATTAATTTTCTGCTAGGACTCTGTCAGTTGGAAAGGTGTCAGTTACATGCCTTCCTGGCCTCCTATCCAGACATAGACTGAGCTCTGCTGAGCGCTAGATGAGCAAGTGGGAAGGCCGAGGCCCTTGCGATGCACAGAAATGATCAGATACGTCTGTGGGATTGTTGAGAACAGGTTTCCTGATGAATAAAAAGCCTGCACGTGAGTTCTTCCCATGGGGTCAAGATCTAGAATTAGTACTCTAAACTTTTTCATCACCCCTAGAGTGTTTACCTCCAATATTTCAGAGGATTAGAGACAACAGCAGTCCCTAGGGAGGTTCTACTATGCTTAAACTAGCCATAAATTGGACTTAAAGGCTATAGTGCTGGAGATTCCTTAGTGAAGCCATCTTTTATATCTGATAAACAAACCTCAGTGAAATAATGTGGCCTACTAGGATTTTCTTCGACACCTCTTAGGGCCCCGACATCTATTCATTGACTGTCTTATGAAATTAGTTCATGACCTTTGCCTTGTCAGTGTTCAGCAGCTCCATGTAGGGTCTGTGTGCCAAGATACTCTGGTGCTTTTGTTATGTGAATTTGTGGCTTTTAGGAGTTCCACCACAACCACTAATTCATTCCACAGAAACAACAGAGAAGTCATGAGAAAATACGGACTTCTGTTAACTACCAGCCTGGCCCATCATCACACAGGCATGTTGAAATGCTGTGTTTTAATCAGCTTTTGCTAAGTGTAGCAGCCATGCTTAAGTTATCGTCTCTGAATCAATCCAGTTTTATTGGACATGGAAATTATTTAGTTTATGGATTAGGGAAATCGGCCTATTTACACAGTAAAATGCATATTAGTCATTGAGAAAGAAAAGTAGAAAATGACTAACCATCTTTTTTTTTTTTTTACAAGACTTTAAGAAAAATCTATAAATTTTCAACTAAAGATTAGCATAAGTCAACATGTTACTGTTTTAGAACTACATTAGTGTATTTGTGATAAAGTAGTGGAAAAGTAGAAAAGAGACTGGACATTGCTTTAAATTGTTAGGTGACAGTGATTTATGTTACTTTTTATGTGAGAGGAAGAAAATAAGAATTAGCAGTCTGATGGGAAAAAAAAATCAAAGGAGTACATTTTGAAAAAAAGGTTTTGAATTGCAGATATGTAAATTCAGAAACCACAGTAAGAAAATATAAATTCAGCACATAACATCTCTTTTGCAAATACATCAAGTTTTCTCTTAAAACTGGTGAGGCCATTTTCCCCTATGTATAAAAAAATGTTCCAGAACATCAGCCTGCTGAAAGCTCATCAATCTCCATTTATTCATGACAAGTTTGTTTCGGAAAGTGTTTGGAGCACATGGACAGTTTCTGTTCAAATCAAAGACTACTTTTCCTTGAGATAAAATAGCAGTTTAAAGAGGAAATTAGATTGTTGGGATGTATATACATGACGTACAATGCTGAGGTAAATGGAGAACTGGAAAAATGCATATCCTTTCTGATTGTATCCTTATAAATATATAATGAGAATAGAAACAGATGCTATGATGAAGGTCACTAGCATTGTCAGCATTAAAAGTGAAACTGGGATTGCTTTGTTGAGAGAAAAAGGTATAAAGGAGTCATGAAGGGAGGATATTGAATAAGGGGAGGCTGAAGAAGATGGTTGGATGCTCCTTCACAATGCATGAGTGAACATACATGTGGTAAAAGCAAAAGGCAACAACAACCAGAACAACATGCAAAGCTATGTAGACAAACACATACATAAATGGGTGCTTGTTTTTCAGAGTGCTTGATTAAAGCCAGAAGCTTAGTGTGCTTTCAAAGGAATTTTTATATAAGACAGGGAAAGATGTTAAAAGTCAATAATGCAAGTCCTAAACCATCCATTAACTGATGACAATGGAGAGATGTTTTCCATTCTACTGGATCCTTTCTTTCTGAGCATATCATGCTGAATATGAAGAGCTGAAACTAGCATTTTCACAAGAAACTGGTGAGAGATTTTTAACTTTACTTGCTGAATGAACTGGTAATAACAAACCCACTTTAGGTGGGATTAGAATGAGTGAGATTAAGATAAACAAAATCTTATAGTTATGTTTTGGGCATCTTCATAATGAAATTTGCCTTCACTGTGATAATACACTTTATATCAAGATAGCATGCTGGTAATTCCTGTAAAAGTTTTGTCAAGGAGTGGCAGGAAAGCGAACATACACATAGCTCCATTGCAGCAGTAATTTTGTTCCATTCAAGGTGGATGTGTGTCTGTGCATTGAGAAAAAATACCTTTTGTAAATGATTAATTTTATGTAAAAATGCTACTGGCTTTGGCAAAAGTAGACTTTTTCCAAACTTTTTTTCCTTTTTTTTTTTTTCTCCTAAAAACAAGTTTTCTGCTTTGTAGAAGTTCACGGCTTTTTGCTTCAAGCTCAGCATAAGCTATCATGGAAGCATGAGAAAACTGAAGTTCTGTACAGTTTCTCCCAAAACAGACAACAGACAGCTCTCTTTTTAACAAAATGTCTTTCCTCTCACATGTACAACCCATGCTATGACCAAAGTAAATGAGAAACAATCATAATTCTGTTCCTTTGGCTATATCTTTTGGAAATCCTCCAACATAAAATGCATTAGCACAAAAATGTACTTGTCCTTAATTAATTTATAGCTTAGAGCAGAATACCAGAAATAACACTTGAAGTTCAGATACAAAGGTTTTAAAGTCATGGATAAAATATTGTATGAAATTTGTAATAAACCTTAAATAGTGCTGGAGGGCAAATAAAACTAATTATCAATAATCTTAGGAATTTCATTGATGTAGAACTGCATGTAAAAGATGTTTATCTTGTAAAACACTTAGATTCTATTGAATTTATTGTCATTTTGGGAGACAAAATTATTTAAGTTTTTCCACTACCCTAAACAAGTACATTTACTAAACTGAACTATTTTGCGGGTTTTGTTTTTGTGTTTTTGGTATTTTGTTGTTGTTGTTTTAAATAGCTTGAAGCATATAGAATATGCTGTAATATCTTGTTCTGAAGCGTGCATGCTAGAAGGTTACAGAATCTGTATTATATAGTACAGCTTTATATAGGAACATGGGACTAGAAAGGGTATAATGGATCATCAAATTTATTCGCCTAATATTGTAGAAATCACACT
The DNA here is from genome assembly GCF_013377495.2 of Cygnus atratus. Taxonomy (NCBI): domain Eukaryota; kingdom Metazoa; phylum Chordata; class Aves; order Anseriformes; family Anatidae; genus Cygnus; species Cygnus atratus. The sequence goes on along the minus strand of NC_066364.1, from coordinate 33,646,306 downwards.
TTATAAATCCCCTTCATAAGTTTATCAGGTTTCACTGTAAGTGTCGTTAGGATTTTTGCTGCTGTTACTGCAACTGGAAAATTGTTCCCAAATCTCAACGCTCCAGGTGAGAACCTGTTTCTACCTTCTAGCACAGAATAAATTCTGGCCAATCTGTGCTGTTGGGTTCCCTTGCCAACACTGTCATGTAGTTTAAATGGCTCTTCCATCTCCCTGATGTTTTCCTCCCTGATATATTTATAGACAGCAACTGGATCGCTTAACAGCCCTTATTTTGCTAAGCTAAACAAGTCAAGCTCTTCATTATCTCTTCTCATATGATAGGTTCCCTCTTCCCCAGTCACCCTAGAAGTCCATCTTTGTACCTGAACAAGTCTGAGGTAATGTACTACAAATGACAAAGTACAACAGTCTTGTATAATAGCGTAATAAAAGAAGCTATAGCAAACAGAGTAATAATTTCAGGCTTGCAAGGATGTGCAGTGCCAAATATTTAGGAGATTAAGTAAGGGTTTTGAAATCTTCTAAGGGGATCTTTATTAGAAAGAATGCTTTTATCTAAGCAGTTGATTGAAATTGCAGTATAAAATGTTTTAGGGTTTAATCAAAAGCTGGGAAATCAATGAAAATCATAATTTGGTTGAGAGTTTCAGCCAGCTCTGTATGCAGTTGATTAGACTTGTGACAGCAATCACAGAAGAAAGGGGTCTGAGATTTTCAAAGATTGTTTCACAATAACTGAGAAAATTCCTGTGAATGCTATATAAAATGTGATAAATCTTTCCTGGAAAAGCCACAGTTATATTCATATGATGTCTTTAAGAAATTTCAATGGAAGAATTCGGCTGGTTCCTTGGAGTGAGTGCTGCAGAGTAGGGTCCTTGTTGAGGACAGGCACTGTAAAGCAGAGAGAGTGTGGGGACAACTGATCCCACCACCTCCCAGAATGGTAGAGAAAAGGATATTTGATCACATCCAGTATCCCCTGGTTTCTTGTGTGATAGCTTCTTGGAAATCTTCAGGAAACTCATGACTCCCAGATGTTAAGGCTGTGACAGCTATCCGTTGTTTTTTGTTTGTTTGTTTGTTTGTTTTAATCCTTACTGAATCAATAGTTTCATCAAGTCTAACGGGTAGCTTTGTACAGAAACTTTTTCCTAGTTGTGCTGAACCTGCCATCCCAGAGCTTGGGGAGTCACTGGTGTGTAGGATGCATCTTAGTTTGGAGATGAGAGGGATTTTTTTTTGTACTGAAATCCTTCTTTTTTAAGGAATTAACACACTAATTTCCTTTTAGCTTTTCTCTGTCCTCTAAAGAAAAAAAAAATACACTGTAGGAAAAGAGATGCACTACTTTTAGCTGGTACACAGGCACACAAAGATCAGTGAAAATGAAATGCTCTTAAAAACACAAGCTATTTCTTAAGTGAGAGCAAAGGGGATTCCCATCTGTGGTTAGGAGCAATTCAATACATGCTGAAGAAAATACACGTCAGGGCACTGCACAGGTGGCCAGGGGCTGGGAATGGTGGGCTCCTGGCGCCTCCCTGGGGTGGGGGACAGGCCGTGGACCCGTGGGTGGGCCTGGCTCTGTGGGGCCCATGGCTAAGCATGGCTGGGCTGTGGGGAGCTGGATCCGGCCCTGCTGCAGCCTCACTGGGGCAGGGGGTGACAGCCCCAGGGCTGACTGGGATCCTGGGCCCTTGGGGCCCTGACGATAAATTAAATGGAGCGGCAGTTGTAGAAAACATTTCTAGCAGTAACAGGGTAAAATAAAGCCACAGAATTTGTACACGTGTCCATATGATGCAAAATACCACCAATATGATTGAGCAGGCAGTGGTAAGAAGGGAAGTTTCATCAAAGCTGTCATTAGAGTATCGTGGTCAAAACGCCAAAGAAGACTTCATCTTTCCTCCTGCTTAATTTGGTACCCCAGTCTATGGTTTCTCCCCACCAGGGAGAAAGGGATATGTATATGTGAAAGGGGACAGCTGAGGCAGAGTTTCTCCAAAACAGATTTATAGAGAATCAGTAGCTTCACATCACTACGTTGAGAGTAACAAACAAAAATTAACCAATTTACATTTATTCAGTTAAATTGTGATGTTTACACACCTCATATTTTGATATCATGCGCTTATACAGCTGGTGCATGTGATCAACACCCTCAGCAACGGGCATGGAAAAATGGGGGACAGAGGAGCCCAAGAGGCATCCTGCTGTGAAGGGGTGGGATGTTTTCATAGCCCTAGTGGGTGAGAGATGCCAGGGGGCAAAGTCTGCAAGCAAAACTGCTGCTTTGGTTAGCCCAGTGGGTGGTTAGGAGTGGTTTTGGTGTGGTTGTATGATCAACGTTGGTGAAATCCTTCCTGAACATCAGGAAGCACTTCTTTACTATGCAGGTGTTGGAGCACTGGCACAGGTTGCCCACAGAGGTTGTGGAGTCTCCCTCCTTGGGGACCTTCAAAAGCCACCAGGACATGACAGTGGCTGAGTGACTCTAGGAGTCTATGGCAATGTCTCCTCTTGGGAAGATTTAGGAGTAGCTACTACACTTAGATGACTTTAAAACTATATATTGTGGAAGCAAATTACTCTTAAGGGCATGGTTTTAAACCAAATCTCCTGTGAGCAAGTTTTTTTTGAAAACCATGCACCAAGCCACTATTTTGCATTGAGTACATCAGGTTTTAAAATCATTTAAGCTGATGAAAATCTGGAGTGGTTTTGTAAACTCAGAAGAGTCAAGACTCTTCAAATATGAAGTCAGAATTTAGCCCATTATGCCTTGGTCCACCTTTTTTTTTTTTTTTTTTTAAATTTTAATAGATTAACATGAGCTGGTTGACACAAAACTGTTCTTTATTTCTTATATTTTGTGAATCGCACTGAAATTTAGGCTCTTCATTATGAGTACATGGCTCACTTTCTTTTATCAGTTCTAAATAGTTGCATGCTAACTTTTAAAGACAATAATCTTGCTGCTTTGTTTTTCAAATTAGTTAAAAAACTTTCACTGACTCTTCTGAAGGACAATCTTTTTGTAGGGCAAAAAATTAATTTCTGTAAATCCTATGTTCCTCATACAAATTATCGCCAAATTGCTGTTTGTAAACTGCCATGTCAAATGCGATTCAGAGCTTGTGGGTACAACAGTGAGATAACCCGAGTCCTTGTGCTTGTAGCAAATGTTTTGCGTGATAAATAAATTACTAAATAAATAAATGCTCTACTTTCTTCTAGAACTTGCTGTTCAAGACTGAAGTTTCCAAAACAATTTTTCAAGAAAATTTAAATATTTGTCAATGAAATAATCTATAAAGCTAAAAGGGTTTGCACCAGTTTAATTGTCATTACATCTGGTTAAGACATCTTTACTGTGTCTATGCTTACATTGCTCATAATCCAGTTAATCATGTTCTGTCAATGTAGAGCAGGGACAAAAGCCATCTGTAAATGCCAAGCTGATATTTACTATTTTGCAAGAATTCACATACAGTTTATTGAGAAATAATGGGGAAATGTGTCATACACTGTTTTAGCTGCTTTAAGCTTAGACACTATAGTGGTCCCGCTTTATTCTTTAAGTGTTAATCCCCCCATATGTCTGCATTGTTATTAGGAGAATTATATAAATGATTTAAATAGCAGTCGGTCTCTCAGTATCTGCTCTACTTCCATACTTCCATGGTTATTGGAGTTGTCACCATTGTCCCAGCCTTATTTGCCTTGCAGGCTGTGCAAGGTCTGCAGCTCCTGCTGTGCTGCTGATTGCCCAGCTTGGCCAGGCAAGGGAGTCACACAAGGGAGTCTGTGGACTATGTGCAGTGTGATTACTGGATGGCACAAGCAGGAGAGCTTACTTCTCTGCAGTTGTTTCATCATTGCGTTGCATTGCATTCCATATATTCTGCAGAGCTAGTCTACTCAGTGAGGAACCCAGCATATTACCTACCATTTTTTTATTTCACTTGTTACAGTTACTCTCTTTTGGAAGGAGAGTTTTACTTGGTATTGATTGCTAAATTCGAGCAGAAAGCTGCAACTTGTGGCACCACAAGGAAGCAGCAGGAGTGCAAGGTTTTACTGCCGGGATTGGTATTTCTGTATCATATCTTCAAGTGCATCACCTGGTGTATTCTGAATTATGTGCTCTGGCTGTTGAGACACCTAGATAAAGTCAGAGGGAATCTTTAAATTAAATATATATATATATACACATTTTCAAGCCATTTTAAGTCTGGCAACCTGTGTTTTCCAGCTGGCCTGGTGGCCAGCAGGCTGAGCAAGCATAAGATACTGCTTCTCTGTTTTGTCATTTTTTTGTCAGCCCCTGAGCTTTATCTTTTCTCCAGGGAGCAGCAGGGACCCCAGTCAGCCCCAGGTGGGAGCAGCAGAGCGATGGCACAGGGACAGCTCCATCTTCGACCCCCTCCTACCCCCTCCGGACCTAGATTCTAGCGAAGCCCCTGCTCTGGAAGCATCCCTCAATACAGGTACTGCTGCACACCACGGGCTGCCTGGCCAACACAACATTTAGGAGTTGCAGTTGCAATAGCATGGCTGGAAAGCAACTCTTGAGTTTCCTGCAGATGTCAGCTCCAGGAGGTGAACAAAATAACTTATGTCATCTGCTGCCTTTCAAAGGCTCATTGGAATTGCAGGGCTGTCAGAGCCCTCAGGGATTGCTGAGGATTACCAAGGACATCCTGAATGTACAATATTTTCCCTGAAACCCTTTAGCATATTTTTTAGTTCATAATAAGCATCCTGAGTTAAGGAATTAGTGTAAGGATGAACCCTTCAGCAGGCACCACAGCCTCTAATGACCACATTGGATGCCTCAATATTGTTTGGGATTTTGCTTATCTTTTAAAAGCCCTGTTGCTAGAATTATATGGGTTATACAATACTCCTTATTTCCAGTTTTAAAATGTCTTGTGGTGCTGGAATGTACCTTGAAATTGAGAACCCAGATCAAAACCTGGAAGGCAACCACTGACTAGTTTTCTGAAAATCTCAGAACTTTAAGCCCAGTATCATATCATATTTTGAAATGTCTGACTCATTTGGAAAGTTTGGGATTGTGTATATTAATTATGGCCCCAGAAGATCTATCTTAACAATCAGAAAGCAGCTCCATTTGTAGTCAAGGATTGCAAACACAATCTTCCTGGAACTGAAAATTGTACATTGTGCAATTTTTATGGCTTGTATAGCTTTTCTATTTTTGGTGGGTTGAAACCTGCAATACATCTTATAATCCTCTTTAAATTGTCATTCATAATGCTAATTTCCATTAACATGGCATAACTAAGTTTCTATCTTAAATTTATATAGTTACTATTTTACCTAACAGTGCTACACAGAGAAAATTTTGTTTTTCTCTGGCACAAAGCAGATGTGAGTACAGTTAATGATGTGTTTCTAGTTAATAGATTTTTAAATCAGATTTAACACAGTATCTTCTGTTTTATTTAAAAATGTGCATGTGTTATGAAGTTCAATATCTTTTCCATTACTTGAACAAACCATTTATTTAATCCTTCACCTTTTTAGGCATTTGGAACAGTTTCTCTGAGGTTTGGGAAAGCCTAATAAACTTAGGCTTTTCAGCCTTTAGGAAGATACAATGGGAAGAACAATTCTGTTGTGTTTTTTTTTGTTTTGTTTTGTTTGCCTTTTTAGAAATACCTCTTCAAGGTACAAGAGATCATTACATGACAAGTTTTTATACACAACTGTCCAGTCTTGTTATTGTTAACCTAAATAGAGATAATGCCATGTATTTTGCTACCTGTAGAAGCCAAGTGCACATTTTTTCATACCCCACCTTGAGTGCAGGGGAGATGTGTGTGCTGCTGGCACACCAGTCTGTGGCATAATGCTAAATTCTAGGTTCTGACAATATTTTTATTTTCTAGGCTTTCTTATCCATCTAATTATAATCCGTTAGCTATCTTAGGTCAATCATACGGCAAACTCACAGCTATATAGAGACTTTCTAAATATTGCCATTTCATCGCAGGTCAGTTTTATAGCCCTAGAGCCAACTGGCAAACTACTGAGTGATTATTTTTATTATTTATGCTGTTTGTTTGACATACACTCAATGATGTTGTATGGGAGTAATTTAAAGGATATAGTAGGATACGAGCTTTTGAAATTAACTTTGATTAAGTGAGTTACAGAACTTAATGTGGAGGCCAGTAATATTTTGTGTGTTTGACTGAGTTTTACAATTACTCTAAGGCAGTGATATACAAATACTAAAGGTCTGTGCTGATTAAAGAAAACCATAAAGTGTGACTGGATAGAAATGAACATGAACTGATGAATTTCATTTACCTTTCTAGCTGATAAATATTTTAATAATAAACAAGTGCATGTATTCCTCAAATTACAGTTAGTTTAGCAGTCTTTCAGGTTTAAGGATATAAAATATCCTTAATAATTTGGTAAGGAAATATTTATTTAACTTGAGGACTTTGTCCTGACTTTTCTGAAATCCTTTCAAAGTAGCCTCAGCATATATTCACCAGAGGCTCAGCTGGCTAGTCTGAGCGTGCTTTTCCTGGACTGTCGTGCTCACCAGTCGGCTGCCCTGAGCTGTGGTTTAACTCTCAGCTGGGCAGGTCTGAAAAAAAAAATATCTTTCACTTCTGAAATTCCTGCAGTGTGCATGTGAACAAATACAGATAAGGAAAAGCTCTTATCTGTGGGCCATGCAGGGAATAGCAACAGGAAAGAGGTTGTACTCAAAGTTCACGTAGACATTTGCATGAGGTATAGGAACATGAGAGAGCTGGGAATAAATTGTGGGGGTGGCAAAAAATGAGCATGTGAGAATAGTTTCTGTTACATATTGTTTCTTTAGATAGCTAAAAGAGCACTGTAATATGACGAGATGAACTTCCATCCTCACAGGAGGAAAACAGGTTAATCTTCCTTTCTCCAGACCCCAGGTGAGAAGCTAAAAAGCAATAACAATATCATTTTGAGCAATTAAGACACAGGAAGAAAAGTTAGGCTTTTGATCATAACCAGTATTTATACCTCTTGTTGCACATAATCAATGGGATTTCAGTATCCTTATTGCCTTTTAAGATCAATTCCCATCCGTTACAACAACAATTTGGGAAAGAGAGAGAGTTTTATTCGAGGTTGTCCTGAGGCACTGTTGGGGAGGGGACCCAACGGTCTCTGCCTTCCTCGCAAGCCGCAGGGTTTTGCTGTCCCGTGCCAGTCACAAATCTCTGCCTCCCGAAGCATCCCACTGCCTGGGCCGGGGGCTGGCTCCCTCCCCGAGCAGCCAAGACAGGACGGAGCCGCCAGCGCTGCCTGCCCGACCACGGCACCACCTTGCCAAGGCCACAGGTCCGCCGCACAGCACACCGGAGAAGCAGCCCAAAGTAATTTCTCAGTCACCTACGCTTCCTTGAAGGCAGCTGAAAAGTATTTAAGTAAACAAATAAGTAATGCTGAGACATTACATAAGTGCTGGGAAAAAATATTTTCTCAGACTGTTTTTCAGTAACTGAAGAGAAACAGATTCCTTTTTTTTATATGCCACTTTCTTACATGACTTCTTTACCCGATTTACCAATCAGACTTGCAGATGCCTCCCCCTGGATTTTTTGGGTAATGACCAAATTTTTGGCATCTTTATGAAAAGTCAAGTCAGCCTTTTCAATCTGCATTAAGAGACCCAATGAGGCTATGATATTTAGAGGCACCCACCAGTTTCTTTCAGTAACACTGAGAACCAAATAGCTTTTCTGTCATCTGTCTCCTCATAAGAAACAGGCATTTGAAAAATTTACGATGATTTTTTTTTCAGATTTACCTTCATTGCCAAAACTGGGTCTCTGAAGTATTTCACTTGCTCTAACTAAAAAAATAAAATAAAATCTAACATAGATCCATTGCTTATTGCTGTTTCTGAAATTATTTGTTTTGGACAATAATAGACAAATTCCTCCCCCGCCCCAAGTTTTTCCCTGAGAAGAAGAGTTCAGCACAAGGACTTGTGGCTGGATAGTCAAATGAACTGCTTTCCTATTTAGGTAACCCAGTAAGAGTGAGCTTTTGGCTCTTTTGGATACTTTTTAGAAACATTGGGTTCTCTACTCCTCTCGGCCAGAAGTGTCCCTGAGACAGCGGTTTGTGTGATGATGCCTCGTGGAAAATCCACCCCCAAAGCAAAAGTCACTGTTTATAACTTCATTAATGCAACACTGATTATAGCAGGGACTGTGGGGGGAAAGGGGAGCCCAACCTCTGCCATGTCCTAACTTTTGCCACCGAGTCGGCACTCTGTCAGATGCTGATAATGAGGTGCCAAACATGTGCCCTTGCCTCCCTGCCCAGCAGCAAACTCAGCCTTCATGATGTTGTGTTTATATATACAGCTCCAGTTTATCAGCCAGCCAACAGAAGTGCCCAAATTAGGGGCACAGCCTCTTTAGTGGTGGCCCTAAGGGGTAAAGCTGAGACCTCCCAGCACTTCCCAGGGGCAGGATGCAGCAGTGTCCTCCAGCCAAGTCCTCTCACAGGGATGCTGGAGCATCACTGGCCTCTGCCCACTACCTTTTTCCATGGAAAGAAAGTCAGGGGATGCTTTCTCTGATAGGCAGGAGCCATGGCGGTCACTGAAGCTGCATGACCAAGGATGGGGACAATCCTGAAGTCTTGACATAGCCTCAGAGAGCTTGGGCTCCATTTCAAAGACATTGCAGATTACAAATGAAACCTAGAGCCCTAGTTCAGTCACACAAGTGAGATGCTTAAAGCTGAACAGTGTGACTTTGTGCCAGTGCAGATGATTTTATCTTCATGTAGGCTTGTAAAACACCCTCTCTGTTTGTAGAAGCTCCTTTTAATATCTTTCCATGGCTCTGAACTGAAATTACTTTCTAAGAAAACAGCTAACATTTTTTTACTCTACCATAGTGGAAAAAAAAATGAAAATTCATCTTTTTTTTTTTTTCTGTTTTGTTTTATATTCGCAGCGAGGCAAATGAAACTGACTTAGATTTTATCCCTGTTGAAATTGGATTTAAAGATGTCACAGACATTAAAGCAAGGTGAATCTGGCAGCAAGTAATTTTAGTTTTGTTAATGCAAGACCATGCCGGGGTATTCATTAGCATCTTTTTTTCTCTCTTCCTCTGCTACTCAAGGTAGCTATGCTATGTTTTCAGCTTAGCCTGATTTTTTTTTTTGCTGTGAACTAAAAAGCCCAATGAAGATTTGAGCAGATTAACAGTGAGAGGATGTTCAAAAAAATCAAATCTGCTCAACCTGTAGATGCAGCTTAACTATTTAACTTCATTCTTTTCAAGTGAACAAATTGTCTAGGGATTTTGAAACCAAGGTGTTAGAAGAGCCACCTAAATACGGTTTCTATATCTGACAACTATTAAAGCGGATGAGACCATTTTCAATGCCCAGGTGAACTTTCTGAAAGTTTTTATGCTGCTTCCTGTCAGCATAAGGCATTGGTATTATTTAAATCAGTCAGGCTGACATTTACTCCTTTACTTTTTGCCATGTGTTCTTAAGTCAGTGGAAAGCCTGCAGGAGTACTGGGAAATAATGACAGTCACTGGGCTGGCACTGCCAGGAATGAAGTAAGACTCTCCTTTCATTTTACCTCTTTACAAATGGTAATGACAACTGAAGGCCAAGGTTCTCAGTAATGCAAGAGCCTGTGGAGCCCCACAGTGCTAGTCTGTTTATCAGTGATTTGTAGCAGAAGAGCTCAAATTTTGTATCACCAAGCTCAGCAAAGGCTGGTGTGAAGTGGGGATGTTGTGCCACCTCTCTCCTTCAGCTGTGGTGTCTCTTAGTGATCAGTGCTGAACTGCAGTACTATCCACCAGTACAGACTTAAAAATACACCTCTAGAATAAGTAGTATGCTTTTGCGTGCCTTGACCTAACTTGCTTGAGAAAAATATGTTTTCTTTTCTGTTTTCCCACCACCCTGAGCTTATTTTCCCTCTGTAAACTCAGTATTTATGGTGAGTTGCACTTTCCCTGTGCAGAGCTGAGTAGTTTTCCATTTCCTTTGTTTGTAAAGAAGCAGGCTGTGGAGGAGAGAAAAAGGCTGGAAATTAAGCAGTGCCAGGGCATGAGCACGGATACTGGGAGGTGAATGTCTGTGCTCTTAAACAGTTGGAGTGGTCCACGGCACGCTTTTGGCCTGGCCACTTAACACCCTCCTGAACCATTTGAGAGCATGCTTTGGGAGTCAGCAGAGGCTAGGAGCTATTCCCAGTGGGCAGTGTGGATGCAGCCAGCATGTTATGGATGCTAAGAGGGCTTAAGAGCCTGAAGGATTTTCCAGGACAGCTGGCCTCACAGTCAGAGAGCAGCCCTGGCCATGGTTAATCTCTAGTGTGCGTGTAGCCAGAGAATTCCTTTTTTTTTTTCCCAACAAGAATGATATTATTGTAAACCCACCAAAATTGATAGTGAAACTCAAGGGCAGGTTTAGCATCAGAGGCTTTTTTAACTTCTTGTTTTGTTAGCAGTTAGACTTGACAGTTCTACCTTTCAGGAGGTAGAACACAGCCCAGCTTAAAGCGGGGGGTTAAATTCACCTCTCACCAATAGGCCAGGCATGCATGTGCAAGCTGGTACTCTATGTCTATCAACAACTGAAGCTTCCCACAAAGAAGTCACTGAGAGAGATTTGGAACTTGCTCCCTGCTTTGGTTGACAGCTGAAATTTGAGATGCTGCAGATGTGTTTTTGCACTGTTGTCTCTTGGAGACACTATTTGTAGAAGATACAGGTCCTCTGTATAATTCTTTTTTTCCTTTGCTGTAAAATCTGTGAGCGTATCTACATCCTAGTTCTTTTTGGTTATTTTTATAAAACAAAAGAAATTAAAATGAGTCAAATATAAAATATAGCTATAGTTGTTTACTAGCTTCTGTGAAACCAGAGCTGTGCAAATCACAGCTACTGAAAAGAAAACAGGCTTTGTGTCTGGTCAGCAAGAGACAGCAACGCTTTCTTGGACCCAAACCCTGAACTTTGCTTTGGGGACATTTAGCTTTTTGTCTTGTCTCACACTTGTTAAAATCCAAGTCAATTTTATAATCAGGTATCATTTTGAAGTGAAAAGATGAAATAGATTTTGTAGAAAGCTAATAATAGTTGCCTCCTTTCCTAAGAGTGTTCCTTATTTGTCATGTGGTTTATCAAAACACGTTTCTAGGTTAAGGCAGGATTGCAAGGATGACAGATTGACTTTACTTTCCATGCTGTGTTCCCTTGGTGATACATTGGTTTTAGGTATTTTGGTTGGTCATTGTAAGGATAGGGACAAGGGACCTGGAGACAAAGCTGTGATTATCATCAACTAGCTCCTGTTGCTACTTTCAGCAGTTTTCTGCCACCTTGGAAGCAGAAAAACCACTGTTAATGGAGCAGCAGTCTTTAAAAACTACTTAAAAGAGGTATGGCATGGCTCATGAGTCCACAGTATATTTGATCTTGCAGGTTGTAAGCGTGGTTCTATGGTGTCAACAAAACAGAAATGACTGTTAAGTAAACATTAACACCAAAGATTACCCATTTGCAGGAGTGAAGAATCTTTGGTAGGCCAGCTAATCTGCATCACCTCTCTTACCATTTTCCAGGCGCGTTCTGGCTGTCAGATGATAAAACAAATGTTTAGTAGGTTCAAACTGAAACTGATGGTGACATTGCTAGCTTTATCTTCATGTGAAGCTCAAGGTTTGATATTTCACTCAAAATGGAATAACCAAAAGGGCTGAAAGCTGTAAAAGAAGATGCAATGAACCGCAACAAGGCACAGCGCTCATCCAGCCCTCAATGGGTGGCCATGTCTCAAGAGAGATGTTGAGCCCCATCAGCCCCATCAGCTAGGTGTGAGGTATGTGGTCCCAGGAAGCCATCTCCTCCAAAGATTCGTTCAAGTCAGGAGTAGTCCTGGGCACAGGTCACTCCAGCAGGGTGGAAACAGGCCGTGAAGAGGGTTGAGTAGGAGCCAACCTCCTCCCATCTCTTTCAGCCCGGCTGAAACATGCTAGAAAGGCCGCACCGCAGGCAGCTAGCACTCTTGCCACCTAGCTTGCTCCTGGCCAGTCCCTTTCAGCCACTCTGGAGAATAAATAACTAAACCCTCATCAGACCTAGAGGCATGTTTGTCTAGTGGTGTCAGCTACTTGAGCTGGCTTCTCTGCAACTCCTGTTTGTACTTTCTGGCAGCTGGGATGCACAGTAATCAAAACACGGATGGAGTGATATATAAAAGTTTATTTTTTTGACTGAATGATGATCTAATAGCTTATCATTCCTCATGTCTCATGCATCCAAGATGTTTTTCCAGATGAAGCCTGGGAAACATGAATTTCTGTGAAACAAGTCTATGTTACTCCTTAGTTCGGTCAGCGTGCATTACTCAAGAAAAAGTATTCCAGCTGAAACCACAAGTTTGTCTGAAAATGACAAAGTTAATGGAATTATACCAGCATAAACTCTGTTCTTTGTAAAGCTGTGCCATAATTTAGCCAGAGAAGAGTTTATCTTGGAGTTAAGAAAATGGTGTTAAAGCAGTATAAATCTGCCTTAGTGATGACTGGGTTTCCTCCTAGCTCTGCGAATTTCTTTTCTGCTTTCAAGTAGATTACACCTATTCAGAATGGCAACTGGATATGGAATTTGCAAAAATCTTTTCTTCTTTCAGAACACTCACGATTATCCCTTTCCTTTCTTTTTCCAAGTGAAGGAACTATTATGAACATGATCGCTGGTGAATAGAATCCATGTGCTGTTATGCTCCAGTGTTACAAGAATCAATTTTAGAAGCCATAAAATAAATTTTTGATAAAACAAAAAGGCCTTACAGAATCTCATGCTGTACCTCTACAAGTGTACCTGCTATAACTTTGCTAATGTTCTACCCTATTTGCTAGCAGCATAGAAAGAAAAATTGACCAAAATGGATTAGGGAATAATGAGCTAGCAGTGACCCGATAGAAGAAAATAATGTGTGTCCTGCATTAAAATCAGTCACTGCATTTTTGTCAGACAGCGATAATAGAGACAAATTCTCCATTTTTCTGATAGTTAAAGCTACTCAAATTTATTCTGCCCATGGAACAATGTGTATCAAGAAGTGGGGGAGACACCGTGATGGCTGTCTGTCATAGGGCAGTGTCTCCTTCCTTCCTCCGAGCGATTCCATGACCTCTTCCCCTCTCACGAGCTCAGGCAGTGGGTGCAGCTGGCAAAGGGTCCTGTGGGGTGGGAAGGAACATGCAGAGCAGCACTTGCAGTGCAGGCGGTGCAAACCCTGCTACGGAGGTAGCATCAGCAGGAAGATGAACATGAACATCTTGTCTTTGGTGCAGGAGGCTCAGCACGTGTGCTTTTGGGTTCTGCTCATCCTAACTCCAGTGTGACAAGTGTTTTTCCAGCTCCACAAGTGGACCAGGTGAAAGGATGAAGGCAGCAGTGGTGTTGTGTAGTAGCCACAAGTGCTCTCCTAGTCTGTATAAGAATTAGGGCCCTATGGCTTGGTTATTCAGGCAGTTCGTTGAGTAGAGAATTGCCCCTATTCATAAGGTACCACTGTGCCAATCTCCAACACTGAGGACAAGCAGCTAATGCACACTCTCACAAAAGTAACACGTATAATGTATGATAAGGCCAGAAGGAACAGAAACCTCTCATTGTCTGATTTTGCAGATAAGTCATGTGTGTGAGGACAAGAGACCAGGGGACTCTCTTGACAAAGAGTACAATGATTAGTGCTCCAGTTACGAATGTTTAGAAATTCAGGAAACTCCAGAACTGCAAAGGGAGATATTTGTTCCGTTCTTCATTGTATTAGTCATTTGGTTTGACACTCTCCTCTGACCAGAATGACTGAAACAAACACTGGAGTCATCTGCGAAAGCAAACCAAGAATGAGGTCTGCATTCCCTTGGCACAGCATCACTTGGCTATCACAGAGTCCGGAGTCTGACATACGTCTGCTCTGTGCAGCTTCTGAGTCCAACTGCACACAGCACAGCCGTCAGTTCCTACCAGCTCCTTTGGGAATGCACTGGTACCCCCATCCTTTTTATTTCTTCAGGTCAGTCAAAACAACAATAGTGAACGTTTGCAGAGTTCAGGAAAACAGCCTACGCAGCAATACTTTTAACCAGTCTCTGAGGTGGTGTGAACAGTTGTGTCTGTAAATGTTTTTCATGTAACCACCACACTACTGAGGCCACATAGCCTTTGTTCTGTCTATCCGAATCCCTTGGGGCTAAAGGCATCCGTCCTCATCTGGAGTGGTCATTGCTGAAGACTTTTCAGGGAACAAGGTCAATTTGGTGTCCCTATCTTCCTCTCTTCCAGAAGTCTGAAAAGGTGCTGTCTTCTTTTGTTTTGTTTTGTTTTGTTTTGTTGGTACCTATTGCTTGCAGATACAGACTAATATTTTCTTCAGTCTTCACTTAGAGCATATTTCAAATTACCTTCCACTTTTAGTGCTCTTTGGAGATCAGCAGTCTTTGGGCAGAGATCTCCACCACATACCAGGTCCTTCTGCACCATGCACTGCCCTGCTCCAGTGGCCTGTCCAGCAGAGCTGCTGTAAGTTGCAGTTCCCCATCATGTAGCTCCCAAAGCCACAGCTTAGAAATAATTCCAGTTTTGACTCAGGAATAACACAATGGCACTGACTCTACCATCAATTGTTAGTCTGTCAGAAACCCAGCACTTTCATGTGATATCTTAATCAGTTAAATCTGCAACTGAGCTCCAGACTACAAATTTACAGCCAAAGGCAACAACCATATCATGGCTGTAAATCAACATTATTTATTTATTTATTCTTGTATTATAACATTGTTAGTATTATTATTATTATAAGGGAAAGCAGTACAGAGCCAAAATCAGCATGTCCAATTAGCAGGAGGGACTGCACATTAAGTTTAAAGAACCCTTTTGCACTATCTGATTCTAATAGCAGAAATAACAGGGCCTAATCTGACCCATCATTTCAGAGCTATAGGGAGAACAAATTGCCGTCGATGGGGGAAACGTTTGGAACAGCATGCAGCCTGTCCTCTCCTGACATCCTACTCAGCAAATTCCTCACAGATTTCCTCCCAGTGTCAGTACAACTAACATAAAGGTTACTTCATAAAATTTTATGTGGATTGCTAACTTGTGAAAACCGAAGGACCCGTGCCCAAAACAACAATACAGACTCAAGTAAATAATCATAGCATTTTTCCTTTATGCTTAAAGCTTCACAGACAAACGCAGCAGAGGAGAGACTGAAGTTTCCCAGCCAAGTACCAATACTGTGTGCACATATCGAAATGAGTAGCCAATAAATGTCGAAATCAAAGTGACTGATCACATAAAAACTTCTTGTTTGACTGGCGACTGTTAGGAAAGGTTTCCAGTTTAATGTGCAATATGATGAAGGGTGGAAAAAAAAACAGCAGAATTAAATATTAAATGCTAAAGTCATTATAAATCATACCAGCTATTTCTTCAGCAGATCAGGAATGCTGTAAGACACAGAGGTGTGATCAGGGTGGACAGGAGGAGGACATTTGTTACCAGCATTAGACTGGCAGTGTCCCTCAAACCAGTTGTGGAACCTTAGTGAAACAACAGATAGGCAAAGTTTTGGAGATTTGATATTCGCATACCAAAATAATGTCATGCAACTGGTCAGAAACTTTTCTTGTTTATCATGATGCTATCAGAAATGCAGATGGATATCCAAAATGATAATACTGAGCTCTCATTCCCAACATACAGTGTTTCGGCCAAGATCACTGGTATGTTCTGGCTACTTCACATTGCTCCAATTAAAACTCAGTCAGTCTTATGATGCTTTGTATTCCTAGAGCAGTGCAGAATAGCTGGATCGTGCCATTGACTTTGGCCCTCAAACTGCTTGGAAATTACTATGTCAATATCAAAACTTTGGCCCTTTCTGTCATTATTTAGGCTTGAGTTGACCTGCATCTCTGGCTTCAGCATACAACACCTTCTCATTTGGGTAACATGTTGGAAAAGTATCAACATTATAACTGAAGACAGAGTAGGTGTCAGCGTAGCACTGATTTTGGCAAGCTTTTACACAAAGAAAGGCTGTTAAGGGTAATGTCCCTGAGAGTAACAGGCTGTCTGCCACACTTACTGTGATGTAAGACTTGCTGCAAAATAAACCTACAAGTGCTAAAGAAATTAAAAGAAAAAACTCAGAGGTTTGACTTCCTTTAGTGACAGCCATAGTCTAATTAGCTGTTTGATGCAAAGCTCCAGATCAATTGGTTAAGCTACTCTGCTGCTGTATTAATGAGTTAAAAAAATAAATTTGTCATCTGTCCTTCTGGGCCTGTATTACCTATATTGATTCACACCAAGTTAAAGTGCACTTTAAATATGCATTCTATCTAGCAGCTATCTCTGCTCCCACAGAGACTGGTGGATCAAAGTGGCTGTCTTGAGTTATGATTTGACAGGGTGACACACCAGCTTTCATGAAGTCTAACATACCCAAGTGCATCTGTTTGATTATGCTATGCTTGAGGTGGATACTGTGTCTCAACTTGTCATGAGTTAAATTTAAATTTAGTTGTGCACCTTCAGGTTGAGTCATCTTTCTACGGAGAGATGTTACTAGGCAGTGTAATGTAATAATCTGTTTTCCACTGGAAAACATGTGTAAGACACACTTGCAATATTTATTCTTAAAACATGTAGGATGTTCTAGAGCCACGAGGCCATTCACGGTAAGCCATGAAAAATAAGCCATAGTTAAGAGATGAAAGTGGCTGGAGGCTGTGGCCCACAGGGACTCAGAAGGAAATACTCAGAAAATACAGACAGCTTGAATCCCAAGTGCTCTCTCCTGAGAGGAAGCATGGTTGGAAAGTTTAAAATCCATTAAAGTTAAACAAATTGAAAAGCCCTATCTGAGAGGAAACATAGTACAATGTTTATTTTTCCATTACAAACGTGAGACCTAAAAGATTTCCTGAGGTTCTCAGGTATTGTTCAGGGTTATAATGGAGATCTGTTTTTAGAAAGTGTAATTCATGTGTTTAATCCAAACTATTTGATGAAAAACACACTGCATAAGCATTCAGGAAGTTAAAGGCCATTGTATACCTGTATCACACATTGTTTGGATAGGAGCTGACCTACAATGCAAGGAATCTCATCATGAAACTCTCTTACTCAAAAACATTGGGTCTAATTCACTCCTCATTCATGCTGCTGGCTGAATTCCACTGAATTAATGAAGTTAAGACATGAGTAACCAATGATAATAAAAAGCCATTCTTCCTGCTGAGTGTGAAACTACCAAAATGCAAGGCTAATCTGAGTAGGAAATTTATAATACTGGCCTACGACAAGTAAGTAGCAAGCCCTAGCAAGCCCAGCATAACATGAGCCAAGCAGATTAGTCAATGTATTTTAGGGTTTGCCCCATCACTACTGATCTGCCGCTCTGAGATCCTTATCAGCAAAATGTGCGATGTTAGCGATGTTGAGAAGCATCTGTTTGATTAACGAACAAGCTGCAAACTGAATCCAGAGGTGAACTTAAGTGAAAAGAAAGATTTGGAAGCAGAGGAATATTCCTCATTAGATTTACCGATACAGAAACTGGGCAAGTTTAAGACATACAGACCCTTCTTCAGCTTTCTTCCATTTGTTTTGCTCAGGCAACTCAAACAAGATACATCTTTGTACAGATTTTACTTCTCCAGTATTCTTAGGCTATCTTGGGTAAACGAGACTTAAGTAAAAATGGAGGTAGCGGGAGATATGACCATACACATAATTAAGTTGAAGTTAGGCAACATAAATTTCTGGTGGTTTCCCTTGACTGCTACACAAGCAATTTCAAGTAAGATGAATTTTTAGGAGACCAACCTAATTTAAATTTGCACTACCTTACATTTTACCTCTAAGTTTGACACTGAACCAAATCTAAATTCACTATTGCCTTTTTATTTCATATGGCAGAAATATCCTGATCCCAAATAACAATCAAGGCCACCTACATTTAAGCATGGACAATAATTACAAAGACCTACTTCAACACAGGAAGGCCACAGAATAGAAATATGGGTCCATATATAAGCATGTCTGAATATGTCTTGTACATCTTTTTAATACTGATAAGTAATGAAATACACACGGTTGAATCCATCTTGTCTTCTGCCATTTTTGGGTAGTGACAGAGAATGAAACTTTACAGGATAAATGGGATTTTAAGGGGTGTCAATCTCCCCAGCCAAGTCTGCAGGGTCAAGGGAGAAAAAGGAGAGACAGTTACAGGAGGAGAAAACGGAGAGGGAGATTAAGCTAATTTTAGTTGAATGTGTTGCATGGTTGATAAATCAAAAAAGGGATGACAGATAAGAAAGAAAAGAACTGTGAAAAAAATCTGAAGACAAGGGCAAATTGTTTAACTTGATATTGCTGAACGGCATCCAGCAGAGGGAATCATCTTTGATGAAGATGATTCACGGAAAGGATGATTTTAGCAGCTGTGTTTTATGTGACACCAAAGCTACGTTACTTGTAAACTAAATGGTCCCAGGGCCCCATTCTGTCCGTGAGGTCAAACAACACAACCTGGCCATGCTCGCACTACTGAGCTCTTGTGTTACAGAACAGGGGGGCTGCATCTGCACTGTCTTTTGGACTGATCCCTGGTGTGCGACGAGAACTGTGGGATAAGAACTGGCTGGGAGAGTGGCAGTTCTCCTGGACCAGAAGTGTGCCAAGGATCTGCAAATAGTGTGATAATACAGAAGATCAAGTGTCAGAGCTCAGTAACATTTACTTCACTGATGTCCTGGGATAGACATAGCCTAAGCGTGCAGTGTAGGTGCTTTAAGAGAACAGAGACGTGAGTGTTCAATAACCAAGACCTAACATTTTGCAGAAACAGTGAATCTTCTGGAAGGACTGCTTTGATCATGCCCATTTACCTCTTAGTGTTTTCGTGCCTTCTTGCGCTTCTTATACAAACTTCTTTTCAGCTTTCCTTCATCGCACTTGCAGCCTAATAATCTCATGCAGTATTTATCCTAAAATGCAGTTTACCACTTGATTTAGTCTGCATTCCCAAGTTTTCTTAGTTACCTGGAACAAAACCAATGCTTCACTGAGGGGAGCTATACAGTGACCATTGCTTATCATGCATTGTCACTCCACTCTCTCATAAAGAATTTATACTTAAGGAACATACTTTTTGAAAATTTAAATTGCATTTCTGCCTTTCAAGTAAACCTCGTGTTAAAATAAGGCCTACTTCAACAAGCTGTTTTGTTCAGTAGTGGTTAATTGCAAATGATCAAAACGTTGACTTTTGGAAAGGTCACCCTGGAAAATGTTTGTTATTATTTTCCTGCGTCACTTTAGGCTCCATACATTATAGCTCATATCAGTGTCCTGGCATGCTGACAAGCAAGGTTACTCTTACTTTAGGACTCCATTAAATTTCCATTAAAAAATCCAGTGCTCTGGATTCACTGTCTGCCACACATAAAGTTACTGAAAAATTTGAGCTTTGTGTCCCCTTCCTTTGAGCATGACAGTATATTTCTGTATTTAGAAGACTGTTGTTCTGCCAAAAGGTGGTATTTCTGCTGTGGCTTTTTGTAAATAGTTTTGTTTATAAAATGCACCTTTATGTTTCTTTCTAGGTAGGGATGAGATCCCGAAACCAAGGTGGAGAAAGCTCGTCTAACGGGCACTTATCCAATTCCAAGCCTGTCATCAGCCATGCAGAGAACGAAAAACTCCAGGATGATGCCAAGAAAAAGAACAAACCTCATCGGAAGGAAGATGAGGTCATGGTTTCAGCAACTGTCAAACGGCACTCAAGATCACCTGGGCCTAGTGAACGAAAGAACAAGAAGTCCATAGAGCTCTCTAAAGAGGACTTGATCAAACTCCTCAGTATCATGGAAGGAGAACTGCAGGTAAGCTAAACAACTTTTTAAACTGTATTTTCTATTTATCCATATATTTTTAGGCTGTCCAAGAATCATGGGGCTCAAGAGACAGTGACATGCAAATGTAAGGCAAAGGACCATAAGGAGAGAGCAGTGCTAGCTGGTTTCTATCAGGATAGTCACAGTTTTAAGTTCTGCTTTATTTACCATGTCTATCTGCAGCTGCCAAAGCAAGTGAAATTACAAACACCTGTCAGAAATGATGAAGAAAGGGGAGTCTGATGGTCTTGAATGCTTAAAAAGAGGCACAAAACAACCACAGGAGAATCAGTTCAGAAAAAGACAAGCAAATACAGTGAGTGCAATTACAGTCTTAAATACAAATATTCAAGGGAGAAATCCAGAAGTCTCTAATACTGGAAAAGGACTTAAGATGGCCCAGGACCTTGTGCATACTCACGGGTGTTGCTCAGGTCTCAGCCAAAGCTCTGCCTGTGCCACCTGACCTCCAGCACTCTCTGCACATCCCCTTCCTTGCAAAGGCCCATTGGTTTTCTTTCCTGGAGCAGTGCTCACTCGGAAGTTTTCTTAGTTGTCCTGATTTGCATGTTTATTCAGCCCAGTAATAAGTCTGCTACGTGAGACAGCTTGAGTTTGTGTTTAACTCACATCCCCTAATTTCCATTCAGTTTCAAGGGTTCTCTTTAACAATAATAAATCACTGAACTCTCAGGAGTCTCAGCCATTAAGGAAAATGCAATTTCAAAATGAAAAGCTGAAACACAGTATTTGAAAAAGTCAGTGTGAAGACTTCTGACTTTTTATAACTTATCCCCATCTGCATTAGGACTGCTTGCCAAATTTATACATTCTTTTGTTTCCACTCTAATGCTATTTTTCAGTTCATCTGTGGACATGCAGAAAAAACTTGCCCAACCTGTGTGAAAACATGCTATGTTGTTATACCTTAATTCCACCTAACCATCATTATTTAGCATTTCATATAAGGCTTTACTTTTTCCATGAAACCTGCATTCAAAAAGTTGTTACTTTAATTTTGGATTTTTTATCATCTTATCTGATTAAGGGAAGCAATTGTTTTAGAAGTGATCCATTAATTTCTTTGGTATATGAGTCATCTGAGTTATACCAATACTGCAACTTTGCGATTTCATCTCACTTCAAGTTGTCAGAAAGGACTTTCAAGTTTCAGGAAATATGCATTTAAAGTAAACAGTTGTGTCACAAAGACCAAGAACAGTCATTTGGCAGTGAAATACTGGGGAAAAAAGCAAAAAAATCTGTTGAATGCAATTTGCTATGAAAAAAAAGTATCATTATAGAAAAGTAGTCATAGCCATAGTACTTCATTTTACTTTATATAAAAACTTGTATATGATAATTCCTAAAATATGGAGCTAGCATGCAACTCTGGGGGTGAATAGAGCCAAACCTGATTAAAAACATATTGTTCTCATGTAGTTCAGAAAGATTTACCCTGAAGTAAGTACTCAGCAGTGTGCTCAGGTGGCCAAGAAGGCCAACAGCATCCTGGCTTGTATAAGAAGCAGTGTGGCCAGCAGGTCTAGGGAGGTGATTGTCCCCTTGTACTCGGCTCTGGTGAGGCCGCACCTCGAGTACTGTGTTCAGTTTTGGGCCCCTCACTACAAGAAGGACATGGAGGTGCTCGAGAGAGTCCAGAGAAGGGCGATGAAGCTGGTGAGGGGTCTGGAGAACAAGTCTTACGAGGAGCGGCTGAGGGAGCTGGGGTTGTTCAGCCTGGAGAAGAGGAGGCTCAGGGGCGACCTTATCGCTCTCTATAGGTACCTTAAAGGAGGCTGTAGAGAGGTGGGGGTTGGTCTATTCTCCCATGTGCCTGGTGACAGGACAAGGGGGAATGGGCTAAAGTTGCACCAGGGGAAGTTTAGGTTGGATATTAGGAAAAACTTCTTTACCGAAAGGGTTGTTAGGCATTGGAATGGGCTGCCCAGGGAAGTGGTTGAGTCACCATCCCTGGAGGTCTTTAAAAGACATTTAGATGTAGTCCTTAGTGATATGGTTTAGTGGGGGACTTGTTAGTGTTAGGTCAGAGGTTGGACTAGGTGATCTTGGAGGTCTCTTCCAACCTACACGATTCTGTGATTCTGTGAAGTCACCTTTGTGGTCTTTAAAGGGGATGTGAAGAAAGTCACTAATACTTCCTGCGTGACAATAAATGTGGTCTTTATTCTTATCTCTGAGTAACTCTCTTGTTCAAGAAAGGTTTCACATGGAGCTGTGGCTCTTCGCCCTTGTCCTCCACTTCATAGCCAAGTTATACAACCTTTAAAGGGCTGCCCACATTCTCATTATCCCTATGAGGAAGATGGAGCTAACTGCCATCTGCTGTTAATATGGACTGAAAATCCTCACCAAGGTTATACACACATTGTCCCACACAATACTCTTAGGGATATTCCTACGTAGAAGCCCCACAGAGATGTTAGGCTGCGCTAAGGCATCCCAGCATCACAGGAGGCTTCTGAGGACAAACACGCTGACAGCTGTGAAGTGCATCTCCTCTTCTGCTCCGTACAGACAGGAACAAGAATCATTTATGTTTTTAAGCCATAGGAGATTTTAATTTCATTTCAAAACCCCCTGTTTGAGGCAGTTATTTACCTGGTACCTGTGTTGAACCGTTACTGAAGTGGGCAAGCTGCAGCTCTTTGGCCTGAGATGAGAGCCCGGCTTTGACACTGCAAACGAGGATGAGCCAAGGCAGACTCCAGCCAAGTAAATACTCTGGTATTACCTCCTGGCTGTCACAGTGACCTAATACACTGAGTCATTTTGTGGCTTTTCATTTACAGTTCCGTACAGACATCACTGGTGGCTGGCTGGCATTTTGTTGGACTGGCAAATCAGACTGTGGGTTTATTTTGAAGCCACTTCAATATTGGCAAAGAAAACAGTGTACAGGCACATGTAAGGAGATTTTTGTTTTGAGAATGACAGTGGGCCATACCTATAGGGTCATCCAATAATTTCTGAAGAAAAAAGTGCAGTAAAATACGCTGTTTACTCAGCAGCCATCAGCAGAAGAGGCCTCACATCTGCACTACTGAACAGTGTGCAGGGTGACACTGCCTTGCACACTCCAAACAGTGAGCTCAGCTGGGGATGCCATGGTCATGGCAACCATGGGCTTCAGCAGACTAAATTAAAATCTCTACATATGCTTCGTGTGCTTAGTTCACTATTATCATCTGGCATCGTAGCAAACACAGTCAAAAGCCATGTTGCTCCAAGTATCAGTTCTGAGTCCTTACTTTGGGACCCGATCTCCCAGCTGTAATTTTGAAAGGTGAAAGTGCCAGTGAACTGTGAAGACATGTCCCAGCAGTGATGTTTATGTCTTTTTTTTTTTTTTTTTTTTTTACTCTTTATTATAATGACCTCAGGTAGCTTGCCTTTGTTTAAGCTTCCAGTGCCAAGTTGGACTTGGCTTTGCCTGTCGTCAAATTTCTTGGCTGGGCCCTCTGCTCTTACTGCAAGTAGAGAAGAGAAGGTTTTCATCAACTGCTGAGGTCACTGGGGCTTAGGCCTTATTTTGTAAGAAAACAAAAGGGGAGAAAAAGTATACAGAAGCTGCAGTGATGAAAATGTGTCCCAATATACATGGCAGGAGAGCTCTTAAGTACAGCCTCTCTGGAGGAGAGCAAGAAGCAAATGAACTGATGACAGGAATTGATTTGAAAGGCCTTGTAGCTCAGTAGAGGGTCTTTTTTCTTGAGGGATCCCACTGCTTGTATAATAAACCAGTGATTACATGGTCTCTAAACACGTATAGGATACACAGAGGTAAAAGACCCATGAAGGTGTTTTCTTCATATATATGGAAAAAAAAAAAATCTGATAATGCCATTGGAATAAATTGGACCATGAATCACGGTGTTAATTTGTCTGATTGTTGCAGTGGTTTCAGTCAAACCAACGTGTAATTATTACTAATTGCAAAGCAGCACAGGCAGCATGAATCTCTACAATGACTACATAATCCTATCTGTGGTTCACAGATTCTTGTCCAACAGCCCATGTATTTGTCCTGTATGCTTTCTGACCAGTGACTGTTTTTCTCCAGCAATATCAGCACTGATTTTCAACATTTCCTGATTAGGGGTCTGAGAGGAAATGAGGGGCAGTATTCATACATTTTTACCATGCACTCTTTTATTGCATGTTCAGGGAAAAAAAATTAAAAGTCTGTTTACAAACTACAAATTATTGAATTTTTCAAGAAAAATCATTCCTTTGTTAGGTTCTATGCCTGTTGCTAGACAGATGAAACTTTAAGTTTATGAGGTAGTTTTCTATATTTCACACCAATTAAACCAGGACCAACTTTTCCACTCAAGGCCTTTGTTATAGTCTGTGCTTTACAGCATTTCTGCAGTGCAGAAATGGCATCACCCCCTGCAGCTCAGCCACCCGTTCTGGTGCCTCACCCAGTGAGCTCCCTTGCACTCTTTAGGACAGATGGACAGGCTTCCAGCTTTTATTTGACAGAGCCAGGTAGAGATTGCCTTCAGGCTGCTTCCAGACATTCTCCTTGACCTGGGCATTTCAGGGGAGGGTTTGCAGAGGTGGTTGAGGGCTCCGTTGTGTTTTCTCTGGGAAATACTTAGGTACAAGCGGCTGTACATCCTGCTGCAAGGGAAATCCTCTCCCATAACAAACTCAAATAGCTGGTTCCCACATGGGTAATATAGTAGCTAGAGCATGTTAACATTTTAAAAGACATTTTAGCACTTTACCACCTGCCTTTCTATCAGAAGACTAAGCTTTGTAAATATAAAGGGTGAAAGGAAAATTATTTCCTGTTTCCATTTTCTGCTTTCTGCTTTCTTCCATTTTTATATATGTACATGTTTTATTAAAACATTTTATTCTATGATAACTCTGTTCTGTTCTGTTTCCTAAGAGAGGCTTCCCCTCCTTCTTTTGCTTTCCTTCCCTTCTTTATTTCTCCAGTTATGACCTTTTTCCTTATTCTACCTTTTTGTCACTTCCTAACTCAGGTTTTCTTCATCCTCGTATTGTGGATGCATTCACTGACCCATTTTCCTGAGAATCCTTGATGAAAAATTGTAGATCTGCTGCAAATCAGTTCCCTCCCACTAATTCTTTAGACAACCAATTCATTTAACCTTTGTCATGAATTTATCAGGATGTGTTATAAGACTAGGTAGGTTATTTACCTTGATTGCTTCTACTGGAAAATAGTTCCAGAACTGAAAAGCTTTGATGTTTAGCAATTTTTTCATTTAATTTCCAGTCCAAATGTAATTATGTCCAGTGACATCCTTATGAAACTGTGCTATACACCAATCATGTTTTAAATAGCTTACCTCTCTCTCTACTGTTTAATGTCTGACGTGTTTGTAGATGGCAGTCACACACCTTTTGAGTCTTCACTGTGCTAGCCTTGCCACCCTTGTTTACTCTCCTCTAGCAGAAGAGGCTTCCTACCATTTCAATCGCCCCTTGATTAGCGCCAGTTGCACTCTAGCTTCATCTTTCCTAAATGTCTGCAGCTAGAACTGCACAGTGTCCCAAACACTGGTTTTAATATTTCATTTTCTATGCTGAAATGGCTTTACTTGGCCCTTCCATCCCTTGATAATATGATTGATATATGAAATGGTTTGACTCTGTTGCTGTAGTTGTATTATTTTATCTCTGTCTCTTCTTCGTCTTGCTGCAATGTGTAAACTTTCATGCAATGCCTTAAACTGCTTTTGTTTGTTGAACTGCTTTGTCAAGGAAACCTGAGTTTCCTAAGAAGTTGAAACACCATTGTGACAGACATCTCGATATTACTTAGTTAAAAACACCATACAAACTCCTTTTTTCTTCAGAGACTTTCTTGATACTCTTGAATAAATACAATTGAATACTGAGTTCCCCAAAAGCTCAAGCTCTGGATATACTTTAGTTAGGTGGGTGGAAATCAGAAGTGTTTCTTTTGGGAAATATTAAAGTTGCAAGAGAAAGCTGGGAAAACATGCAACACCGATCCAGAGGGAAGAGTGCAAAGCACAGTGAAGAGGAAAGAGCTTCCAAATGGTCACTAGCCATATCTCCCAGTTTGAGAAGCTGTAGTTACCTGGTGAGAAGCTTGAGTAAGTAAAGGATAGGTAAAGCCACAGAAAAGTGTGTGTAAAGTAGCTTTGCATAAGTGTTTGTAACTGTGAAATCTTGTTAATTGGATTGAAAGAGTTTAGTATTTTCTGAACATATCACGCAGACAAAATTCAAATTCCCCTACAGAAAAACATTGGTATGGACAGAGCTACAGGGAAAAAGTGAGGATGGGGTTAATCTGAGGAGAGAGAGGTGACTTAAGGATAATAGAGTGAGAGTAGAGTTTGGGCAACAGAAGAAAAAGAGTGTAAGGAAAGGGGGATGCAACAGTGATAAATGGATCTGAGCTAGAGACATGGAAAGGGGATGTAGAAATGACAAGATGGTCAGGAGACATATGGTATCCACATTGCATCCTAAAAATGCCTGGCATATGAATATCACTACAAGGAGTTAAACAATTCTCTCCTGTCTGACTGACTCCTTGTTTGTTTGTTTGTGTTTTCTTGGTGGAGCAGGCTATTGCAGGACAAAATTTAGGGTAGATTTCAGACCACAAATGCTCTCTTCTTTTTATTTTCATTGAATAATTTATAGGCAGAGATGAATTTTGCCTAGAATACGGTGTTTTTCTGTAATTTACAATCATTGCTGTGAAAATTGCAGGAAATACAGGGTTTGTCTAGCAAGTCACAGAAATTATGAATTTTAAAATAGAATCCTGCTGGTTTATGAGAGAAAAAAAAAGATAAGACAATATACTGAAATATAGTTAAGTTGTGCTATTTGGGCAATTTGCTACTCCCTTTGAAATCAAGGGCAGAGGTACTATCAATTATAGTAATGAAAAAATCACTGAATGGTTAGGGTTGGAAGGGACCTTAAAGATCATCTAATTCCAACCCCCTTGCCAGGGGCAGGGACACCTCCCACTGGATCAGGTTGCTCAAAGCCCCATCCAGACTGGCCTTGAGCACCTCCAGGGATGGGGCATCCACAGCTTCTCTGGGCAGTCTGTGCCAGTGCCTCACCACCCTCTGAGTAAAGAGTTTCTTCCTTATGTTTCTTCCTTCTAAATCTACCATTTTTTAGTTTAAAACCATTACTTTTTGTGATGGTTTTGTGATGGACACTTTTGTGATGGATACTATCATCTCTTTGGTGATAAAACTGCTTTAGAATTGCATGTTTTTCAAAGTCATTATCCTCAATAAAATGTCAGTATCATTGGACAGCTGTAGGCTGAAAACCACTTAACCACTTCCACAGAGAAGTTTTAACATCCTTCTCTGCTAATGCCTGAGCTGCACTCACCAGAGCTAGATCTATCATGTTGTTTAGACTTGGAGGGTCAGCTGGAGAGGAAGGAATACTGAAAAAACTGTCTCTGATCCATTGAACATCTTGCCTAGAGGGGAGGGAAGAGGATGAGCAGCTTGTTTTTTTTTTTTTTTTAATTAATGTACTTCTGTACAAAATGTAACAGAAAGTACTGCCCCAGATCAACTTTAAGTTTTGGTCTTGGGATCAGTGTCCTTAACTGATCCTCCTTTGCAATCTTCTTCAAATCATTTTAGTCACCTGATGTCACTTGAATAGGTTTTTTTGTTTGTTTGTTTTGATTTTTCATTTACTTAATAGGAATTGTACACTCAGTGCAACAATAATGAGAACATCAATGTCATTTCTCATTTTCCTGGGAAAAGGCTCACTCTGTGGGAAAGAACATGGCCAACCCATTTGTGATAGATGCTAGATGCATGGGCTTTCTGGCTTTAAAATATCTGGGATTCTCGGGAGAGCTTGCAGTGAGCATATCTCTTATGTGTCATACTGCTGTCCAGTCCTCTGAGTCACCAGTTGTTAACTTAACATTTCAGTTGTAGCTAAGTCTGTTTTTATTAACTTTGCTGTCCCCGTTGTGTATTTATTAAGTTTGTGTCTCCTATTCTCCAGCTGACAATCAGATAAGCTCTTGAGAGCAAAAATGATTATTTTCCATCCAAAATGAGTTTTAATAAAAGCAAATATAAGCCTTTATATAACAACTGTGAGAACATGGCTATCTGAGAAAGTGTCTTGTTTCTAGGGTTAAAGGCTCCACCTATTGGTTGACTAAAATCAGAGAAATGCAATATTTCAATATAGAAAACGGCTGGTCCTACTGAACATCCTGTGTCTTGCCACATCTTTGCGAAACTGCTGGCTTCAGTGTAGGATTTTGCATGAGGGCCAAAGTAAAACGAGCTCAGTGACATATTTCTGAGAGCTGTGCACACACGGCACTCAAACTGATGCAAGGCTGAGAGATTATTAAAGGAAGTCCTTTTCTAAGACAGGAATGGTTTACATTTTTGCAAATGAAGAGTTTCTTACCTTGGAAACAACTGTTTTTCTTTGGAAAAAAATAAAAAATAAAAACAACATAAGTTCATCCAAGCCAGCAAAATTAGTGGAACTGACTAACCCAAGTACAGCTAGAAGGTAACTTCCAGGCATTTGTGGCCTTTATGTTTAGAGAAGATGGGAGCAGAAATGTTGATGGAGTCAGCTTTATAATGAAAGCCCAGATTGTCCCAAGCAGTTTCAGCAGTTCAGGAAAAATGGCAGTTTGAAAGCTCTGGTATTGTTCCTGGGAATGCAATGGGGAGATGGAGAAGGGAGAGGACATCTGAGTGAACCTTGGGGAAGACAAGAGGAAGGATGGATGTTGAGCACAATCAGGGAGATTCTGGAGAAATCGGGAGGCTGTGAGGACATTGTGGGCATGGGCAGGAGTCCTCATTCTGCACCTTTCATTGTCTGCCCTTGCTAAGTCACTTCTCTCTAAGAGCTCGCTCCACTTCCCTTGTCTCCTCTGACAATTCCCCTGCTCAAGTAATTGGCTTTGCTGGTAAGTGCTCGCTGTAATGCAGCCCTACTATTCTTGCCCATTCATCAGTCATCAGTAACTTGAATGCATATCTGTGGAGCACAGAGCACTGAAAAACAGCTTGTTGAGGCCAACAAAATGCTTGGACAAGAGAAAGTTGTGTATACAGTTTATTACACATGTATACATGCTTGCTGCTGTTGGTATCCTGCTCTGAGTTAGGCTCCAGCCTCTGCAGAGGAGGCAGAAGGATTTCCTCTGAACTTCATCATCCTGACAGCTACAGCCCCAGTGGCACCAGCTTGTCTCTCACTCTGACCTGCTCCACACACGCTCATTCCTGCCAGAAGCCAGCTAGATGACTGCAGAAAGAAATACCTGTTTGGGTTTGTTCCTCTTGGAGGAACACCAAGAGGTACTTACACTAGCATCTTCTAGTACCTACCTGATGTTCAGGTCAAAGCATCTAATTTCAAGTGCTTCAGATCCTTATAGAGTCAACGAAGCACTTTCAAAAAGCACTTTGGAAAACCTGAGTTGCATGTCTAACTAAGAAGCTTTTTCGTTTCCCACGGACTTCAACAAATTGGACGGTAACGTAGAAATACATAAACATGGAAGAAATAGAGGAATACGGTGAAATGAAGAGAAGAGCAATGATATTGATGTCACAGTGCTGTATTTTTTGTAGCATTCATAACCTTAGAACCTGGGGATCTTGTATGTATTTATGAATTAAGCCTCATGGCATTTCTGGGAAGTATTATTTCCTTTACAGGATGGAAACTGGAGCATTGTGAAGGTTAAATTATATGTGGTAAGCACTGGAAGGTCAATGGACAGAACGTGGATCTCTTGAGTTATGGTCCAGACTTGTTACTATAAGATTAAAGGGAAGATTATAACACAAGAAAGAGGAAAAGAAATGCTTTTCCTGTTATTACCCTTTCATAAGTCATCTTTTTTTTTTTCTTTTTTTTTTTTCCTCTTACATATGTGCTAACTGATCATAAAATAATTTGTGGTTACAAAGGGAAGGCTTCAAAGGAAGGCACCTTGCTACACCAGTCCAGCAATACAACAACACCTTAATGTGTGTGAAACATGTTGCAATTTTACTGATTTCCTCTACTGCTAAAGTGCCTCATGATCTGCCATTCACCTGGGATGTGGAAAGCTGCAGATCATTTCCTTAGCATGAAAAAGGCAGAACAGGCCCTTAGCCATTGGAGTTTTCCATGTCTGATTTGGCATACCACAACCAGGGGGTCTCCTCTGCCTTTGCAAGTGTCGTGGTGACTCTGCCAGCTGCTCAGAGATCTTAAGCTGCTTTGTTAATTACCTCATTTATTAAGTTGCACACCACAACACAGCGGCCACATACCAGCCATGAACTGTGAAGGCAGTCATCGCTGTGCTGGCATTAACTATTCTCCCTGCTCAAGTGTCCAAAAAGGTGCTTTAACAGATGTTCCTCCTTCTCCCTGCTGGCTGCTTGCATCAATGCGGGGCCTCCGCTTGTTGCTGGGCTTCAGGTCATGTGCAAAATGTTATTATACGCTTAAAGTTGGCTGAGACGTATGGTCTGAATGGCTGGATATAGTAAACCCAAACCAGCGGGGTTAGCCCTGGCGGTGCATTCCTGAAGCATGTAAAGCACATCCCAACATGCAGATTTGTGCACATAATTGAAGGTGACCTCCTGTGTCTGTCTCTCCGTGCCGACTAAATCATGACACTGTAATTCTTCATGCTGTAGTAACTGCCCTGCGATTTGATAATATCGACCAAAACGCTCATTCAGTGTGAAAAAGCAGGATAACCCAGACCCTAATAATTCTGAAAACATCAAGCAGTGTGGAGTTAATACTTCTCGGGGCCTTACCATGGGAATTTTCTGGCTCTGGCCCAGACTACAGATAATTAATTATGTCAGTGAAAGGCTCTGGTGGCCTGTTTTCTTCAGAAAAAAAGTGACATCATCCATGGAGCTCTCTGGCAATAAAGCAGAACAAAGCTGTGTGGGCAGGAAATAACAGACAGATGTCTTCTAGTGCTCATTTGATCTGTTTCGAAGCTTGCTGTAAGAAGTAATATACTGTTCAGTGCTGCTTCTCCCCAGCTCTCCAATCTTTAGTGCGGATGTTTTTAAACATAAGAGGCCAAATTAATTCTTCTGGAGCCACTTCAGAGGATTTATGAGCTGGTCTATCACGTGCTTCTCCTTCAGTATTGATTTTAGGAGGACTTTCTGTGTTATCACTGTAAGATAACTCACAGCAGGATGAGATACACCGTGTAGTTCCAAGGGCTTTGTACAGGGCCAGAAAGTTCTGTGTGGTGCAAACAAGACAGGACAACCCTGTTTTATATCACCAGTGTCACATCACTTGCATTTCCTGGTATATTACACTAAACTTTTCTACAAAAAGCACTGGAGGTCACTTCTCAGCACTGAACTCATCTCTTTACTTCCAGTGCAAATCATTTACAAAGACCTGAGTCCAAAAAAAGAAATCAGTGCAAGTGAACTCCACAGTTTCAAGTATCAGGGAATTTAGCTAAGATTACAGGAAAGAAAAAACCTTGCATTGTCTTCCTTGCAAGAAAAACGATGCATACATGTCATTAGCTACCATTTTCAATGGCTAGAACCATTAGGTGAGTGATATAAACATGGCTACTTCAGACATCCAGTATAGGAGACAAAAATATTTCTTGAGTTTCTAGAAAAAATGAGCTTTTCATGATGCAATATACAGTAAAACATCTAACTTCCTAACTTTAAAGCAATAAATGCATCTGTACCTGAAAATACGTTTCCACCAAGACCTCACAGCAGTTTGTAGGGATAGCTTGGGGAAGCAAGCCTGTAGCAAAAGTGTTGTTCTAGTAGGCAGGGTAAGTTTTATTCATTTCTCTATTTGTGCTCATAGTATCACAATACAAAATGAATAAAGTTTGGTTTCTTTTTAATTGCTTGAATTTCCTTCCAAGGTAAGAAAAGAAGGGAAGTTACTGAGTATAAACATGCGGATTAGTGTTAGGAAAATTTTACAGATAGAGTTTTTCAACTACTGTTGCCCAAAGATGCTGTCTTCATTTAATTAAACTAAACAAACATGATGTAGGAATGGGAATTTTCAGAAACAAGACTATTCCTGCTGGCTGTGACACAGCATGAGCATGTCCTGGATAGTGCAGAAAGCAGTGTGAGAGCATCCTCCCAATTTCCTTTAGAGGCATGCTGTGGTCGTGATGTTTGTTAGCTCTAGGTGAAAAGTTTGCGAAGTCTACTGGAATTTAGGAAATCAGCCACTGGGAAGATCACAACATTGCACGGAGAACCTGTGACCTTATCTAGTTTCTGATGCAGTCCGGGGCAGCTGTTGCACTATTAATAACCTGAACTGTGTGAAACACAAGTAACAACACCACAAGTAACAAGTTAAGGTTCCTGTCTGTGGTTTTATAGTTATTTCTTGCCATTAATCACTAGCAAGAAAAACATGACTTCATAAACATTAAACCTCTGTTACTTGGTGCTTTCACTCGTGCAGACATAACAGGCTGTCATGATAACTGGAAAAGAAATACTCAAAAGATGGAAATATCAGAACTTCCAAATATTGTATTACTGTATTCCCTGTTAGCTCTGCTTCTGGTCCTGAATTTTCAGAACTACTTTCAATAAATTGAGAGGAATCTCATCATGTTATTGAAGCGTTTAGGTCGCTCTGAAGTCATTAGATGTATTTTAGATTGAACACTGAACTGTAAGGGACATGGTTACAGATTTAGAGAGCAGTAACACTGTGAATTTGCAGGAAGACAACTTATGAACAAACAAAATTCATGAGAACAGTTTAGGAAATGGCCTGGCAAAGGATCTCAAGTTGGATTTTCCTCTCATCTGACAGTGATTACTTTGAATCCATTTGGCCCATCTTGAATGCAACTGAATTTTTTTCCCAATTTACTAGACGCCTTATATGAAACGAGTTTGACCAGCCCGGTCCCATTTCCCAGGTGACAAATGGGCTATTGCAAAAATTCTCCGTTTAGTGGGTGCTAAGTTTTGTTCACAGTCTCACAGGAGAGGCCAAAGACTGTGGGAATGGGGAGAGAGGGCTGTGGTAAATTGGCAGGGCAGGGCAGGAGGAGGAAGCACGTCCGAATGCTGGGCTTGTGTAACAGTCTTTCCATTGACCAGGAATTTGGTTGCTAGGCTGCCAGTCCCCTTTTACAAGCAGCAGAGTCATGCTATTGTTTCCTAAATGGTTTCAATTTTATGCAGGGACCTCTTTACATCCCTTCTATATCATTTAAATATTTTACTAGGCACGTATTAAAGTGAGGTTTGGAACTCAGACCCCTGCTCTACTCAAGCCTGTAAGCAGAAGAAAGCCCTTCTCTTTTATTCTGCCAAAAAGTGAGTATTTCAGGGTAACCGTGCGAAAAGTGGCCTCTCGTCGGCCTTCCAGCTGGGCAGCCAGTGTGCAGGCCTGAGGGGGGGAGAGCGTTGTGCTGTGGAATTCCTGTTCCCAGGTAGAAACACAGACCCCGTCACCTAAGTAGGTGCTGCAACCACTGGGCAGTAGAGAAGTGGGACAGGAGAGCAGGAGGAGCTGTGTGGGACAGCAGTGCTTGGTTGAATTTCAGACCCTCTGTGGATGTGCTAGAGATTTGAGGCCATCATCCTTTAGATTTTGGCACCTCCAGTAAGGACAAAATGAGGCTTAGACAGATGATACCGTCTGACGTTGCAGTTTCTCTCTCAGCAGGGACAGTAGGAGTTTGGTGGGCAAGGAGGCTCTAAGCAGGCTTTGCTCCTGAAGAAAACGAATGTGGAAAAACACCTCTCAACCTGTATGACCATTTGTGTTTCTTGCCTTGAGAGTATTTCTAGGAGGTAAAAGTGACCTGCTCATTCATCTGACTTGATCATTCCTACGGTTTAGAGGATGAACTGTTTGAGAGCACTTTATTAGCAGAAGAATGTGTTTATTTTCTAAGAAACCACAATCTCAACAGTGAAAATATAAGCTTATCTTCAAGTTTTCTGGAGGACAATTTAAGTCATGACATACTAAAGAGGAAAATGCACGTATTTTCTAAATTCTGTACCTTGGCTTTAAAGAGCTTCTCTGGCTATTTGCAATCTTCTGGTCTTACACAAATAATTGGAGTATTCTCTCTCATCAGAGCACCACCCGAAAAAAAAGTGGACTTGAGAGAGGGCTTTCCTGTGCCAAGCACAATGTTTCTGCCACTAAAATAGCTAACAACTTTAGCCTGTGATTTATATACAAGTTTACTTCCCATTTGAAATCTCTTCCTTTTATTTGTCTCCTAGCTTATGATTTATGCTAAACAGCATTGTGCTTTGAGGCAAGGGAAGCACATAAAGTAGATGTCCATCAGTAGGAACAGCTTGCCAGTATAGCTCTTCCTAGCTAGGAAGACGGACCTCTCGTACCTCTTTGCAGGTACATGTGTTGAAGTAGCCCAAGTGTTCCTCCACAGGATTATTCTGACTTGTTATCTGGAAATGTTCTGTGTCCTGAGGTTTAATACAGTGATGGTTGTAACCCATACATGGAAAGTAAACATCTCCTTATGGGTCTTCTAGTTTCAGTGGAAAATGAGTCATTTGGAGGAAACAAGAAATCATGAATAATACAGGCCTGCAGTTTCAGCTCCTTCCCTGTACATTTATCCTAAGGAGCTTCAGAGAGGTTAATCGGGGTTTGCAAATCCCAAGGCTGATGGAAAGTTAGGATGTAACTACCCAGACGTGGGGTAGTTGCACTGCAGAATCTTTGTGCTGAGGCTTTGACTCTGACCAAATAAAAGGAAATTTCCCTCCAGTTTATTATTAGCACAAGGCCTCTTTTTTTTTTTTTTTTTTTTTTTTCTCCAGTGCTTCCTAGCAACCTGAGTGTCTGTTTGTTAGTTTTCTTTTCACAAACTGCTATCATAAATCCATGGAAACAGAGTACTTGGTGAAGTAGGTGATACCCTTGAAAAGATAATGACAGTGCACTGGCCAAATCCAGAAAAGGCAGAAGGCATCTTGCCATGCTACCATCATCCAGGTCCCGAGTGCCCACGAAGGGGAACATGAGGGGGCAGGTGCCATCCAACCTGTCCCACAGGCTGGCAACCCTTCCCTCGGCCTGCAGAGAGGGTCTCTCTGCTCAGGGTTTCCAGGGCTCTGCCCTGTGCTCTGGAGCTGAGCATGTCACAGCTTTCTTTTAAAATGGCGAAGTAAATAATTGGACATGGTCGTCCCTGGGACCCCTTCATTAGGTGGTCCAGCTTGAGAAGAGAGTTGGAGCAGATGACCTCCGGAGCGCCCCGCTGACCACAGCCGTTGTGTGGTTCTGTGGTTCTGTGAACAAGGACCTTCAAATCTTCAAAGCGCTGCCTGAGCTTGGACACCTTCCCTTTTCTCACTTGGGGTGTCAATCCTCTGTTCAGCATCAGCTGCTTCCTGACATCTCTCCTGATGGCTCTTGGGGGACCCAAGCCTTCAGCATCCAGAAACTTCTCTTAACTGGCAAGTTTTAAGGTGTTTCAGGGACTTTCTCATTCCCTCCTGCTAATGTTGCTCCACTTCAGTCGTCAGTGATTAAAGGCTAATGAGGCTGGAAGGAAAGTATGCACAGCCGTGTATAACTGGACAGGAACTAACGTACTTGCTGGGAAGGGCAGTTTGGTCCCTCTGTCAGCTTTGCTGACACTAAATCACCACACCGGAGTTGTCTCTGTTTGCTTTACCTGTCAATGTTTAATTATGCCATGTGGGGCCCGACAGCTGCAACAGGAGAGAATGAATTCACCCTCCTTCCCTTCCTCCCACCTTCCCCCCCAGTAGCTGAGGCTCCCAGGTGGGCTTGTTCCTGACAAGTGAGGATTTGGAGCTCCCTGTGCTCAGCACTAAAATGAGCCAAGGTTTCAGCATGGTTGTGTCCGTGGCTCTTGGTGCACAGGGCAAAAAGCTGCTGCGTCCTTCGTCCCCCCTATTTTCAGTGCCCCCCATGAGCATGTCTGCAGTGTGGGGCCCGCAATGGGACACCGAGTTCATGCCTTGGGATGACACAGACATGGCCTGGAAACTGAGGTGAAGGTCCTCAGGTGCCATTTAGTGGGCTCAGCAGTAGGTACTAACCAGAAGAGTTAGGTGCCAACAAGAAGAGTCAACCATTTATTTTAGGAACCCAGCGTAGTCATTGTCTGTTGATTGTAGTGAGGTGAAGGGACAGAGAGGTTTCCTACTCTCTGCCTTGCCAGAGCCTATAATGGTTATTGCATTCATTCACCACAGAGGGAAAAAAACATTTCTCAGACTAGAAGCACTAGCCTCATAGTAACAAAGACACTAAGATAACTGTTATTTCTACAGGAATATAAATACTGTATGTTCTTGAAACTGTCTAAAACTTTCCTAAAATACCTTTTTTTTTTTTCTTCTGTTCTGAGAGTGGCATATTCCCAGGACATGAGGCAGGGAGGTGGACAGGCTCTCTTGGCATTCCTTGTGACTGGCCTGCATAATTCACTTGTAGTTTTGACATCTGTGAGCGATGCACCCTTCCCACACTCATGCTGGAAAAACTTTAATACCATTCCAGTCTGTTATTTGTATCTTGCAGACAGAGCAATATGTAAAGCTTTTACTTAAGGTTACACAATGTTGTAGAGGGTAAGCCCCTACAGTTAGCTGTTTATAATTCATCTAGCTCACAATTGGGTGGCATGATCTTTGCCTTAAGCTCGTTTTTTATTTATTTTCATGTTACTCTATTTTATTAAGAAAAGATTAAATGGTCTTTGTCATTTCCTGAAATTATTTCCTTGCTCATTTTAAAAGCAGATGGTTTTGTAGAGCTGTGATGTCTCTGTGGTATTGGGTAAAGATTTAAGATTTGCTACAGGGATAATACAGAGTGCCATTACGAACACTGGAAAAGCATGAAGCTTTGGCCAGTTCATAAATCCTAAACAGTCATTGCTTACATAGGGGCTGGATTTGCAAGAGATTTTTCCTAAAATATCCAAACTTTTCCTTAGCTCTTAATTTGCTTCCCAAGCTCACATGGTTTGAGTATCTGAAAGGCAAGCAAAAGAAAAATTGGTGCCTGTACCCTTCTGCTTTGTATCCCTTTGGGCTTGTGGGAGATATGCCCTCCAGGCAAACCAAGGAGCTCCCCTGTGGGTTTTGTTTCTAGTTTTTTGTTGTTGGTGGTGGTGGTGGTGGTGGGTTTTTTAAGCAAAATAAAGTTAGAAAACTTTATTTAAAAATCTACTTGAAGAGAACCTGTAGTCACAAAGTAAGGTAGCGGGCTACTAGGAAATACTTGACACGAGGCTGTCTGAGAAATATTAATTCAGTCTACTTGTGCTGCTTGTTTTACTCATCCCCCTACTGCAGTCAGTAAACAGCATGGGCAGGGAATAAGTGAAAAAGTACATGAAGACTAATGATGTTCCCTGGCTTTACTTTCAACCCAGATAAAAACCCACTGCATTCAAATGTAATGACAGGCAGGAATAGAATAATTAATGCCTACAGGGACTAAATTTGGTTTACTCAGATTGTGTTTACTCTGATATCTCCCAAAGTTTTATATTTGCAATGGCAGCCCAGCATTCTTCTCATTTATGTTATTTTTGTGTATGCAGTCTGTACATATGAAATGGCCCTATTTTCCCTGTTTCCCTTGTTGGTTAGCAGGTTGGCTTATGGTACTGATTTGCCATGTTACAGGCAAGAGAGGATGTGATCCACATGCTGAAGACAGAGAAAACCAAACCTGAAGTTTTAGAAGCTCATTATGGGTCTGCTGCTCCAGAGAGCGTACTGCGAGTGCTACACAGAGATGCCATCCTTGCCCAAGAAAAATCTATAGGGGAAGATGTCTATGAGAAACCAATTTCAGAGGTAATAACTTCTTGATTTACATCTACAAGTCTGTGCAGGGGGGATCCTAACCAAAAGGGAAGCTCTGTGTACTTTGCATGTGTGCAAAGCTCACAAAAAGATAATACAATTCTTGTGCAAATTACACAAAATCGAAGAAAAATTGGATATTCTTGTTCTCTCAACCAGCAGAATAAATTGTAAGCAAAATCACTGGGTTTGAACACAAACAATATAGACCTTGTATGCTCCTTAGGGCTGGTGTAGGTAAGTGAG
Source organism: Cygnus atratus (assembly GCF_013377495.2). Lineage (NCBI taxonomy): Eukaryota > Metazoa > Chordata > Aves > Anseriformes > Anatidae > Cygnus > Cygnus atratus. The sequence goes on along the minus strand of NC_066364.1, from coordinate 33,608,128 downwards.
AACAAAATCTTTTGGTGTTGCATTTCTGTTTTCTAAATTTCTTTCAGTTATAGGCTCCAAACTTTACTGCTCACAGCACTGGTAAGTGCTCTGTGACTTTCTTGGCACACTAGATCACAGCAGTAGTTAGGAAAAGAAGACCAACAGAGATTGACTTTGACCATATTTACAGGATCACAAATCCCAAATCATTTTATGTCTCTTCAGTTCCAGGGCTGTGAAGTCAGTTCAGCCCCTTAAGGAGATCTGCAGGACATTAAACCAAAGATTTAAACCCCTGGTTTAAAATATAAGCAATAAAGAAATGTAGAATAGACCTGGGAATGTCTGAGGCCAGTGTGAATGCCAAAATAAGCAACCACTGCTTATGGTTATAGTTTCTTAACAGTCCAGGGCATGGAGAAAGAGCATGCAATAACATACCGTACAGTACACTGTAGCATCTGTCCAACTCTTCATAGTTCCTCGGTTCAGAACATTTACTTTTTTACCAGGAATTGAGTCTACCACAGGGTATCTTTATACTTTGCACCCTTGTTGCAGTATCTTCTGGGATTTTGGAGGGGTGATACTAAATAAGGAAAGCAAACATTAGCATTTGGAAGTATGCATGAAATACTGGCTATCAAGAGTAAAAGAGCTTAGCAGGTCTTTTGTCTAAAGAAGATGATAATTTGACAGGGACCTCAGTCTACAGTAACTTCTGTCATGTCTAGGTCCACAGAGGTTATGCAGGAGCTAAAATAGGATGGTGCAAAAGATCTACTCTCAAAGGCTGCACCCAACCTGGTTCCTTTATAAAATGGATCGACTCTTTTTGACTGTCATGGTCAGCTTCTGGAGGGCTGCTTGAGAGCAGCTGCAGCCCTCCTGCTCTCCTGTTTCCCAGTTTGCAGAGGCAACCTGTGAAACAGCAGCTTTCTGGTGAAGCCAGGGCAGAGGGAGATGCAACTCCCACAGGGTCTGGGCAGTGGGTGGGCAGAGCAGGCTCCACTCAGACTTTTTATCTCAGCAGTCCTACGGGTACAACTGTGTTGAAGATGAAGTTCAAATTTCAGCCTTGAGCTTATATTTTGCTACTCACATAGGTGTCCATGTCCCTATAGAGGTACTTGAACTTGGGGTCCTAGGGTCTGAGAGCATGTATTCCTCCTGGGGATTTGTTACTGCTTTTCCCATGTGAAATGAGGAAAGTGCATGCAGGACCTTGTCACAGGAGGCATTCTGCACTGCAGCAATATTGTTTGTTACTCTAAAACCACATGAAGCCCTGTCCTTTGTGTATCCAAGAATGATGTAAATGTTTATTGCAAACGCATTGTCCAAAAAAATCATTATTTTTACAGGACAGTTACTCCTATTTTTAGGCACTGCTTTATGTAAAGTGCAGGATGTAAAATTATGGGACTTACATTTACCAAACATGACACTGTTTGTTAATAAATCAGATGAAGTAAGCAAGGAAACCTCTAAAATAACCTATTCTCCTTTCCTACAACCCAGCTGGACAGGCTTGAAGAAAAGCAGAAGGAGACATATCGACGCATGCTGGAACAGCTTCTTTTGGCAGAAAAATGCCATCGCCGCACAGTTTATGAGCTTGAAAATGAGAAGCATAAACATACAGATTACATGAACAAGAGTGATGACTTCACCAACCTCTTGGAGCAGGAGCGGGAGAGGTGAGTACCCACAACAGTGCAAAGAATACCCTCGATATCCCAATATTTTTCAGTTCAGCAGTGACATGGTCTGGTCTTTCCTGTGTTTAAATGGTACTAACCTCATGTAAACCATTTGTAAAAGTCAGTCCTCTCATGTTAGTGGTACATTACTGTGCAAGTCTAGAGCTGGAAGAATACCATTGAACATTCCTGCAGTGTGCGCTTGAATTTAAAAATGAATTTGTTTTGAATTACTCATGTCCATTTTGGGTTCATCTCCTGATAGCTTTTGAGAGATCAGATGTTATTTATGTTGGCTAAAGTTTGAGCTGGCCTGCTCAGCTGAGCACTGCATTTTGTGAAGGACAGGGCACTGTGTCACCATAGGAGGAATGGGTAAGGAAAACAACCCATTTGGATATTGGCACGCAAATGGAGGGAATTTGCCATGCCCTTCACATTTAGGCTTAGAAAGTCACAAAAAATTTGCATTATTTTTCATATTTCTGAAGGAGTATGCCTCAGGCAAGATCTACATCCCCCTGGAAGAAAATATTTTCATGTTTTATAAAATGTGCGCAGCCTGTGATGGACTACCTGAAGCTCTTTATCTAACAGGCTCAATGCTCCATTTTCTTCCCTTCAAGTATTTGTCCTCATTGTAGGAGTAATTTGTCCTCTAAGTCAAAAGAGGACACCTTTTGCAGCACATAGCTTAGGTGAAAAACGAGCACTTGGCAACAGTCTGAGTTTTGCAATATGAAATGTCATGCTCATACCAAACTACTTGAAATCAAACCACAAAGTTTGGTGAAAAAAAAACTCTGAGAAGAATACTTAAGGCAAGTTCAAAGAAGAAATGCTTTTGAGGAAACCACAGTCTGGTGGCAGACATTTTCAAAAAGCCAGGAGCTAAATTGTTTAGTGAATTTCCTGAGCTCTGTTCAGTGCCAGCTTTGAGTAGGTGGCACATGAGCTAAAGTGACCATATTTCCTTGTTTAATAGCTGCTGTTTTTCTGGCTCTTTGTCTTCCTGTATTGACTGGCAAACTTTAAAGGACAAAAATGTGTCTGCATATTAACAATTTTATTCCCTTAAGAGAAAATAAAAAATCTGTTGTATTTCCAAGTAAGGAGTAATTTCATATCTGATTCTCTTAGATGTCATTTTTTCTCTATGATGAATATCTGTGTATGTGTGGAGATGCAGGCAACTGAATTGCTACAAAAGTAAAGGCTGTATTAAAATACCATTTACATTTCTCTTTACATTTTAAATTCAGTTTAATTTATCAGTTGCTGCCTCCTTATTATTCCAGCTGAACTCCTGAAGGCCACTAAACAGCCTAAGTTTATAAACTGTTTGCTTTGAACCAATTTCCTTTAATGAATTGATTTAAAAGATTTCTGCCTCACATTACTACAGCTAGGATATCAGCTCCCAGCCCCAGGGGCATTTTCACGTACTCTTCCTGCTCTTCTGTGTCTTTTAAACCCCAGTTTTCCTATACCCTACAATTTTTGGAAAAACAGCAATAAAAAAGGGGAATTTGAGTTTGAACATGTGTTGAAATCTTTGAGAATAACCAAATCCTCTAGCTTTAGTCACCAGTGCCTCTGTACTGGTGGTTGCAGGTGAAGAGCTGCAGTGCTTTTGGTTTATGCTGAGTGACCAGAGCAACCTGGTGTTTGCTACTTAATCCACTTTGTCCAAGGTACTAATGAGAAAAATCACATCATGTTTAGTAGCAACCAAGCAGAGAGGACATGGCACATGACTAAACGTGGAAAACCAGCACGCACATCCCTCCCTCTTTAGGCTGTTCCTTCTGCATCCCTTTACAGAGCGGGTTAGAAAAGCCAGGATGGCCTGGAAACCACTCGCTAGCATATATTCTGAATGACCTCAACTCCTCATCTCTGTTTGCTGAGTGCACATAAAACTCAGGATTCACCCGCATCTTTGTAGGTTTTGAAAACTGGAAGTAGTGTGCTTCGAAGGCTGTTTTCCAGGAGAGAGCAGACGATGGGATGACTTCTCAGGCCAGCCCTGTAATGGCAGCCAGCAAGAGATTTTTGTCAAAATGACAGAGTTTGCAATAGAAAGATTACATTGTGATATGTTAAAATATATATATATATATAAACACAACACCATGCTCACTTAATGTGCATAATGGGACAGAGAACTGGCCTGCCTAAAGGCAGTTCATAGGCTCCTGCCTAGCATTCTTGTTTTATAAGTATCACCGTATACATATTTTTTTTTATTGTTGTGCTTTGAGGCCCAAGGGTTACTTTGTTAAGAGCTGAACAGACTTGTAGTCGCCATGAAAAAGGAAAGGGACACTAAGGTGAACTTTGTCCGTCAGCCGCTCTGCTACACGCGCAGTTATAACGTTAATGAGACAGGGTGAGCAGGAGGAAGAACAGTCCTGTGGGACGGCCATTTCACAGCCGTCTGGTACAATGACAGCAGCCATAATTTCTGTCCTGTTTGCAAGGAATAATTTCTGCAGTGCTTTACCAATCTTTCCTCACTAATGTTGTCCACACCAGCTTTTAGAAGCCACATCTGCTTTGCCGTCCTGTGAGAGTTCAAACAAGATAAAATGGGGAATTCTCTAAGAGCAGAAATATCCCTTGGTTCTAATGCATTTCCAGCACTCTCATAATGCATTTACTTTGGAATATTTATTTGCATATACTTTCACACATGAACTCTAATCCATCCACAACAACATACTATGAAAGCTAATAGTCTCTATGTGAAACTAATTATTAGGCCAGCCTTGCACAGCGAGAAAGAAGCAAGAGAAAAACATAATTTGTCAAGAATAATTATGCATGAAAGGTATAAAAAAGAGAAAATTGTACACAAGGATATTCGAAATGTAGACAGCTAGGAGGAGTAAAATGAAGCAGTGAGGAGGGCTTGGCTGTTGGTGCTGGCTCTGCAAGTAAACTGTAGAAAGGCTATAGGAAAATGTCAACACATTACAGGAAAATGGTAGAAAATAATGACAACACTTTGCCAGATAGAGATGAACAAAATCTGATGCCTTTAGTGGAAGGCGCTTCTATAAACACGGTGGCTGAAGTGTTTTGCAAATTTCCCTATAGTATGCTAAAGTCACTGCATGAAGATGAGTATGTCTTGAAAGTTAGGGACAGTATTTTCAATTTTTTCCATTTGACCAAAATTCTCCTTTTCCACACCTGTATGCCTCAGCCACTGTCTCCATACCATCAAGATCTCCTTTGGCACCTTATCTCCCTTCTGTAGGACTGCAAATCAGCCTTCTCCCTGCAGCCTCCTGGCTAGGCTGAGGAATAAGGAGAAGAGCTGGAGCCCCCTGGGCCTCCACAGAGACCTTTGGTGGCAGACGGTGGGGTGAGGAGTCTCTGGTGGAGGATGAGGGGTCTGTGTGGAGCTGCATTGACAACGTGGCTTGGACACCTGAAGATCAGGAGATCCCACAGCAGCTGCAATGGTGAAGTTAGTCCTCTCAGCACAGGCACCCTCCTGGTTTTCAGTGGCACATTAGGGAATGAGCTGGTGGCATGAGCTTGGTCACTGGGTGATCCGGCCGCAGCTGAACCAGCTATGGGCACTTCTATACCCCAAAAACTCTTGTACAAAGCTGGGTGAACATGAAGTTAAATTTGGTTGTTCTCTGGCCTGCTGAGTCCCAGCCCTCAGGCTTCTTTAGGGAGCTGTAGGGGAGGAAAAAGTAAATCTTTAGGATCGAGTATAAATGTTTTTGTCTGATCAGCAGCCCTTTTTCCTCCCTGGAAAGAGGAAGAGCTCTGTGTAACCTTGGTACTGCTTCAAGCTCTTGATTCGACCTAAAAGGTGAGGTTTGAAATCCTGACATTTTCAGAGGTGCTAATCTCTGAACAATTTGTCTTGTACTCTTCTTCTAATCCAGTTTGTTGACAGCATATTTTGTTTCTATTAAAAGCACTGGAAAGCTCCCATTGATTTTAATGGTTCAGAAACAGGCCTCTGGTGAGGACGGCTGCGGCAGTCCCGCGGGATGGCAGAAATAGCCTGCAAGTCTTCCAAATGTGTGTGTGGGGTGTTCTTTCAGATGCACGGGACATTGTTTGCTGCATACATGGTGTGATGCGGCAGCAAGGCTTTGTTGGAGCTTGCTGAGGGTGATCTGTGCGACAGCTTTGTGAGTCATTTGATCATTTCCAGCATGATCCTCGAGACTGCTGAGACTTTTACTGCACCACACAGCGTGTCAGTAAATCATACTAAGTATCTAACATAAGCGTTGTTCGTATGGATGCACTGATTGTACGTATGGTCACATTTTTATGGAATGCTTCATCGAAGCAAAGAGGATTTTAAGTTGGTTCTTGCTTCTCTTGCTGTGGCTTCAAGTTATTCTTTACAACCAAAGGGACAGCGCTCCCTGCACACTGAGGCATTTTGCGCTTTCCTCAAAGGCAGGGCTGAGAGGACTCATTCTGTACTCCCTAAGCAATGCCCTGTTGAATCTGGTTTTAGTTAAACCCTCTTTTTGAAGTACACAACCATAATTAGATCTGCTTAGAGGAGACAGCAGGACTGTGACCCCAGATCTTTCCTCTACAAAGTTTCCTTTCAGTCCTTGCGTAAAATCATCTCCTCTCTGCCTCCCCCATCACAGCACCCCCAGCAAGGAATGCACTGGCGAGTCCCTCTGCGGTCTGTGATAATGCATTCCTCTCGGCTTCGGTCATCCTGGCACTGAGATGCTCTTGGCTGCTCTGCTGGTGATGTAATTCTGGGCCCGCATCACCTGCAAAGGAAACCGATCTGCAAGCAATAAAGCACACAGCCGTCTTGAAACAAAAATGGGAGTGTTGATGTTAGCAGGTTTTAGAAAATCTTCTTTTGTTTTCCCTTTTTACATTTCTGCTTTTTTTCTTTTTTTTTTTTTTTTTTGGTCCAATCTCCCCTTCTTCCTCTTCCCACGAGACGGCAGCACCAAGCCTTTCACTGGGGAGCACTTGCATTTTTGTTTCCCTTTATTTACTGGACCCAAGCAAGTGTAGAGGCTGCAGCGAGAAAGAGCTTGGAGATTTTGTGTATGTTACCTTTCCAGTTTGCATTTTCTCTTGATTTTTTATTGAGACTGTAAAATAAAGAAGCTGGCAGAAAGACAACAGGGCAGAGCCTTCATCTCTTGTATAGAGAACAATCAAGCCAAAAGTATGAAGTGTTCAGGGCTAATAAATCTCTGTGATTTACCAGAATAAGGCCAAATGCTGTGATAAGAATAGCCCTATTCCGAGATATTGGGGTGAGGTGCATGGTACAAACAGATAGCACAGACTTTGGCCTGTAACTGTGTAATCTATTGGTGGTTCCTTTAAAGTATGGAAATTAAGATCTTTTACAAATTTTTTTTTTTTTGCTGTTTCTTTTGCTCCAAGATTTCTTAGCCATATTTGTACCCAGACTTTAGGTTTTCTCATCTGTTCATTGTTTCTCTGTCCTAGTTTCCAAATTGTGACCCAAAAAAAGGGAAAGCCAGCCCAATGGGACTGTGGCAATTCACCATTGCCTACAGTAGTTACTCATCTTTCCGCACATTACTGGCTGTAGTAAAGCATTGAGTCACTCTCTGTCTACTTTTCAGTAATTGCATTTCTAAACCTTTAATCTTATAATGTAGAAGGCAAGGGCTACAGTTTAATAAAAAAAAAATAAACAGTTTTTATTCTTTTCTTCTAAGCTGACATGCTATCTTATTGTTTGGAAACACTTTTTTTTTTTTTCCTTCCAATGTAATACATTTGTAGATCACAGATTACAAATTCTGTGGTAGTCTATTAAAAGAAATAAATGAATAAACCTGGCAGTGACAAATACCAGTTCTGCACAGTTAAGTAAATCTGAAGGTCATCCATTTTACAGGTCCTGTTTTACAGTTCTAGCTGTAAAGACTGCAAGGCCATGGCTGTTCCCTGCTGCTTGAAGCTCATGTTTTAACTAATGATTCTGGTCTCAAGCTCCAACAAAACAGCTCCAAAGGTAGTTTAAAAATGAGAGAACAAACAGCCACATCAAACTGTGGAGAAACAATGTGAAAGTATTGCGAGTCTTACACAATGCAAGGCTTGCCATGAGCTGGGACTAGTCCAAATCCATCTCTTCACACTTGGATAGTCTTCAAAACTGTCCAGTCTTTCAGTCACTTCTGGGATTATATAAAATAGCATCATGTGTTGTTTCAGCTATTCTTCCAAAATTATTTCTAAGTAGGCATCAGCTTCACAGCCCTTGAGAGAGAATTATTATACAAAACTATATGTAGTTCATTATTCCTACCAAGTTTGCTTGCTAAAATGCTCCCGGGGTCAGATGGGGGGGAAAAAATTACTTCATTCAAAATCTACTCACGGACCCAAACTCTGTCCAGGGTGCAATAGGTAACAATTTGAACATTTAAGGGGCCTTTGGCATGTTTCAGAGTTATTATACTACTGAAATAAATATCAGTTCGCGGTTCTATTGAGGCCATCTTTTTAAGTTGTCATTTTTTTAGGCAAAGAAAATGAGAACTGAATCGGGGTCATGTTGGGAAAATTGCTTCCTCATTCAGAAAGATTAGAAACAGGTTTTAGTGAACGTGCCAGGTTTCACTGAATTTCTAAACATTTTAGACAGATGCCACTTATTTACAAGTATAAATATATGCTAAAAAGGCACTCAAGCTTGAACGTGTTAGACGTTTGCTTTATGTATAAATGTAAGTTTAACACTGCAGAGATGTACAGAATGACTAGCGAAGAATATGACATACTATGTTAATTAACGTCCTGCAGATATTCAAGACATGCTCTACACCATCAAATAACTTTCACTAACTTGTGTGAAGAACCTCAGGATTTCATCTGATCTGGGGGGCTGTTCTGACTCAGTGAGCTTATGCAAGGAGCTGTCCCAAACCTAAAAAGATGCAATGCTTTTTCCGTCCTTTGCTGTTGTTCCTGCCAGGATCTCAGGTGCCCTCTCCTTATAGATATGAGAATGTAATCAAGGGCACTGGTAGAGAGGGGGTGGCAGAAGGAAGAGAACTGGGAGAGGAATGGATGCAAGTGAATCTCTCAGTTTGGCATAATTGAGAGGGTGACTTGCTGTGTTGTTGGGGGAAACAAGAACTGAGTCAAGGTCTCCCCTAAGGATTTATTTTCTTAGGAAGACCAAAACAAGGTTTCAGTAAAAGTAACAGGTTCCACTGAAATCCTAACAGTAATGCTGCTATTTGGTCCCTGATCATGTCATTTCACCTCTTCATGCCACGTTTTTGTTCCTTCCACACAGGAGTATGTATCTAACCAGCATGGGATAATTGGTAAAGGTTACCTCCATGGCTGTGAATTAATCCCAACTGCCTGGAAGGAACTTGAGGCATCCCTGTTTTGCTGAAGCTGCCAGGGTGACCCAAAGCTGCAGGCAGGACCCCTGGCTCTGTGCTGTTTCTGGTATCATCTCCCCAGCCGTAATCAACAACACAACATTGGGGAAGAACTGGCCCCAGTCTGACGCAGTATAGCTCCCCTTACGTTCTCATATCTGTGTAAGCCAGAAGAGCCTTTTGGCAGAAGTCCTTTCTACTTGTGAGTTTAAATGCCAAGTACCATGAGGCAATAACATTATTTAAGACCTCTGGACAATGCTGGCAAATAATGGCTGATAGATTATAGGCATGCCACCAGCAGCAGAGAATACCAATAATGAGTTTTATGTTTGCGTCATTTCAGTTTTCGTTTCTTTTTGAGTCTTGTATGTGGAAAAATCTTAAGGCAGAATGAAAAATAATAAAAAAATAAAGAACAAGGGGATGCAAAAATCCAAAGTAAATGTTCTCATGAAACTTGCCATAGTTTGTGCAAATGTAAGGGAGGAGGAATGTAGAATAAAATATGTATAATTGAGCACGTATTTATAAAGCACCTATGATGCTAATAGTGAGTTGTCATAGTTTGCATTTGGACTAATTATTTAAAATTCTGTTTTACAAAGGCCACTTTGTGTGTAAGAAGACTGTTAGAAATATCACCAAAGGAAATCTACTGGCTTAATTCATAAGACCAGCTAGTCAAAAAACAAAAACCAACAAACAAACAAACAAACAAACAAAAACCATACCAAATAACCCTGTGGTTATGCTGCTCACCTGGACTGTGGGAGACTTTCAATTCTCCCTTCACCCTGATGGGATCTGAAGTCACCTCTTGGAGGAGGCCTGGTCACCTTGTTGCATCACCTGGGGAGGTCTGTTCCCACTCTTCCCATGTAAAATTTTTCCAATTTTACAAATCATTTACATGCTTTCTGAGTTCTTTCCACCCAAGGGGTGAAAATGTCCTTGTAGGTCAGTGCCTGGGCATTCAGACTCCCCAGACACAGGAATTCACTGGGCTGGGACTCTCTGTCTCCTGGAAAGGGAGGATTTCTCACTTGTTGGTTTGGCAAATGGTGCCAAGATATTGCCTCCCTGTCTGCTGCTTTTCTTAAAATGACAAAGCTGGAATGAAATGGCTTATTCAAGATGAACAAATGTTTCACTGAAATCCACTTTTTTTCTTGAATGAGAGAGAAAAAAAAAGCTTTTATTATTATTATTTCCTTTGATAATTACTTGTTGAATTTTTAGATCAGCTAAGGAATTGAAAAATCAATTATTCACACAGCTCTGTTATCCAGTTGCTTATGTTGGGAAAAGATTAATAGTAACATAGCTGAATATGTAATGCCCTAATGAGAAAGGATAATGATATGAGCAGAAAATGAGGCTAAATTACAGCAGAGCGGCAGCAGTGCTTCTTTGATGGTAGCAATTATGTCATAGGTGAAAAAGTGCCTCTTGGTGACAAGTATATATATCACAGGCTGAAAGTTCCTCTACAATTCCATATGAAATGTTTATTTTCAGAGGAATTGGAAATGGATAGAAGTATTCTCTTTCAACATTTGCATATCAGGCTTTTCCTGGATGACTTAACTAATTTTAAAATGATGCATAGCTTTCAGCGTTTTTTATTTTGCAAATTACTGGATGGGATACCACCCGGTTTCCAAAAGTGGCAGGGGCAGAGCACTGTCCATCCCAGTGGTGCGGCTGGTAGAGCTCTGCTGCTCGCAGTTGTTGCACGTCTCGTGCTTCTGTGTGCCGCTAATCCTTCGGCAAAGACCGTGTCCTGGTTTGACTGGCTCGTGTCCTCACCTGACAGGCCAAGCGCTGCTGGTCCAACTTGCTTTCACTGACAGGCACTATTGTTTTGTGCCCATCATTAGCACACCGAGCTCCCTGCATCCAGCTTCTTTGGGTCTTAGGAAATAACTAATCCGTAAAAACACCAGCCTGACCCTGGGTTTCATGAGCACAAAGCTGGCACTGGTGCAATTCCTTTGAAGTCAGGAGAGCTCTTCTTGATTAATGGGATAAATGAGGCTCAGAGTAGGAACTCCAAAAATGCATATATAAATGTAGCACGTACACCAGTTAGCAGAGTTACAGCTTCTGAATAAGAGTTTGCTCTTCAAAAAAATAACGCATCAACAATATTTATTTCCTTTATGATTGTATTTTTATATAAGCTCTGTCTGCATTTATGTTCATGATAATACGCATTTAGGACCATACTATTTTAAAATAATTTCTGTAGCCAAATAGTGTCTTCATATTTCGAGTTATTTTGGCCACTATCGCCTATTGGTTCTGCCAAGGAAGCTGTAAGCTTTTCCAAACTGTTGCCTCTCTTGTTGTGTGAGGCATCATTTGCACTTACATCACTACAACATTTTGAAAAATAATAGCAATTTGTAAGTGAGGGATGCTCAGTGGAAGTCGACAGCTGAAAAGCAAATACACAATTAGAAATCAGTGGGACCAGGACACACAGGCGGTGCAGTTGTTCAGAGGGCAAGGCAGAGGTGGTAGAAAAGAAACTGTAAGGCAAGCAGAGGCAGGAACAGCATCTTGCAATTCACAATTACTGTGTGAGATTGGCCTCATGTCTCGCATCAGCTGCAAGATGGGTTGATGGGTTTGGCGTTATGGGAGAGCCATGGGCTCTGGGCATCCAGACTCCCAGTTTTTTTGCTCTTAGCAAATACAAGTATGAGGTTAAAATAGCAGGCTCAAACCCTGGGGGAGTCCAGCCCCTGGGTGAGTGCTGTGGGGTATACAGCAAGGGCATTCTCTGCTGCAATGGCCTCTCAATAGACACACATCTAATACAAGCAACAAACCCGACAAATGCATGAGCTATATCAATTAGCTACGTGGTAGTAGAAAAGCTTTGTGTAAGTGTAGGGATTTTTTTTTCTTTTTCCCATTTATGCTGCACCTTCAGAACACAGGGGCAGAAAGCACTGGCAAAGCTATGGTTGTGAGACAGATGTGGTGGGCATGTGTGTGCTCCTTTGTGTTCCGGGCAAGAGCTGAGGGTCCTGGCATGAGTGTTAACAGAAATACATTCTTAGCTCTTCAGACTGACAGTTGGGACATGGCATATTAGGATGTGGTGAAAGCCAGGATTACTCAGTGCTGATGTTGTTAAAATCTATCAGTCTCAGTTTAGGTCATAAAAGGAGCAGCTGATTGCTCTTGCACAGTATTTGAAGCTTTTACTGAGGATCCATTATTTGCTAAATCACAAAGTTTGGAGCGCACAGGAAATTATGTTTAAAAACTAGGAATGAATCTTCTTGAGATGATTTATTTTTCTCTGTTTTTATAGGTGCATGTTGCTTTATCCTTACGTCAAGCTGTGACTGAGGTGGCAAAATGTAATATAAAACAACGCAAGCATAGCCTGCATTTCTAAGAAAATCTGAGACCCTGAACTGAGGGAGAGAGGTTCTTTTACTGACCCCACTTGGGCAAAGTCTTGTTCTCAGGCTGCATGGCTGTTGTACAAAGCAGCTGGAGAACAAGCTTGACTAGCACAGTGCATGCAATTACTTGAATGATGCTGCTTCCTAAATGTAGATTGTTAAATCTCTTCACTCTTTTATTTGTAAACAGTCCTCCCATGGCTGAGACCCTGTCATGGTGACACTATTGCTTGGATTTGTTGATGTTAAAAAAGAAATCAGTAATTATTTGGAGCCTGTTATCTTTCATTTTTCCTCCCCACTGGTTTTATTAACTCGTTCAAATGCGTTATTTCAGTGACATATCAAATAGGAAGCAGTGAGGTGGACAACTTTTAGTTTTAGATGTAGGACTCGGGTGTGCCTGCCTTCCAGCCCCAATCGGTCACTGGATCACATTTCTTTGAGGAGAGGTCAGTGAGAAGAAGCACAAAAGAAAAGGAAGTCAAAAAAAAAAAAAAAAAAAAAGGTGAGCTGGAGTTAAAGCAGTTAATCCCTTCAGGAGCAAGAACTGAACAGATGGAACAGGAAGGTAAAGGATGAGGAAGAGCAAAGAGGCAGGTTTAGGGCAGAGGATGGCAGCTACAAAGCAAAGAATATGGGAAGTGAATGTGAATTAGAGTTTAATGTGAATTAAAGAACCAAGGGAGTGGTGAGGGGAATGAAGTGTTGGTGGAAGCGGAGTCCTGTAGGCTTGCCAGGCTGATGACAGAGGGAAGAAAGATGGTGAAGAGGTGAAGATGGAGGACAGACCGAGCTGCAAGCAAAGGCAAGACTGAAATGCAGAAAGATATCTAAAGAGAGATGCACCAAAAATAAAGCAGAAGTCTTCATATTGATCATGTTGTTTGACACATGGTCAATAGCACAGGCAATGGGACTTCCCAGAACTTGTTTGCACCAGAAGATCATACACTTAGGGAGAAAAAAAAATACTTCTGTGTTGATTTTCAGTTTCCAGTTAGGGGATATTCACTGCAATTCTTTATGAGTTACTTGCTTTAAAAGTTATTTACAGTTCTTTATGAGTTTCATGCTTAAAAATGCGAGCCTTAACTCTGGGTGGAGTATTTCTCTTTTGTAACCCCATGCTCAGAGAAGTCAGATGAGAGGGTGGCAAACGAAGGGGCAACACCAGAGCCAGCTATCAACAGAACAAAAGCAACACACGGGTGAAAATCAGTCAGGCCTACTCCTTTGTTATTAATGTCATTCTTTCTTCCTGTGATAGCCACCATCATTTCTTACGCTGTATATTGTAGGAGCACTTGGGACCCTTTGCCATCTGAGGAGGCTGAATTGTACAAATACAGAATAGGAACAGTCAGTTTTAAGAGCTGCTTGAAAGACCCTGAGATTTGTCATGCCACTCTGAAGTAAAAGAATTGCTCTAAAATGGGAAGTCTGAGGGAGAACATTTATGGAGAGAGAGAGGGTGCTGTGTGAAGGAGCAGAAGCTGGGTTCTGCTGTGTGCAAATGTAGTATGGCTGCTACAATTAATTTTCTCTTTAAGAGAGTCTCTGGAAACACGTCAGCCTGGTCCCACACCCTGGGCCCTTGTGGCTTGCCGTCTCTAAGTTCCAGCATTAAAAGCCCTCCATCACTAAGGTTTCCTAAGAAAAAATGGTTTTCTCTGAGACCATAGTTTGCCATGGCACATATGCCCTAGGAGAACTGTGAAGCTGCTCGTGTCCCAGACCCAAGTCAAGCAAAAGAGGCCAAGACACCACCAAAAGATGAAGTATATCTCCTGGTAATCTGCAAAAAGCCACGGCTCTCCCTGTTCTCAAAGCCTCAAGCTCACTCCTCCACATCATTTTTCCATATGAACACCTAACACATCAAAAGTGAGTAAATTAGAAAAACATGAGAAATGATAGGGACGCAGCAGAAAGGATGCTCTGATTAAGCACAGTTGTCATTAAAAATGGCAGGTCTACAGGGGGCAGCAAGGAACCATCCTGAAATGTGGCATTTCTCTGAGGTCCCGGACACCTCTGATGCTGACTCCAGAGACGCTTTGGTCAAAGGGCCACAGCCTGCTTCTATGACAGTATTGGTGCCTATTCACAAAATAAAGATCAAAACATACTATAAAAATGTGTCATTGACTAGGTATAACTAGTGTAAACGTCTCCTTTTTCATCTGTAATCATCTTTATTTCAAGGAGGGCAGAGGGTACCCGTACCCCCAGTAAGTTTGCAGATAACACAAAAGGGTTGTGCTGCCATCCAGAGGGATCTGGACATGTTGGAGTGGTGGACTGATAGCAAAATCGTGAAATGCCAAGCCCTGCACCTGGGAAGAACAACCCCATCCACCAGCACGCACTGGGGGCCACCCAGCTGGAAAGCTGCCTGTCAGAGAAGGACTTGGGGGTCCTGGTGGTGGACACAGAAGGTTCCCTCTGAACATCTGGAAGCACTTCTTTACTGTGTGGTTGACTGAGCACTGGCACAGGTTGCCCAGAGAGGCTCTAGAGTCTCCCTCCTTGGAGACCTTCAAAAGCCAACTGGACATGGTCCTGGGATGCCTGCTCTGGGTGTCCCTGCTTGAGCAGGGGTTGGACCTCATGGCTTCCAGAGGGCCCTGCCAACATCAGCCATTCTGGGATTCTGTGAACCCCACCAATGCAGATTTTGCTACTCATGGAGAGAAGAAATGAGTGATATGACCTTGTGTGGTGCATTTCTGTAATCATCTATGGTTTGCAGTTAAATTTGCTCTATTTATTTATTAAAATATCTGAGTCGCACATGAAATATTGCAGATACTAAGTTTTCCCAGATACCAAGAGGATACACACAAGTGTTATGGAAGTAGAAAAGCAGAAGAAAAAAAAAGTGGAAAAGAAAAACAAATCCAGAACTGCTTTTTTAAACTTTTGAATCATGCTTCCATAAAAGGCAGCATGCCCTAGTGTAGGGCAATTTTCATGCTGCAAAGAGAAAAATAATTTTAAATCTAATCAGCATGACATATTTAGAAAGATCTGGGGAGTAATAAAAAAGCCTGTGTGTGAATGTGTGCGTGTGTGTGTGCGTGCACAGTTTTGTTTTTTTTTAACAGCTGCATGGAACAACCTGTTTTAAATAAGAACAAAGGTGAACAAAGCCAGTTGTCAGTGTAGCTCACCAAATGAAGTTTTTAGTGTGCATGACGTAAGCCATATAAAATGTATTGCCTGAGATATAACAGCACAGGGTCCAACTTGAAGTCTTTTTCTCAGGCTTTTCCTACGAAGTCATGTTTCAAGAATTTATTACATCTATCTTCATTATTTATTTGTGTTCAGAAGGCACAGTGTATCACCTTGTTCACCATATCTTCAGCAGCAAATTAATATCAGCCTCTCCCCTCCCTTGATATTTGAAGTTTTCACATTTTATCAAGATGCCACTGAACTCATATTAGTATGTTATGCTCAGAGCAGGCAACTGGGTGAGTAGAAATTGGAGGATAAGTTTGACGTACAGATGAGTTTGGCCTACCAAAAGGAAAAAAATGAAAAATGATGGAAGATTTCCACTGTTCTTGAGGTTTTATGAACAACAACAACAAAACAGTCTTGCAAGCTACACAAGGTACTTTTTCATGTATATAAGTAAACACAAACTCAGGAAAAGCTTTGTTCTGTTCTGTACAAATAAAAATATTTGGACTTTTTGTTAGATGATAGAAAACTTGGAGAGAGTTGCAAGGGCTGCTTTCCTTGTAAATGTTACATATGTTTCTACACAGAAGATAAAGAGCCAACAGAGAGTAGGGTAGTCTGCTGGAAAGATTACAAAGCCCTGTTTACAGAGAATTTTATAATAAGGCAATCATTTGTTACAAGTCTCTACGATCTACAAGAGAAATCCATTGCTGTGCACAGTTCAGTGAATTTTAAAGAGAGCTACATATCAAAGAAATGTGTAGTCTATTAGCACATCATTAAACAGTTAAACCAATTCCATCCTTTGCTTCCCAGTTACTCTCCTCTATGGCAGAGACAGTGCCAGATGCACAGTACAACTTCTGACTTTCAGAGGTGAGCTGGAATTTGGGATTCCTAGTTATTCCCTCCCCTGCATTTATTTATTTATTTTTTATTTATTTATTTTTCTTATCTGGCCTCACCATGTTGCAAGTGCTGCTTTAGTCAGGAATTCTTGGACTACATCATCCCAATATCCCAATGAAAGCATAAACAAAAAGAGACATGGCGTTCTGGGGAGCAAGTTAGATTTTTCCAGCCTTTAATGTGACTTAAAAGTGATGGTATTGTTGAGCAATAACAACATACAAAGTGTCTTTATACTTATATACATACACCATTCAATTCCCTTTCAGTAGAAGTTGTGGAGGTTGAAAGCCTGTTTGGCCTTTGCTGTGACATCCTACATGATATTTTCTGTACCTCTGGCACTGCTGTAGTGGTGGTACCTGGAGCAGTTGGCCTGGTGGTGGAGAACACTTTAATTATTAGGTCCAGTGGGGGCACAGACATACCTCAGCTAGTGCAGGCTGTGCAGGCATGCCACTGCCATGCTGTGCCTTCTCTTACAAGTCTCGCATCTGCTGGCTCACAACCAGACGACTTCTGTGTGTCTGGGTTCCATTCCCTGTGCTTTTATTTCTAAGTCACGGAGTAAGCTGGGAGAGCTGGTCGTCTGGGGTAAGAGTCCTCTGGGGCAAGCTGGTGGTCACAGGTGCCACCAGTGGCTGTCGTGAGGCAGTGTATGTGGTACATGTCACCTCGTGTCGGTGATCCGACCTAATTTTAGTATCTTCCAGCATGCGGTTGGGCAGGCCCTGGAACAGGCTGCCCAGAGAGGTTGGAGGCACCTGAGACTCAGGTAGAGCAGGCCCTGTGCCTGGACCTGCTCTTAAACATCCCCAAGGTCCTTTCAGACCTCGACTGTTCTGTGTTTTTATGATTCGGCACCCTCCAGAGGATGCCATGGGCTTCCTTGGGACTCTGCTCGCACCAGGGTGAGCGGTGGTGGCATTCTGTGATGCTGCAGCCTCCTCAGAGGCCTTGCTCTCCGCTGCTGATCGCAGTCCAACCCGTCCACTAGCAGATGGCTCAGCAACTTGCTTGCAAAGTGCTCTGCACCCTTCTGGTACAGATTGCCTCAAGGCTGCCAACCTGCTGTTGCTACAGATTATTTTGCTAACGCAGGTTGCAGACTTTTATGCAGGTGATCTAAAGGATCGAAATGCTTCTGGCAATCACTCTGGGTGCCAACAGTGGATATTTATTGTAGTGTTTCCCACTGTGTATGTGGTTTTCTCTGGCAATTCTGTGCTCAGCTGAGACTCTGATGAGTGTGCGGTAAAGAGGGCCTTGAATAAAGACTATAACATCAGTCATTAAGCACCCACTTTGCGAACAAGCACTGCCCAGCCCATATACAGAGAGGCAACGGTCCTAAGTAAAAATAATGACAGAACAGGGAATTAAATAGTTTCCCAGAAATGTAAATACACACTGGTCCATTTTTGTGGATAATATTATTAGACATGATAAGCTTTCAGTGTTTTGGGATATTACAGGCTTCTTGAGGAAAGGGAATGGGAAGAGGAAGAGGAAAAAAAGGGATAAGGAGAAGGGAAGTGGGAAGGGCAAGGGAAGGGAAGAATGGTTTCTAGTTCTCCTGGTAAAGACTGAAGAGGTGACCATGGCCAATCTAGGGAGTCATTTGGCAAATGGAAAGAATCCCCAAATTCTTTTGTGTTGGTTGGGGAACAGAGGTGCTGCTGCAGGACTTCTTAATACCAGGAGTGGGCAGAATGGTGCTTTGCAGACTTTATGCGTACTCTCGGTTGGCCTTGCTACTGTGCATGAATTTTGGAGAACAGATAGGCACACACATTAAGTCCACAGGGGACTGTCTTCAGGTATTCGTGCTTCCACCAGCTGACCCTACCAGCAGCAGGAAGCATCCTGGTGAGGGTTCCCCGAGGATCCTTAACCACTACCCCACAACCCCAAGCCCGGAGGGGACCTGTCGGGTCCTGAGCTCGGCGAAAGGCCACTAAGAGGAGATGCTGCCCGAAGCCTCCCGCGGGCCGGGCAGGGCAGGGCAGCCCCCTCCCCTCTGCACCCCCCTTCTCCCCGCCGCACCCCCGGCCCCGCAGCCCGGCCGCCGCCTTCCCCGCTCCACCCCTTCCCCTGCCCCGAGCCAGCGCGACCGGCGCCGCGGCCGGCACCGTGCGGCGGGGACACGGCGGGGACAACGCGGGGACAAGGCAGGGACACGGCGGGGGGACTTGAGCGACGGCTCCGACCCGCCGGGGGCTGCGGGCTATTCCTTTCGGTAGCTTAAAAAAAAAATATTAAAAAAAAAGTATATATAAGGTAAGATAATGCCAGTTTAATAATTATTTTATTTATTATTATTATTATTATTATTATTACTGTTTTTAATTGGAGCAGCTCCCATCTGTGCACACTCCACTCGCGAGCTGGATGCCCGGCATAAGCAGGGAGCGGGGGCTGCCCGGGGAGGGGGAATTTTGGGAGCTGCTTCTGGGGCCGGGAGGGAGCCCCCCCCGGTGTCGAGGGGTGCCCTGGAGCTTCCTGGGGAGGACTGAGCCCCGAGGGGTCAGGGGAGGACAACCGCGGGGCTGGCAAACGCGATCGCTGAGCGGAGCGCGGCGCCTTCCTTTCCGACGCTCTGTTCGCCCTCCCTCCCGGCTGGGAAATTAATGGGGGTGTCTTAATTGGGATCGGGGGCAGGGGGGTGGGAAAAAAGTGCCTGTCCGGTTGTAATGCTGTTTCATTCCCTGAGCAAGTTTTGGTTGTTCTGTTGTTCGTCGAGATCTTTGGTGCGTTCCTTACCTGGAGAAGGTACGGGCAGGTCGGTGGGGCACTGAACCTCGTAAGGGTTCCTTCTCCTGCCTTACTCACCGTGTGGACTGACAGACAGCCTCGGCACCGACGGACTGCTTTGGCACAGGGGAATTTCATTTGTACAAAATCAGGGTTAGAAATAAAAAAAAATAAAAATAAAAATAGAAAAAGAGGAAAAGATCATTGTATGAGACAATCAATGTCAATGTAAGACAATCAATTTCCTAAATCATAAAAAAATATGTTTTCCATGATATAATTTGGGCACTGTCATGTAGTTTTGAAATAGCAAGAGGATTAATTTGCTTTTGGTATGATTTTATACAATCACTTCTCAAAAGTTAATTCTGCAGTGAAGAATACATTTGTTGTTTTTTTACGCTTTAATTTTGCATAGTATATAGCCACAAAAATGTGTCCTTAGGTTCGCTAGAACTGGTAACTTTTTTTTTTTTTTAACAAGTTTTATTTGTTTTCATAGTTGACCCTGTGATAACAGAACAGCATCTCGGGAAGTTCTGTAGCAAGGCAAAACAAGCAGATGCCTCTTTGTTAGTTGGCTTTAAAGTCTGACGAGTAGAAAGGAGAAAGGAGCACAAATGTAGTTTGTTTATTGCTTTTCCTGCCCTGGGACCTGATCTCATTCACATGTTTCTTCTGTCAGCTGAGATGCATGTAAGTGTATAAGCTATAATCAGGCCTGAAGCTGATGATTTGAAAGAGCTGCCTAATTTTCAGTTGTTCAGCTTAAGTGTTGTTAGGCTTGATTTTTGCTTCCTAGGGAGCTTGGCCACCTTCTGTCTCTGCTTGGTTTGAGTTGAAATTGTAGGTGCTCAGAGTCCCTGAATCTCAGCCTGGTGGCTGGGACACAGAGGCAGTCAGAAATGGAGAAGTGGAGAATTTCCCAGTGGCCATAGAAATAATCTTCAAAATCAGCTGTTGTACATTAAACAGAAAAAAAAGAAAAATGAAGAGGGAACTGCTTTATTAAGTTAAAGCACGTCTTGGTGGTGTTTGTCCTCCCTGGATTCTAGCACTCAGCCCCTCACATCACCTAATGGGCAGCAGCTTTTGAGCTCCTGCTAGGAAGTTGTCTGGTCTGTCTAACACTGCACCAATGCAGTACCAAACTCTTGAGGGCTCAAGTGGGAAGACAGGAGAGAGGAGCTTGTGAAGGTGTTTGCTTGCCCAGTGCTTCCTCAGGACAGCTGTGTGAGTGGCAGAAATGCTGCCAAGTGGTGCAGTTGGCCCTGTGTGGAGGAAGCAGCCTTCACCAGCTGCCAGTCAGCTTATCCTTGGAGTGACTGTATCCTCGTTAGTGTGCTTCTCTTAACCCTCACTTCCCAACCACACACAAAACAGGGTAGAAGTCATTACATCGCATCACAACAAGCTTTTAGGAGTTGAAATGGTGAAGGAGGTACTACAGGAGAAGGACATCTGAGGTGGCTTTGTGCTAGAGCAGCAGTGAGGAGCTCTGTGGACCTCCAGGCTATGTATAAGCTTAGCTAAAATGTGCTCCAGAGATCTCACCTGCTTCCCATCCTCCTTCCCATCCTTCTATCTGATGTTCCCTCTGCTGCCCCTGGCTTGATAGTGCAGGAAATACCTCTTCACATCTCTCTGGGTTACTCTCTGCATTGGTCCCTCTTGTGGGTTCTTCATTAAACACTTGGAGATACCTTGAAAGCTTAACTTAGTCTTCTTGCACCGGGGGGGAGCTAAACTAGGCCAGCACAGCTGAAGTGTGGTGCCAAAATGTTGATGCACACATGAACTGCTCGTTTCAGGCCAT
The DNA here is from genome assembly GCF_013377495.2 of Cygnus atratus. Classification (NCBI taxonomy): domain Eukaryota; kingdom Metazoa; phylum Chordata; class Aves; order Anseriformes; family Anatidae; genus Cygnus; species Cygnus atratus. Next base: position 33,586,938 of record NC_066364.1, on the reverse strand, counting down.
GTTCTGCCTTACCAGGGTTTCCTCGCATAGGTGAGTGCCCATTTCTGCCCTAGAGGTGGGAAAGGTTGTGCAGTCATTGGTGATGTTTGTCATACCTTGATGGAAGTACTCTGACAAATGGAAATGGAAAATGCAGTGCAAACTCTGGTATAATTTTCAATAAATGTTTTGGGGGCTTTTCACTTTTACATGCTCTGCTTTAAACATTCTCAAGTGAATGCTTCCATAAGAGGACAAGTGGCTTATTGGAAATCACTGAACATCTTGCCCTGGATAACTGAAACTTCTTTGTATTTTCTTAGAAGATTGTAAGCCATCTTGAAGAATTGCTCTCTTATCAGCTATCAGTGCTAGGAAGGGCTTTTATACTTCCCAGTTTGCTATTTTGATTATAATTCAAATGCATTCATAAAGATTATGGTCCTTTAGAAAGCAAGAAAATGCTTACTGATCACTATTTGCAATCTTTTTGCAAATGTAGGCAAGAACTAATGCTTGATTTTGGCTCAGGTCTTGCTGCTGTTACTTCTTCTACCATTTACAAATAAAATAAGTCCCATCTAAAATCCAGTAATGCTCATCTAAGTTCTTCTGGTATGAAGTTATCGCAGTGTCTTTCAAAACCACGAAAACATTGTTCTCCAGCTCTAAGTTATAATTTGTGTTGGAGCCTCACTCAAGTCTGAGAGGAGACGCTGTGAAAATGGTACTGTGGGGTTCCTCCTGCACGTCTCAGTGAGTGAACAAATATGCAGAAATAAACAAAAACAGTGTATATGGCTAAACTAAGTCTGTAGCTTTAGTGATTCAATTAATTGATCAGAGTTAAAGGAACGTTAAACCACCCTGATGGTTAACCAGCAGCATTAATCCAGTGCAGATTCCAGCAAGGAGCCCTTCAGCCCTTGTTCATTCCTCACTGGAAGGACTAGGGTTAGCCGTCTGCGTCCTCTGTCACCCGTATCTTCGGGGCACAGTCAGGGCCCCCCGTAAGGCAGGAGCAGTGCTTGCAGCAGGCTGAAGCCCTGCCTGTGTCGGAGACCTCTTCACAACATACCCAACGTGCCTCTTTACAAACCGAGTCTGCACTGTAATCCAGAACCGTCTCTTACAAAGACGTTGACACAATAGCCAGACTTTCTGGCAGCAGGCATCTGGCTGAGGGGGGAAAATTGTATGGTTTTGGCCAGGTTTCCTATATGGAAAAAATGCCTTCTAGACCTGAAGGAGTGATTAGCCCCAGCCTGAGCAAGTAATTTGGGACAGGTAGGACAAAGCATAGACATATAACCATAACAAAAGAAGTGCAGCGATATCCCTGGAGGGACAGGGCTTGGCAGATAGCAGCATCCCAGCCCACTTCTGACAAGCTGAAGTGTGGAGGAGGGAAGGGGAAGCAGAAAGACCTCGTGCAATAAAATGCTTCAGCACCAAACCCGCAGGAAGGAGAGCAGGGAGGGCCTGGTGCCCACCCGCTTACACCCCCACCCTTGCTGGCTGTTTCCAGCACATGGCTCATGGAGGAGGTTAAAACCAAGTCTGTAGCTGCTCTTCCTCCACTCCTATGTCTGCAAGCTGAGATTGATTTATGAAAATCTTCCTGTTCTTAATCCTGTGGTTGGTTTTGTGCTGTCATGGCGCAAACCATGCCAGGCTGTGCCAGAAGCTTCAGTAGGCCCACGTCCTGCCCCGGCACCAGGATCAGGTGCATCTGCTGTTGTGGTACAAAATTATGGAATGGCATTGTCCCAGGATGTTTTTAACTGAGGCAGCTAACAGTTTGCACGTAATTGTACATAAGGATTTGCTATTTTATTTACCCAGTTTACTATAAAGGGGAAAGGAGGGTACTGTGCCAAACTCATCAGCACTTTCCACTGAGAAGCAGGTGTTATGGTGAAGCAGTCACAAGGCATTGAGCAGATCTGCCTTCCCTTCATCCCCACTGTGGTCTGTCTTTTGAGGCCTTCATACTCTTATTGATGAATGCATGTTATATAATTTTATCAAAATATTTCTCCTCATCTTAAAAAAAAAAAAAAAGCAAACCAAGACAGAAAGTACAGGGACTGGACTCAGAGTACCAAACTGTTGACTTGTCAGTGTTTTGACTAGCTCACATTTCATTATTAAAATGCTGCCTTTTTTTTTTTTTGCTTTCTTTTTTCTCTTTTCTTTTTTGTTTATTTTCACCCTGAGTGCAGGGGTTTTCAACCTCCTGACAACCCAGAATGCAGTTGCTCCCGATAATACATTAAGGACGCACGTGCTCTGAGTCTCTGAGGTGCTTTCAGTGTTGCATTGGAGCCCACGCAGGTCGGCATCACTTAGCAAACACGAGCAGCAGCAGCAGCAGTCAGATGAGAAGCCTGGTAGCAAAGCAGTTGTGAGGGTCAAGATGGGGCAACATCACTTTGCAGTCCTGCTGAAATTCTGGTTTAGCCACTGAGGTATGAGAGTTGTACAGCAGACAAAAGCAGGAGTGAGCTTCAAGTCAACTTTATTCTAGTGGTTAGAAATTTCACTGAAAAGCTGTAGATATTGTTTATTCCTCTGGCACCTGCACAGCTTTCCCATCCATCCCTCACAGAAGCAGTTTCCCTGGCCGTGGAAAACAGAAGTGTCATCAAGTATCGTTGTACTTCTGTGAAAGCTCACTTGCCAGATCCTAGGCAGTCTGGTTTCACTGTCTAAAGGCTGAGGCAGAATAAAATGCTCCATGGTGCTTCCTACCTTGTTCAACATGCAATATGTAAGCTAATTTACTTAGTTGTATTAGCACAGTTATGGTATTTTTGCTTTTCCCAGAGGTGCAAGTCCAGTTATTCCACACTGCTGACTCTCCTGAGAGTTGCAGCACGGCAGTGACAGGGCTAATGTTCTTTCTTCTCCAGTTGCTCCATCTCATCCCTGGCATTTCTTTGTCTTAGTTTATCAATCAGGTGTTGGTTTTTGTCAGTGTGTTTGTTTGTTTGTTTTTTCAGTGAGGGATTGTCTCAGCAGCATTTCCCACTAGGCTCTCAGATAACCTTGTGGCCAGTGAATTGTTTTGCACTCTGCATAGCATCCTGGCTGCAATGTACTGCTTGTAGCAACTGCTGGGTAAAAATCACATGTGCCCTTTATGAGCAGCCGAGGAATTCAAAATCATACACAATTTTCTGAGCATCATAGGCTTTCAAAAGGGAAGATTTTTTAAAAGAGAACAAAAGAGTCCTCTGTTAGGGCCACTTTAAAATTTTCTTTTTTCTTTTTTATTTTTTTTTTCTTTTTTTTTAAAAGATCTCACATTCTTGTTTATATGTTCATGACTTTGGGAGCTGGGTCGTTCAGAGCTCCAACAGGCTAGTTCCCACTGTTCTGTTGTGGCAAAAACATAAATAAATAAATAAATAGTGAGAGCACACATCCTATTTCTTTATAAATGTAGCCTGGGAGAGAGAGAGGGGGTTCTTGGCAGAAACTTTTGCATGAAGCAGTGTGATGGAGTAGCTAGGGAATATATTTCATGCTAATAAAGTTCCTCCTTCGGTGTGAAAAGGGAGTGCTTTGTGAGTGGCAGCAGGTCTTTTTTTACCTTTTGACATTCTAACGTGACCCATAGTGAGGCATATGCCAACATGTCTTTTCAGTCCTTTCCAAAGAGTTGCCAAAACTAAAGAGATTTTTTGTGACCCAGCAAGGTTGGCTGCAAGGTTTGTTTGTTTTTCCCTCTCCTGCTGGTTCCTACTATTCTCTTACTCCCACATCCTATCCGACTCTTGTTTTCAAAAGCATTCTTCAGCCTTCTCCTTCCCTACCTACTGCATCCTGTCCTGCTTTCTGACTTCCTTTTCTTTTCTGATAGCTTTGCATTCTAGTTCCTGTTCGTTCTGGTCCCTGAGGGACAAGGAGTGAAACATTAATAGTTGCTGGAAAACCAAGTGAATGTGACTGGTTTTATGAGTTTAGAGTTCAGGTGAGCGCTCCGGGAGACATCGCTGGTGTTTTGCATTGTGCCCCCGGAGCTCCCTGCACCACTTCATTGCTGGGGCAGCAGAGAGGAGTGTGTACCTGTGCTTCACCACCGCCACGTACAGTACAGCATTTTACATAGCAGTACTGATTAAAGTCAGTCTTTGCTAAGATTTGGATCTTTCAGTTACTACAAGTGAAATTGTGGTGGCAAATTGCTCTGCTGTTATCACCTCATTGTTTGTCGCAGTTAAAAGAAGTTTAAATGTTTCAGGCATAGGGTGAGCAAAGCAAGTGGACTTGAAACAATATGCTTCTTTATATGGGAGTTGTAGGTGCTTTGACAAACATGTAATTTCACGGTAAATTCAGCATGCATACCTGTGTCTTTTCTAAATCATACTGCTGTTTTTAAAGTAAAGCTTTTATATTAGTAGGGGATATATCCCTGTGTTATCTGTACCTCTTTATCAGTTGAGGATCACCATCCTCATAAATCTGTGCTTATAATATGTGCAGTTGTCAATGCAAATGTCTTGTGCTGATGTCAATGTATTCTCACTATAAATCACAGATACAAAATACCTATCAGTGTGCTTCACTTTCCCATTGAAATGTTGCATAGGTAATGGATAATGCATTTTCCCATGCTGGAAAATGTAGGTCTATATTATCGTTCTGAGGATAGATCTGATTTGTGTTTTTATATTGTCTGAAAATACAGCTTTAGAGGCTATAAAGGAGAGCATTTTCCAACTATGGTTAGCTGTAGCCAAAGGTTTGATAAGTCTGACCCTTGTAGTCAACAAAATCTGCTATTGGAAATGGAAATGCAACAGGGAGAACAAACCTCAACATAATAATTGCTGTGCTAGCAAATTTCTCTTACTGCTGATTTCTTATGCCTGGGATGCCCAGATGGTTATCAGTCATGTGCTAACATAATCTTTTGTCTAGCTGGTTTATTTATAACCAGGATTGATCCATTTATCTATGGTTGCGTTAGTTTTCTTTCTTTTTTTTATTTTTATTTTTTTTATTCTTATTTTACATATTTTTATGTATGTAAGACATTATTGAGGAAATCACCTTGTAAAAAAAGTTCAGTATAAATGGATTGGTGAATAGATATACCTGTCCTGATATACCCTTATCAACGTCATCCTAGCTGAGAAATAAATGTAAAGGAGTTAAAAAACGATGTGTCTGCTATGTATACATATATAAAATTTCACTGCTTTTCAGAATTCTAGATGACTTTGTATAATATTCTGTTTTTTTATAATTTAAAATAGTTAGACTGGGAAATATAAGTTTGATAGGTAGTTACTTGTTGAAAGACTACCTAAGTTATTAATGGAGAAAAAAAGTCCTAATAAAATGAAAGTTAGTTAAAAATGGAGAAAAAAACCAAATTGAGAAATGTGCCAAATATGAATATATTTTAGTTTAATGCCTTTGTAATAACTTGTTTCAGGTTGAAGAAACTTCTTGAGCAGGAGAAGATCTATCAAGCTCGTAAGGAGAAAGAACATACAAAGAGACTTAGTAAACTACGAGAAGAACTTGTCAAGCTCAAGTCATTTGCACTCATGCTGGTGGATGAAAGACAAATGCATATTGAACAACTTGGTCAACAGAGCCAGAAAATACAAGATTTAAATCAAAAACTAAAGGAAGAAGAAGAAAAGCTTAAAATCATTACTGCAAAAACAAAAGAGGATGGACAAAAACTGATGAAGTTAGAGACAGAACTTGAACACAAAACATCATCATTTTCTCAAGAACATGAGGAGATGACGGCTAAACTGGCTAATCAAGAGTCACATAACAGACAGCTAAGGCTTAAGTTGGTTGGGTTGACTCGCAGAATAGAGGAGTTAGAAGAAACTAACAAAAGTCTTCAAAAAGCTGAGGAGGAACTTCAAGAACTAAGAGATAAAATAGCAAAAGGGGAATGTGGGAACTCTAGCTTAATGGCAGAAGTGGAAAACCTTCGCAAGCGTGTGCTTGAAATGGAGGGAAAAGATGAAGAGATCACAAAAACCGAATCCCAGTGTAAAGAGCTGAAAAATAAACTGCAAGAGGAAGAGCACCATAGCAAAGAGTTGAAACTTGAAGTGGAAAAGTTGCAGAAGAGAATGTCAGAACTGGAGAAACTGGAAGAGGCTTTCAGTAAAAGTAAGTCTGAATGCACCCAGCTACACATCAACTTGGAGAAAGAAAAGAATTTAACTAAGGATTTGATAAATGAGTTGGAAGTGGTGAAGACTCGAGTGAAAGACCTTGAGGCATCAGAAAGTAAGTTGGAAAAGGCTGAAATAAGCTTAAAAGATGACCTTGCAAAGCTGAAGTCATTTACTGTAATGTTGGTTGATGAACGGAAAAATATGATGGAAAAAATAAAACAGGAGGAAAAAAGGGTTGAGGGCCTAAACAAGAATTTTAAAGTTGAACAAGGGAAAGTTATGGATGTAACAGAGAAGCTGATAGAAGAAAGTAAGAAATTTTTGAAACTGAAATCTGAAATGGAGGAAAAGGTGTCTAGTTTGACAAAGGAAAGGGATGAGTTGATTGGCAAACTGAAAAGTGAAGAAGAAAAATCGTCTGAACTAAGCTGCAGAGTTGACCTGTTAAAGAAAAGGATTGATGGTATGGAGGAAGTAGAAAGAGAAATTACGAGAGGTCGAGCCAGAAAAGGACCAGAGCATGGTTGTCATGAGGACAACAAGATTAAGGAGCTTACCATTGAAATTGAAAGACTGAAAAAACGTCTCAAACAATTGGAAGTGGTTGAAGGAGATTTGATGAAGACAGAAGATGAATATGATCAGCTAGAGCAGAAATTTAGGACTGAGCAGGATAAAGCTAACTTACTTTCTCAACAGCTGGAGGAGATGAAGCTCCAGATTGCCAAAAACAAAGCAATAGAAAAAGGTGAAGCAGTGAGCCAGGAGGCAGAGTTGAGGCACAGGTTTCGTTTGGAAGAGGCTAAAAGCAGAGATTTGAAAGCAGAAGTTCAAGCTCTTAAGGAGAAAATCCATGAGCTGATGAACAAAGAAGACCAACTTTCTCAGCTTCAGGTTGATTACTCGGTTCTGCAGCAGAGGTTTATGGAAGAAGAAAATAAAAACAAGAGCATGGGACAGGAAGTTCTGAACCTAACAAGAGAGTTAGAGCTTTCTAAGCGTTACAGCCGTGCTCTGAGGCCCAGCATAAATGGACGAAGAATAGTCGATGTTCCTGTGACATCCACTGGTGTGCAAACAGATGCTGTAAGCAGTGAAGCAGCAGAAGAAGAAACTCCAGCTGTGTTTATACGTAAATCCTTCCAGGAGGAGAATCACATCATGAGCAATCTGCGACAGGTAGGTCTGAAGAAACCCATGGAGCGTTCTTCAGTCCTTGAGAGATACCCTCCAGCAGCGAATGAACTTGCAATGAGGAAATCGTGGATACCATGGATGAGAAAGAGGGAAACTGGGGCTCAGGCAACTCCGGATAAAGGAACCCGAGCCCACGGTAGTCCAGCACATCCTGGGGAGGTTGTCCTTTCTCCAAAACAAGGTCAGCCTCTTCATATTCGGGTGACACCAGACCATGAGAACAGCACAGCTACTTTGGAGATAACCAGTCCAACCTCAGAGGAGTTTTTTTCAAGTACCACTGTCATTCCTACTTTGGGAAATCAGAAGCCACGAATAACCATCATTCCTTCTCCAAATGTTATGCCCCAAAAAGGAAAAGGCAGTGAAAGTCCAATGGGCCCAGACCGTTCTATGTCTCCCGTCACTATAACAACATTCTCCAGAGAAAAGTCTCCAGAGGGAGGGAGAGCACCCTTTGTCGACAGACCTGCATCACCGATTCAGATTATGACAGTATCGACATCCGCAGCACCAACAGAAATCTCTGTTTCTCCTCAGTCACAAGACACGACCATGGGAAGGGCCGTCTTCAAAGTTACACCAGAAAAACAAACCGTCCCAACTCCAATCCGGAAATACAACACCAACGCCAACATTATTACAACAGAAGACAACAAAATCCACATCCACTTAGGTTCCCAGTTTAAACGCTCTCCTGGTGCCACGCTGGATGGTGCAAGTCCTGTGATAACAGTCAGACCAGTGAACATAGCAGCCGAGAAGGAAGTTGTCACTGGAACCGTCCTTCGATCACCCCGGAACAACCTGTCCTCGCGACCTGCAGCGAGCAAGGTGACAAGTACTATCACTATAACTCCTGTTACTACGTCTTCCACACGAGGAACACAGTCAGTGGTAAGCAGCATGGTCTCATGGTCTCATTTTGTAGTATCTGTTAAGGAGAAGGGAGATCATAGTTTGGGTTTGGGACACCGGCAGGGAAAGAATGGGTGGGAAGAGGAGACAAACTCTTGAACTTCCCTACATGTATTTCAGATATAAGCTTAAACATAAATTCAGAATTTACCCGATTCCTCTGTGGTGGAAATGGATATTTTTATGCCAGCATTGGACACTAGTATACTTTTGGCATTATCTCCCAAAGGAGTAACTCTGAAAGGAAGTTCCTGCAAAATTACTGAAAATAATGTCAATCCTGTAAATTTCCAACTGAAAGAAAGAGAGGGACAAAGAATGATGGAGATGACAGAGCAAGAAACTATATTTTTATTTTTCCTAAGTGCAAATTCTGACTTCTGAAAATACTCCTAATGGGTTTTGGCCCAGCTGGAGAGTCTTTAGAGTCTGATCGCACAGGCTGATATTTCTTTGGTAGAATCCCCTTACATTTATAATTTAATTAATATCTGCTGTGCTGAACTCCAAAGGAATGAATAGCCAGACATGGTATCATTGCTTTTGGCTCCAAGTCTTTTTCAGCCAGTGAATACTAAAGCTCTTTCTGTTCCTCTGACGTTCTCAGCTTTTATATGGGCCGTGTTACAATGGTGCTTCCTCTGCAATATTAGAATCATAGAATGGCTCAGGTTGGAAGGGACCTTATTTTTTGCTGCTTTCTCTCTGTGTCTCTGTGGTGGTTCCCTAATTTCTTTTTCATAGCAAATCAAATTTAAATCAGTCTCTCACCTCTGTATTTAACCACATTGCACAAGATTTTTTGATAGGCCTCCCTCCAAGGTTTACTAGGCCTTGGACATCATTTTGCATTGTTTTAGTTGGGAAAGAAGATTTTGACCAAAATATAAAAGCAGCAGTACTGAATTAGTCCAAAATCTCATTTAGCTAGACAGTAGCTTGTAGCAGATGCTTGGGGTAGAATTATTTTAAGTGAGTAAACATAGATTAATGTTTCCCTCAGTGTCTGTTCCCAGTTTTTGGCCATAGGTGGGTACTTCTTTCTGAACCAGATCTTGTAGCCACCTCTTCGTGTTTAATAGACTGTGGTAGAGTGGTGTTCTTTTTTTTTTTTTTTAAAGAATTCCTCATTCTTTATTACTGGATGTCTGTCCCTTCTGTGATGATGCACTGAACCATAACACATAAAAATTGTTTGTTTTGTTTTCAACTGGCTAAAAAGCGGCTTCTTTCTTCACTTCATCCCTGATTTGGAATGTAAGGAAAATAGCTCGACAATGCGATTTACTTTATCTTATGCTTTCCTTTGTTTTTTAAGACCCCTAATCAAATTACCAGGGAACTTCTAACAAGCTCAAATGTGCTTTTACCTCCCCATGAAAAAAACTAAAAAAAGAAGAAGAGAAGTTGTATATTCACTATCTGTTTTGCAAATGGCTGTTTTATAAACACGTGCAATACCCCTCATCGAAAAAAGAAGTTGTAATCATTTACTCAGTAACACTAGAAGAAACCAACATTGATACCATTTTGAAGGGGTGAGTTCATAAAATCAAAGAAGACAAACCAATACAAAGCTGCTTTCTTAGCTCACAGGTTTTACTTTTTTCTAAGCTCTCCTCACACAAGATGCTCTGTACAATGTACTAATGCAGTACCAAGATCCAAAGGGGAAAGTAATTCAAAGTTTCTAGCTCTCACCTGCTGCTACAGCAAATTTGCAGTTACTGTTTTCATATCTGAAAACACGTGACTCTTTTTCCAATTTGAAGTTATACAGTCATCTTCTGTACTGCAGGCACGGAAGCAGTTAATTTTAAGGTGCACACATGGTACTTTCATAGATTCAGCCTGACCTGTGATGTCTGCCTGCCTCACAGTCCAAAAACAGAGACTGGTTTTGTGGTGGAGCAGGTAGGCAGGCGGAGGACTACGGGGCGTTACTGTTGATTTACAGCAACTCTTCTGGTTCTCTTCCGGTGACCGAGGGCACAGGGCATGGCTGAGAGGCTGTTGGGTGCCAGCGCTCACTGGGCACACATTAAAGTAGCTATAAGGCTACTCTCATTTGGGCAGCATTCAGGTTGAGATCGGCATCTAAATTTAGCTCTTCGTAGGTGTCCAGTGGGCTCCCCTGGCTGCACTTTCTGCCTAGGTCTCAAGTCCCACCCTTTCAGTATTCAATTGTCTAAACATACTTCTTTCATGCCATTTAAAGTGCTCTCAAGTAGGCTGCCTAACTTCCAGCTGCTTTATCAGAGGTTGCAGGTCTCCTTAGATCCTCTCTTATCTACCAGCCCTGTGCAGATAGCTTGAATAGCCCAGAGCATCTCAAATTGCACTGGATACCTTTGTGTCAGCCGCTGAACCGAACTGTTTTTGTCCAGGGTAAGCTGCTCCCCGATCTGATCAAGAACAAATGCTGAAAATGCACCTCTGTTATTAAAATATCCCCAAAGTGAACATGTGCATGAAAGCTCTCTTTTTGTGTATCCATCAAATGCACCACGCAGAATCTGTTACAAACCACTAAAACGCAGTAAATGTTGTGTACATTCAAATTGCTTTTCTCCCTTTAATGCAACTGTCCAACCTCACTGATTAATGCACTTGCAAGTGAGCTCTGCTTATTGACCCAAACAGCTTGGTGGCTGCACGTATTCGTCCCGTGGTCAGAACGCAGTAATGTGTTCAGTGGCCTGGCTCTGGCTGCCTGCACTGCTCCCAGGCTGCCTGCACTGCTCCCGTACCATGCACAGCCAGCTCACAGCCAGGCAACTTCACCCTGCTTTCCTCTGGAGCTGCTTCACTGCCAATTCGTGCTGGCTGCACAAGAATTGAGTGGGTTTTCTGGGGTTTCGGCCACAGACATGACTGAAGCCTCCCAGCGTCCCATGCCTGCTTCTGCCATCACTCTTGCTTGCACAAGGGGACGTCTTGCTGAAGAGCCACCTTTGTGCTGTTTTTCTTTGCTTAGCAAACACAAAATGCTTTTGCAGCCGTCTGTGAAGCGGGCATTAGCTTCCACATGATCAACATGTTTGTATGCCACAATGAATGAAACTAAAAAATTTAAAACAAGTTAAGAGTTCTTTTCAAAGTGATTTTGAGTGATTTAGGCTTGAAATGAGTAACTTGAAAGCACCCAAATCCTTAGCTAATAATTAACATGCGAATAAAGCTGAAGAAATGCCTGAGATTCCAGCTACTCCATTTGATTGCCTCATGTTTACACACTGTGGAGCTCTTTCAGGGAGCACAAGATGTTTGTCATTTGGGTTCCCTGGGATGTTGACATATTTTCCAAGGCTGATGGAATGCATTTGCATGTTTTGCCTTACAGAATTGTATGGACCTAACTTGTTTTGACATCTACATGTGAGTTCCATATTAGCCATTAGACTGCTATTGTAAATGTTGCTTTTAGTTATTGAAAATGGCTTCCTTCCTGCCAGGCAGACAGCATTCAAGTTTTCCAATTGTGATTTTTTTTTTGTGTACACATAGGGTTTTGAACTGGTCTTAGAAGATTAAGGAATGGCTTTCCTTTGAATACTCAGGATGCAGACAGACGGCTCTGATGCTACTGGCTGGAAATCCTTCGAGAGAGAAAAATGCTCCTTCGTGGAGCATTTTTAAAAAGCATTTTAAAGTAAATGTGCAAATACGTGTTACAATTGACAGAATCCCCTAATCCAATCTTCCTCAGCAGCTTAGTGTTATTTTGCTTATATGCCATAAGTTGCAGAATTTAGTCATTTAGCAAATAGATCTCGCTAGGATTTCAGGATCTTATGAAAAGTGTTGCCTTTTGTGAGATCAAAATCTTCATTGCTATCTGAAAAGAAAAAAGCCAAATTTGACATTCAGCTGATACAGAAGTTGTCCCTGTTAACGTGTGTCTATATTGCAAACTACAGAAGGTAAATGCACATTTTCCTCTCAGGACTGTCATGGTTGCATGTATTTCTTTTAGGTTGCGGTCCATAAGGGCTAGCTTCCAGTTTTGGCTAATATTATCAGGCCAAAAAAAGACCAGTTGGCTCTTTTGAGTCTTTTTGTCCTATCCAAGTGCTCCTTGTATGTTTACACAGTGGGATTTGGTTGCCTGAACCTATCTGTGGATTGCCGTTTTCAAAGCCATGGGATAGTCTGCCTGGCCGCCAGCTGGCACTGCGGATGGGCACAGATCCCTGGTAGCTGCTATGTGCCAGCCCCGTGCAGAGGGCTCTGGCCCTCAACTAGCTTCCCTCTAGAAGAAATAAACATTAAAAATTGCTCTGGGCCTTTTTAATTTTTTTTTTTCTGATGTCCCCTAACTTGAGGATCAGTGTGCTAGGTAGGCTGTAGTCAAGGCAAAAGTGACCACCTCCATGCTGCCCTGTGGTAGGCCTGGAAATGTGGTCTGCTTGCTTCTCCTTTGCCAAAGGTCAACAGGTCGTGGCTATGGCTCCCACATCCTTCCTCCCGCAGGAGAAGGAAATCCAAATCTTTGCCCTGTCTCTGCCCTGGCCCTATTCGCTTCCTTCTGCCTCCGTACTTCCCGGTGCAGAAGTAAGTGGCTCCAGCCATGGGAGAGCAAAGTTGAATTTTATTTACGTGGCTGAGAGATCTTGTCCCACCTCTGAAAACATGGCAATTAGTCAGGGCTCAGCATTAGCCAGTGGTTCAGTAGCCTCTGAGTGAGCCCTGCACAGTGTTGTGCTGCAGAATCAGTTCTGCAGGGATTCCCATCCTTAGGACATCCTGATCCAAAATGCTGCACCTCAGCTCTGGAAAACTAGTTTCACCCTGATTTTGTACCTTCGGCCCTGCTCTAGTAGCATTTGCTGCTGCCAGGTTTCAGATGCGAGCATTAATTTGCTAATAGGCATGATTTGGGACATTGTTGCTTGAGAGGTAAATGAAAGGTGTATGATGAGAACATATGAGAAGCAAAAATCCTCAGTTCACGTCATTTCTCTCTCTCTGTGTCTCTCTTTTGCAGACAGGACAGGATGGGTCATCCCCGAGACCTACACCCACCCGCATTCCTGTGTCAAAAGGTATGAAAGCAGGAAAGCCAGTAGTGGCAGCCCCAGGAGCAGGAAATGTGACAAAATTCGAGCCTCGTGCCGAGACTCAGTCTATGAAAATAGAACTGAAGAAATCTTCAGGCAGCAGCTCTGGCTCCCTGGGCGGGGGTCAGGGCTGATGACGGTGGCTCAGGGGGTATGGTATGTTCTGCAGGTGTTACTGCTACCATGAACTCAGCCCCCTGTCTGTGTTTGCCCATACTAACGAAGCCCGGTCATTTACAACAAACTAATGAGTGTGTGCTTTGACTACTTCAGTAACAACATCCTTTTGTTTCCTTCATGAAGGGGGGAAGAAGCCACCAGTATATGCCAGGTATATGTTCAGCTTGGGAGGTGAGAACGGGCAACCACACCAAGTTATTAATCCAGCCCAGGAATTCTTAATGATAGGCTCAATCAGTTTTAAATAGATTGAAGGAAGATCGGTCACTTTTAACAGATTGTCTCCCATCTTAACAGATCGCTTCCCACCCTGGCTGCTGGGTGGAGCACCTGCCTGTAACCCCATTTCTGAGCTGCTGCCTTGTCCAGGGATGCAATGCCAGGATGCAGTGCCCTTGAGGTTTTATTTCAATAAAAGCTCGTGCCTCAGGTGCAGGAGGGAGAGGCAGAGAGAAAGGACCACACTTTGTGACCAGCCTTCTCTCTAGGAATCTCTCTTATAAATAAGCATTTCTCACTTGTGAGCTGCTTTCTCAAGGCAGTGACAGAATCCAAGGGAGTATGGAGGCTGCACAATGCAGGCAGCAGCAGCACTAAGCAGCAGTGTATTTCTTCCCTAGTGGGGTCCACGCTCACAGTCAGTGCTTACAGTGCTTACAGTCAGGGTCTCCATTCTCTGACTTTGACTGGGTTACTGCCAGCTCTGGAGGCTGGATGGAGGGAGGCAAGTGAGCCAAAAGGTGTTTAGTCTTTAAAAAGAGCTTCAGAGAAACATTGATCTGGCCAAAATCAATACAGTCCATTTTTGCCTGCTCGAAAGACCACCGAAGTCTATGAAGCAAGTCATTCAGTTGACTTCATTAGGTTTGCAGTTTTCCTTGTTGGATGGACTTGTGCTCTATAGTTAAACCTGAGTTCCCAGGCATCCTTATGGGTGATGTTAGAGGGGAAGTCAACACAGATGTTAGAGGGGAAGTCAACACAGATTGCTGGCAGCAAATTGCTATCTAAAGACACAGCTTGTGTACGGGCAGTCAGAGAGATAGGGTTTGGTATGTGAGTTATTCTCAATTCTCATTTGTTTGAAATATTTTGCCTTAAATACAGACCACCTAAGAATACCACGGAGATTCATCTTTTTTCTCTCTTTGCAATTTCTTCATTTACATGTTTGCATTTTTAAGCATGTTTTAAGGAATTGTTCCAGCATGGAAATGGTGTGGATGTTGATGATTGTTATGACTATTTATTTAATAACACTAAAGTTATTAAAGAGCATTTCCATTAAGTGATCAATTTTCACAGGAGAAAGTTGCAAACAAAAGAAACTGAGCTGAGCAGGCTGATAAATAAGGGTTTTAAAGCTTGTATGTCTCAGCCACCACGGAAGACTGTAAAGGACCCAATGATTAGGAATAGCTTTTGGAAGGAAAGGCAGGAAGACAACAAATAAATAATAAATACAATTCACAGAAAAGAAAATGCACCAGTGGGTGAAATATTAAATAGCTTTCTGTCTGGGAGAAGAAATTAGATGGAAGAATCTGCCACAGAAGGTCAGCAAAATTATATTCAATCCAAGCAATGTTTAGTCTTCAGTCTGCGCTTTGCAATGCTCTCCAATTTAAGATCCAGATATGGCCATTATCCCAGAGTAAAGCTGGCATTTTTTGATTCACGTGAAGGACACTTTGTCTGTGATGTAAAAGCTGCTGTCACATACAAAAAGAAACAGGCTTCCATTTCTACATGTGCGTAGCACCTGCAATACCTGCTAATTTTAAGGTTCTGGATCCTATGACATCTGCAAATCAGATTCATATTAGCAGCATTTTTCATAACATTCGAGTATTTTGGATAAAACTTGGAAACTGGAATTATCAAGTGGTGTGGGTTACCATCCGAGAAATGCATCAGATCCTCTAACTAAGTGTTATCACTTAAAAGCCTCAATTTGTCAATAAATGGTTGCTGAGATCTTACTGTTCTTATTGTAAGATAGACTTTTTAGCAGATGTTTTAAGAAAACACGTTATTAAGAGCTTTTAGCTGGATAGTCACTCTAAATACTGGCACTGAAGCAAGTCTTTAGTTCAAAATAGTCATTTAAATAATACTGCAAACATGAGCCCCAAGCTAATGTGGCTTGATACAGTGATGAGCTACAGCTGGCTTAAGCCCTCCTTCTCAAATACTTTTTTCAAAGAAACTAGCTATTCCTTAGTTAACTGTTGCCATACCCAGGACAATATTCTATGTGTGCCTGTGGTTGAAAAAATTGTTTTGCATAACATCCGAAAACATTAATTCACCTGAAGAAAGAAGCCAGAATTAAAGTACCTGAAGTCCAGGACATGCAAATCAGCACAACTGAACCAGAACTGCAGGCACAAGCTAAGAACTGCTCTTGTAGAGTCAGTAGGATTTTATGAGACAGACTTGAGAAATTCCAGACAGGTCAGACCAAGGATCCTGTTATTTTTCCCAGGGGCAGCACAACAAAAAGGAACTTTTCCTCCATAGCCAACCCAGCAGAAGTCCAGAGAGTTGGAATCAGGCAACCACTTTGACTGTTAGCTAAAAATATGTATTTAGTTATACTGCACATTTTTTAACATCTGTTTTAATTGACCTGAGATTCTTCTTTCGTAAAGGCAGAAAAAACGTAAGATGATACAATAAAAAAATAGAGAGCCTATAGTTTAGAAGTCTTAACAGTTGAAGGCTCTTGGGCCAGAAGAAGAAAGAGGGAAGGTGTAGGAAACCGGTGGCTGCATTAAAGTGGATGTAGAACCATGAATGACTCCCAATAGGGGTGTGAAGGGGGTATTTCTATTCACAGGGGTATAGATGGCTTATTTAAAAAAGCTTTTGATTGAACCTGTCTTTCAAAGGTACAAGACAGGTCCCCCTTCTCACCGGTATCTGAAAAGACTCAAACCTAGATCATCTCCAAAAGTTCACCAATAGCACTGACAGACAGTTGAGGGGGAAGAAGATGGCATTCTCATTCCCTCCTGTAAAGGCTGTGCTGTGCTGAACGGAGGACTTCAGAATTCACTGAGCAGAAACAGGAGAGTGGTGGTTGAATGGTCAGGATATTGAATCAGGGAGCGCCCCAGCTTCTGGTCTCTGTTCCAGAGGCTGCTTTTTTGAGCCTGACCTTTTGTGAAAAGAAAGTTTATAAGATGAAATATCTGTCTGTGTTCACCCATCCCTCCACCTGTCCTCCATTGATGAACAACACTGAACATATCAACCACTTTCAACCTGACAAAGCAGCAGAGGTCTCAAGAGGAAGTTCTTCCAGTTTAATGAAGACGGTGACTGAGAGAAGGAGCAAGACCTTAGCAGAACCCCATTGCACAAAAGAATGTAGCATGAGCTCACCTTCACACAATATCAAAGAACAAACACAAGAGAGTGACGGCAGAAATGCCACAAGGACAAGCTTTGCTCACACCTCAGATTTCACTTGGTACCAAAGGATCAGACTGTGAGAAACAAATTCATAAGAAATTATCCAGGCCTTTATTTACAGGGCTTCATTTTGTGTATTTTACATAACTGGATTACAGTGCAGAAACCAATCTTCCTCTGGCCAGGTGACCATCAGGGATTACTCATCCTCATGCTTTCTCTCCCTTCCCTTTTTCTCTATATTGATTTTTTTAATGAAGTGGAACAGTTTCAGTAGCAAAATGCATTCAACTCAGAGTAGTAGTGGTGGTTACAGTGGTCTTTGAAACAGGGGAGACACAGATTTGAATCCCTTCAGGCCCAGGTGAAATTGAACCTACAGCCCACATATTATGGAACACTTCTCTTACCATGGAATATTTGTGTAAGAAGTGAAAATTTCTGTTTCTTTCTCTGTCTTTTAAGATTTTCAAATATTGTAAAGACAGTGAGAGAAAAGGCCTGATTTTCTGTTTTCATGAGATCGTTACGGCCTGTGAGTGTGTAACCGAGGAAGGAGCCTCTGGCAAGGCTTAGCAAGACACCTGAACCTCAGAGGTAGGGCAGGATTCAGAAGTTACAGCTTTGTCCTCAGCATTACCCTCTTGGCTGGGTTTAAGTGTCTTCCTGCTCAGCATGCTGTTTTGTCTGAATCCAGTGCTGAGTTCCGTGCTCTCTGTGGGTGATAAAGATGACAAGGCATCAAATACATAACTCTTAATTTCAGTAGAGGAGCCAGCTTGGCAAAAGCAAGAACATGGTGCCATGAACATTTAAAGCTGGCAGAAAAGCTCCTCTTTGCCTTGCCTCCTCCCATTGCCTAGTCACAGTAGTGCCAAAGACCTCGTTTGAATCCGGTCACCACTGAAAATTCATGTTACTGCCTGAGATGTGCTAAATGTGTTCTAAAACACGCTCAGTATTTACATGGCTATTCGGTGGTTTTGATCAGAAACTGGAGCACGTGTCTTCAGAGAGAGCAAGTCACCACCCTGCTGCGTTTCAGGTGCTTGGCACAAGCTGCAGCAGTCAGGACAATTTTCAGACCAATTACATGTTCCTATCACACATCAGTGGCCGATTTCACTGAGTCAGTTTGAAACCTGTAGTTTGCTGGCAGGAGTTTCTGTGAGCTCATCCTTTGAACTCGTTTTCATTTAGGGGAATGTTTTTTTCCCCTTTGTCACTGTGAGTTATCCTCTTCCCTTAATTCTGACTGAGCTCATTCTTTCAGACCCGTAGCCAACATTTCTAATCATAGATATTAACTTCACTTCGAATCTCTCTTGCTACATGCACACTGCTCTTAACTTGGCTTTTTGGAAGATGCAATCAGGGTTAAATACTCACAGATTCAGAGCTGTCAGCTCTGAGATTCAGGTACAAATCGTTCAGGTATGAATGGTTTCTCCCTTTAAAAAACCTTTTCAACAGGATTTTAAAAATAGAAATGCTGATACATGATTTGCTTCTGTTGTTTGGGTGTGCACTTTCTGTGGTACATACATTTCTGTATCATTTGGTGGTGTTTGTATATATTGTAAGAAGAAATTAAACTTCATATATAAAAATTATATCAGTTGATGTGGTTCATTATGAGAATTGGTATTTTTGATAGGCCAGCTGTTAATGCTGTGTTTCCCTGAGAAATTCCAATTTACATCCGGGAGACTGAAATCAGAATTAGCATTTTTACATAAACATACCTTGGTTCTCTTTTCCTGTCATTAAAATAAATTCAGTTGCATTTAAGTGAATTCACAGCACCTTGAAATGTTCAGACCTATAACCCTAGAAAAATCCGTGTAATCATATCCTACAGATATCGTATTCCTACAGAGGTTACTCCTGCAGAACTGTGACAAAATCTACCCTCCTATAATTTCAGTTTAATAACTGTTTGAGCACCTATTTTAGTTACTACAGTATGTATATAATGTATACACATTACATATATAACATTTCAACACAAAATTGATTATTAGAAAAAAACAATGCTTGCAAACATATACGTGTGGGTAAGAAATTAATGAACAAATTAATAGTGGAAGTGGATATATATATTTTAAATATCTTTCCTACTCTTTTCTGCAAAATTGTTATATTTGGACTGTAGGAGGAAGACTGATTCAGAAGCCTATTATATTTTTGCTGTTCATTCAGGAATTGAGCCTTTGCAAGGAAGATAATATTTTCTGCAGCCCATTTAGTTCTTAGAATTTTGTAACTAAACTCTGGATTAATAGAGAATGTGCAAATTGAATATTAAGGAAGTGTTTTTATAGAGTTCATATGACTCCCACTGAAGTAAAAGGGAGATTTCACCTGAGGTTATAATCTGATACTAAGTAAATGCAGCTTTTTCCATCATCTTCAAGAACTTGAAGTTAGAGAACAGCACTGGTTGTAAGGTAATTTTTTTTTACTGTAGTTTGTGGTTCTTTCATATTTATTGCTTGAATCTCTGAGAACAGGTATACTTATATTTTTGAAAATAATTTTTACCGATAAATTATATAAAAAGGAAATGCTTTTACTTAGGCAATTCTATTATTTCATCTGACATACCATACTTTCTTGAATGCTGCCTTAAGTCCTGCTTTTCTAGTTCAACGTGGATGAAAAGCATAACTGGAATCTGCCATCTAGTGGAAAAGGTGTGGCATGACGAGTACATGAAAAACAGCGATTCTCTTCCGTCTTATAATGTAACTAATTCAAGCACCTTGCAAATATTTGCAGGGAAAGGCAAAAGTCAAGGGAAATGTAAAAGGGAATAAAGACATGGCTAGTGTAATTTCTTGGGTTGCATACTTTTTGAAAAATCTTCAGGCTATTGAGAAAGAAAACGTTGCCTGTCAGAGCAGTGTACTCAGAAGAACCAAAGACCAGGTGATCACCTTGTATTTCAGCAGAGCCTAGAGATTAATCAGGGAGCTCCCGTGTTACACAGAGCAAAGTTAAACCCAGCCTTTCAAAGACAAGGCAAACACTTCGTTTTGCATACTGTGGTTGGAATTTATGTGCATTAAAGTCAATAGCGTAATTCATGCAGACCTGCTGACTAAAATCAGCATAGGTTTCTGATGAAAAATTCAATTAAAAACAAGAAATGAGCCCATACGTCTTTCTCATCCCCGTTTCAGAATTGCCAGCTGGTTTCTGATGGCTTTGCTCAGATGGGATGCAAGAATCCCAATTTCAATCATCCTCTACCTGATGCAGGTGTGGGACTGTAACTGTTGTGTTCCTGTGGTTCAACTATACAATATTCAATTATATTATTCTTTTTCCCTATGGATGACCAAATGGTGGTCTCGACACTGAAGTGGAAGCCGAGGGCTCCTGGTACTAACAGAATTTCCCCTTGTAGCACTAGTCAGGGCACTTTTAACCAAACAGGGATGTGAGACTAAGTCTGCAAGATACTTCTTGAAGAAAAATGCATTGCTGATGTAATTGTTCTTCTTTATAATAACTTGCAACTTGGCTACAGCTTCATAAAACCAAATGTTTTGCTATCTTTTCTTTTAGAGAGCGTCATCATTCACCAGTTACGCATGAGCTCCAGATGAGTTACCAGCCCAGTAGATTCTCTCTGTGTGCACTGCCCTCCTTACCAGTTGGATGGATCACTGGAGAAGCTCTCTACCATCAACACCAGGGTCACTTGTGCTACTGATTCTTCGTGGAAGTTTTTATTGCTTCCATTACATTTTATGTATTTTATCTTGGTAGAGCTTTAAGAACGAAGGGCCTTGCTGATATTTTGAAAGATACAGGCCGGGATACAGGGAGAAAAGCAGCCTTTCTGCCAGCTGAATTTCACTTTTATTTGCAAAGCCTAAGGCACGCGCTTGATTTCGTTTGATGTTTGCTATATAATTTATTTTTATAATACACTTTGTAAAGTAACTGTCCCAAAGTTGCAATTCCTGTTGTCCATGGCGCATTTATTTGTAGAATACACTGTCAAATTCGCAATTCGATATTTTTGTAATATAGAGTATGTAAAGAAAGAAAAATTTAACTTCAACAATGTTTTGTTTTTAAATGGAAAAATAACTCAGCGCAATTTTTTTGCCACCATATGATTCTGTGAGACTAAATACTCTGAAGACTGCTGTATGGAATTTGTACTATTGCAGAATATTTCTTGCACTGTGTGACGGTTTGGCATAAAACTATTAACTGTTAAAGTCCAATGTCTTGAAATACAACCAGATTTACTCATTTTAAACAATGTAAGCCGGTTTTTAAAGCTGTGATTTTTTTTTCTATGTAATGTATGTTTTTATTCTGCCTGTACCAAAAAAGTTGATTTTCACTACACTGTAACTAATAAATTTTCACAACTATGCAAATGTAAGCGTTTCAATTTTAGCTCTAATTTCTTAATGTTGACAGTCTTTGCATACGCATTTGTTTATAGAGACAGAATGTATGGCTTTGGAAGTGACTTTCTGACAGGTATTCCACTGCAGTATCACAGTAATACACCTAGTAAAACTGACTATAATACTGTTTATGATACGAAGAGGGTTCTATCACCAAGCACTCAATGACATAATTGTGCTAACCTGGTGCTTTCACTGCTTTGGCAGATAGGTTTGGTTGATATGATCAGACTGTTTAGTGCAAGACTAATAGGACTGTATACATGAGATGCCATGTGGTGAACTCAGCATTTTACACTGGTGGCTGTAGCTTTTCAAATAGCACCCAGAGACTTCTGTGGCAGCTACACTTAAAATGATTATTGAATGAATTATACTTAAAGCTGGATAAAACCCATGCCAGGTTTTTTTTCTTATACATTTCATAATAAATTATCTTTAATCTAAGTTGTGGGCACATATTTAAAATACCACAGTTTTTTTTTAATTGTAGAAGCTACTGGGAGAAACTATTTTTTGGAAGAGAAAGCAGCGTTGCTTGCAGGAGATATGATGTGGGATGCCAGAAAAAGTGCATTAACTCAGTGTCCCACTGAGATGAGTAGGCCAGTTACCTTTGAAGCTGGAATAACGCATTGGTACATAGCCAATTTGATCTTCATGCTTTAGTTTGCTTGCCAACCATGGGAGCTATTTTCTCTCCTAGATATGAGCTCCGCATCAAATGTTTAAACTGTAGAGAGTCAGGATATTCTGGGACCTGTATGAACTCTCTTGGAGTTGATCTGCACTGGGAGGAGATAGCCAATAAAACTCTACTGAGTAATCTAAACAAAATAAATGCTGTTTATACTTGCCAAACTCATTTGTTGGTATAGTTTTTGACTACACCAGGATTTCAGCTGATACATCAAATTTATTTTTTTTTTAATTTTATTTTTTTTACAACTGACAATGTATGCCAATTAGGTAGCTGTGTCTGTAGGTCAAATTTTAGAGTGAGTTGAGAAGAATTCCAGCTTTCAGAGAGTAATAGAGCTTGGGGTGAATCATGTTTAGTGTGTGCCACGTTTCAATTTACCGTGCAGTGGAATGCACATAGTACTGACCCAAATCTTCTAGTTTTAAAGCATCGCTTGTGAATCCAGAACTATCCATGAGCTCACCTGGAATGAAACTGCCAGCTATCTGAAAGTGACAGTGACATACCTGAAATAAAGTTTTACATATGAGCAACATATAATACAATCTTACTTTGAAGTTGAGACAGGATTTAAAAAGTTCCAATCAAAGTAGAAAATATTTTCCTTGTCTAGATTTTAATATAAAGCTGATTCAGTATGAGTGTATGTACAAGTTGTCCCCTTTTGTTTTATGATTCCTAAACAAATACTTAAACTTTTATGGTTTCGTAAATGCATTACATTTTTAAGCTTTAAAAAATAAAGACTTGTTTAAAGCATAAATATAGTCCTGGTGTATTTGAAATCTTTTAGATTTTAAAATATTGGAGATGAACTGCAGCACTTTAGATTAGTAGAATGGCAACGCTGGTCATAAAAGATCAGTAGTGGTTTATGCAGGTAGAATAACAAATTCTGATCTGACACCTGGCAAGCAGCAAACTATTTCATTAAAATGCCTGGTCAGTAAAACTCCTGTGCGCAAAGGGTGCTTTGACAGGTGTATTTCATCTTCAGTGCATTTATGTTCCTGGGCATTTTTTTTTTACCTGATCTCATCTGGATTTGAATCTAAAACAAGTAAACTAAGTGCATCAGCCACATAATTAGCTGATACTTCGGGAATTCTCAGGAAGAAATGTATCAATGTAGACTGAAAATGTGGTTAATTTCTACAAGTATTACAATTTTAAAGAAAGTAATCATGCAGTGTTTTCAGACTAAGACAACATAGAGGCTACCTGGGACTACAGATACCAGTAGCTTTTAAACAACTGAAAATCAATGAAAGATCAGCTTTTCCTTTAAGTAACTCTTACTGTCTACAGAGGATTGAAAGACCTGTGTTAGTATAATTATAGGTGATAAAATATGATGTCTATTAAAAAATCTCAAATACTCTGATTTCTAGAGAAAAACTCTTTTACAGCCACTGAGCTTTCCATTTGCCTCGTCATGAAACATAGTTGGACATGGAGGAGATAAAACTACCTGCTTTGTAGAACCACCTGCAATGTAGAAAACAAGATATAAATAGAAAATTGAGGTTACTGCCCTGAATGTTCCACTTTCTACTGTGAATTGCTGCGTTTTAGCTCTTCCTCTGAACAGTAACATTTAATTTTAAGCCAAAGACTTTTTATTTAATGCTTGATTTCACCTATGTATATTTGTTCACTGAAATAATCCATTCAGCAGTTAATGAGTTTTATTTGCCTTAATTGACTATTCTTTAGTTGTTCTAACAGCATGGAGTTTTATTTCTTTAGATTTTAAAGAGCATCAATTATTTTTTTTTCCCAGAAATAAATGGACAACGTTATAGGGTAAGTGTCAGAAGAAGATCATTTACGGGAGCTTAATAGAATTCAATTAAAAAGTAAGTGCCAACTGATGGTTGTTTAGATTAACCACGATATATTCATTTTTGTAATTTTTGTACAATTTTAAGGCTCATTTAACACTCTCAAAATCACACTTCAGTTTTCAAATTCCAATTTTGTAATTTCAGCATTTGGTTTTAGGTAGTCTGATGTGTATTTGCTTCTTCCTTGTCTTAAAGATTAGTAAGTGTAACACACTGAGGTCTTGACTATGCAATATGCCTGCAGCACTCATTGCCAAGTTAATGCCTAACAAATCCGTTTGCCATACCATATATTAAAAATGAGCGTTTTAAGTGTATGTTTTTGTAAGTATTTATTTCCATATCTGTTTTTCTTATAACTGCACACAAACCAGTATGAGGCACACTATATTGCACAGCACCTCACTGTAAAATTTCATGAGCACGAACTATGTTAATTGGACTTGCCTGGATATAAATTAATTTCCCCTAGCATAAAACTACAGAATAATATCCATCCAAGACCTTAGGTTATGGGCAATAAAGTAATGCCAATATATTGAAGTACTCATGCTGATATTCTTTATTTCTCTAAAGAATGGAGTTAAGATATACCCTGTGATTGTATACATATTTAGGTTCTGAGAATATGATTATCTTGGTAAAAAGAAAAAAAACATGCTTGTAATTAACCTTGTTGTTACAATGAAATATATGTGTGGGCTAAGCTTATAGATGAGCATATGCCCTTTGATACAACTAATTGGAAAAAAGAAAAAAGAAAAAAAAAGAAAGCCATAACTGGCTAATAGTAGTGGTAGCACTCACCATAAGATCTGATCTGCATGGTACATTAACTTGTTTTTCTCTTTCACATCATACTGAATGGAGAACAAAGACTAGTTTAGACAATTCACTTCAGTTATTTTTTCAATATGGCAATACTTGTCCCAAAATCAGGACTCAGCCATGAAGTATGTGTACCCTACACCTTTTTGAATGCAGCCAGTTCAAAATCTGACAGCATTACAAAGGCAGATGATTCTACTGGGATGGAAAGTAGGAAATTCTCCTGTTCTCTCCTTTTTACACATTTTCCAGCTTTATCCTTGACTTTGTGGCTATGACTCCATTAGCACATCATTTGATACAAATGGAGCAGAACGGTACATGAAAATTCTGAACCTTTTCACATCTTCGTTAGAATCATAAAATCACAGAATGGTTTGGGTTGGAAGGGACCTTAAAGATCACCCAGGTCCAACCCCCTGCCATGGGCAGTGACACCTCCCACCAGACCAGGTTGCTCACAGCCCCATCCAGCCTGGCCTTGAACACCTCCAGGGTGCATCCACAGTTTCTCTAGGCAACCTGTGCCAGTGCCTCACCATCCTCTAAGTAAATTTCTTCCTTATAGCTATTCTAAATTTACTCTCTTTTAGTTTAAAATCCTTGTCCTGTCAGTATACCCCCTGACAAAAAGTCCCTCCCCAGCTTTCCTGTAGGCCCCCTTTAGGTACTGGAAGGCCACCATAAGGCCTTCCCCGTAGCCTTCGCTTCTATTCTCCAATATTGTTCAATCTATGAACAACCCCAACTCCCTCAGCATGAGGTCCCTCAGCCATTAGTCCTAATTTGATGTTTCCTTCAATTGGATTTAGTCTAGTCCCCTGGGCAGTATGCTGTTTTGTGAAGGAAAACTTTCACACCAGCCTGTGTTTCTTGACAGAGGACCTCCCTGCAAAATCCTCTAGGAAGTGCCCCCTTATTGTGCCTGTTCCATGTAAATAATGGTGCCGTATTTCGTCACTGAGGCCCACCACCCTGCATCACTCATGTGGTTGCTCCCCACGGGCTGACAGAGCCCGTACTCAGCGTAACTGCTTGCTTGCAGAACAGGAGTGGAAGGTGTATTTGGTTGTCTCATTCCGTGATGGCAGGCCCCATTTGATGGACCTTGTGCCAAAGCTCCCAGCACCATCCCAATTAGGACTGCAAAATGCAGTGGCCTGTGGTGCCCTGTGTGTGTCTGCAAGGCTGAATGGACGCCTTTCCACCAAGTTTCTGCAGTGGCTGTGTTCGGCCCTGTCAGTAGTTGAGGTGGTCCTTCACTGATGGAGGCCATGAAGATGCTGGGTGTCTAGGAAGGGTCAGGGTGGCATGGGGGGAAGGTGATCAGCCCTCGATGCTTTTTCCTGAGTGGTTAATAAAATGCAGAAGTTAAAAAGTCACAGATTCCCACAGGAATTCAATGTGCCCTTTCTTGCCAGTCCTCTTGGACCTGGCAGCATGAGGCTAGCAGTTACCTCCCATCTCACAGCACAGGTTTACAAGCAGTATTATTCCCTCACTGGATTTTCTGGGGGGCTGAAGGGGCACAAGCCGCTGTAGCTGATGACAGAAGACAAAAGATAATAAAGAAAAGGGCTGTAATAGGGTGAAGGGTTTGTCTACAGGGAACAACAATGGCAGGTAGGCCCACCAGAAGCTGTGAGGGATGTGTTAGGAACGAGATACAGTTGTGGCACAGATGCCACAAAGAAAATAATTCATTTTGGAGCCCTAGATGATTGCTGAGGCCCCAAAGTTAGTCTTTTTAGAATTTTAGGTGCCTAAAAACCCAAGGCGCCCAAGCACCGTCGGCACGGGCCATTTGCTCCCCCTAGCGCTCTCCGTTGGTATTTCGGATGGCCCCACGAGCCACACGGCGTTTATTTAGGGGAAAGCCGTTCCAAAGGCACCCAAAAAGCGCCGACTGCGTGACGTGCTTGTGAAACTGTTCAATTTTATTTCTCCTTAAGGCCACACACACAAACGCCTGCGGAGGGTCAGATTTAGCCGCAGCCCTGGCGGATTTTTGAACGGGAAGCGCTGACGAGCGAGAAACACGGTCTCTCAGCACAGCGCTGCCTGGCGCCGCCTCCCCCTCATTAACCGCCCGACTAATGTGCAGCGCTCATTACTGGCGGCCCCACGCCGCCCTCCCTCCCAGCCCGGCGGCAAACCCGCCCAGCCGCACTGCGCATGCGCGCCCCCCCTCGCCATAAACGGATGCGGGCGGCCGTTCCCCCTCCCCCGGGCAGCCGTGAGGGGGCTGCGTCATCTACGAAGCGCCCGGCGGCGGTCACGTGCCGAGGGCGTTGGAGGCGGCGGGGCGGGCGGGTGTCATGGCGGTGAACTACAGCGCCAAGGAGGAGGCGGACGGGCACCCTGCGGCCGGCGGCGGGGCGCCGGGGGGCAGCGGGGCGCCGGGGGCAGGCGGAGGAGGGGGAGGAGGAGGCGGCGGCGGGGCGGTGAAGAGCCGCAAGCCGGACAACACGGCGTTCAAGCAGCAGCGCCTGCCCGCTTGGCAGCCCATCCTGACGGCGGGCACCGTGCTGCCGGCCTTCTTCGTCATCGGGCTCATCTTCATCCCCATCGGCATCGGCATCTTCGTCACCTCCAACAACATCCGCGAGTACGAGGTGCGTGCGTGTGTGTGTGGGGGGGCTGGGCCAGGCCGGCTGCGGGCGGCTTCCAGCCCTAACGAGCCCCTGGGCTTCGGGGTCCTTTCCAGCCCTAACGGTCCTGCTCCTTAGCAATCTGCCCCCTAAAAGCTTCAAGTGTCCTCCAAACAGGCCATGGTGATCTAGCCGGTGCCCCCCAGTAGGCTTTCAGGGAGGTCAGTGCCTGGATTTAACCCCCACGCAGCCCCGTGAGGCAGGACAGGGAGCGTGCGCACCCCACCTGGGGTGTCCAAGAGTAATGGGTAGTGTGTCTTCAAACAGTTTTGTCTTTAAACAGTTTAACTTTAGAAGTATGGGTATTATGTCTTTAAACAGTCCTGGGTAATATAGTTTCAAGGTAGAACTCTGCGGTGAGCTTACTGCTCCAATTCTTACGTGTACAAATGACTAAATGTTTTAGGTGCTGCGTGGGAGGCAAGTGTGTCAGGAGTGGATTGGAAAACAAAGTCTGGAGAGTGTAGCCTTTTCTAATTATACCTACAAAAACTAAGAACCTTTTATAATTAACCACACCACTGCTGTGAAAAGCTGCTGAGGGTTAACCCAAAACTAATCTATATATCACTCTTAAGTCTGTTCGGTAATAGAATCGCTTTGTGTTGTAAGGAAACAACCTGAAGGGCTCAGAGACAACCTTGAAAAGGAAATTGACAGGTGCTATTAGTTCCAGTAAGTTAATGGAACCAAGATTGATTGTAGAAAAACACAGAATAAAACCTGTAGCTGTTTATTATATTGACATATTGGAGAAAATGAATTTAGTGGATACAGTCATTTTAGCTGTCAGAGTAAGCTGTCTCTTCCCAGTAAGTGATGTTCAAAGCAGCGGCTTGACTAGTGATATCAATGTGACACCGAAAGTAAATTAACTAAAAAAATCTTGAGGCAGACAGCAAATGGTATTATCTTTCTGTATATCTGCTAAAATATGCAGTGTTACAATAAAACTAATTTAAAGTTCATTTTCTCTTTACACTGAAAACTAAAATTTCACTCAATGAAAAGGTAAAGCGGAAAATAAAAATCTGGAATGTATTTTTCAGTGTTTAACTGTTGTATGTAAGGATATTCATGAAAATCAGTTCCTTCTTGCCTGGAAGTGTGAGTAAATTTTCAGATGCATGAAATCAGAAAATTGGCACAGGTGCTGCAGGGAGCATTGTCCTGTTGTCATGGACATGTTGGCCTTTAATGCCATGTTATAGTTGTATTTAAGGGTAGTGCAAGTGCTTGTTTTCAACAGGACGCTGAACTGAGGAAAAAGAAAGCTTGCTAATGCTTTTTTGACAATGGCATTTAAGATAGCCATTTCTTTACTAAGGGAACACACAGTTTTATGCTGATTGTAAGATAAAACAAGTGGGTAAATCTCCCTTATGATTGGTTCTTGGTTGTTCTGTAAGGACAGGAAATTCAACAGTTTCATTTGAGTCCTTGTGACTGTATTCCTGCTGTGTATGAACTCAGTCGTATGCTGTTGTTGCTTAGCAGCTCAGTCTTGTACTCCTGTGGAGTTCAAATAGGAGCCACAAACAAAATGTTCTCACCGCACACATACAGTACTGACAGCCCTAGGTGAAATGGGATGACTGATGCTCCCCTATGCAGTCAGACTGTGTATGAAAGCTGTGTTGGCCATTTATATTTGGAAACTAGATGGCAGCCTTCTGCTGATTTCAAGGTAGTCAAGGTTGGAAAGGGGTTTGTTTTATGAAGTGTGTTCATCAGTTACCTTCCACCTCACCTGCAGCTCTCCAGAGTCAGGTTGTAATGTTCTGAGAGCAGGAGGAACGGAGTTCTTGTCTTCTGAGCTTGATGTTGTGATCAAACAGGATGTGCAAGTAGAAAGGAGGAAGCCTGTGTTCTGTTTTGGGATGCTCATTCATGCATTTTTTACCAAGTGTTTTTATACGAAAATTGTGGGGGGCAGGAGTATGTTTGTGTATGTATATATATATTACATACATGTAGGTATACACAGCAAAGGAGATTCTCTTTTTAAAGGCAGATAGCTCCAGATGAATCTGGTGGTGGTGGGCTGTTTAAATCAGAAAAGGCCTTACTGTCTCAGTAACAAAACTGGTCAGTAAAATACTTCATCTAAGTGGCTCTGGCCACCGGGGTGGGATGCAGTTCGAGACACAGCTCTCACCTGTATGTCTAGCTTAGGTCCTTGCTTGGTGTGCTGGCTTCTGGTAGTAACCTCCAAGTGTTCTTCACAAGTAGCTGTCAGTTCAATGCTGGGAGACTATTTGTAAAAGCTGGGCGCAGTGACTAAGCTCTTTGAAAAATGTAACTGGGGGAGGAAGCAGAGGTAGTTATTTACACCTACCTCAGACAACAGCCAACTTGTTCAGTGCCTGTGTGTGTGTAGACTTGGAGTGTTGGAATTGAACACGATGTGTAACTTAAGTCCACAAAATACCTATTTGTGTACAGTTCAAATCCTCCCCAGCCCTCCCCTGGAACTAGATATTGCAGCCATCAGCATCTCTGAGAACTGTGCTGTTCTTGTGCAGGTGCAAGGACTGAGCAGCGAAATGCAGCTTTTCCATTGATTTCCTTTAAGCTCTCCTGAATTTGAAATGTGGAAGATATCCAACAGATTAAATGCACTAGGATTATAGGTTTTTTGTGTTGGTTGTTCCCAAGCTTTTTCTCACTGTTTCAAAGGGGATAAACAACCATTTACGTAGGGCCTATCAGGAACATTGCTCCTTTAGGTGAAAAATAAGAAAAAAAGCTGCATAAGTGTCTATCTTTTGTACATTCTTTGCATAGGAAGAGATCCTTATGACTGCTGATGTAAATTGCTAGGAAGTAATTAAAATGCCGAATAGACCTAAAGGCATTGCTAGGAATGAAGAAGGAAAAAGCTAGGAAAGAAAGTACATGGCTGTTGCATACATCTTCAGCGCTGTGTGAGTTCTGGTAACCCCATTTCAGAAGTGACTCAGAACTAAATGAAATCTACAGAGAGGGGTAGTGGAGAGGAGCAGGGTTGTGGGATGCCTTTTACACAACAAGTGGCCAAGCGGAGTAGGATAAATTTGTGACAGTGTGTGAAGTCTACAAAATCACAGATGGCTTGGCAAATATTTATACACAACGGCTGTGTTACTTCACTACAAAAATGTAAATTGACTGGTGAAGGACATCAACAGCCTGAGAGGCTGTGGGTAACTGATAACAACCAGTAGGTATATGCGGGTCAGTGTGCTCAAAGTAAGGGTTTAATTATTTGTCAGGAGATGCAAATCTGCGTGTATCCCTTGAGTTTAGCTGCCTGTTGAATGTAACCTACTGTGAATGCAGGAAAAGAATTGTCTGCAGTTACTGCACGGGAAGGCTTCTGGGTTACCTTTGAAGTTGATAGCATTGGTCAGAAGCACTGTTCCATTTTGATATACACCGATTTCATACTCCACAGATGTAGTGAAGTCTTTAGATCTTTTGCAACCTTCAAGTATTGGAGTTTTGTTCATGATCTAAAACTTCTGCAGTAACTGAAGAACTAGCTCAGGATGCGGAGGCTTAAGGTCTTTCTGAAGGAAATGCTTTTTCCCACTAAAGCAGGAAAATGGCAAGCAAGTTATCAATAAACAAAGCAGCTGCATCATTTGTTTAGAGCTGTGTTGGTTTGGTCTGTAGCTGAACAGAGCTGTTGTGGACTGCTGAGGCAGTGCTGTTTATAGGTCAGCACAAACTCTGTTCTGAGCTTGGTGAAGGAGGCAAAGATAAGGTGAGTCTTTCTCCCTCACCTAATAGCTTCTGAAGCTGATTTGTTTCAGCTGGGCTTGTTTAGGGTATTGGTCTCATCTGTCAGAAGTCTGGCAGCAGAACACAGGCTATTAAAATGTCTTTGCTGAAGGAAGGGCTGCAGCTTGTTTTTTAACAGATATCAGAGAATCTACAGGAGGAGAGACCTTGAAGAAGATCCAGAGGAAAATAGGCTTCAGTTGTTCCTTGAACCTTGAAACTACTTGTTTTCTTTAACCTTAATACAGACATTAGCACAGATCATAAATCGTTCTAATTCTCAGTAATGTTTGACTGCAGGCATAAATCAGGACAAACCACTTGCAGCGGTCTTTCAAAAAAAAAAAATGCAGGAGTTGTAGTTCAAATGATACAGGTGTAA
Organism: Cygnus atratus; assembly: GCF_013377495.2. Classification (NCBI taxonomy): domain Eukaryota; kingdom Metazoa; phylum Chordata; class Aves; order Anseriformes; family Anatidae; genus Cygnus; species Cygnus atratus. The sequence goes on along the minus strand of NC_066364.1, from coordinate 33,555,408 downwards.
AACAGTTCGTTGCCTTAACTTGGCATGTGTTGGACTGAGTTTTAATTCTTGATAGGAAGCTCCTGGGTCTTAAGTACATAGTTCATAGGCAGATGGAAGCTTTCTCCTCCTACGCGTGGAGCTAACCTGCTGAACCTAAACACAAGGTAATTCTTCCCTGGCATTCATGCACTGGAGCTGTACATGAGAAAGCAAGCTAATGCAGTCAAGAGACTTCAGTTGGCAAGGGCCATGGAGTAAGTAATAAGTGCACGGCTGCTCTGGATATGTTATTTATACTGTATAGGTATTTGAAATCCATACATTCAGGCTACTTTTTCTTGTAGCTATGCTATTAAATACAGGTATTCTAATAAGCTAAATTAAGTGATTGTCTTGCTCATCTGCTGGGATTTTACTGTTCTTGGCTGACCAATATTAGTGTCTTCATTCTCCCTATTTTAAGAGAGTTCTTGGTCTTTAAGAACTTGGTCTTTTGGAAAATCCTTCTGACTGATTCAATGTCTGAATATGGGCAGCAAAGCAAGTTCTCTCATGCAAAACTTTATTAAATATCTAGGTAGACTTCTAGAAAACTTAACTTCTCTGGAAGGCATGTAATAGCCCCAAATCTGCTTGTTTTATATAGCGTGTGTGTTTGGAAACATGATGTTGTCTTGAGTATTTGGTGTTTGTGTTTTGGGTTGGTTTTCTTTTTCTTTTCCCAGTCGTAACAGCCCACCCCAGGGCCAGATCTGTTTGAGGCTCAAACGGAATACGTAGAATCGTAGAATTATAGAATCATTTAGGTTGGAAAAGACCTCTAAGATCATGAAGTCCAGCTGTTAACCTGCCACTGCTAAACCATGTCCCTAAAGCACATAGACAGAATCACAAAATTGTTAGGTTGGAAGGGTTTTCTTGATCATCATGCAGGTCTGAAGGGGCTTTTGGAACTGAGGTTGTAATAAAGTTGCAAAATAAATATCACATCAACTCTCTAGCTTATTGTTTTTCTTTATTCTCCCTACTCTAAGGCAATGATTTTTTTTGTTACAGATTGATTATACAGGAACAGACCCTTCCAGTCCCTGCAACAAATGTTTAAATGTTTCCTGGGATAGCACACTGCCTTGTACTTGCACCATCAATTTTACCCTGGAACATTCATTTGAGGTATGCAAAGTGAAGTTGGAACAGTATGTGTGGTTTATTTCCTAACTGATGGGAAAGCTGCATCCCCATAGCCTTAACTTTTTTTTATACCTTAAAGGATTATTTTCAGTAGTACTTTGAATTTGGATCTGATTGTTGTTTATCTTTTCAGTAGCAGGGATAAGATGTTTTTAATGCCTCTCTTTATCCAGAATTGTACACCATTAAATGGGATGCTTGTGTTTTACACATCTGGATTTCCTTGCCGTGTCCTAGGTGTGTGTCATGTGCTTGGCAAGTAGATCAGCTATTCCTGCACAACTTAAACTGGGTTCAGCAGGAGCTGGCAATACCAGATGCGTGCTTTCTGGCAAAGTTGAAGCAAATAATGAGGCTTATGTGCTTAACGTTGGACAAGATAACTGCTGCGATTAGTAGTGATGAATATTGTTCTGATGGTTTATGGTGTTGATATTGTTTGACTTCAGAATGCCAGGTTAAGTTGGAATAGTAATCTGTGTACTCAGTGTGAAGAGAATTGAGCCTCTTCCTACTTTGAATGTTGCTATAAGATAAAACACAGTTTAAGCTTTCAGGTTACTAGTGTTTGTTTTATTGATCCGTTGTGTGAATTAAAACCCCTCTTGTCCTGTATTGTAGAGTAATGTGTTCATGTATTATGGACTCTCCAACTTCTACCAAAATCATCGTCGCTATGTGAAATCTCGAGATGACAGCCAACTAAATGGAGATAACAGTTCACTACTTGTAGGTATTCATACTTCAATATTAATATGCAGTTAGCATCTGACTATTGCATAAATCATCACAGTTTAATAACAATGAGGTTCTAGAATTTTTGCATACTAGAAGACAGCAATAAGGAATACATATTTGGTTTACAGAAAATTTAAAATGTTGTAGTCTCACAGCAGTTGTTTCATTCAGTGGACAGCAGAGCAGTACTTTGAACACTTCTGAAAATTGAATAGTTCTAAACTGTCTTGTTATCTTCAGTCAGTATTACCTGTCTGTATCTGTTCTGTCTGAAGCTTTCATTTTCAGTATAAAATAGTTACCTAGTACTTAGCTTGGATAGTGTAGCTAAACGCGTCTATTTTTATAGACTCAGGTTTGATATTGAACATTAGTATTTTCCAATAATGCTAATACTGTGTATTCTGTTGAAAGCACTGTAATGTTTAGGTAATGCAATTATTTGCAAGGAATGGAAATATATTTGGGTCCTTGCTCCATCAAAGATTATTCTCCATTTTTATATGTAAGTTTTTTTTTAAAAGGGGGGGCATGGGGAATAGTTTCCAGAAATTACAGCTGGTGACTGACACTAGATTCTGGGGGGCTTTTTTTACTTGTGTTATTGGCATGCTATTGGAGTCCTTGAAACATTTTGCATTTTCTGCTACGCTTGGCTTCCTATTAGAGTCTATTTTCTGTAACACTGGTGCACACTGGAAAAAAAAAATCCTTTAAAAGAATACTTGAGTACTTGATGTTAGAAAGCTGTTTATTTTAAAAGATAAGTCCTAACAGCCTCCAAGCAAAGCCTTCATTTTTTTTAGGATTGCCCATCATGGGATTCTGACTTTATTCATGTTTTAGTTTACAAGTTCCTGCTTATAAAGGAAAAATGATTCATGTTGACTAGCACTGAACACTGAAGTATCTGTAAATCTAACCTGTGAAAAGATCGTGGTACATTTAAGATGTACACATTGAGGTATTGCAGTAAACAACAGGTTGGTTGGATAAACTAGCACAGACTGATCTGCCTCTCTTCTTTTCAATGGTCAGAATCCAAGTAAGGAATGTGAGCCTTACCGCACGAATGAGGACAAACCCATTGCTCCCTGTGGGGCTATTGCCAACAGTATGTTCAATGGTATGGTAATACTTCCAAGTTACTACTTAAATGCTTTCATGATCTTGTGTATGTCTTGTGCTGTTGAAGATTGTTCTGAGTAAAGATGACATTGGCTTTTTTGTTTTCTGAATTAACGCTCTTTCATAGCTTAAAATAAATACCTTGTTTTGTACTGCTGTTGCTTTTTTTCCAAAAATTTAATAACTAATTTAATTTGATAGTATGCAAGGGATTGAAATCTGTGAGAGGCTGTTACAGCTGTGGAATAGACTTAAAGATACTATATATGTTTAACACACTGCTGTCTAATATACATGGCTTCTAAAAGAACAGTTTTTGGTTGTGGCAGGCAGGTAATAAATGCCTTGTCCGGTTCTTTGTTTTGTTTTCTCCTGGAGATAATTGTTTCACTGCCTATCAGGATCATTCATCTAATGAAAGCTTCTCTATGTGGCATTCCAATTTGATTTTCTCCTTAGATACCTTGGAATTATACCGCATTGATAATGACACAAGGACTCCTATTACCTTAATTAAAAAAGGCATTGCATGGTGGACAGATAAAAATGTAAAGTTCAGGAATCCTACAGGAGATGGGAATAACTTAACTGCACTTTTCCAAGGTAAGAAGGATGGGAAATTTTAAGAATGAAAAATTTCAAACACGTACTGATTCCTGTGGATTTTTACCTCACTGTGTTTTAGTAAATATGCTAATTTTAAAATATTTTGATTCTCTGAGGAAATCCAAACTAAGAACTACTCTATCTAGAAAAGTTGTCTGTTAGCAATGAATGCTGCAAATTTAATGTGAAAGTATGTTTTTTTCCTAATTTTACTGTAATAGCTAAAGCTATGAAATTAAGACATCTTTTTATTTAATCTTTCTGAAGCTTCAGAAAAGCTCTTTCAGTCGGTTGGCATCGGATTGATTGTTAGGCATCAACTTAGGCCGGTTACTCCTGTTTTGTGTATTGTTCAGTTCTAATATCTTTATGGGCTATTTAGATCTCAGCTATGCTTTATCCTGATTACATAAGGGAGGTGGGAAGCCTGTTCCATTGCAGCTTTCAAGTTATTAGTACAGAAATATGTTAGCTGATGGGGGGTTTTCTAGTAGTACACATCTGACAGGTAATGATTATTCAATGTGTTCAGATGAGGTGATTGCACTGACATTATTCCAACAGGTATTCAAATAGAAAGCTGTTTTTAAACTTAGCAATTGTGTAGACTTTTCTTTTGTTTCTTAATGCTGCTCATGGCAATTTAGTTCTTTAGTTTTTACTTTTGTCTCTTTTGGCATTTCACTTTGGTAGCTTGTCCAATTTCCTTTATGATGGTTAGAAGGTTCCTGGCTTAAATAATATTTCTACTACTAGTTGCTGTTTGGGACATGGAAATATCAATTAATACTTTGACTTTTTATTTCTGATAACTTTTTATACCTTGAATACTGAGAAAAGCTTAGTATGTGCACTGCTGTGGTTTTTTGTGTTTTTTTATGGTTTTAACTTAAGAAGAAATCCTGCAATTGTTCGAACAAACTATTCATATGGACTTTTCATCTACATCTTTCTACTGGTAGGCTGTGCAGAATTTTCAAAAATCTGATTCTTTGTGGTTAGAAGCAACAGATTTCATCATTTGTTAGGTTAAATACAGTCTGGTAAATCAAAGTTTCTTTAGTTGGTAGTATCTAAAACCAATCTTCTCAAGACTCTAGGGTTTGTGTGTATATGCAAAGCAATAGCTTATATACCTTAAGTTTAACCTGATGCGGATTTCTTTCTTAGTCACAGACAAATTATATATTACCAAGTGATACTACTCTTAACAAGGCAGATACCTTACCCTAATACGTGAGAGTAAATGGTATGCACTAATATTTAAGTGACTGAGTACTGGCACAGGTTTCCTGGAGAGGTTGTAGAGACTTGGATACCTTAAAAAGCCACCTCGATGTGGTACTGGGCAGCCTGCTCCAGGGGACCCTGCCTGAGCAGGAGGTTGGACCAGATGGCCTCCAGAGGGCCCTGCCAACCTCAGCCAACCTGATTCTGTGCAAATAAAAAGTTCTTGAACAGTCCAGTAATATTGCAATAGTTATGACCCAACCCGGCTGTTCATACAACTTAGAACTTAATATGCGTAAGGCTAGAATACATTTTGGTGATCCACTGTGTCACTTAGCCCTGCATTTGAAATACTTTATCTGTGTTTAATTTTAGGCACCACGAAGCCTGTAAACTGGCCCAAGCCAGTGTATATGCTGGACTCAGAGCTTGACAACAATGGCTTTATCAATGAAGACTTTATTGTGTGGATGCGTACTGCTGCTCTGCCAACTTTTCGCAAGCTGTATCGTCTCATTGAAAGGAAGAATAACTTACAGCCTACCTTGCAGGCTGGAAAATACTCTTTGGAAATCACATACAGTATCCTTTGAAAAAACTCTTAAAGCTGCTAAGGGTGTTGGCTGGATTACATGGGTATTCACCTGTGAAAGTCCAACTCAAATGAGCTTCTTTTCTTACCATTGCTTAAAAAGATGGTAGTGAGTGGTGTTTGAAAACTGGTCATGAGAATTGGGTAGCAAAATTACTGTCTTTTACTTCTAGGCAAGTTTATAGAATTAACTTGTTCTGTTAGAACATAAAATTCTCCCAGTTCTTAAGCTTTGTATGGGAAATGATCGAGTCAGTTTGACTTCAGGATAGCCGTGTGAAGTCTGGAGTTGTCTGAACCAGTCAGATTATCTTCTGGAAAGTATCATGCTATAGAGATGCCCCAGAGATGTTTTTTTGTTTCATTTTTAACTGAAAGTATATCAATATCACATTCCTCAGGAGAAGGAGGGGAAGGATTCTGCTGCAGGATCTTCAGATAAGATCAAATATAGGAATGACTGAAGTTAGTCTTACTGCAATTGCTTCACTCAAAGTTAGGCTTATATTTAATGTAAGTGCTACTTCAATTATAATGTTCTTAAACTATTGTGTAGTTCACATAGAACTGCATTATGGCTTTAGCAAGGGTGAAAGCATTCTTTTTTTCCCCGTTCTTTCTTTTTCAGAGACCGCAACCACAAAGGGAAAACAGTATTCTTTAGAGGAGGCCTTTGTGAGGAGACAATGGAGACGTTAATCCTAGAGAAGAAATCTGTAAAACTTTGTAGAATCATAGAATGGCTTGAGTTGGAAGGGAGCTTAAAGATGACCTAGTTCTAACCCTACTGCTGTGGGCAGGGATGTCACCTACTGGATCAGGTTGCCCAGGACCCCATTCAGCCTGGCCTTGAACACCCCCAGGGATGGGGCATCCACAGCTTCTCTGGGCAACCTGTGCCAGTGCCTCACCACCCTCTGAGTGAAGAATTTCCTCCAAACATCTAATCTGAATCTTCTGTCTTCTAGTTTAAAACTGTCATCCCTTGTCCAATCATTTATATTGCCCATGTGAAAATTCACTCTTCATCTTTTTTGTAAACCTGCTATAGGGTACTGGAAGGCTGCTATAAGGTCTCCACAGAGCCTTCTCTTCTCCAGGCTGAACATGCCCAGCTCTTCTGGCTTTTCATAGCAGAGGTGCTCCAGCCCCTTGGTCATCTTTGTGGCCCTGTTCTGGACCAGCTCTAACAGCCCCACATCCTTCTTGTGTTGGGGGCCCCAGACCTGGATGCAGCACTCCAGGTGGGGCCTCACAAGGGCAGAGCAGAGGGGGACAACCACCTCCCTCACTCTGCTGGCCACTGCTCTGTTGATGCAGCCCAGGATGCAGTTGGCCTTCTGGGCTGCAAGCACACGCTGCCAACTCACGTCAAGCTTTTTGTCCACCAGAACCCCCAAGCCCTTCTCTGCAGGGCTGATCTCAGTGAGTTTTTCTCCCAGCCTGTCCTCATGCCTGGGATTGCCCTGACCCAGGTGCAGCACCTTGCACTTGGACTTGTTGAACCTCATTAGGTTCACATGGACCTACTTCTCAAGCTTGTCAGGTCCCTTTGCATGTTATCCCTTCCTTCTGTTATATCAGCAAATTTTGGAGGACATTAGTGTTGTCTTTGCACAGTTGAGTGCTCAGAGGGGTATGGTCAGGCTCATTCACCTTTTTTATTGCACATCTTGTTTGTTTGTGGAACCTTGCAGTCTCTACTACCTGTCTTTCATTCAGGATCTTGGGGCCTGCTTTGCATCTTTCTATGGCTGTGTACTGTTGTCAGGTTACTATCTATTTGTAGATTTGCTCTGCTGTGTAATTGCTCAAGTCCATGCATGAAATTAAATTACTAGCTTTATAATGAGGGGGAAATCACATGGCTTGGATACTGTAAAGGAATTGAGAGAAACACAGGAAAGAACAGAGGTATTTGGTTGCCTAGAAACTTGAGAATACGTTCTCAATCTGTTGTTGTCATGATATAATGACAATATGTAACCCAGGGAAGACTGACTTTAGAGTTGAGAAAAAGGCCAGAGCTGTGGATCAGGTATAGGTAAGCCATTCCTTTTAGGACAAACAAAAGACTTGGTTGAAGTGCAGGAGACTAGAGGAGGTGGGTTGTCATAGCTACTGAATTCTTAAAATTAGACAACTCTTAATTTAAATAGCTATGCAGTATTTTTCCTTGCTGCAAAACAGCAGGGAGTGCATATAAAACTGAATCAAAATAGAGTAAGTGAGAAAAATTTGGTACTGAAATATATTCAAGAACTAGTTTGGATTTCCCTCGTTTTATTGAAGTTGCTCTCAAAAACCCACAAATCATGCGTTACTCTTCACTTAAAAGGGCTTGACATCTGTACTGTGACATTGTTCTTGGAGCAGATGACAGTAACTAGGTCAGTCTTTGCCTAAAAATCAGCTAAATTTTTAATATTTTCTCTTCCAGTATTCCAAGAAGGATGTTAGTATTTGGAGCGTGATTGAGATGATGCAACACTTTAATGTGCCTGACAAAATAAAGCTAAGTTTGCAAATGTGCTTCTTATTTTCCTATACCTGTCTCAGATTATCCTGTATACAGTTTTGATGGACGGAAAAGGATGATCCTAAGCACCATCTCATGGATGGGAGGCAAAAACCCCTTTCTGGGAATTGCGTACATCACTGTTGGGTCCATATGTTTCTTCTTAGGAGTTGTATTGCTGATCATCCATCACAAATACGGAAATAGAAACACTAGTGCAGACATTCCCAATTAATCTTGCATTCTGAAAGCAAATGTACTGCATGTGCATCAAGGCCAGTCCAGAATGGGCCCAGTTTTTGAAAGGCAAATCTCTGTTAATCTCACTTTAGAGACTGGGTACATAATTTTTATCTAAAGCCCCCTTTCCCCTTGCTGTGGATTAACTCTTGAAAATGACGGGTATACAATTAGCTCTATTGATTATATCTATGCCTTTGTCAGAAACAATTTTCTGATATTTGCCTCTAACTGGGCAGGCCACTTGATGCACATTGCTCTGGTTCCTTTGATGCATCTGCTGCTTGTTCATGTGCTGTGTAATGTCAGGATGATTCAGTACATACGGACTGTGTGGAGAGAGACTGTAAGATACCTTTTAAATTGCGAACTTAGCAGATTTCAGGTGTCAGTGCTGTTGAAAAGAAAAGTCAAGTCTTAAATGTTTTTTCAACTTACTGTCTTGTGTGCATGGACTCTTATATTTCTGGCTGAAATTTTAATATATTTATATAAGTTAAATATTTTTCCTGGGTCCTACCCACCTCTGTTATGTTAAATCCTTGAAGTGCAGTGTGAATTACACTTGGAATTCCTTTTATATTTGCAACAAATGTGCCTGGCCAGTAAACTAGCATCCTATGAAGGTATCAGAAAGCCTATTTGTTAATTATCTGTGTGAGTCCCTCTTAAATTTTGTTCTAAACAGGGAAATGTTTGTTGCAGGTAGAACCTGCTTTTTTTTTGGCAGTTTGCTTTGCTTTGTTGTACCAAATACTATTTTACCTATTGTGCTTGCTGGTTTTGCTTTGTAAGAGCAGCTCCAAGCATTAATCAAGATGAACCTAAAATGTGTTTTCTGTTCACAAATTTGGGTTAATTCCTTTCACTGAAGGAGTTCCCTAATTTTCTTGAAGTACGTGTATTCTGAGCTGAGCAGGCTTTGTTGTAAAGGAAATGTTTTGTTGTTTGGAGTAAATGCCACAAATTCTTGCAGTGTTGAGATACTAAACTAGGAATTCAAAAGTTGAGATGACAGTAACCTCTGTTATTCAAATGCAGGTTGAGCTTGCTGTGAAATGTCATTTAAATATTGCAGTTAGAAGCGATATGCAGGTTAGTATCTTAAATCGAACTCCAGAAAGGTTCACTTTTAGGTAAATTCAAAGCTAATGGTAATATGTAAAATATTACTTTTTTTTAGGATGATGCACAGAAATTGTAATGTATATGGTGGAGATCACATTATATGCAACTAGCTTGATAAAGTATTGAGTATATTATAAAGACCTAATAAATTCTGCAAACCATTTATTAAGAGATTTTTTGTTCTTGAACATGCACATATTTTCATCTGGATGAAAAGACATTCTTATTAAGAATTACAGTTTAAGCGAGTTGTATTTCCCGGACTGTATTTGTTACAAAAAGTTTAGTAGCTTAATTTATAGTTGGCTTTAAACAACACTATTAATTTATCAGAAATGCATGACTGTTCTTACAGAATTATTTGTGTAATCTTTTTCAGCTAGCAGTTGAAGTGTATCGCGCTCTATAAACTATGGAATGGGGCCATGTTCCAGGGTGCTAGCTTTCTGTAATGGCATATAACTTGTTTGCACAGTACAATGTCGCAGCATAGGCCTTTTAAATACTCAAGACTTTAGTGTTGTAGTTATGTTGCTGGAACTATAGGATAAGGCATTTGTATATTGCAAGGGAGAAGACTTGCACAATCTTAAGCTGGCTTTCATCTGTAGAGTAGTTGTTAGTCCAAAATGTAGCAAGAGTAAGGGGATGTCTTGCAATTACTGGTTATTAAAGTATTTTGACTTAAAACTGTCACTTGAAATGTAAATGTTTTGCTTTGTTCATAATCTTTTTCTTTTTCCAAGTTGGCAATGTTGCTTTTTGGGCTGTGTTCAAAATTGAAAACAAAATATTTTTCTACCTTAAAATGTTTTTAATGCGTTTCCTTTTTCCTGTTGACCACTGATGTGGCTGTCAGTGCTGTTTGGATCTTCTTAATGAAGTGCACTGGGGTAAGAATTGCTGTCTGTTTGGTTCATGCTACAAATAAAGGTCTTCTCAGAGCTTATAGCTCTAAATACTTGTCAGGCAATATTCCTGATGAACAGTATGCGTGAGGAGCTTAAAATAATTACAGAAGCTTAAGATACTAGGTTAAATCTGTAAACTCATACTTTACTGTGACTAATTTGCCTTGGTGACATGTAGATAACTTGAGATCTGTGGATTTCATATTTCTTGTAAGTTGCCCTTAAGTCATGTTCAAAGACTAAGTCACAGTGTCCCTATCTGACACTTGTCAGGGCAGTGTTGCTGTCCTTGTTTTCAGTGTCATGTGTTGTATTTTATTTGACCACCTGTGACCTGGTACTTCAATGGCATCTTTCAGAGGTATTTGCTACTAGGGCTCAGAAACAGAGAGCAGTGCCCCTCTCCCTTCTGAGTGCCAGTTATGTGCTTTCCAAGCCTCACCCAGTTGAGGCAGTGCCCAAAGCGTGGGAGATCATAAGCTTCCTGGAAGCGGCTGGTGCGAGGAGAGCCTGCTTATGAATGAATCTTTCCTGAAGAGAGTAATTTGGGAAGCTAGGATATGTCTCTGTCTTTTGAAGGAGCTCTCCAAACAAATTCTCTTGTGCGTGACCAATTTCCTTTTGATCTTGTGTCTACAATGTGGTCTACATAACTAACAAAACAGGCTGTCCCCTCGGGTAGATATTTTTTAATTGCATTGGGCTATGTGGGGAGCTGTTGGTTGCACTCTCAGTCAGAAAGAGTTAACAGTTTATAACTTGAATGTGAAGGATCCTTTACAGCCTTTGTCTCCCAAGGTCACATCAGCACTGAAGTGAGATTCCCAGCAGCCTGGTTTTGCTTTAAGTATGAATGTTAAACCTTGAAGAATGCAAGCCTCATCTTTTTATAGAAATCTCTGTGGGATGAAAGGCCACGACAATCTCGTGTTAAGTAATATCCTCAGGCATATGTATCTTCTTGAATCTGTCAAATAGCACAATGAAGGTACTGGTGTTTGCACTGGATTCACAGCAGGTGTTACTGACTGCACCTTTCTCAGATGCTGTAGCTGTGGTGGGAGGGAACATCAGTATTATGATGTCTGTAGACACATGTCCAGAATTCAGCTGAAATGTCCCATGGAAAAATATGGCTAAGCCTAATGTAGAATATACATTCAATTACTTAAAAAGCTACTGATTGGAATGCAGCTGGAGATGAACAGGTTGTAACCATGGAGTAATCTGGAAGTGCTGAAAATGATTGTCTTCAGAAACTGTCATAAGAACTGATCTTGTCTGAAAATTTGTGATTTAACCTTGGTCCTGCATAACCTTTATCTTTTGTCTTACAGAAATTCTGCATTTATTACCTCACATTGTTCCCTGCAACTGAACTAGTTGTAATGACTTAAAAAGGAAGAGTGCAACAATGCAAAGGCCTTCAGGAATGTCCAAAATAAACTACAAAAATAAATCAAGCCTGTCCATTGAGGGTTTGTGTTGACCTAGTCAATGAGTTTAAAACAGTTTTTCATGACTACACGTGTTGAAAAGCCTACCAAAGAAACTTCTTCCAAACTTGAAGGAGAAGATGTGGATCTTCATGCTACTCTTATTCCTATAGCAGTGCAGTCAATTTATGGGCTCTGACATAGAGAGCCCAGTTGCATCTCTTCCTCAGATCAGAAGTACTTTCATGTAAAAATATCATGCGCTGTAGCTTACAGAATCTGTTCTAATTAGTGTATTTCCTTCTATGCCTTAAATGTCAACACTTGACAGTTTTGATTTAGACAGATGACCAGTATGGTAAATCTGAGAATTAGCATCCTTATATAACCTGAGTTTCAAATAAGAAACTGTCTTCCCCTGGGTCTCCAGTTCCAAGCATGCTCAACCAGCATTTGAAATAAAATAATGCTATCTGTAATTTGAGTTAATGCCAAATGCTGCTCTGTCTGAAGATGCTGTTGGAAATGTTCCCATCTTCTGTTGGAAATAAAGTGAGCAGGAATAACATAATGAATCAATAAATAATGAAGCTCAAAAAGTTTAAAAATTATTTGAAAGAAAGTAGGTAGTTTTTTCCCCAAACCCTGATTTCAGTTAAAGATGACCTGAAAGAACTGAGCTAAAGAGTTATGTGCAATTATAATTGATTGTGCTTGGATTTTACGAAGTGAAATGGTGAGATGTTTTAAGCAGTGTTAGAGGGACAGGAATTAATGACATCAAGTCTGTTGTGAAAATATGTAGGACTGGACCATGCTAGCAGTGGAAAAAAAATTGTTTCCAACCATATATCCAGAATTAGTTTCCAAGAATATATGCAGAATTAAGTGGTTGAAGTTAGTGTAAGCTTCATGGTAGATGCTTGTAAACTTTGGAACAAATCCTTGTTCTCTCTTATGTATGATTATTCCCCCAAGAACCTTAGAAGCTTCTTATCTTTCCGTTAATCATGATACGAAGCTTCTGTCTTGGGGAAAGCAAGTACTAACTACACTGGAACTTCTGAGTGCAATCATAGACTGGTGTTAGGTCCAAGTTAGGCTATTCAGAGCCATATCTGGTCCTGCTTGCTGTCTTTTCAAGCTGCTGTCTCTGACACTGAAAACAGATTCCATGCAGCAACATCCCAGAAAGCTTCTTGCCTATGCAGTGTTTAAAGCAGTGTTTCCTAGGAAGCTGTGGACTTGATCTAAGAATGGGGGATGATATACTGCCAGTCAGTCCAACAAAAGAAAACACCCACACAAACCTCAACGCAGAGCTTACACTGTAACATCATCAAGTTCTTTTAATGCAGTTTTAGTGTATTCTACGACTAAATATAATTTAGCAAATTTGTTTTCTCTCATACACAACATGGATTTTGACTGGGATAATCAATTATTTTGTTTGCAAGAAAAAAATTTGAACCAGTGGGCAGGCAAGATTCCAGAAGTTTTTAAAAAAAAGATTGTCATGTTCACCTATCATTCTACCAGGGGTTTCTGCTTCTACAGGCAGATTGAATGCTAACTTGGTTGTGTTTTTTTTTTTTTAATATACCTTCCATTACCAGTTTAGAGATAAAATTATGCTAGTAACTACTAATCAAATAGATTAGTGGCCATGCTCCTTCAAATCTAAACAGAACTTTTAACAATAAGTGACAATTAACAATTCATTGTTCTTCAATAAAACACATGCAAAGGTTACTCTAGCCTGTTTAGGAAAAGCAGTCTGATCTTTTAGTGAAATATCCCTACCCGCAGGTTGCCATTTCTCTTCCTTTCACTCAGGTTCTTTTTCTCAAAACAGCAAACGCAGAACAATAGTTCTTGCTCTAAGCAACACATTTGTAGCTTTGATTGGTACATAACTCACATACCAAGTTTAAGTGTGGCCTTTCTGTTGTGAAGTGTACTTTGCTAGGCAGTAGCACTAAAGCTAATATTCAAACATATCAGGAGATAGTCCACACAGCAGAAATTAAGCAAGAATAATTGCTCTGCCAATTATGATCATTTAACTAGTCTTTAAATATAAACCAAGTATATAATAATCAGAATATGAATTACGCACTCATGAAAGATTTCAAGAGTAATGAATGGAAATCTATCTTACAGTAGTAGTAATGTATTCTAAGTGTTATTCTATAATACACTGCTTGAGTGTTTGGAAACTAACAAATAATGCATCCAAGTTATTTTTTACAACGCATCATTTTTCTCTGACTATGCTATCTAAATGGTATTTTTAATATTGTACTCAGCTAAGGCTGTATCTATAAATACCCCTCCATTTTTGCATTTTTAAATAGCTTCTCTCTGGGGCATCTCATCAGACTGAGAAGTGCTGTGCTTTGAGATATGATCCTTGTTATTTCTATGCTAGGTTGAACACTGATTTGCTGTCTTTGACACACATTATTCATCATGAGGTTTGGCAGCAGTGCAAAAAGCAGTGTAATGCCAAAATTGGAGTGCACTGCAACTGCAGCAAAATCACCAAGTAGTGTTCCTGACAGCACTATTTCAGGCTCAAGATGAAGCGTGAGAAGATGAAGTTAAAGGGATGAATCTGCAATGCAGAAAACAGGCTTGTCAGAGGGCTTACTTAAAGGGCAAACAGCTGCTTACTTTAGGTTCAAATAGGTTTGTGTTTCATACAAATCTGGCTTTACCTCACTGTCTCCGATTGTAAATCATGAAAGTGAACTTGGGTTTTATTTTTTTTTGCATGTAGAATACTCAGTATCCTTGCTACTAATAAAGTTTGAGGAAGTGGGCGGTGTGTGTTTTAGTTTTGTTCTTCCTATGTGTTGCAGCTCAACGAGGGATGTTGCGTTTATCCGAAGGAGCCTACAAGCCACTTGACTGGATCTGACCACAGCTGTGGCTAGCTCAGCACCTTGCCCCCAGGAGGATCATAGAATCATGGAATGGTTTGGGTTGGAAAGGATCTTAAAGATCATTTAATTCTACCCCCTGCCATGGGCAGGAACACCTTCCACTAGACCAGATTGCACAAAGCCCCATCCAGCCTGGCTTTGAACGCCTCCAGGGATGGGGCACCCCCGAGGATGTTTAGGGTGTCTCTATGATACTCTCCCAGGCTACCCTTCCGGCGCTCTGCAGGTCCAGAATTTTTTAACAAAAACTTCCTCGGTGCCGGCCTGCAGCGATAATTTCACCGAGGACCAGCTTCGACCTAGAGAGGACCGGGAAAAGCCCCGGGGCACTCATTCCCCGTTCACCCTGCAGGCGCTAGCATCCTCCATTTTGTGCACGGCGGGGCGGCGCTGTGGACCCGGCCGCTTCCCGCCGGGGCCACCTCCCCTTCCGCTGCCCTTGCCGCTGCCGCCGGGAGGTGACGGGACCAACAGCCGCGATGTGGCGGAGCCTGCTGGTGAGGGGCCCGGCACGGCACGGGGGGCGCGGGGGACGGGGCAGGGGGCTCCCCTGGGCGCTGGGGGTGAGCTGCTGGCAGTGGTCCCGGTGCCATTTCGGGTCCCGTCCCGCTCGCTCCACCTAGTGACCGGCCCTGAGCGCTTGAGGGGACCGCAGCTTCATCGCTGGGTCTAGGCCGCTGCCGTAACCTGCCTGTTTTTAAAACGGAGAGCTTTTAGTGTGTGTTTGTTTGGGGTGGGAGACGAGGAGAGGGCCTGTACTTGAAACCGGCATCGTCCATGTGCCTGCCCCCTGGCAGCGGTGGGTATTGTAGGGGTGGTGGTATTGTAGGGATGGTGGTGTTATTTCGTGGGGGCAGAGGGAGATAGATCCTCCTCCTTTTGGAGGATACCGTTGAAAGCATAGAGATTCTTGAAATATTCAGCTGAGTCTTGATTTTGAGACGTGGCACGTTAAGGCAGGCAGATCTTGACTCACCAGAAGAATTTCATTTTGGTGGCCTGTCCTGAGCACCTCTGCAATTCCACAGCAGGAACACGTCCTGGCTGAGTGTCTGTGAGCTGTGCAGGCAACATTGCCTTCGGCAGCCCTCTGAAGGTCAGCTCTTGTGCTAGCTGCTGAGCTGCAGCTGCGAGAGAAGATGCTTGTCTGCACCAACACAGCTGTCTTAAATATTTATCATCCCCAGCCCTCAGTGCTATAGTCAGGGGGCTGTCACAGCAAGCGGTGCCTAAAACTGAGGTCTGAGGGGTTGAGGCAGAGATTTTTCCTCCCAAAGGATGCTAACGTGGAAGACCTTTAGACCTGTATATCTGTTGTTTCTTACTGAAAGTAGTTGTTTCGAGTTGTTCCTTTTTAGGTAGCCAGTCAATCCATCTATTAAGTAGTCTCTTGGAGGATTTACTGAATTTCAAATCAGTGTCTTTTGGTGAAGCTTTTTTCTTCTTTTTTTTAATTTATTCTGAAGCTGCCCCCTCCACTTCCATCCCATTGTGGTTATAGCTGTAAATTTTTACTGTTTCTAAAACGCTGTTTATCTTTTATTTTAGAGTCTTCGCCAGATTTCCCAGAGGACCATAAGCACTGCTTCACGCAGGCAGCTTGAAAACAGAGTTCCTGAGAAGCAGAAGCTTTTCCAGGTATTGAGTGAACACTGTATCACCTTGTAAAAATAACAAGATTTTGGTAGATTGTAATTTCATATACATTGCTTATAAAGAATAAAATTTCTTGTGAGTAGTGGGTACTGTACAACGATATGACAGAATACTCTGAAATGGGCGGGAGGAGTAGGTACTAAGAACAAATAAAGATCAACAGTGAGAGGACAGAACTATACTGAAAAATCAAACTGTTGATCTTGCAAATACATTGTCTTTGAGCCCCATAATGAGGGTGTGACATTATTATGTTTTCCAGTTATGAAAACACAGAAAGTTTTCGGGAACTGGATTTTCTCCTAGAAAAATAGTGAATCTTTAAAAATATTTTCTGAATGCATTTCTTCCTGATTGGTAGGCCACCTAGTGAGAACTAGTGGTTCTGCAAATCGCAAAGCAGTGGGTACTTAAGAGCATACTCACAACTGTGTGCCTCAACCTGGAGCAGTAGTTTCATATTAAGGGTAGATGAGACTGAACTTAGGAACGTGAAAGGGGAAATGTGTTAATAGTTTAACATTTTAATAGTTTTTGTGTCTTGTTGCTTTTCTTTCACCTGAAAGAGAAGGCCATTTTTGATGGGACACTACCTGAAGAGCACAGTGTTCACTGACAGCTAGGGAGAAGCAGGATGTTGATGATGGGGAAGGTCAGAGGTTCCGTTTCTGCTAGTGGGTGATTTCTACGTTATGTCTGTCACCTGTCTGGCCAAGAACTGTTTCTTCCTGCAGTTCCTTTCTTGTGCAGCAGCAAGTTCAGCTGGACAGAGCTATGTATCACCAGCACTAGGGGCAGGCTGGAATTCCAGAGCAGCATAAGCTTGCCAGCAAGGGTTAAGATCACGTGGATCTAGTGTCCAGGGAGTTTCACTTCAGGTTGAGCAAAACAGTTTCCTGTATGATAGCAGGAACAGTAGAGAGAGGCTCCTCCCCTTGCTTCTCCTATTCCCTGTAGTGAGGCCTGACTGTTCTGGAGGCTGATGGGAAGTTTCTAGGGGTGGAAACTGTAACCTGTGGGCCCAAAGGCGCTGGCAACCGGTGTCTCAAGTGTTCAAGCATATGCTGGTCACTGTTTTAGAAATGAACACGCACACCATTACTACACCTGCATAGCAAGTGTTCACGTGATAGCAGAGTGAAAACTTGAAAGACAAGGCTGAATCTAAATGAGGTTTTTAAGATTTTCAGAGTCTTCTGTGGGTAGTGAAGATAATTTTGGGAAATAATCCTTGTTCCAGGTAATTCTAGTTACGTTAACGCAATATTGCAAGAACTGTATTTAAATAGTTTCATTTTGTCCCTTGTTTCCTTTAGGAGGATAATGGCCTCCCAGTGTATCTTAAAGGTGGTGCAATGGATGGGCTGCTGTATAGAGTCACCATGGGTCTCTCAGTTTTTGGTAAGGCTAATACTAAAACGTTTACGCTTTAGTACAATTTCCGACCTGCAAATACTAAAATACTTTTTTGGTATTATCTCCAACATGGCCGACACTTCCTCTCTAAATTAGTTATTTGGTTCCTTAAGTTTGTTCTTCAGAATATGCAAAAGCGTGTAGAGAAGAAAAAAAAAACTCTAGGCCTACTGTGTATTTGTTTTATCAGATTTGGCTTCTCATCTGAAACCTTCCCCCCACCCTGACTAATAGTACCATGTGCTGAGTACTCCTTCAGAACTCATGTAAAAATGTTAGACAAAGCACAAATAACTAAGAAAACTTACTCTGGAAAGGAGTAAAATGTAGTTATACATATACCGGTTTTCTCACTAGTTAGACTCTTTTTAGTGCTAGGTGATACTTGAATTACTGAGGTTTCACATGCTGTGAAAACTGGCAGAATATAGCCAAACTTCATGGTACTGCCTATATTTAAGTTCTTTGTTGCTTATTACACGGTGTTGTAATAGCCTGTAATTAACTATACTGATATCCAAAGGATTTTCTGTTCAGTTACCTTAAGAATGAGTAACCATTACTCTTTTATCATCTATGTAGGTTCTGCAAACATCCCTCTCCCTACTTCTTTATTTCTATGCCTTTGTTTTTTATACGGTCTGTGGAGAGACTTTTTTTTTTTCCCCTGAAATACAAATCGCTTATTGTAAATATTTTTTCAGGAACAAACTGGGAAAGGAAAGCTGACTTGAAAGAAATTCTGTTTGGCATTATGAAAATCTTTTTTTTTTTTTTGTTTCTTTCTTCAGGAACAGGGTATGTTCTTTATGAGCTGATGGTAGCTTCAATGCCCAAGAAGCAGAAATGACTCCAGTTCAAGATGTCCCAGTGACTAGCATCTCTTCGTCCAATTCCATGTGACTATGATGGCAGCTTATACTTACTATAAGCATCTGAATTAATGCTTGAAATCATAATTTAATTGTAACATGTTAACTGCAATCAATAAAGCAGTTCTTATGTTGCTTTGCGGTGGTGTGGTCTGTACCATGTATTCTCTGTTAGAGTGATTTTACTTCCAGGAAATGTACGTTGAGTTGATCAGTATGCAGAGCTCTGAATTGTGTGAGCATCTTTTCGTTTATGTGGTTTATGTTAGTACTTCGAAGGTGAGTTAAATGCCCTGAATCCGCATGAGAAAGTGATACCTTGTCTTTATTACTGGAATTTTATCTTCTTGCTTTAGTGGAGCAAATTAATCTGGAAATAAATTATTAGAATTAGACTAAATCTACATGGAAGTTAATGTTGAGGATTTGATAATTCTGCATCTTTGCTAACAACTCCCTCTGCTGGGAGATTTCCCATGGATAACCAGTAGTAACTATTGGCTGTTATCGTGTATTTAGGAACAACTGTTATATGTGAAGTAGCTAATGCTGTTAGTGGGAATGCCTGGTATAAAAAAAAAACTGCTTCTAGGAAGCATCTTTAAGTTGGTGAGTTACATGAGAATCACTTAAAAGCTACCCTCATGCTTCTTACTGCAATTACTGAGGAAGAGCATTTCTGAGAACCAGTGTTAGCTGTGCATCCCAGCTAGGTTTTATGTTCCTAAACACAATGTACCTTTGTAATCTTGCTGTCAAGTTGCTACCTACCTGTGCTTCATTATGTGTGCTTGAACTTGTCTTGATTGTCTGAAGGAAAACACTCCAGATAATTGGCAGGGGCAGCGTTCAAAAGTGTTTTCAGCTTATCCCACACTCTGAGGTCAAAATGAAATGTTGGGCCATATCCCAGAAGGGTATATTGTGGAAACACTATTCTCATAGCATATATTGGATTTTTCCCCAAGATCACCATGCGATTCCACGTGTGGAACATTTTAATAATCCAGGGAGGTGAGAGGCACATGTCAGGGGTGGAATCTCAGAATTCCAGTCAGTGTCTCCCTCTGTTACTGCCATCTACAATAACAAACAATCCTCTCTTTCCCCTCTACATCCCTGTTAGTCTGACGTTGACTGTGCAACAAATAAAGCTCAAATAAAAATAAACCATTGTCTCCAAGAAACAGTGGCTCTTCCAAAATGTGACAATCAGCACAAAAATCTAGCTTCCTATTACAGTGCTATTTTAAGCCTCTTCTGGATTAAATTGTTTGAAAACTTTTCATTGCTCTCCTGGAGAACCAGAATATGCTTGTAAACTTGAGGCAACTGGGAAGGGAAGCGGCAGTACGCTCACAGCTTGAGCAGAATTAAAAATCTTAAGTAAAAGAAAAGGTGTGTGAGGGATTACCCTTCAATAGTACTCTCTGCAGGGTTTGGGGTGTGGGAATATGTTTTAAAATAGCATAAACTATAAGGATCCTGTGACAAGGTGGGCAGCCAAACGTGCGTTTCTGTGTGCAACCTAGCAGACCATGCAGCCATCCTTGCTCTTGCAGCTCAGCAGCTGTGAGTGGTGCTGTTGCAGCAGCTTTGCTGGGGAGCAGCGCAAAGCAAGCCAGCAGAAACGTCTTTGTGCAGCAACGTCACCTGGATTTATAGACGGAGCCTGCTGGTGTTACTGCAACTGAGCCAGAAGCCGCCTGCTGACAAAAGGCTGTTTCGGAAGTCAAAGCAAAGCCAGGCACGAGGGAAATGTTTAGCACTGAAGGCCAACAACGAGGGCAAGGGAATCGCTGTTTAGAGAATGAAGGGCCCAGATTGGACACTCTTGTACTGGAGGGGATCGTGGTCCTGGTGCTGGGCGAGTGCCCCCGTAGGAGCACGACAGTGGTGGGAGCAGTCCACGGGGCCAACAGACCACTGATGGTGAGCAGGGAAATGCCTGTCCCCTGTTCAGCCTGTGGTTACTGCCCTTCCGTCGGTATTTTCTGGAGATAGGCATTAAGCCGATGTGCAATATTGCTACCTTACTGCAGCCCTGTTTTGATTTGTGTGCGGAGTATTTTCGGTTTCCCAAAATGGGAACTGCTGGTTCACGTAACCTTTATTTTTAATTTTTCCTGTCATTGGGAATGGTAGCTACGATTTTGATGTTACACTTGAGAAGACGGGAAAGCCTCTTGGAGCTGAGGACAGGGAACACTGTCCTGGCCTCCACTGAGCTGTATTATTCCAAATGTCACCCCGAAAATACAGAGAATGCCTTCTGCTGGATAGGCGATGAGTACGCCATCTCTGCCACCCTATTTTTCATTATTTAACTTGTTAAGCTTGCATAGTTTTAAGGTTAACAAAGAAAGCTTACTAGTATGCCAGCTTTGGCAGAACGGAGAAAAAAAAATGTTCATGCTACTGTAAGATAAGTGGATATTTGAATTGTAATCAGACAGATGAAACATGAAAATTAAATCCAAAAAATTGTTTTTCTAGGTTAAACATCCCTTTCTGGGACTCCAGATGTACAGACCATCTTTTACTTTCTCCATCAGGAAGGTGGCTCAGGACTATCTACTCCTAGAACTGTGCCCTAGGCTGCATTTTCTTGGCTGCTGAAGGTATGTATAAACCCAAGAGGCCTGGCACACACAAACATTTCCCCAGCTGAAGTCTGATGACTAATAATACACAATATCACAGCGCCAGCTTCCTAAAAGACAGCATGAAAAAAATGTTCACAAACTCAGAGGAAAACACCAGAGATCTCTAAGCGTATGATCTTATCTGTGCTTTTTTTTTTTTTTCTTTTTTCTTTTCTTTTCCCAAATCCTAGAGTAAAAATACCACTTTTCTAATGTTGCTTACGTTGGGTATTGCTGCTCTGAACAAGAAGCAGGCATGCTGAATTTATTTTGGCATCTTTCACATTAAGCTATACTTCGTTATTCTCCCATTCTTTCCCAATTTTGTTACAAATGAAAGAGCTGGAGATTGAGCTTCATAGCTGCCAGCATGAATCAAAGACATGTGAAATCAATCTGATCGACCTGACTTGACCCTAAGTGAGGTGTGTAGGTGATGAGTAAGTCAGAACCAACATATCTTTCATGTGCATACTTGTGATTTTTTTTTAAGTTCCTTTTAATAATAACGCCTTTTTAATCTTACTTGCCTGAGCCCTTTCACTTATTTTTAGAGTACTCAGCCAGATCTGCTGTAAAAATAATGGCTAGTCCAGAAACACAGCCTGAGAGGGATCCTTTGGCTGTGCTGTGCTGGTTTTCTCAATGTGAGTATTCAGGACTTTAAGCTCAGTGGGCAGTGCTGACAAGCTGTCAGATACATTTTGGTCTTGTCTCAATATTTCTCGATATTTATTCTTATTGGTCACAGGTTTTCTATTAGGCGAACTGATCACAGGCTTTTTCTGTTTTCTCAATAAGATACGTTCCTCCCTGCAAAAGCTACGTGGCCAGGATCCCCGTGTTGTTGTGGCAAGCTCAATTCACTTGTAGGGCTGATGAGGGACTTGAGAGAAGTCTGTCTCCCTCGCAGTCCCCAGCCTGACAGTCCTGGTCTCAGCTCCACCGGGAGTGCCACTGCCTGTGACCAAAATATTCTTTCCCATTGCAGACAGCCTTCGGAGTCCTAGAGAAAACTACTGAAGATGGATGAGCCTGTCCTTTCCTCAAGTGCTTCTGTCTACGAGTTTCCAGCCCACCAATCTGAATGCTCAGAAAGGTAAGGATCTTTCCTTTCCTGCTTGTAATTATCTTTCCTCTTCCTCCCCAATATTTTACCGTTAAAACCAATACTTTTTTATTATTATTTTTGTTATTTTTATTTTTTTCTGGATAAACTGTCTGTACCCTGTCTTGTCAAATCTTTGCTGGTTGCAGGAAAGATGAGATGATGTCTGGTGGTCATGGAAAAGAACGATCAAGTAAGATCAAATGATTTATAGGCTTTACATATAGCAGAATTTAGAAGAAATTATAATAGAAAATACAACAAGAGGCTTGGAGATTTAGAGATACCTGATTTAAGACTTCCTAAATATAATTGTTACAAACTCCAAATGAGATGATTGAATTTAGAGTATTGCTTCATAAGTATATTGCAGAATAGGTGCTCTTTTTCCTCTGTGGTCAATACTCGTTTGATAGCTAACGGAGATGTAAAATAGAGTGGAGTAGGGTGTCTTGTGATATATCAGTCTAACAAAAAAATATACTTATTATTAGAGCTGTATTAAGAAATAACTCTCTTCTCAAGGCTGTCTGTGAGGTTCACCTGCAGATGCAGCTCCCTGTGCACCAGCAACAGCAGAGGAAAGTTTTCCTTGCAAAGAACAATAAGGTATTCAGGGGAGATGCTTTATATGTGCTTATCCAAAAGTGCGTCAGCTGCCACAAAGACCCAGAAACAGCTTGAGCTGTCTTTTAATTTATATGGATTAAATATTTGGTAGAGAACTTTCTCAGGGTTGAAAGAGACATGTGGTTTGTTGTCCGGTTTTAACAAAATCTGAAACAGCACCAAAAAATTAAATACTTGTAGATGGCTGTCTTTCATTTTCCACAGAAGTTTTCCATTTTTACTAAGAAAACTGGGTTGTGCAGGAACTGAAGTATGTGATCTGCCCTTGATGTTCGTACTACCAAATGAAGATCCCTCTAAGCGCGTTTATGCAAATCTCCTGGTTTCATTCTCATCAACGTGACAGTAATGTTATGCATAGATATTCAGGGATGCTTTTTGGAAAAAGAGAGGGAGGGAGATTCAGTGTTGCTGGAGCATGCCTCACCTGCTGAAATAGGTGGCTCCCAATCCCCCTGAGCAGCTCCTGTTCCTTCAGAAGTGCAAGGAGGAGGCTGGGATTTCTGCGAGACCTTTAAGCTACAAATGTGCTCTTTAACTAGTTGAATTATCTCTGTTTATTTAGTATCAAAATGATTCCACGTTGTTTCATCTCCACATGAGCACTTACTCTGGATGACTAATGCCTTGGGACCTGAAATTTATAATGGAAAGGCTGACACACGCTTGCAATCTTATCTACCGCAACACTATGCAAAAGGGAATTATATAATTAAAACATCTTAACGATCTCTATTGCCCAGTGGGAAGCTACAAGCCCCAAAGGAGCCAGGCCAACTTTGTTATCAAGGTTTATTCAGTGACCTCTTAGGAGCAGCCAGGCACATTTTGCTAAATATAGTGGGGTGTGCTAATACGTGCTGTGCTGGCCCTGGGGCCACCATGTCACAGCGCTGGGAGGCTGGTGCACCTTCTCCCTTTGGCGGTGATTTTCTGAACTGAGTGCCTGAAGTTAGCTTCCTAAGCTCATATTCAGGCACTTACATAAATAGCCTGATTTTTTAGAAGAGCAATACCAAGAAATTCTCTTCTATTAAAGCCATATAAATAATAGAAACAATCTTACGACAACAATTCTGAAGGATTTTATTATTTCTGGAACTAGTGCTCAAACATGTGTCCGGATTTCTGGGAAAAGAAGAGGGGAACGGCAACTTTTGGTTACCTCAGCTTAATTAATTGAGGGGTGTAAATGCATTTTCTGAAAGGAAGTCACAACACTGGGGAATGGAGCAGGAGACACATCATCTGTGTGATGAGGCAGTGGAAGTTGCATATGATGTATTTTACAGAGGCTATCATAACCTCTGTCACAATGCTTGCCTCTCTGTTCGGGTCTGAGAGCCGAAAGCAGATGGGTAGGGACTGCAAACCACTACTAACCATCCAACAAACTGCTGATCAACATCAGGCCCACTTGCTGGTCTCATTCAGGTTCCCAGTGAGTAGGTATTTATTTAGATGAGCAGACCGCAGAGCATGCCATGGACAAAGGACTTGGCTGACAAAAATACTAGGGGCAGAAAGTAAAAGTGCTCAATCCAGTTGCCTAAACTTGGCCCTGGAGCCATCCAGAGCACCCTGGGCATCAGCAGCTGAGCCAGGCCCTGTGGACGGTGGGTGGCCAGACTGCTCGGGCACTGCTGGTTTTGTTAACTGGGTCTTCATCAGCCACGGTGGGAGTTTAGGTGCTGGGTTCACATGCAGGCACCTAAATGTGAGTGTCTTAACCCAGAGCTGAATGTTACCTGAGGTGATGGTGCAGGACGGAGTAATGGGTGCAGTCAATGTCCTTGAGCAGCAAAACTGTGATGGTGAGGCACATGTCAGGGGGCACAACAACCTCTGCCCTCACAGCCTCTCCAGAGGTTAGAGAAGAGGATTCTGCAGCTCTTATTAGAAAATAAGGTCCCAACAGCTACTTCTAGCATAAAGGAAAGGACTTCATCCCGTAACTGCTGCTGTTCTTAACTGGAGAAGAGGATCACGACGGAGTAAAGCTGAGTGGTGTTTCAGAGTGTAGCTGTGTAACTTGTACATGAAAAGCTATTTGTTTAATAATGCTATGCAGATTGCAGATTATTATTATTATTATTTGTAAAACCAAGAAAAAAAGTGCTAGCAGCAAGCCTATTTCTGCAGACCAAGAATACATCACAACAGAAATCAGGACAACGCCAGAAACGAGACATATTCAATAAACTGGAGTGACTAAAAACTGACACAGTAGTGAGGCCAGAGGGAAAACATCCAAGAGAGTGGAGGAAAGGGCACACAAGAGGAGACATTTTAACAGTGTCCTGCGAAGGCTCTCTGCAAACTCTGGAGGTGTTGATGCATGAGAGAGACACAGGTGAAAAAGGCTGCCAGCACAGCGTGGGTAGAAGCTTTCAAGTAACCTTTAATAGCAGAAACAAAACCCAATTGTTTTCTGTTTACACAACAGAGTGCTTCTGATACTGAAGCACAGGGCAACATCTATTTATAATCCAAATAAATCTTACGTTCTGGTATTTGGAACTGTCAGCATTCAACATATTGGGAAGCAGCAGCCACAAGGCTGCATTAAAAAGTAGCAGTTTAAATCCGCATTGCTTTGCTCCTTTTATTTTCCCCCTTATTTTCTAGACAATTATGAGTTGTGCAGGAGAAACAAATTTCTTTTTTTTAAAGTTAGCTTGTATGGAGTTCATAAATGTCCAGACAAGTGATTCCTAGGCAGATACCTTTAATACCTGTGCTTGACTCTTGATTTGCTTGCTTGAATTTTTTTTCCCCACAAAAGGTCAAAAATTCCATGCTCATCAACAAGAGTTTCCTGTGATAGGTGACAAAACAAGTTATTAGCTATTGCCAGCCATTAAGAAATGGCCTCCCAAAGTGTAGTAGTATGGAGGATTTCTCTTTGCAGCCTTAGTGTACTTTAAATAATGGGGGATGAACTAAATGGCCTTTCAGTATCATTTCCAGCCTCATTTCTTATGGTTCCAAGCATTCATATCAGATTCACTGGTAAGAGTGTTTAAGCCTTTGACTGTTTGTCCTGCTGAACTTGCAGGAAGTTTGGGGCTGACATTTAAATCCTCTAAACCTTCTTGGCAAGATGCATATCAGGAAGAGAGGGCAGCACAAACTGGGCATTGGCAGCTCCAACCTGCTCCTCAGCCAGGGGAATCGCCGCATCCCTTCCCACTCAAAGCCTTTTGTGCCTCTTGGGGAGAGAAGGACAGCATCTGTGGCCAGCCTCATGACAAGGCATTCAGCCTTAAAATTCCTCGAGTATCATTAATTATTCTCGTCTGCAACAATGTAATCAGGTCACTCGTTAGGTTATGCAGCTTGAACTTTGAATGTCTTGTCCTTGCAGGCACAAGCTTTTCTCTTCCATAAGCCTACATACCACCTACACAGACCCTGCTGTCACAGTATATAATTATATTTTATTGATGTAGATGTACTGAGAAGAATTAGCAAAATGTTCAGCTTCAGAGCCTGGCACTGCACCATTTCACACCTTGATGTGGATTAATATCATCTGCTTCTTTGTAGGGAGTGACTACATTGGAAGAGTTGAAGGGTTACCAAATGTAAGGTAACTCATGGCAATTAAATTTTCATCGTAACTTGAATCAAACTCAGAGACTTCTGTGTTGTTCTGCAAGTAGCAGCCAGTGGCTGGTGATTTTTAAACATTTTCTTTCTTTATTTTTTTTTTACGTTTTTCTAATGATTGGTTTCCCCAGTGTATCGTCATTCCTTTAGTGGGGAACCCTTCACATTGGGTGTAGTATGATGCCTGACAAACATATAGGGTCACTGTCCTCACTTTATTCCTTTTCTTGACCTCTTTAATCAATGAAAATTTGTACTGGCTTCAATGGGGAGTGTTTCCTAAAAAGAAAGATCAGGATCCAGCTGTGAAATGATGAAAGAATTTCTTTGAAACAAGGCAACTTAATTTAGGGACTTTAAAATATAAAATGCATTTCCATATATGGAAGGGACCATACTGAAGCTAAGGGACCATATGTTGAAGCTAACTAATTTATTTTTTTTTAATTTTATAATTCAGGGTTTGGTATGTTAAAAAATGACTGCCTACAAATTAACGGGCTTTCATAAGACTCCCCAATTGCACTAGAAGGCCAGTTCTCTTCTATTTATACCTCTGCATTTGAATGATTTATTTACTTTCCCAGCTCTGATTACTTGGTGCCACGATCATTCCTTACTTTCAGAGTATTTCATGATGGGAAAAATCGGTTATAGAAATTAAAGGAATAAATAGTTGCTAAGGAAAATGCACCTGGCGAGGCAGATAATTGTTTCATAGCTGTAACACTCTCCAGGGGCACTGCTTCAGTAAATGAGTGGATTTCAGACAGAACCAGTCCTCTGTGAACGCAGTTAGTACAAGAAGCCATTCCTCATTACGAGAGGTCAGACCAGTACTGCTCTCTGAATACCAGCTCTGAAGTGAAATTATCCAAATAAATAAACACCAGACTGAGTTCCTCTCATGCCATTGACTGGAAATCTCTCAGAGAAGGCAGGGCCTGCGGGAAGCGGTTTGATGTATTTTTTCCTTCAGCATTTGATGGATGCAGATATAATACCGTGCAATACTAGCTTTATGACTGATTTAAAAAGGAATAAACAACACGCTGAAAAGGTCAGCCTTTGTGTTGTAAGGGAAGAACGGGCCTCCTAAATGACGGCATTAAGGCAATGCCTAATTCCCATACAATGTGGTGACAGATGCGGTGACAGGCCAGCAAAGTACCTCCGGGGTAGGTGCAGGGAGGGCACTGGTAGCAGCACAGCTTTGCCTGGGTAACAGCATTTAATGCTGCATCCTTTCAGTGTTTAATGTTCAAGGATCTGACACCTTTTTGGATTCTTCTGCTGCGTAAAGCTTACACACATGTTGGTGTACATATGAGTAAAGGCATTTATCACGTTCATACATAAAAGCAGCTGCAACTGGCTGTTGGGAAGCCACAGAAGCAAAATCTAGTGTGATATCCACATGGAAAATGATATTCAAGGTTTACAGTGCTGAAATGCAGAACGTCCTGTTTTATTCTGCCCTGGCAATACAGCCCGAGGAAACAAGGAAAAATGCCAGAAGCACAAAGTATCCTAATTTACTCTAGACCCTAAACCAGTCCAAATTTTCTAAGGAATCCCTGGATACTTGCAAAATCACTGCCACATACCCACACAACAAATGGGAAACATTTTAAAAAGTATAAATACAAATTCACATTTTGATTTTTTTTACTTTTAAATTTGTCATAAGGTCTCATTTTATTCAGTTTAAAGAGCAAAGAAAATGGCAGAGCTGGAGTGCGTGGTCTTAATGTGTTTAACACTTGTCTAGGAAACAAGCAGACAGGAGAGTGTTAGTAAATGTTTATGCATTTCAGAAATGCCTTCTGCATCACATATTATGTACTCAGACTATGAATGTACATAGCAACAGAGCTGATTAAAAACAATCCATTTTGCCTTTTAATTGCTGTGATATATGGCAGCACGAGCTCTCAGTGCAGTTGGTTGGTGTGTTTTGCATGTAAATGAGTGGGAGCATGGTTAGTATGGTCAGTTAAAGGTAAGAATGAAGTCCTGCTGCCCTTGGAGTAAACGAGTTATTTGCTCTTGCCATCCTGAGCCTTATTTCACTCCAGGAAATTGAGCAAAGCTCAGCTGTGAGGGAAGGGGGAGAGTGCCCTCATCATATATACATCATACATATGTCATCATACATCATCCCACTGGTGGCTGTGAGGTCCTTGCCTCTCCATCACACCCGCTGATTCCAGCACCTTTGCTCACGTAAATTCAGTTGTAACATTAGTATTTAAATCTATTAAAACAATTGTTCTGAGTGACTTGTCTTTTAAATGGAATAACACGTATTTTCTTCCTTTCTCATTGTTGTCATTAATTGATTTTAACAAATGCAAAATCTTGGTCATCCTATGATGGAGAAATCCAGAGCACGCTATAAACAATAGTCTTGGTGCACAAGTGATAAAAAATACCTCGTTTGCATTAATTCACTTCCTGTGGAAGGATATCTCCTTGCAAGCCCCCACGTCCATTCTTCTGAAGCTATTGTTCCCCTGACATACCACATTTATATTGGTGTTCTTGGCATGCTTGCTCAGGAAATGAAATTAAAATTAAAAACTCAAAATGAATTTCTTAGAAATACTGCCTTTCCGTATATCAGATCTGGATAGGAAGAAACTAAATTCCTCGTGCCAAAATGCTGAAGGAGAAAATCCAACTCAACAGCTGGGCAAGAGGGTCAATAGGTCAAGAGCATCTGACAGTTTATCGGCGGAGGAGATGCTGCTTTTGGGAAGCACATTTTATCAATACCAGACAGCTGAAGCCGTGGCATGTCCCTAAGAGCAGCTGACTCACTTCCAAAATGTCTGGAAATGTCAGCACACGTCTTCTGGTTATCACTTTCTTTTCAGCGTGTGGGTCCGCATGCAGATGGTGGGACTGCCGCAGCAATGAAGACGGCTGGATTCAGCTCAGGAGGGACATGTCCTTCCGTCGACACATCCTTGATCTCCCAGTCCTGCGGAAAAGGGCCCGGGAGCCTTCCTCCAGCACACTATCAATCTCCACTATCGGGCACTTCCACCCTGGCTGGACCCCGTCCTGACTGCTCAGAGCTTCACGTGGGTGCAAAAAGCTGACAGGGGGCCAACACGCCGCTGAAATCTTACAGACCTCTTCCAAACAGACCGCCCAGAGGTGTCGGTCTGCTCCTCAGTTTTGGAAGATTTTCCCCCTTGCCTTCATCTGTCCCTTTCCACAGCTTCTATCATTTTGTTTTCCAGGTGAATTGCGTGTATATATATATATATAATTATTTTATTTAAAATAATAATTATTATTTTATTCAATGATTTTATTTACAATCCTAATAATTACTATCCTATTAATTGATTTTACTTCCGATCGTCCCGCCGCTCCGCTCCCGCACCTGCAGCGCCGTGCCCGCGCCGTGCCGCCAGGGGGCGCGGCCGTACCGCGAATGGCGCAGCCCCGCGGCGTATGGGGCATATAGGGCGGGGGGCGTATGGGGTGGGGGGGCAGTACCCCGCGCCCCCCGACCGCTTTCTCGCCCCCTTTTCCCTTCTTCCCCAAGGGGTGGGAGCGGAGCCCCCCGTGGTTTATTGGTTCTCCTTCTTCCAAGGGGTGCGGGAGCGAGTCCCCAGCAGGGGTCGACGTGTCCCGTGTGCCCCCCTCTTGTGTCCCCCTCCCTTCGTGTCCACACCCGCGGTACGACCCCCGGGAGCCCTGGGGTGCTGCCTGCCTTCGGGGGGTGCGCTTTGAGCTCAAGGCTTCCAACATTAGGGGCAAGGGGCGCGGGCTCGCCCCCCAGGCGAAACACGTCGGGGGGTGGGGGTGTTAACATATGTCTGTCGCTGGTTACACAGCGGGTCGGGAGGGTCTGCGTGGGACCCCCTCCCCGTTCCTATCCCCCCCGGGACTCAGTTTTTCCACCGCTCGGCCGGAGCGGGGCAGTGAGGGGGCGGCGGGCCGGGCCCCTGCCCCCGGGCGCGCTGCCGCGGCGCCCGGCCGCCTCATGCCGCAGGAATGCGCGGAGGTATGCGCCAGTTTCCAGCAGCGGATCCCCTTCCCTCGCTGGAGCAGAGCGGCGCATATATCATCCGGTGGCAGCAGTCCACCTTCCCTGCAGTTTCGTAACCGCTTACGAGGGTAAATTGAGCGTTGGGAACAGCCCTCTATTAAGGAGCAGATTGAGAAGAGGCTCTTCCCACTTGGAGGAGGCAAGTCTTCCCCGACGGACCCCGCACGCCGGCCGGGAGCTACGCCGAGCGAGCCGCCGCTGCTACGCGCCGCTCCCTCCACCAGGTGCCCCCGGAGCTTCATCCTTTCCTCCTCCTCCTTTCCTCCGGCTCCGACGGCTGCGGGCACCGCCGGACGAGCCTCCCCGGCACCCCGCAGCCGGCCCCGAAGGTCTGTGCCTGCCCGGCAGCCGGGACCCCCCACCCTTCCCCGGCCGCCCCCTCCGCCGCCGCTCCATGTGCACCGCGCGGGCGATGCTCCGTAGGCTGAGGGTGGCGGCGATGGAGGAAGGCTGGAAGGAGGCACGGAGGGGGCCAGGGGCTGCTGGCAGCCTGGGGGGGCGCGGGGGACCCCGTCCCCTCGGCCCCGTCCCGAAATGCCGGGGGTGGCGGTGTCTTTGGCTTTGGCTGGAGCCCGGCGCTCAGCTCCGGTGCCCGCAGCTCCCTCTCCTTCTTGCTCCTCTTCCCAGGGCTGGTGGCTTTGGTAGTCCCTGGGGTTTTCCCGTCTGTTTTCTTGTTTGTGTCATTTAGGGTCTTGTTGCCGGCTCAGAAGCGGTAAATATTGCTCGCTGCATGGTCTGTAAAATGCTTTACCTTTGGTAGTCTGAACTGGTGTGAGGTTGGACTGCTACTGGTGTTGGGTTTTATTTATTTTATTTTAAAGTGGTCTCTTAAGATGAAGCCTTTAGTCCTGCTCCTACAGTTGCTTTTGTCCCTGCTGAGCCAGCGCAAGGACCTCTCCTCCAGCACCTCCAGGCTTTCTTTCACACGTCTCGGTCTGAGAGAAGGGAATGAGGTGTTTCTAGTGAATGCTTTGGCTGAGAAGTTTTGCTGCACGAAAGAAAAATGTAGATCGGGAACGGTAGGCTTGCAGCATTGGTGAACTCCAAGATGCCTTTGCGAGATGAATAATCTTGGTTGTTCTTCTGGAGGATCAAAAGATGGCACTCTAAGCTCACATAAGATTTCCAGGACAAAAGTCCTTTTAAGCGTTGAGTTTAAGCGATCCTTAAACTCACTGCAGAATGCGTAAACCGTGCTCGAGGACAGCCGTTTCCCACGCAGGGTGGTGAGAGGATTTTGGAGCTTTCAGGGCAAGCTCATGCTAACCTTGGTCCTTGTGTTAGTGTCAGAAACTCATTGCGGTCAGTTTTACTCTTTGGTTCCCCCACTGTATCACCGGACTGAAATGATTGCTTAGTTTTTCTTTGGGCTTTTGATAACTTTATGTGTAATATAAGCAGTTGGCTAAGGCAAGAGTACCCAGCTGCCTGGCAGGCGACTGGCCGAAGCCTGCTAAGCTTGGTGTCAATAACCGGGAAAGGCATTCCTGGATCTTGGTAGTGGCTACCCAGTAAATGCGCCTTGCTGGTTAGCTCTCTAGATGGCAGAAGAATATTTTCCCCTTCAGCTGTTTCTGCAGGCTAATGATTTATGTATTTTTCTTTTGTTTTGCTCTTGGCACCTTCCTGATAAAATCTGTTGCCTAATTGCTTGTGGGGTTCTCTTTCCTCCAGACTAATTATGATGTATGTTATGTGATGCATTTATGGCTTTATTCAAACAAATTACCCCTCCCCTACTTCCTGAGCTAAAAAACAAACAAACAAACTTTGGAAACACTTATATGCGTATGTAATGAGGGCCACACATACTAGTCCTTACTTAGGAGAAAAAATCATTTGGAAGTTTTGCTGGAGTAATTGGGAGCAGTTTGACGTGACTTTGAGCATAGAGATTTCAAAAGATATAGCTGCTTGTGACTAGGAGCCACTAAACTGGCCTAATCCCACCTATTTTGCTAGACAGCCTGCAGTGATTGCAAGACTCTTTCGCTTGCCTGCTCTTTATAGTGTATTTTAAATCTATTTTCTCTCAGGATGTGTAAATGAATTATCAGATGTTGAAACATCATGGCTAGACAGACGTGTCAGGTTTCAGTTGTGTTACACACACTTCTGTATAATCTATTTCAGACCTTCAAGAAATGAAGAATAGCACATTCGTAGGCAGAACGCCTCAAAAAAACTTTTATTACAGTTTCCAAGATGCCTTGAGACCACTAAAACACAGCTAACTAAGTGCTTCAACAGTTATGAAAAAGGAGCTGAATGAAATCCCCAGCTGAAAGAGACATTTGGTTGATTCAAGGCAGAAATGACCTCTGAATTAGCTATCATCACACTCGGCGATGAAGTCATGGAGCTCCCTTCTGGCTCCTGCTGTGCAGAGGCACAGATCTTCACCGCGCTTCCCCGATCGTATTAACCCTAACGGGGTCAAAGCTGTGCACTTATCATGATTAGAAAGGGTTCAGTAACAAAAGGCACATTATTGTGAGACTAGACTCTCCAGTTAGTCATGCAGATCTGTCACAGTTTTGGACGACTTTCAAGTCTAGAGGTTTTAACCTGGTCCCATGGGTGGGGGCTGGGGATAAGGGAACAAAGTGAAATCCATGCTTCATCTTTTTTATGTTTCATGAATACACCCACACGAGCCTCTAATCCATGCGACTGATGTCCTTCTTTCTTCCCTTTTTTCCCCCCTCCACCGCTGCAGATTCATTCATGTTGTTGTGAGCCGAAAGGTCAGAAATGAAGACAGTGCTGTGCTCGGCGGTGGCTGCGCTGTGTGCAGCCGCCCTCCTCTCCTCCATCGAGGCTGAAGGTAACCAAACCCCCTGCCCCTCCGCGCGGGGTGCCCCCCAGTGAGATAACCTCCCACCAGGCCCGAGCTGCCGCCTCTCCCTCTCCGTTTTTGAGTGTCACTCCTTCACCTTCTCTCTTTCTCTCCTTCAGAGAAACGCCTCCCCTTCCTTGCCCAGCTCCTTCTGTGCTCTGTTTCTCCTGGCTGGTCAGCCGAAACGTAGCTCCCTCTCTCTGTCTCTCTGGTGTGCTGTCCACACCACCCTGTGGGCCAGTGGCCACCCTGGGGGGAACACAGCACCCCGAGGAGCCCCGGGCACCGCTGGGGCCCGCGCCGCTGCCCTGCGCCCGCTGGAGTTCTGCTGGGCTGTGCAGTCGCGGTTAGTTGCGATGAGAGAGGAAACGAGAAACCCACCACCCAAAACCACCCACAGCTCTGAAATAAAGTGCTCCAACAGAGTCTGGCTCTCTGCGCCTGTGTGTTTTGTTCGGGCTGGCCTCCTCGCCTCTGCCCCGCCGGCCTCCTGGCCACCCCTGCTCGGCGGGGCGACCCCCGGCTGGGCCCTTGGGGCGGCCCGACTCTTCCTTGGGGACACTTCGGTCTCTGTGGTGGCCCTGGTCTGGGGGATGTCCCTGGGGAGATGTCCACCAAAGGGTGGCCAGGCCTGGGCCAGGCACTGCTGTGGCCACTGGGCCCTATGGCTCTGGCACACGTGTGGCACGTCATCCCCAAAGCGGCCTTTTTCTTCTCCTCCTCCTCATTTTCCTCCTCATGGGCCCCTGGTCTTGCTGGAGATTAAGGTCCCTGTCAGCCCACGGCAGCATCCTGCTGCGGGTTGAAGACCTGGGGAGACACACTGCGCCAGTCTTGCCTTCTTGCCGTGGCATCTCTGCCACCCTGGTGGATTAGCATGGAGTGTGAGGTAACCTCTGCATGGGCTGCATGGCTCAGGCCACAGCAACAGCAGTCCTGTTAGCAGGCTCTGCCAGGAGAAATAAAAAGATGCAAGGCTGCGCTGAACAGCCTGTGTTGAAATGACTTGGTCTGACCTCTGGGACCTCCATCATAGGGTGCGCCCTGAGTTTGAACTGGGAAAAACAGAAGCCAGTGCCTGGTAATTCAGTTTTTCCCTTCCTCCTCTTTTTGTACTGGGCTGAAGGAAATTCTCTGATCGTGGCCTGCCTCAATTGTCTGTGTCTGGACCTGGGTGTCTTGGCTGATGGCTGCTAAAAGCATGGTGTGTCAGGGATGCCTCTGGGATGTTTCTCCCCTCGGCTCAGCTGCTAGCATGGGGTCACGCAGGCATAAAGGAGACCAGCTTTCTGGAAAGTATAGCATTTCTGCTACTAGTACAACATCTGGCCACCCTAGGAGAGGATCAGCCCACTGCCTCCCTCTCACGCTACGTTGTTGTTGGCTGAAGAACTAAAAAGGTCATTTAAAGTCATTTCAGAGTTGCATTTCAAATGCAGGACCACTGTGCTGGAGAAAACAGAGGAAGTGTATGGTTTTGATGGAAGAAGGGAGTGTATGTTTTTGCGCATTCTTGCCTGTTTTAGGAGGGAGCTTGTTTGGAGCTTGAGTGATGTTGTGGTTGTCCTACATTGTTGATTATGGAGTGGACTATTTCAAAAAACATGGGTGAAGGTGTTTCATTTAGATGTGTTGTGGATTAAAACAGTCGTAGTTTGAGTACTGCTGATGAAAGCTAGAAAAATGTATTGGAGAAGCACATAGTTATTTTGTAAGAGTGAAACTAGATACATCAGTCAAGCTGGCCATGTGTGTTTAGCTCTCATTGTGAAGCACGCACCATTGTTCAGCAGAAGAATGGACAGAGCCTGATCCTGTAAGTTGTGGAGCACTCCTGGATAGGACTGACATTGCTCTGCTTCAGAAAGTTGTATTAAGTAAAATGCATAACTTACAGGGATTGGTTTTCTAAGTGAAACTTCACATAGTTCCTAGGTTCTGAAGTAGAGAACAGGAAAGTGTCTTGAGCAGGAACTGCAGTGAGAAATAGTGGTGCTGAAAATAGAAATTCAAAACTAGGAATACCTTAGGACTTGCTCTATGAGAACTGCTGTTGTAAAGCCTTTTGTAGTGTTTTTTGTTTGTTTATTATTTTTATTTTTTGACAATGCTGTCCACCTTTCTGCACTGTTTTAACTTTGTGCTTTAATTTTGTGTCACTTTGTACGTTGAATATTGGGTCTTACTTTAGTTCTGGTCTCATTCCAACTTAACTCCTGTCTGCTGAACTGACTTTCTCCTGTGGATGTTTGTCCCTTTTGTCTATTCCTTCAAGTTCCACATCACCTTGTGCCAGTCTTCTCCCACCAGTCCTGTCTCAGGCCACTAGTACAGTTGCATGACTGTGCATTTTTTTGGCTCTTTTTTTTTTTTTTTTCTTCTTTTATTCCTTTGGCTCTCCCTATAGCAGTCACAGGCGATGAATTTTCTTTCCCTGAGCTATATGCAGACGCTTGGTGGGATGACAGCGTGAGAGGGGGATAAGGGAGAAGAGCATGTGATGTGGTCAAAGTTGATCTGGGATGGGAAGGTGGCATAAAAGCAGAGGGAACGAACAACAAAGTTCTTCTGTTCTTCTGTCTTCTTTCAGCTTTCATTTTTTTCAGTCTCCCCTGGGAGCAGATCTGGTGTTTATCTGATACTGCTGTTCACATTCCTAAATACTCCAGGATGCAACTGGTTCTTCATCAGCATCACAGCTGCTCTCCAAGTCCTTCGTGAGAGCAGTGCTCTGTTGCTGTTGGCACAGCAGTGAAGTGCAGTAATGGTATTAGAGCTTTTCTACAGAGATACAGCAAAGCAGGAGTTTCTGTTTGGACATTTACTGTGGCAGTGGAGGGGGTAAAACCAACTTGTAGTCTGAATACATTCATAGGATTTCACTGGGGAAGTTGCTTATTTATCCT
Organism: Cygnus atratus; assembly: GCF_013377495.2. Taxonomy (NCBI): domain Eukaryota; kingdom Metazoa; phylum Chordata; class Aves; order Anseriformes; family Anatidae; genus Cygnus; species Cygnus atratus. The sequence goes on along the minus strand of NC_066364.1, from coordinate 33,519,007 downwards.
GGACAAAGAAGCAAATCTGTTTTCAAGCTCTGTTTTTCTGTGCATTTCTTTTACAATGAAGTTGTACTTGTTTTAATTTGCAGTCCTTCTGACATCTCTCTCTGGCCTTAAATTTCTTGTGTACGATGCTGAATTTTATGCTTTATTTAAGTTGTTTCTTGCCCTTTTGGTCCAGTACTGCAATACTGCAGTGCGTTTGGCGTATGTCCTTGTGTTGAGAATTCTTTCTGTCACAGTATTTTTTCCATCTGTGATCACATACAGCCAGGGGGAAATCTGTGTACTTCTGCTAGAAGAGAATATTTTTGTTATTTTAGTTATGGTTAAGCCAAGTAGATTAGTATGCAAATAACCTGTTTGTTATAATCTCAAGGTAGTGCTGTTATCATGTTGTGGCTCGTGTAGTGTGTGACATTTGCTAATACCAAGGGATTTTCAAAGGCCCAAAAAAGTAACAAAGAAATCATTGGTTCTGTGTGACCTCATTGAGCATGTGGTGGTTCTGACTTTTAAATGTTTCGGGAACTGGTTCAGACCTAGAAAAGTCTGTTTGCTAGGGAATAGGGAAGGAGGGAATCACTGAGCCAAGTGTGGGACCTCTGTGTAGTGTAGGAAAAGGTTTGTCAGGTGAAGAATCTGTCTCCAGGACATTCTATACAGTAAGTGACAAATAATTGCAGCACAGTATGTACAGAGGATCAGAAAGTTTTTCATTGAATGGTTTAGAGACGACCCAGGATAGCTGAAACTTTAAAGGTTATCCACCTAATTAGCTTTGGAACTGGTTGGTGGGACCATTAGTTTATTACCTTTTGATGTCTATCTTTTGATAAATTAGCTGTTGCTTTTCTAATTCCTAAGGACAGAACCATGTAGACTGAAGCATGAAAGTGTATTTTGTATATACATGATGGTGACTATAACTCCCTGTTTTTCCTAATTCTAATTAGAATTAGAAGCAAAGTGTATGTGTGTGTCTATGTATATACACACACGCACACAAATACATATGCACAAACATGCCTAGAATTTAGTCAGTATTCATGCATGCAGAGTACATATGTAAACATGCAACTATGCTTAGTTGCATACATCTTTACAAGTGTTAGTATACGCATTTAACCGATTTTCTTTCAAAATACACTTATGTGAGCTACATATCTTGTATTTTGAAGAAACTTCGTACATATGTATAAAATAAAAAGAAATGAAGCCATACAGATGACAATGTTTCTGCATTGTTTGCAATAAATATCTAGCAAGGATGAGAAGCTGTTCTCTGCTACATTGCTAGGCTGTAGATCATTCCTTCTCCCATTCAGACTGGCAAGATTGACTTCAGAGGAGCTTGTCTGGGTTGGTGATCTAGTTAATTGTGTCACTCCAATATAGGAAGAAAATAGTAGATCAGGAGTTTTGGCCTCTTCCAGCCTTGGCGGGCCTTATTTCAGTGAGAGCAAGTGGCCTTACTGTTCAGCTACCATGGCCTGTATGTTATTTTAACATGTGCTAATATGTTATTTTACTAATTAATGTTAGTCTTTTCCAGTGATGGAATTACAAATTTGTTTCACATAAGGACTGTGGAGTGCAGCTACTTCCAAATTATATTACTTTTAAGACTGGTTCAGGATTTAAATTGCTTGATCTGCTGATTATATTTTTCATCTAACTTGTTAAGATATTCATTGGGATCCTCTGGCAGTCATATTGTCTTATCTCTAAAAAGCTGTAGACTTTTACACATTTGGTTTGTATTACCTGTTAAGTAATACAAGCTAACATAGGACATACATAACATTTGAAAGATTCTTTGCTGTATATTTTTTGTTTTGGAAAATATACTGTTATTATATATGCATATAATACAAAGTGAATGAAATATGTCTATGAAATATTTTTATTTTTTTTCTTTTGTGGTGCATTAGACAGTATATACAATGGAGGAAACTATCATAGTTCTAAGAGTGGTGGAAATTAACACAGTGTAAACATTAAAAATGGACATTATACAGCAAGTTAAGTTTTCACGACACTGGAAACCTGTAGGAGAGCCATACATTTGTATGTATGAAGGGAACACTGAAGTATCATCACGTTACAATCACGATCCTATAAGTTGACAAGTCAATGAGAGAGGTTTGTCCTGGATTTTGATACTCACAGGGCCAGACTGATCAGCACTGTCACAACACTGGATGCGTATGCGCAGCCACACTTAGGCAAGTAGACCTACCTCAAAACTGCTTGCTTGAGTAAAGCTTAACCTCTGTTGAGTGGAGTTTTAAGGTTTGTCCCTGCAATGGGACAAACTCCCACCAGAACCAGGTCTGGTCTGATTCCATATTGCAGCTGTCTTGTTTTTCCAGTGGTGAATTCTGTTCTGGAAGAAAAATTTCCTGGAGAACTGGTGGAGTACCAGTTGCCCTCTTTGATGATGGTGATAAGGTTTTTATCATCTAAATATTTTTCTGTACTTCTGATCGCCTTGCTGCTCTCAGTCATATGACCATGGTTTGGTCCTGGTCCTGCAGCCAGTTTCACATGGGTGAAATTCGCTCCACATGCCGGCTGGTGGTTGTTTTGGAGATTCTCTTGGAGTACCAAAAGCTCATGAGCCACCCAGAAGACATTCTGATGACACTGGATCCAAATTTGCATTTCTTCACTCAAGCGGAGTTCCTTTTCACATTTCCATGCGAGAAACACTCAGTGCTTTAGTTTGATGGCCCATCATAGGCCATCTGCTGAGAATAAATGGATTTAAACTGCAGCAACAAAGACTGGGCTTAGGTGTTGAGAATAACTTTATGGTGATAAGGGGAGTGAGGCACTGGAGGATTTCTGCAGGAATCCAGTAGTTTTGCCCGTCTTGGAGGTCTTTGAGAATGATCTGAGCAACCATGTCAGGAATGACGTGGGATGGCTGATTTTGTCTTGGCCATGGAATGGGCAAGGGGACTTCCTGAAGTCCCCTGTGACACCATTGTTATAAAAGACTGTGAATACCTGGGTGAATGGATACGTTCAGTATGTATCAATGTATTATTCTTTTTAACTGTCAAGATCCACATCTGAATTTTCATAAAGCAGATTAAAATCCTTTAAAATGTTCAAGACTTTTCCTCACAGTCAGTTTTTCAGTTTATCTGGAATCCGGTCATTTGGATATCAACAAGTTGGGCTGCTGCTGTCCTTCAGCAGTTAAAGCCTAAAGTCTCTGCTGCAACATGCCAATTTACTTGCAAGGTTGGTGGCGCTATTTTTTCCATGTACTGAATTTTTTTTAAAAGCATGCTCAGGTCAGTTGTCTCTGCCTTTGCATTAAATTTGTCCTGAGCCATTGCTACTGAAACAATATTTTATAATGATATTCTTATTACCTGAATGTATTTTACTATTAACATGTGTTGCATGATTTTGATACTAAGTAACTACCCCGCTGTCTCTAGCATTGTGATACTCATAAACTGAATGATGAATAAAATGTGCATGCAGGTTAATGGTCTAATCTCACTGCCTGTGTATGGACAATAGGAAAAATAACAATTACTTCAATACTACTGTATCTATTGTATCAGTATTTCAAAGCCATATTATCCTATGGTTGGAAATGAGAGTAAATTAAAAGGAAAAAAAAATCCTACACAATTTGTTTCCATTTTTTGAGTTCAATGTTACTTATTGCAATTGGACAGTGTCTTTTCATAAGTTTCATATGTTCTAGCATTTACTTCTTGATCTGCTCTTTAAATTACGCTCAAAACCAAAACAAGTCTTATTTGAGTTATGATGGAGATCTTCCATGAAAGCATGAAAGGTCTGTCTATTAAGTATGCCTGCAAAATGGTCTGCAGAAGTAAAGGAAAGTATGGCTGAACCTAATCTTACTTTGTAGACCTATTTAAACAATAATATATAATACACCTACCATGCACTGACAGTGAGTCAGTAAAATATTGCATGAATAAGCATGACTATTTTACAAAGAGAATATCATTATAAAATATTTATGAAACGTCTTTGTGTAATGAACCTTGTACATGGAGGCTTTTGTCCATCGTGGGAAGCTAAAAAATAATAATCAACATTTCATTTACATATGCATGATGCTGCAAAATAGCGTATGTAAACTATTTCTTTCTGTACTGTTCAGTTACTTCTGTCATCAGCTCCTATAAGTTTTATTTGCAGTCATTTGTTCAGATCACTGGTACCCTCTTTGCTGTTTTCTATAGATTCTGTAAAATAAATGTCCATAAATATACTTTGATGTTGTCTTTTCATAATTAACCATTGTGATGTATGGAACCATACTGGCATTTTGTGTTAAAATGCCACTACTAGTATGGGTACACCTGCTGCAAAGGGAACATGAAAAACATCAGTTTACACCTTTGAATTTGTATAGCAATCTGGTGTAAACAGGTAGAATCTTATTTTTGTGAGCTTTCACATCAGCTCAAATATTTCAGCAAATTCCAACTATTACTAACTCCATTTATTCACCCCTTAATTCCTCCATTCTTTGCAGCTATATGCAAAGTATGTCTCTTTAGTGGCTCCTAGGAACCAAGGGGTGGAGCTCTCCTTATTTTGAAATAAAATGATACATCAGTATATCATTATTACTGATATACATTTTACATGTATATTCCTATCTAGACCCTAACAGAAATTGTTTTACTGAACATTAAATGCCCAATCTTTCCCTGTATTCTTAAAAATATATATTTTTTCTCTGCCAAGTTTCTAGAATCAGTGAAATTGATAAGAAATATGGCTGTGCAGAGACTATACTCAAAAGCTGATCAATTCTTTGATGTCTAATTAAGAAGAGTGCTGTGTCCTCAATGTTCTAAATGATCTCATGGTATTGTAAGCAGGTTGTGATTTGGCATGCTTGTACGGATTGCACCCAGCATGTACAAAAATTTCCTTTAATTGTTATGTGAAATGTTTGCATATGTGGTGATTATCTGTGAACTCATTGTACATGTATCCAAATGTGTTTTCTATTGTGCTTGATTTTGCTGGCCATTCTTGAATGTCTTGGCAACTCAAGAAACATATGTTCTGTGCTGTCTTCTGTAATGCGTATACTCTTTGATGTTTTGTCATATTTTGTCGGCTTTTATTTTACTCTTTTTCCAACAACATATCTCTTTATATTTGTTGGAAACAAATTTATGCAAAGACAAATTTAGTAAGCTTTGCTCAACATTATTTTATTTATTCATCTGCCAAAGCTTGTTCAAACTTTTAAACATCCACCTGGTATAAATCTTTTGCAGTTAATCCACCGTCAGACTTGAATTTTACAATTATAGATGAACATAATGTTCAAATGTCATGGAAAAGGCCACCAGATGCAATAGTGGGTTACAGGATAACTGTTGTTCCTACAAATGGTGAGTTCCATAAAATTTTGGTACTTAATTTTTGTAAAAGTTGGGTTCATTTTTACCTGTATCTAAGTTAGGTATGAGAACAGCTATTGACATCTTTCTGAAGTTTATGACTGTTCCAAGTTAGAGTTTTTCTTACCTTAGCATTTACCTTTTGGGAACTGCAGGTAGTAAGCTTTGGTTTCTTTTCCTTGGCATGGAACAAGAAGGTAAAATCCTCACCCTGCTCCTCTTCTATGCTTTTACCTTAAAGTTAGGAAATTGCATTGTACTTCTTTCAAGTACTTCTCCCAAGGGAGATATTGCATATGGCAGGTAGTGATGAAGTGATGTCATGTAACTTCCATAACATGGCCATAATAATGGTTGTGTAAGACACATGTTATTTTATATAACTTTGAGAAATTATCAGTGTAAATCTGATACCAGACCAGAACTGGACCATGATTTGTTAAATTATAGTACATTTTGTATGTGCATTTTATGTTTCAAATTTCCTGGAATTTATTAAATGCCCCTGTAATTTTTTCACTACTGAAAACAGGTTAGATAGAAGTTTCATGTTTCAAAATATTTCAGGAAAAAAGAATTCATATCATTCTAAAATTGTCACTTGATATTTAGATAGATTATTCTTTGTTGCATTTTTTTTGGTTGTTTTATGATCAACTTGTCATTGATATTACTGGATTTAAATACTGCATTAACTGTTTTATATATTTATTGCAGATGGACCAACTAAAGAATTTACTCTTTCACCTAGCACTACCCAAACTGTCTTATCAGATCTTATACCTGATATAGAGTATGTTGTATCAATAGCTTCATATGATGAGAGAGAGGAGAGTCTACCTGTTTTTGGCCAACTGACAAGTAAGTACATGTAACAGAGAGTATAGCATTAGAATAGAATAGAATAGAATAGTTCATTTGGAAGGGACCTACATAGATCATGTAGTCCAAATCACCTGACCACTTCAAGACTAACCAAAAGTTAAAGCATATTATTGAGGGCATTATCCAAATGTCTCTTGAACATTGACGGGCACGGGGCATCAATCACCTGTCTAGGAAGCCTGCTTGACCACTGTCATGGTGAAGAATTTATTCATAACGTCCAGTCCGAACCTCCCCTGGCACAGCTTTGTGCCATTCCCACGTGTCCTGTCATTGGTTACCAAGAAGCAGAGACCGGCACCTCCTTCTCCACTTCCCCTCCTCAGGAAGTGCAGAGAGCAATGAGGTTGCCTCTCAGCCTTCTTTTCTCCAGGCTAGTCAATCCAAGTGTCCTCAGCCTCTCCTCATATGTCCTTCTAGCCCTTTTACCAGCTTTGTGGCCATCCTCTGAATGCTTTCAAATATCTTAACAGCCCTTTTATATTGTGAAGCTCTGATCTGCACACAATATTCAAGGTAAGGTTGCCGCAATGCTAAATATAGCAGGAGAATTACCTCTTTTGACTGGCTGGCTATGCTGAATTCGATGCATCCCAAAATGTGGTTTGCCCTCTTGGCTGCCAGGGCACACTGCTGGCTCATGCTGAGCCTGCTGCCAACCAGTTAGAAAACCAAATAACATAACTGACTGGTCATTCACAGAACTTTGGCTTTGACTTCTAGGCTTTTTTGGCTTTGTTCCAGTTCCTCAACTGAATTATTTTTTTTTTTTCATTGAACATAATTTATTGCAAGAGCAGAGATAAGAGGAGACTAGCATGTAGCATGGATATACTGTGGCAAAAAAACTCATACAGAGGTCTTTGCAGGAGACTACTGGTTTAGCTAACATAGACCTACTTCCTATCAACTGCATCTGCATTCAAAGGGAAGACTGTCATTGACCTCAGTTAAGAAATGAATCGGACTGAATTTCTGTGAAGATTAAAAAAAAATAATAAAAATAAATTATGGGATTGAGTTTTTTAATCATTTATATTTAATAATTTTAGGTTAAATGCAGCAGACTATATTCCATGACACATTTTGTCACATGTCTCAGACTACACAAACAACCACAGGAAAATTACTTATGATGAGTTTCCCAATGTGTTAGAGAGGGGTATTTCATCTAGGGATGTTGCAGTTAATTTTCAGGATATTACCTAGAGATGTACAAGTACAGAGGATTCCTAATTATTCTATTTTCTGTATTTTGTGTTGCCCTGAATTCTATGTCATCAATTCTACAATTACAGTGGATGTATTCATAACTTGCATTCACGTATTCACGTTCTGAGGCTTGTCAGATTTGTGTCCCTAATTCCTTACACACTTTTCTTTGATGTTAACAAATTAACCTAATTTCCTCCATTAATTCTGCCTATGTTGTTCTTTGTGCAGTTCAGACAGGTGGTCCAGGGATACCAGAGGAAAAGAAGGTTGAGACTCAATTACAAAGTAAGATGTTTTGCCTTTCAGTTTATCTGATGTTTTAGAGATAATTTAGATCTGGATCAAGGGCCCTAGAAAGTTAAACTGTTTTCCTTTGTTACTTAGCAATAAAGTTAACTTTTAAAGTTGTCCAGAATTAAGAAAACTTTGGAAGAGACTGGGATGGAAGGAATTTGTAGCTACATTGAAAGGATGACCTGCAAAGTTGGTTCTGAAACTTGAAATTTTATACAACTAATTAAGGAAATCCATGAATGTCTTAGTCCTATCAACAAAGGTCATCATCTTATGGATACAAGGCATTGCAGAAGAAACTGCAATTACTATGGGGAGATAAAGATGGAAAGCAGAAGTGGTAACAAAATGATACATTCCCATAACATCAAACTATTTCAAAAAGTTTTATGTGTGAGTTGTCATCTGCTGTAGGAGAACAGATCTTGTGAAATAGAATGAGAGGTGTCTCAAAATTGAGTTTGTAGGTGACAGTTGCTTTTTGGTAACATCAGCTAAAAGGCTCTTATCTGTGTTCACCTAGGTGAATAATGTTTCCTCAAATAAGATATTCTATATAAAAATGTGAGTTTATTCAATATCTGTTGATTTTGACTTTTATCTACTAAGTTTCTGTCAGACATTTCTCACTGATTTGTAAGAATGAAATTGCTCATCTGCTAACAAAGTTTTTTGTTGCCTTTTTTTTGTTTGTTTTGTTTGTGTGTGTTCTAGGATGCTCCATAAGTGCAACAACAGATTTAGTTTTCCTGGTAGATGGTTCATGGAGTGTAGGGAGAAATAACTTCAGATATATTCTGGACTTCATGGTTGCCCTCATATCAGCTTTTGACATTGGGGAAGAAAAGACAAGAGTTGGAGTTGTTCAGTACAGTTCAGATACGAGAACAGAGTTCAATTTAAATCAGTATTTCAGAAGAAGTGATCTTATTGATGCAATTAAAAGGATACCTTACAAAGGTGGCAACACAATGACAGGTACAGATTTCTCATATGTGTTTATTTCATTTTTTACGAGAAATTTGCTCTAAATCCTAGTTCATTTTTGTCTAATAAGAGCACAACTTGTGTTGTTTTCAGGTGAGGCTATTGATTACCTGGTTAAAAACACCTTCACCGAGTCTGCTGGAGCAAGAAAAGGCTTTCCCAAAGTAGCAATTGTCATTACGGATGGAAAAGCTCAAGATGAAGTTGAAATTCCTGCAAGAGAGCTTCGCAATGTAGGAGTTGAAGTCTTTTCTTTGGGTATGTTGAATTTTTTTAATGATTGAGTGATTAGCATTTCTAAAGCAGTAGGTTATACGTTTTACAAATTCTGGGTTTAAAGTTTCGTTATACTACTGTTTCCACATGTGTGTGCCTTGAAATGGGCCATTTGTAACCTCCAGAGTGGAACATAATAGTTGTATTAATTGATAGTAATTCTGTAACACCTACCTGAAGACTAAGAAGGTTTGCAAATGCCAATGACCCTTGGCCTTACTGAAGGTACCACATTATTTTCTCATGTTGAAAATGGACTATATTGCTTCATTGCATTAACTTATGTAGTAGTTTTGTTATTGATAATGACAGAAGACAGAACTGAATTAAACTCACATTCGTAGATGGCTCTCTTTAATGGCCACTTAACATGGTCCTGTCTATTGTGTCTTCTAGGAATCAAAGCAGCAGATGCGAAAGAACTCAAGCTAATTGCATCTCAGCCTTCACTGAAACATGTCTTCAATGTGGCTAATTTTGATGGAATTGTAGATATACAGAATGAAATCATCTTGCAAGTGTGCTCTGGTGTTGATGAACAGCTGGGTGAATTGGTTAGTGGAGAAGAAGGTGAGATACTTTATAAATATATAAATGCATTTATTGGCATCAATTTATTCTTATGCATGTTTAAGGGGACTAGCCCTACTTCCTTTGCTCTGTTTCTGAACTTTGATCCATTGCAACTGTGGAAAACATGTTTCAACTTTGTGCATTTAAATACAGGAGGACAGAACATGTGACAGTAGATTTGAAATAGCTCCATTATTCCGTAGTTTCAAGGGCAACACAATGCTGTTCAGTTATCAGAGTCTCATACAGCCGGTTTGAACACTGGCTTCACTTCTGTGGAAAAATGTACCAAAGGGAAAAATCTGCTTGGTGAAGGGGCAGAATGTGTAATAGGTTAAAACCAAGGAATGAAAACTGGAGAACGCTGAAAAAAAAAAAACAAAACACAGAAATTAAGCTGTATCATCGCCACCTTCTGGCTCTGTAAGATTCTGAGTAAATAGCTATTCTTTGCCCAAAATGGCAGTAGAATGACTCAGCTTTCATAGTGCTCTGCTCAGGTCTGTATTTGTTCAACTCCTCTAGTATATTCCTGTGGATGTAGCTTTCGATTCTGATTGAAACAGAATTAGAGCAAGACAGAATTTCTCCTGGAACTTCTACTACACTTGGGGTACTACAGATGCATTCCTTATATTTCTTACCTCTCACTGATGCCCCATGTGGACTTTTCTGTAATTCAGTTGTGTTTATTTATGCTAAATATAGATGTGTTTTTTAATAAAGATTAAGCAAAAATGACTACATTTATTTCAGAAATAAAAATGTGCAAAGAAACCTGTTTATAATTGTAACTAATATTTTGGTTTGTTTTCAATTTCTTTCAGTGGTGGAGCCTCCTTCAAATCTAGTAGCTGCTCAGATCTCCTCAAAATCTGTTAGGATCACTTGGGATCCATCCACAAGTCAAATAACTGGCTACCGGGTACAGTTCATTCCAATGATAGCTGGTGGAAAACAACATGCACTGAATGTGGGTCCTCAGACTACTGCTCTGAATGTTAAAGATCTCTCTCCAGACACAGAGTATCAAATTAATGTTTTTGCAATGAAAGGACTGACCCCCAGTGAGCCAATAACTATAATGGAAAAAACACAACAAGTAAAAGTTCAAGTGGGTGAGTTAGGAACTACTGTGTTATTTTCACACAGTAGCTTTTTGTTGTTTGAACCTCTGATGCTTGCTTTAGTATCATACCTTTATTGTTTATAAGAAAGAGCTTTACTTGGAATGGTTTATTTCTGTTATAAACAACGGGATATAATGCATGAGCTGCAGATGCAATTGAAATGCTGTGGCTGTTGAATACCTGTTTATAGTGGTGAATCTTTTTCTTTACAGAATGCTCACGTGGTGTGGATGTAAAAGCTGATGTTGTGTTTTTAGTGGATGGCTCCTACAGCATTGGTATCGCCAATTTTGTTAAAGTAAGAGCCTTTTTGGAAGTGTTAGTTAAAAGCTTTGAGATATCGCCTCGAAAAGTACAGATAAGTCTTGTCCAGTACAGCAGAGACCCCCATATGGAGTTTTCTTTGAACAGATACAACCGAGTGGAAGATATAATTCAGGCTATTAACACCTTCCCCTACAGAGGTGGATCTACCAACACAGGCAAAGCGATGACATACGTGAGGGAAAAAGTATTTGTTACCAGCAAAGGATCAAGACCAAATGTGCCAAGAGTCATGATTCTTATTACTGATGGAAAATCATCAGATGCTTTTAAAGAACCAGCAATAAAGCTGAGGGATGCAGATGTAGAAATCTTTGCAGTTGGTGTGAAGGATGCAGTGCGTACAGAGTTAGAAGCAATTGCATCACCTCCTGCTGAAACCCATGTTTACACAGTGGAAGATTTTGATGCTTTCCAAAGAATATCATTTGAGCTTACACAGTCTGTCTGCCTACGGATTGAGCAGGAACTTGCTGCTATAAGGAAAAAATGTAAGTAACTACTATTACTTGGAGAAATACAGAAAATGCAATGAAAAAAAATGTGACCCAATGTTTTGTTGTTGTAGATACATACAACAATTGATGATGACATTGACCATATACAAATGATAATTTTAATAGCTGGGGATTTGGTTATTATTTTCAAGCATATTGAAAGCAATAATGGAGAAATAGAGATGAAAAAAATATTGGAGAAATATTTTTTTTCCTCCCTTCCTGGGTACCTAGAAACTTATTAGTGTGTATTGATCTGGAATGACCTCAGTGGATGTGCTCTGCTTTTACGCTGTAGTAAAGGAGGTTCAATTACATCCTGAGTAAAACATTACTTCCTAGGTCCATTCTTTAGCTGTCCAAAATGAGGTAGCTATTCTAAGCTCACATTTTAGAATTTTAAAAGCAATGAAGCAATACAGGCACCTCGATAAGGTGATTCAATGAATTTTTATGGTACAGTGCATGTCCCTCTGAAACTGGGCTTCTGTCTTCCCCAGCTGTAGAGATGGGCTTAGACGGGACAATATAAGACAGTTAATGCTAGGTCACGTTGAGCTCATTCTGACTATACAGCCTTAAATAAAGTAGGATATGAAAGTCTTCACATGTATCCAAATTTGGTGAATTTGGTTAATGTTTGCCATTTAAAAAAATTCTAAATGACTAACTTTTGGTCAGCTAAAGTTACTTGGGATTAGTTGCACCCTCAGTGTCTCTACCTATGTTTATTAGAACACTAATGTTGAATAGTCCCCAGTAATGAAAACCCCACTCTCTTTAAAAATAAGCCTTTTGTTTCAGGATAGCTTTGAGGAACAAACCAGCAAAACAGCCTTTGTTTTAGAGGGCTCAAGCAGTCTTAACATCCCCACTGTTAGGCTGACTAGGCCAGCCAAAACAAGCCCAGGATGTCAGGTTTGTGTTTGTGCCTCATGTCAAGTTCCTTGTTTCCCTTTTGATTCCATTCCTGAAAAAATACTGGGATTTATTTTGTCCTTTTTCTAATCTTGATCTGAAAAAAAAAACAACCAAACAAGGATTCTTAGTTTCCATTGAGGGCAAAATGTTATTGTTGTTCATGAGACATGCAAAAGAGAGAACCCAACCTGATTATCAGATTCTAACTTAAGTTTTCATACGTACATTTTTTTTAGATGAATTGCTCTCATTTGACCTAGAAATCACTGAGTTGGTGCTTCTACTCATTGTCACATCATTTGAGACAACCTAGATATCATCTTCATGAAATTTGATAGCCATAAGCAAGTATGGAAAACAAGAACTGTTGCACATATGACAAAATATATTGTCAATTAGAATAAACCGAATAATTGAGGGATGTTTTTCACTGATTTTAGAGATTCTGTGTTTAAAAAAATAATCCAGAAAGTAAGTCTTACCTGTGCGTTTTTTATTTCCATACAGCTTACATACCTGCAAAGAATATGGTCTTTTCTGATGTAACATCTGACAGTTTCAAAGTGAGCTGGTCTCCAGCTGGATCTGAGGTTTTGTCCTATCTCATTAAATATAAAGTAGCAGTCAGTGGAGATGAATTCATTGTTTCGGTACCAGCTTCAAGTACTAGCTCAGTTCTCACCAACTTGCTACCTGAGACTACTTATGCTGTCAGTGTGATAGCTGAATATGAAGATGGTGATGGCCCTCCTTTGGATGGAGAGGAAACCACCTTAGAAGGTAGGCTTCCATTATTCTCAGATACAAAATGCCATGTGTTCAAATAAGAATTTGCTTCATTGAGAGAACTGGTCTATGTGGAGCAGCCATCTAAGACTGAGATGGCTGTACTATTACATGGGATGAGAATAAATGTTATTGTCTTAATGCATTTTCTAAAGATAAAAAATTCCAATAATAGGCCAATATTAAAATGTTAAGATTGGATTTTATTTTCCCTGCTGTGTTTTTCTGCAGTGATCTATTTATGAATGAAATGTTGTGAATGTTGTGCTGTAAATAATAAATTCCCTGGCATCAGACTGTGATGCAGGAGTGTATGTTGACTTCAAAACATTTGAAGACAAGAATGCACCTATGTAATTTGCTGTCTCTACATCTTTAACTTGCGCTCGCAGAAATTCTATTTCATATGCCATAGAATTGAAGGGGGCTGACGTTAGGTCAGCTGTTCATCATCAGAACCTCATGGATCTGATCCAGTAATTCTTACTGATGCAAAACTTCCATTGATGTCATCGTGACTTTATGTGATCAATGACTGTAAATTTAAACATGGTAGCTATACTTTTTTTCTTGGCAGAGTTGCCAAGATGCATTTCCACTAATTTAAAGGAGAAGGATCACAGTAATTTAGATTTTCTTTTCCAGTAGTTGGATACTCAGTCTAGTCTAAACCAGGCTTTTTTCTTTAATATTGATCCACTCTGCTTTGTTTTTCCATGCTGTCATTAGTGACCTTTGATGATGTAAATGATTCCAAGGGAGCAATGAAACAGCATGGAAATTTGTTAATTGCACTTTCCTCTTAGGATTCATAGAAATACACTTTTATAAAATTGCTTAGTTTGGATGGCAAGTTTGGAAGATACAGGTTTCACTGTTGGTGTGCATATTTCCATGACTGTACCAGTCAGAATGTTTTTGCCACACATAACTTTCCTTTTCCAAGACAAATTCTTGGCTGATAGAACATGTGGCTTGTGAATGTAAGGGACAGAGAAGGAATAGCTTTAATAAAAATAAAGTGTTCCCATGTTGTGATTGATACTGCCTTAAATAATTGACAGCATTTTAATTGGATGAAGTCTTAGCAAGTCTGAGAAGACTGAGTTCTATATCATGTAAATTTCAGCAGCTCTTCATGCAGATCTGGCTATCAATTTGGGTCAGACAGCCCTCTTGACAGTGAACTTTTGTTTCAGTCTTTTAAAGAATTTCAAATTGAGTATTGTGTTTCGGATCAGTAGAAAACAAATTACTCTCTCTAAAACTAGGGTTATGAATTGCTCCACTCTTAACAGGTCTGTATTTGAACACTGAAGAACAACACTTTTGGCACATCATGTTCCAGTTGAATAATACTTTAGATAGTAAACAATGAAAACAAAAACATTTTTTTTTTTCTAAATTACAGTGCTAAATACTGCTAGACAACTTGCAGTACATTATATTCTAATGTATGTTGGAATAGTCAAGTCATGCTTTGGTGCACCCACTCATGAAATGGTTCATATGAAATGACATGAGTTATAGACATATCTTTTTTCAAGGACTAGTTAAATAGTCCACCATGTTTTTTTTATTATTCTGGGATAACAAACTATTTCCTGTCTTTGAGGTCGTGACTTCATTCAGATTTTTTTTTTTTAAACAGTAGATGCAACTCACATTTCATTGAATGTATTTTTTTTTTTTTGTGAAAATTTAACTTAAAGGAGTGGAATAATTTTGGTGTTCGATTTTTTTCCTTTTACATTTACTTTGGATATTTCTTTAAAATAGGAGAGCTGCCTGTGTGTAGTCTGATGTATCTGATAATTATCTGTAAATGGAGGTGGTACAGAAGCAAATAGCCACAGCAGTGAAATCTCTACAATTTGTTGTTAAGCAATTTCCCCACAGTGTGCCCCAAAGTCCCTTAGATATTAAAGTTCTGCTGTCACTGCTAAACACAGTCAGACTGTCTTAAGTTTCAGAAGTGGTTGTATAAACTGGGATTAATGTACTTTTGGAGACAACTCTATTGCACTGCTGATTGTGACTCTGGCCTTAAATTTTCAGAAATGACTAATGGTTTGTATACCTTAAAATGGATGGGATGACAATGTAAGCTGTTGTTTTGGTAAACAGGATGAGCTAATAAAATGGTTGAAATGATTTCACTTCATGGACTGATTGATCAAAAGCAAATATTTACAAATTATATGTGTATATTTTTTTTGTAGTTAAAGGTGCTCCTCGAAACTTAAGGATAACAGATGAAACTACTGATAGCTTTATGGTTGGCTGGACTCCAGCTCCAGGAAATGTTTTACGGTACAGGCTTGTATATAGACCACTTACTGGAGGAGAAAGGAGACAAGTGACTGTCTCAGCAAATGAAAGATCAACTACTCTACAGAACTTGATTCAAGATACAAGATACGAAGTGTCTGTTATTGCTGAGTATCAGTCTGGGCCTGGGAATGCTCTGAATGGATATGCAAAAACTGATGAAGGTATGTGATTGATGCTGTGAATGTAGTATACTTGAGAAAAATTCCTTGCATGTTGACATATTCACGTTGAAAAGAGAATAACTCATATGTATTATTCCAGATGAACAAAGAATTATAAAATTACTCAAATCTCATTGAGAGGTAATCTAAAACAATATAATTTATCAAAACTGTTATATTTCTTTTTGAAACATAATATATTGATCCTCCAACATCAAATATGCCAAGGAAATTTGGGTGAAGAATCTACCTGTATGTTTAATTGTCCTTATGATTCTTCTTCCTATTGCCAATGATGTAAGTTATGTTTCTTTTCAGCAAGTTCAGGCCGTTTGTGCTTCTGAATGGAAAGCAAAGAATGAATGAAGCATTTGTTTTATTAGTTATCACTGTAGCCCTAACGTTGGCTTAGACATAAACTGTATGATTCTGTAATGGGTATCATGCCTTATTAAACAAAATCCAAGGAGTATAGACACATTACAAATGCCTTGGTCATCAGAGAAACTTAATTGAGATTTTAAGTTTATTAAACACCAGAAATAACTACCATCAAAAATAACTGAGTAGGAAGCCTTAAGTTGTTAATTTGACATCTCATTGCTGGTCTTTGGCTTGATTCTTGATGGATCTTGGTGTGAGCTTATATTCAGGTGTTAATATGTGTAAGCGTTCCGGGATAGATCCTGTAGTTTTAGTAGAAAAAAAAAAGGGGAACAAAATGACTTTATTGGGCATTTTTGCATAAGGAAGTTGGGAATGGAATTGTACAATCCTGGTTACTGTAAAGTTATACTATATTAGTGCTAGTGCAGGCTATTCAAGAATTGTATTTTCAGCATTAAATCCCGTGTTGAAGTAACTTAAAAAATAAACCAAGGAACGAATCTTGCTTCAACTTGTTTTCAATATCTTCTGTGGTGCAGTTCGAGGAAATCCAAGAAATCTGCAAGTTTCTGATGCTACAACATCAACAATGAAGCTGTCTTGGAGTGCTGCTCCTGGAAAAGTGCAGCAGTACTTTATAACTTACACACCAGTTGCAGGAGGTGAAACTAAGGAATTGACTGTGAAAGGTGATACTACCTCTAAAGTGCTGAAAGGCTTAGATGAAGCCACTAGGTATGCATTGACTGTGTCTGCCTTGTATGCCTCTGGAGCAGGAGAGGCCCTTTCTGGAGAGGGAGAAACACTTGAAGGTAATTGGTTTTTTTTGTTTCTGTACAGTCATTCATTTATTTATATGGTTACTGCTTAAGTTGTCTTAAAATGTACTGTCTTCCTGAGATATCTACAGAAGTAGATATGTGAATGAAAAGTAGGCATAAAGACATTCTCCTGTATTACAGTGTTTTTCCAAACCTACTGTCCATTGGAGAAAACAATGGGGTCTAGTCACTGGTTGTGGTCTCTTGGAAAAAGGTATTGCCAGAAGCAGTGTTCTTCTACACCAGCCTCTGAGATATTCTGCCTTATAACTCAACTTTTGAGTAGTTTTAATGGCAGATTGTTATTAACGTAATGGGATTAATTAATAGGGTTAAAATATCTCATCCATTTGAAAATCTGCAGGGTTTCTTCTGTACCGCGACTGAAAGATGTTCAGGGACCTTTTTTTTTTATTTATTTTTTTTATTAGATAAGCAACAGCTGGACTCGGTATAGGAATAATGAAACATATCCTGCTTTTAACTATAGGAGTAAGAACCCAGGGCTGAGCATTAACAGCGTGCTGGTAAGGTAGAGCCAGAGACTTATAAGGAGGGCAGGCTGCTCTCATTCTGCCTTTGAGTGGAGAATTTCCCTGACTTGTTCCCTGTGAGCATTCTCAGTGTCATCTGTTAATTGTCAGGGGGTAGGGAAGGCTGCCTCCTAGGCCATGAAAGGAAGTGTGACTGTGCTCTTTGCTGGCCAGGTATGTATTGCTAAGGCCTGGCATTCCAGCTCTGTAGGGATGGTACTTGAAAACATCTTACAGATGATTTACGTGGAATTAAAACTCCTCCATTGACACTAATGGAGTTATAGTAAGGACGTACTTGGCTCTCAGTTTCCCCATCAGTTTAACTTTTTGTTTATGCCATAGATTAAAGAACAAACCAGGAAACCTGCTTTAAATAGGAAACTGTAAGAAAATCAGTTCCAATAATTTGCTAATGGGATGATTTCATCCCGGTAAAATTTAGGCACCTATTTAAATGCTGAAGTTTGCAGCGTGGACTCTCTAGGATTCTTCTGTGATTAATGAAGAAAGGCAGATATGTCCAGAAGGCAGGTAGTCCATCTAAGATCTCGTTTTCCCTTCAAAGGAGTATTTCTCAGTCTACTGACTATAGAAGGAGGAGCTGAGTGTTAGGCTCCAGCTCCCCACTGCCACTACCTATGTCTCAGACAACAATACAATGCCCCTACTTTCTGTGATGACTTCACCCTGTCTTAGTGTATCAGGCACCTTGCAATTCATGCTGAAACTCCCTTGGCTTTCACTGCCTGGCCAGACCTCTTTTTTAGTGTGGAGCTCTTGAGATATCATGTGTGTTTTGCGTTCATGAGATAAACCTAGCTTTTTACTCTGTCATAAAGCTTGAACAATA
The DNA here is from genome assembly GCF_013377495.2 of Cygnus atratus. Lineage (NCBI taxonomy): Eukaryota > Metazoa > Chordata > Aves > Anseriformes > Anatidae > Cygnus > Cygnus atratus. The sequence goes on along the minus strand of NC_066364.1, from coordinate 33,500,610 downwards.
GGGAAGTCTTTTAAGGCATTGCCTAGAGCTTCAGTTAAAATGCATTCAAAAAACAAGAGAGCCGTAAGTGAAACACAGCAGAATTGAAAAGACAGAGTCATTAGAAAAACAGAATTCAGTCACAGGCGGAGATTGTCTTGTCCTTTCAGTACTCCCTCATGCAGGAGGGCTCGGATTCTCATTTGGACTTCCTGCAGACTGCTATGATAAATTGTTGATAGGAAGAAAAACAACCTGAAAACTGGTTAAAAAGTCAAAGAACTTGAAAGAATATTTGATTATAGTTCAGGACTGTTTTTTTTTTTTAATGGAACCAGATGGAGTTTAAAATAGATGTTGCACCTAGAGGGACACAGAGGCCTTCCTGTAAAAGTTTTTACTCTAAGCAGATGGTTAAAGCCTTGTGTCAAAAATTCTGTGATAGTTTTAGTCTTGTAATAAATACAGATAAACTAGCATCCTTGATACAACTGAACTGAATTTCTATTCAGTTTCTCATCTGGGAGAAAAACAAACTAAAAATTATGTTTACCATTTAGATAGGTATGACATATTCTTTGACAATTCAGCTGGATTTGAAAACTCTATCACAGTGCTCTCCAGAAAATGTTACTTTTTGTATTAAAGCTGTCCATTAAATATTCCCTGGTTATCTAAATCGTTAGTAAGAGCATATGCAGTTGTCTGTAATTACTGAGTGATCAAAGGTAAAGAACAGAATACAAATTTATTTTTGCAAAACAGTAGAAGCCTAAATCATGATGTTTCCTCATGGAACATCCACCTTGTATTGCAGCATATCTGCAGTTTCATGGAGTATTAAAAATATTTGAATTAGGCCAAAACTCTTTGGACATGGTCAATAGATACTTTGAAAGACTGACCAATAAATGGTAAGAAAGTAGGTACTGTTAAAGTGCTTATAGGACAATATTTCAATATATAGTACTGTCTTACCTCACTGGAGGATAAAAAGACAATGCTTGTGAAGAAAACCAGGCAACTAAGAATGAAAAGACTGCAATTTTGGTAACCAAAAGATAACATTCAAATTTTAAACCCTAGTATAGAAATTTAGCTGAAAAAAGAAGTCATGTTGCCTGGGAAGTCAAGACAAACATGGTGGGACTCTGTTGAAAAGTTATTCAGGTCAGTGAAGTGAGTACTTGACTAATCATTAGCTGAAATAACTTGTCTGACTGAGGCTTGGAATGAGACAGATCTTAACTCCTGGAGAAATAAACTTATCAACAGTAATGACAAAAAAGCTGTGAAAGGAAGCATAAAAAAGTGTTTAGTATTTCAGTTGGTTTTTCCGTGAGCCATAGTGTCTGAGAAACAAAATAGTGCAGTGAGTGTTTTTGATTGCCAACAGCAGTGAAGTACTGAGTACTTAAGCATTTTCCTGTATCAGGAATCCCAGTGGGGCTTACTTAATGTCTTTGCCATATGGCTTCTCACCAAAGCCATTCAGTCAGTGATGCCATAGTTGCTGGCCACTTCAGTTCATCAACATATCAAGAGCTAGGGCTGAGATTGCCTTTCAAACTGGGACAGTTGTGAGTTTATGGTATTGATATGTAGTCTGAAGAGAAGTCAGTTTGCGTGTAGTAATTTCAGCTCTAGTAGCAAAGTGAGAAAGGAGAAACTGAGGATACAGTAGCTTCTCCAGCTATTGTATAGTCAAGTGGCAGGAAATGAAAAATCCAAACTCTCAGATGTTTATGGAATTTTACTGAATCACTAAATGGTCCCCTGTGACTAAGGGTGTAGACAAACATTCTTACTGCCTTCAGTAATGATTTACTTTGCATGTAGTAGGAGATCTCACACGGCAGTTATTTTACCTCAGTTGCAAGAGTAGCCTTCAGCAGAGAAAAACTGGCCCTTATGGCTGGTAATTTTTAAAACTGCTGTAACGTGATTTGCAGAAACATGTCTCCCTAGGCATTCAAGTCCTTCAGTTACATATGCTATCTCCAAAGTATTTGGAGCAGTTAATAATTGCTCTTGGAAGTTCCACCTCTGCTTTGTCCTACCCGGCAGTTTGTCAGTGTTTTTAGGTGGTGTGTTTGCTTCAGGATACCCAAAAAATCCTTCCACACAAACCCAGTAATCATTCCATGTAGTTGATAACATTTACCAGCTGGGTACTCTGCTTCTCTTTTCATTTTTCATTTTCTTTTCTAAGTATATGCGTGCCCTTACTGTTTCTCCACATAAAACAAAGAGGGCATATACTCCCCCAAGTAACTGTAGATATTCTCCTCTATAAATTGTTTGCATAGCTATCTGGTCCATCCCAGAGACAAACACATGCCAGAGGAACTGAGTTTTGTGAACCGTTCACAGACAACACAGTGTAGACAGTTTAGCAAATAATTAATCATAAATAAATGTTCCATACCATACAGGTATTCAGAGAGAGCAAGTTTACTTCTTCTTTGCCTTTGTGTAATAGGAATAGTAAATAATGTTTTTTTTTTTTTTTCCCTCTGTTGAAGGAAAGAAACTGTGTGTTTTCCTTCAGTAATCCAGATTTTAGGAAATTTATAGTGCCCTGCTCTTTCATACAGCCTCTTTCACTCACTGGCTCATTTTGTCTCCAGTTATTAAGTACCATCCAGAGGTGAAAATTCTGGAGCTTTATATTTCATACTGCATTAAACATAACTGCATGTGCAAAATATGTGCTGTAGAAAACTCTACACTTTTATACTCTCTCTTTCAAAAGTGCATGGTGATCTATCACTAGACAGCTTTGGTTGGAGCTCTTCTATAAGGGTGCCATGGAAAATTTTTCCTCAGACACATTTTGTTGGCTGTGATTCCCCCCCAGCTCACACAAAGACATTAAAACTGCTAAAATAAATTAAACCAATGCAGGCTGGCGTTTGCCATTTGATGAAGCAAGGCTTGTGACAACTGGAGTAACTAAACAAATTAGCACTAATCATTATATTTGATGGTACTTGGTAAAGATTTAAGAACAAGCAAGAAATTCTCGCAGGAAACCCTTAGGGAAAAGTCTCCCCCTCATTCCTAAACACCCAAAACAACCCATTTGGTTTTCAATTTTTGTTTGGTCATAAGGTCTTACTCAAATCATCTTACACCTAAAATAAAATGCAATGATAAACCTGGTGAGGGTGGTGAGTGTCAATGCAACAGTCAGTGAGCATTTTGTGAGGGCTACTGTTTTTCTAATCTGCTTTTTTTTTTTTTTTTTTCTAGAAGAGGTAGTTGCAAGTCTGACAAGAATTTCATTTTCTGCCCAAAGGTTTGCTGTCAGATGAAAAGAACATACTGTACATTAACTGCTAAATAGATTAGCTTTCAGAATTTGCACTTATTTTAAAGAAAAACAAATGCATTAGGCAATCTGTATAGAAATGTTTAAGGATAATGAATGTCTGAAAAGCTGCTGATATGAGTGCCCTCTTGCTGGCCGTTACATATTTTTCAGAACAGCTTTAAGAATATTTCAGTTACTGACCCTAAGCAGAAATGGATCAGAAAAGTCTGGAGCATTTTAAAAACGAATTTCAGAGACGTTTAGCAAAGAAGCATTTTTTTTTTCAGAAAAAAGTTAAGTGGTTAGATATTTCAAAATATTTTCACTTATATCAGTAAAGTTTCTAATCTAGAAATGGTTTTGGTGTAAATGGCTGTAGGTCTTTTAAAAGAAATGAGATTGCTAGTCTACACTAGCATGTCAATGCATTTTACTTCTTACATTTGTACATTTTAGAATAAACAACACATGGTATAGTTTATTATAATCAGATGATAAATTTCATAGAGATTTATGTCACAGTCCATTCCCCTTTAGAATCTTTATGTTTGAGTGTAGGGCCCAATCCTGCCATCCTGTGCTAGGAGTGGGTGTTTGTGCTATGAGAATTAGGCTCCACTCACTGTACTAAAGAAAAAAGTTGTCATGACACTTTTTAGTTTTAAGTTATTTTCTGCTGTATATATTTATTAAAGCTTAGGTCTGAGGATTTTGGTAGAGGAATCCTTTTATTTTGGTAATAAAATGAATAGCAGTTCTTTGGTAAATAAATGATTTATTTTTGCTGTTTCTACGGTAACACAAGAATGCTTTAGAAATGAATGACCACCTACAGGCAGAATAGTACAAATTCAAGTGACATTTTCTTACAATGAGGTTTTTAGCATATCATAGGAACTTTACGTAATGCTCAAACTGTGTAGTGCTTCTTCTGTCCCGACAGAAACAAGGACTCAGTGTTTCCAGGAGACTTAATGCTGTTTCATGCATTTTTTTAAATTATACATTCCGAGATTTTTGAGTCTGACATTTGAAATTGACATTTGATAATCTTTGGAAAATTATCTTAGTTTTACATAGAAAATTAAATATGTATCAGAAAAAAACAAAACCACCACCACCACCACCACCAACAACAAACAAAAACGACGCCCCCAAAAAGCAAACAAAACGGTGTTTCTAGACAGTTGAGAGTGGTGTTAACTGATTAACTGTTGGAACAGATGGTTAAAATATTAAAGGACTATGACTTCCTGCTGGCCTTATCCTACAGTGGGGAACTCAGGAGTGCTCTGAACAGAGTCTCTGTCTTTTGAGTCAGAACCCTCCTGGTTTTCATCTTCTCAACCTTTTTTCATTCCCAGGAGCACAAGATACTTACTCTAACAGGGTCAAGTGAGAATTTCTTTTGCGTAGCAAGTCCTTCAGGACTTCCACACCATGTGCACATCCTCTCTCACATAGGCAGTGTGCTTGAAGGCTGGTACTCCAGGAGTAACCAACTACTTTGCAGCTTTCAAAGAAGAATATCAGCCGATAGAAGTGGTTGTCTCCTCCAGTGCTGAGGAGAATTTAACCTCTGGAGTCAACCTGAAAGGATTCTGCCACCATCTCATCTGATGTGTACACTTGGTTCCTCTGCTGCAGTGCCCTAGCCTTAATGGCTTAATGGGATACTCTTGGTGTATGCCATTGTAAACAAGGCAGGACTCAAACCATAAAGTTTTGGTATATGCCTCTGCAAGAGAAGGGTCATTTATTTAGCTGATTCTGATTTTTTTTAGGATGCTGGCCAATCCTCTGTTTAACTTCTATCAAACATGGCTTTGCATGAAATTTATCACTGCAGGTTAATTTTGAAAGTTGGTCTTAAGAACATGTATAGAAAATTGTTTAAACTTGACCCAAACTGCATGTACAGCTCCCACTGAAATCAACTGGAGCTGTGTAAATGTTTCTGAGGGGAAAGGCCATTTGAATAAAGCCATTTGATTTTTATGAATGTCAACATTTAAATTTTAGCTGATTCACACAGTCTTGTATTCAATGACAACAGCAATTGCCTGTGAACTGTGGGAAGCAAGCCAAGTAGACGCAGGGAAACAACTTTAATATTGTATTTTGTCTCTGGCATACTATAGTGGAAAAACTTAATATGGAAACTGGACATTGCAAAAGTCCAGAGCTGGGTGTAAGACTGTCTGAGAGTTACCAAATTAGTTTCTGAGACTGTGTCTGCATGGAGCGATGGTAGGGATGGATAGGGTACTGTAAACAGATTGCAATTCTGAGCTAAGGACTGCTGTGGAGAATCTGGATGGTTGAAACAGGTGACTAGCTTGCTTCCTTCCTCATCTAGGGGTTTGAATTATGTGTACAAGCATTTTGTTTCCCCATGTACTCACCATGGCTTACATCTGTGTTTTGTACTCCCGAGCATCATAGGACTGAATGTGTGTTAGGGAATAATTTTTAAAACCAGCTGCTTCCTCACATGCTGATGACATGGGGGCTATATGCAATTAAGGCCACACTTTAGCTTCCAGTTCCAGTCAGGAAAAAGCAGGAGTCATTTGAATGTTAACCACCTGAGAGCCTGCCAGCCAGCACTTTTCCTTCTACCACTGTGCAGTGTCTTTCCACTCTCCTTATCCATCCTGCTTAAACAAACAGGTGAGAAGCAGATGTACAACAAACATTTCTGAACATGTGAACCAAAGAACAGAATGACTGCTTCAGTATTACAGTAGATTATTATTATCTTTTTTTCCTAACGTAAGCAAGTCAACTAGGTATTTTGTTTCAATCTGAAGGAAAAATGTCTCATAGGTCTACTTGTATGTTTGCTGGTCACTAAATTATGCTACTGTTATTGTGGAGTGTAAATATGTTTCTTGACTCTGAGTGTAGTAGCTTAGATAATACTTGATGGAATCCTAATAATTTCAGACTTACAGTTGGACTGCATCTCAAACACAGCTGCTCTCCTCATAGAAAAGCACTTGTGAGAGATTCTAGTGAAACAGAAAATAAGCTGTCGGTGAACTTCCACCTCACACATGAGGTGCAAATCAAGTTAGTGTGTTATGTTAAAGAAATGTTCTCGGTTGCAGTGTAACACATAAAAAGTCCAATTTCCCTTAGTAGGTAAGTTGTCTTGTCAGCAGTTTCCAACTATTTGAAGTCAGAATTTTCCATTTAGGTCTTGTGGTTTGGTAGGAATCCCAGTCCCGTTCCCTCTCTTACCTTGCCTTATAAAAAAGACATTTAATTCCAAAGGATTTTTTTTTTTTTTTCAGAACTAACATATTACAGTAACTGGTGTTCATTACAGTCCATTCCAAACAAATTATTTTCCTCTGTTATTTAATGACCTCAATAATGACTTAATCAATAACAGTTTTAAATATACAGTTATGTTTGCAGTGTTTCCAACGTATATCATTAACTGTAGTGTCCAAGAGTAGACTTGCAAAAAATTGTGCTGTGGTAGCAGATACTTTAATACTGAAATCATGTTGTGGCAAAGCTATGTTTTAAAGTAGCCAAAATAAAGTGACTTGTATATTTATATTACATTAAAATATGGAAAGAAAGGTTTTTATTGTTAGACATCTGTGCATTCTATCAAGTTAAGTTTTCCATATTTTTTCCATTTGGATTGCCTTAATATTTTTTTTTATTGTATGAAAACGCCAAAATTTGGGAGTAGAAGCTTAAGAGCAGACAGAAAAATTGGTGTAATTTACTTTTGAAGGCAAATCCTTTTTCAGGCTTCCAGGAAAATTGGTCTTTGGGGTTTAGATTCTGCCTTGGCTTTTATTTAATGCAGTCACTGAATTCAGTGAGACTGCATGAAGCATGAACTGAGTCGGGTCTCCTCACTGTAACTTTTTCACTATATGCAACTACTATTTTTGTGAACTGGTAAACAATTGAACTTTAGCTAAACCCCCATATCTTAACCTGGTTTTGAAGAGAAGATGCTATAAATTGTAGTGACTTACATTGTGAAGCTAAAAACTGATTTGAAGAGTAAAATTGTAAGCAGTAATGCAGAGTTAGGATGGAAAAAGAATTGCCTTCAGAAAAACATGATGGGATGTCCCAAGATTGTGAATTAGAACTGGAAAAAACCCTACAGCACAAAGGAGTTATTTAACATGTTCTGTTAGCTGTGTTTGATAGAGTCAGCTAGGTGACTGGAGTGGTAGCCTCTGATTCTGTAATCTGTGAAGTTGGTGATTCTTATTATTCTATCAGCATTGCTTGCAGATACGTTGATATTAACTTCCATTTTATCATTTAGCCAAGTGGGATTCACTGGCTCAGTTTTAATGAGGTTGTGCTGGCAATGAGATAATTCCAAAATGAAGCCTTTCTGCAGGTAACCCTGTTTGTTCCAGTGGTATTGTGTTTGGAAGCATTGCAGCTTTGCAGTGGAAGTGAAAGACAAATGAGTATGAAAACTGAAAATGCAGTTTATGACTGTGAGCAACTTGCTGCTCTGTCTTGGACTGAAACTGCTTCATGCTTCTGAAAAGTGAGTCTGGGTTTGTGATGAGCTCAGACAGTGGAAATTGGATAAGTATTGAATTTCTCTGTGTTCAAAGAATTTTGAATCTGGTCCTGTGGCTTCTGTAGTATAATATACAGATATATTTTTATCAGTGCAGGTGAAACTTAGCCTTGATGCCATAAGGCCACCTCAAGTGTTTAAGTCCTCTCACTAATCAGTCTCAGAAACGTCCTGTACAGTGAGAAAGGCCACTGAGAATATATGCTGAAGAACCAAATGCTTCTGTGTGTATATGGATCTGTTTTTGTACATCTGGTTTTGTAGATCCCTTTTGCAGATTTTGCTACAGTGAGGCCATTGCATTAAAACCAACAGTCAGTGCTCTTTCCCTGCCTCAAAAGCCAGCCACTGCAATAGGAAAATTGAACATATGTTATAAATGTATGTTAAACATTAAACAGAGGCACTCCTTTTACTGCACCACTTCAGACCAATGAGCTCCATTTTTAAGCAGTGGAATTACTCAGGTGTGTTAGGTGAGACTCACTCATCCAGCTGACAACTGGATTTCACAGACTAACGAGCTGTTTCCTTCATTCCAGGCTGGCTGGAACAAACTATAGTCGGAAAGAAGGCACAAGTCTTACAAGTGGAGAGATAAGATTGTTTTCTGCTGTAACTGCTGTGTGATGTAAACACACTGCAAATTAGTTGTAAACAGATAAAATGAAATAGCAGGTAGATCTAGTAAGCAGTAAGCAGTACTCAAGGAGATAAGAATAGTAATATTAACTAAATAAATAAGGTTGTCAGAGAATTTGAATGGACTATTTCACTCAGGTTAAAGTCTTCTTTATTTGCCCATCAGAAAAAAATTACACATGTGAGGGTAAAGATGAACAAATGAAGGAAAATTATTTACTTGTGAATTAAAACCTATGCAAATGAGCTGCAGCACATTTAAGCATTGGCTTCATTCTGAGACTTTGCTTAATATCATTTTTATTTTGCAAATTTTAAAACATAACTGCTAGGGATCTTGTGCAGTATGGGATAGGTTATTCATAGCTTAAAGTTAGCTTTCAGCATTTTGTTGAATAAAGCCATCAGTTTTCTCTTGGAACTACACATGTATGTTATTTAAACTAGTGTTGACGGGCCATAATTTTGATTCTGCTTTTATGATCATTTTAGTTTTCCATTTGTACTTTGCTAACTTTTGCTCTTTGTATTTTAGTGACGATTTATTGTTTTCTTTCTTGCAGAACGTGGTTCACCTCGTAATTTGGTTACCACAGACATAACTGACACTACAGTTGGGTTATCATGGACACCAGCTCCAGGAGCAGTTAATAACTATAGGATAGTATGGAAATCACTTTATGATGATACAATGGGAGAGAAGAGAGTCCCTGGAAACACAGTGGATGCAGTGCTGGAAGGCTTGGAGCCAGAGACTAAATACAGGATTTCAGTATATGCAACCTACAGCAGTGGAGAAGGAGACCCTGTAGAAGGAGAGGCTTTTACTGATGGTGAGTGTACTATGGCATTACCACCATTTGTAATATGCAGTTCTTGACAAAATTATACTATTTTAGACCTTATTTTTCTTCACCTTTACTTTCTGAAAAGTCCCCTAAACCAAAGTCTCACCTCAAATCAATCAATTCTAGCTTTTTCTTTGACCATTAGAAAAGGAAAGTCTTTTCTATGTCATGTAGGGTTTGATTCAGCGAGAATTACCTCCAACTTGAGATGTGATTTTTGTGAAAATTATTCTGAAGCCAGTCTTTCATGGGTTCTTTGTGTGACTGCTGGAAATCTGCTGGAATAAGTGATGTAGATATAGTAAGTAATGTAGATAGAGTAAGGATGGAAGACGGTAAATTCCCACATGATCAGTGAATTTCCCTTCCAAGTTATTTCCCTTTTCAATCTTCACAATCCTCAAACTGAAGCTCAGGGGGTGATTTTGATCACAGAATCATAGGATCGTAGAATATCCCATGTTGGAAGGGACCCCTATGGCCCCCTGCTACCAAAACCTTGCCACGTAAATCCACAGAGATCATTGGGTTCAAATGATGGCTCCACACAGGACCACCCAAAAATCAGACCATATATCTGAGAGTGTTGTCCAAATGCTTCTGTGGTGGTTTTATCCTGCTGGGCAGCTGAACTCCTCAAAGGTAAGGGCGAGAAAATGCAATGAAAAGGGCTCAAGGGTTGAGATAAGGACAGTGAGATCACTCAACAATTATCATCACAGTCAAAACAGACTCAGCATAGGGAGATTTATGTAATTTATTATCTATCACTAGCAGAATAGCACAGTGAGAAACTAAAAGCAAACTAAAAACACCACCCACATCCACCCTCTTCTATGTCCTCCCCCTGAGCAGCGCAGGGGAACGGGGAATGGGGGCTGCAGTCAGTCTTCGTCTCCACTGCTCCTGTGCGGTCACTCTCTGCCTTGGTGTCTCCAGGGCTGTTTCTCGCTGCTGTCTCCCAGCTGCTATTGTGCAGCAGTCTTTTTCCCCATCTTAAATCTGCTCTCCCAGAGGCCCAACCAATGTCGTTCATTGGCTCAGCTTTGGCTGGCAGTGGGTCCCTTTTGGAGCCAGCTGGAGCTGGCTCTGATCTGACATGGGGCAGCTGCTGGGCTCTGTTCAGAGGCCACCTCTGCAGCCCTCTGCTACCAAAACCTTGTCATGTAAACCCTTCTTGAAAACAGCTTCTTGAACTCCAGCAGGCACGGTGCCATGACCACTGCCCTGGGGAGCCTGTCCCAGTGCCCCACCACCCTCTGGGTGCAGAACCTTTCCCTACCACCCACCCTGACCCTCTCCTGTCCCAGCTCCATGCCGTTCCCTCGGGTCCTGTTGCTGTCCCCAGAGAGCAGAGCTCAGTGCCTGCCCCTCCGCTCCCCTCGTGAGGGAGCTGCAGGCCGCCATGAGGCTTCCCCTCAGCTTCCTCTGCTCTGCGCTGAACAAACCAAGGGAACTCGTCCGCTCCTCATATGTCTTGCCCTCCAGACCCTTCATTATCTTTGTGGCCCCCCCTTGGACACTCTCTAACAGTTTTACATCTTTCTTATACTGTGTTACCCAAAACCGCACATAGTACTTGAGGTGAGGCCACACCAGCACAGAGCAGAGTGGGACAGTCACATCCTTGACTGGCTAGCAATGGTGTTTTTGATGCACCCTGGGATATAGTTGGTCCTTCTGGCTGCCAGGGCACACTGGTGACTCGCAACCAGGACTATCAATAGACCCAGATCTGAGACTAACTGACATTTCATCTTTGTGGTGCAAACACAATTAGAAATTCTCAGTTCTTTGGTCTGGGAGAGGATACTGTAGCCTGCAAAGCCTACCTGACTGTGTGATGAAATACTGACTGATTCTAGTATGCCAAGGAGATTCTGTTTTGCAACAACCTAGATGGTTTATGTTGGTTCACAACAAGCATTACATAGCTTTCATTTCATTTCAGATCTTTTGTAACATTTCTACAGTCTGGAAAATATCTCTTAAAAGCTGAGTGCTGCAATCTGTAGAGAGAATGCTTTATTAGTCCTTGTCCTTATTTCAGCACTAATACTGTTCTACATTTAGTGTTCAGTGACTTTCCAAATACTCATGAGTATTTGTATGGGGCCCAACACTCAGGAGTTCAGGCATTTACTAGTACTGTATCAGACCTGTAAACCAAAAATTTAGAAAATCTTAAGTTTGTAGATCATTTTGCTCATTAAAAAAAGGGCTATATATAATATATATATTTCACTTATATATAATATATATTACATTATGTATCATATGTATATTATATATAATATATATTTCACTTTCACTTTAGCATCCTGAATCCATTACTTAACAGATTACCAATAAGTGCTATTAAATAAACCTCCCAGTTAGGCTGTGTCATCATGTAATCATTTTTTTTTGGTCTGTAATGGAAAATGGACTTAGGTTTATTAAGTTCATTATAATCATAAAAGTAACAATGCCCTGTGAGGTTTACCTGTGCTTCCCCCAATGAAATACTGTAATTTTAAAGAAGGGAAAAAAAAACAGCTAAATTAATTTTGTAGGCATGCATTTGAACATATCTTTATGTGATAAAGTAAACATTTACCCATATTTTTGCACTGAAAAGTGTCACCAAATGCCAGGATTGTGACAGTAGACAACGAGACAGAGAATACAATGAGAGTTACGTGGCAGCCTTCACCTGGGAAAGTCTTGTCTTACCGTGTGTACTACCGACCGCGCAATGGAGGAAGGCAGATGTTTGGAAGAGTAAATGCTCCTGCCACAAGCATAGTGTTGAAGAGACTTAAGCCTCGAACTACATATGACCTCAGTGTTGTTCCAATTTATGACTTTGGACAAGGAAAATCAAGAAAAGCAGAAGGAACAACAGGTATATACATACTTTTACGGGGTTTGATCATTAAAGTTTTCTACTGTAAACTGGTAATCATAATACACAGAAAAGCTGTGGTGGAGTCTGCTAAGATTATGAGTTGATATACAAATTAAAGAAAATGTTAGAGGTTGAGAAGAGAATTTGATTTGTTGGAAATTTCTGTATGAGATCCGAGCACAGCTTTCTGCTGTTACAGTGAGAGTGTAGATGTGGTTTATGTTTTGAAAATACCAGACTTGTTTTGAAACACTGTCACCAGAAGTTAAAACAAGTGTTTTGTGGGGGAGACAGTATTTGTCTACAGACTATTTAATCAAGCACTGCCAGTTTCATTATTTGCTTTTTTGTTTCTGGTTATTGATTAAATAGCCATTAAATAGTTTTTGGTAGCCATATTTTCTGTGGAAATCCTGAAGCACTTAAAATGGCCAGCAGGTGACTTTAAAGAGTCCCCAGTGAAAGCCTGACTGACCTCACAGACCACTTCCTTTTGGACAAACGGTCTTCTCTCTCAGAAACTCTAAAATGTTTAATTCCTGGTGAGGGGATTTATGGGGTCAAAACAAAACTAATTTAAACTAATTTTCTACTCTGCCTTTAGTTTGTGTCTGATGCTGGTCTTTTGTTTTGTAAGGAAATGGTCTCTTGCTCTCCAGATCAAATCAAGGAGATTTAAAATCAGTTTTCTGCTTCCATACGTAGACAGCTGTTACCAAAAGGGATTTTTTTCTGAGATGTTTCTGCCCTTGTTGGGCAGAGGTACACTGAGATACACTGTAAATACCTTATGCCATTCTTTGTTCTCTGGCTCACCTACCCTTTGTAATTTAAAAGAGAGATAGCTAATCTAAGCTGGTCGTATAGTCTTTCTCTGTAATAAATAGAAAGACCGATGGTGGTTAGTCCACGGTCAACATTCACTGTAAAATCAGATGGATATTTAAGATAGGTGAGATAAATTACTATCTATGCTTCAATATGTTGACTGTAGAGGGAGCCTTGATAACAAACATAGACTATGTGTCTATTGTTTAGATAGCTAAAATTAGGTGAAGTGAATCTCACCTTTCATATCTTGATACTTGTCTTTATGTCAAAGAAAGGGACAAAGAGTTTAGGGTTGAAACTAATACTGGATTTACATGTGCCTTTTTACACAAAAAATATTTGTCATTTTTTTCATAGGCAGACCTGATTTAAATCCTTTTCTTACATTCTTGCAGCCTCTCCCTTTAAGCCACCTCGAAATCTGAGAACTTCTGATTCAACTATGTCCAGCTTCCGAGTAACCTGGGAGCCAGCCCCAGGGCGAGTGAAGGGGTACAAAGTAACTTTCCACCCAACTGAAGATGACAGGAATCTTGGAGAACTAATAGTAGGACCATACGACAGCACAGTGGTTTTGGAGGAACTCAGGTATGGATAATAATAATCTCTTTCTTTTTTTCTTTTTTAAAATAACTTTAGCTTGGGGCTTTGCTTAACCATGATTAGGGATTGTAATGCCTGGCAAAATCTACTGTAAATTAGGAAGTATTTTGTCAGTAAAGTGTCATGATCTGGTGATGCAATCTTTGAGAAGAACCTGGCAGGGCTATTTCTGAGGTTATTCACATCACTTCTGGTGTTCTCATAGGAACTGAAGGAGGCAAAGATATGGGCAGAAGCTGTATTCTGCATTTCACATACGATGGTATTAATGGGACAATGGAGAAGACAGCAGGGATTTCTAAAGTTTCTCTGAAAAGTTCCTTAACGTATGTAAAAAAAAAAGAAGCCTAATTTAGTTCTTGATTCATTTTCTAAGAGGCCAGGATTTATAAAGTAGGCTTCAGAGCATGTCAAAATCTGTTATGAATTGTATGCATATAAACTTGTATGCATATTAAAAATGGTATCATTAAAAATCTTAAATTACTTGAACAAAGAAGACTATAAGTTTATGTATAGAGTCTAAAACCAGCTTCAGGTCAAAACTTCACTGTCTTGTGGAAGAACTAGTATCTGTGCTTCACATTTTAACACCTTCTTCTCTGTGGAGTAAAACTATGAAGATTTCATAAGTGAAGTATCAACATTTAGCTAGCCAAGTGACTTCAGTTACAGTATATTTGTTTAACTATTGCAGGGCAGGAACTACCTATAAGGTAAATGTTTTTGGAATGTTTGAAGGAGGAGAGAGCAACCCACTTGTTGGACAGGAGATGACCACCCTTTCAGATACTACTACGGAGCCATTTTTATCTAGAGGTAAACATGATTTTATTCAATAAAATGCAGTCTTGGCTTTTGGATAAAAGAGATTGAAAGCTTCCCTGCATTCCTTATCATTTTTCTAATGTACATAAATATCTATTTGCAGGATTCAGTAGACTCCCTAATCTGATGACATAACCTCTCATCTGAAATGACAACTAAATATGCCCTAGTTCATGTTTCTAGTCCTCTGCTCCCTTTAGATGATCTTACAAAAAAGATAACTCAGGCAACCCATGTTTTGCTGATTACTGAAAGCCATCTGCATCACATTTTCAAGCCATTCACATCTGTGTTAAATCACATAAGGTCAAATTCTTGAACAGAGATCATTGCTCATCTACAGGGGTGTTCACAGGAGTAGAACAAAGAATTTTGGGCAGATCTCTAGCCATTTGCTTGTCCTTATATGGTGTCTTTTCCTTTTAAGACTAAGATCGTATAATGGGCAAAGATCTGTTAGCTGGGGATGTCAGAATATTACTGTGTATTATTTAAGTTTATATGCAGCATAGCTATTATTTAGTCATTTTTACCATACATAGAAGGAGGAGAGTTAGTACAGAAATGCAAGTGCTGAGTGTTTTCCAGTATCTGTCTGGGAATTTCTTCCTGCGTAGCTAAACATTCCAATCAAAGTTTCTATGATTGGTATGACAGCAGCTCCCTTGATGTGGTTAATGGGCCTCTGTATGTTAACTGAATCTTGTGGCCACTATACTTGCAATTAATACTGGATGAAGAGAGTTTCAGGGCTCACTCCTCTTTCATGGAAATCATAAAGAGCTTGTCTGCATCAGGTCGTTGCTTTTTAGTAGCCAAGTGTACACATAGAAGTGAAGACTTCTCTGCTATTTTAAGATTTGTATAACCATCAGAGAGAAGACAGAATTTCAGGGACAAAGAACCTCAGTGCAAACGCATCTCAGAGTTAAAAACAAAACAAAAATATATAAAAAACCTTCTGAAAATTGATTCTGTATTCTTCTTGCTTAACCTCTTTAATGCCCTGTTTCCACATCAGGCTGTGTAAAAACACTACCCTCACTTTTTATTGACAACGTTTTTAGAAACTTCTGAAGTTATTGCTGTCCCACTCAGTCTAATGCAAGAGGGTAAAACTAAGAAAAACTACATAACAGGCCATCAGTGACATTAAAGTAAACCTGTAATAAGTCTGGCAGAAAAATAATTACACCAAGAGTGGTTTGTTATTTTTTATTACACCAGCTGTCATTTCTGTCTTGAGTGTTATATTCTTTAAGCTATTTAGTTTTACTAATGCATGGATTTGAGTCATGGTTAATGTGAGAAATGAATTTTATATCTGGGACTGTAAATGTAATAGTACATTATTTATTAATGGGGGAAAAAATTGCCCTAGGTGCCTTTGCTAGAATTTTCCATGTGGGGAACTATGGTAGTTGGAAGAAAAATAAAAGTCAGAATAGTTTAACTTTTATATTGTACAAGAAGCTAACCTTAACTTCCATATTAAAGTTATGCATGCAAGTTTTTGAACTAACATAATTTTACTTAAACACTACTCCCAACTTATTTTATTGTCCTGACTAAAGACTAGATCTATATTTTCTATGCAGAAGAGGATCATGCTTTTAACCCCCAGGTACATGGAATAGTTATATTCATGAGTCTGCAGTGTTGGATCAATTATGTGGAACATATATGAAATCACAATATCTTTCAACTGTGATGAGTGTGGCTGATTTTTCTCAATGGGATTTCTTCCATATAAAGACCAGAAGCTCTGATGGCAGGAAGCCAGAAAATTTGCAGCTGGTAACACAATCTACAGGAAAAGAGAGAGAGCAAGGATTTTTTTTTTTTTTGAAATGGCTGTGGATAAAATTATTGTCTTTCTGCTTTGTATAAATATTTTGTGATTTTCCATGTGATGAAAACAATATGATGCATATTTTATTCTGTAATTTGTGAACTGAAGATACCTGAAATAATTTCCTACCTTTTCAGAACATTGCAGCTTTATATAAATGTTTGTTCTTGTCCCCTCTCTATTTCTTGAACTGTGTTTATGTTTGTGTATCTTCTAAACTGTGATCTTTCTTTCCTATACGTGCAAACTATTGTACCACCTGTATTACTAAGTCTTTTGTCCCTGAAAATTCAGAAATGATATTTATATGAAAGTGGTTGTTATATATTCTGTTAATTCCACTGCTACATAGTTGAAAATTGAGCAATAGTTTAGTCATGAACAATAGACTAAAATACTGTGACATTGGATAATCTGATAATGTTCACTGCCATGTCAGTGGTTAGCTCTTTGGAAATCCTCTGAAGTAGTTTACAAAATCTCTGAAAGATGGTTATCAGCCATCTTTAAAGACCGAAATAGATACTGACATGACATTAGGGAAGAGCACTGGCCCTGACATTTTAGAAGGCTTATTTCTAAAAGGAAACGTACATGAAAAAATTTATACAGCTTTTGCCATGGAACTAGTGACTAGTGTGAATAACGTTCACAAATAGGTCATACTTGACAGAGTGCCAGTGAATAAAACTAGAGCTATTTTGGAAACTAACTCATGACATATGTCATATGAAAGAGGATTGGGAAAGAAAGCTGTCATGCTAAGGTTATATTTTTCTGGTTGAAACCTATCATGCTAAGGTTATATTTTTCTGGTTGACATGGCAGGTTTAGAATGTAGAACCAGAGCAGAAGCTGATATCGTGCTGCTGGTGGATGGCTCATGGAGTATTGGGCGGCCAAATTTTAAAACTGTCAGGAACTTCATAGCCCGTATCGTTGAAGTTTTTGATATTGGTCCTGACAAAGTACAGATTGGTAAGTCATCATATGTCAGAGAGAAAATGAGGCATAGTTGCTGCATAGCTACATAATAACTGAGTAATAATGGCTTTTTCCAGGTCTTGCGCAATATAGTGGAGATCCCAGGACAGAATGGAATCTGAATGCTTACCGAACAAAACAAGCTTTGTTAGAGGCTGTAGCCAACTTACCATACAAAGGAGGCAATACTCTAACAGGTATGTCACACCACTAGGATTTTCGTTAAGCTCCATGAAAAGAATTCTAGTAGCTGACCCCGGAATTGTGTAGGGGGCTCAAATTCATCCATGATGAAAGGGCCTTATAGTTCTCTCCAGTATGGTTGGAAGAGAATGGGCCTATGTGTATGCATACATATGTATATGTATGTGGACATATGTAAATGTACATGGAAATATATTCTTAGTGGAAATTTGGAGAAAGAGAGAAGGAAAGAACTTGGGTGATGAAGAGCTTGGGTTATTGTTGAGCATATGAGAAGAAGAAAAGGTAGTTCCGTGTCAGGGTTGGCATTAAAGCAAGGTGACCCAAAAGGGAGGCTAGAGTGGATCATATAGGAGCGTGATGCATAGGAGGTAAGAAATTATAGACCTTCAAAGGGCTGAAATAGTGTCAGCTGCTGTTAAGTGTACATGACAGACCACAACTAGATAATGAGTGCCTCTTGAAGTGGTAAATTGTGGAATGGTGTTTTCAGAGTGAAATCATTAGGATGAAATGCTAGCCTTTATCATGACTGTATGTTGAAACAGTTTATAGTGATACTTGCCCTCTTTGTATCATGCTAGGAATGGCCTTGGATTTCATCTTAAAAAACAACTTCAGGCAAGATGCAGGCTTACGGCCCAGAGCTCGCAAAATTGGTGTTCTCATTACTGATGGCAAATCACAAGATGATGTAGTCACCCCTTCAAGAAGACTCAGAGATGAGGGAGTGGAACTTTATGCAATTGGTAAGTATTACATGAAGAGGTGGCCTGAGCCAATTTCCTCCCACCCCTCTGCTAAGTGTATAGAGAAGTGGAAACATGTATGTACCTAAAAGGGTACTTAGATTCAGAGTGTGTTTAAGGGCTTATGTTCATAGTGTTTGTTTTCGTGTCTTCTATGTAAGGTATTAAAAATGCAGATGAAAATGAATTGAAGCAGATTGCAACGGATCCAGATGACATCCATGCTTACAATGTTGCAGATTTCTCCTTCCTGGCTAGCATTGTTGAGGATGTAACTACGAATCTGTGTAACAGTGTGAAAGGTCCAGGTACATCACATTTTCAGTCTAGTTCATCCTTTTTCCATCTATGTGCTTGTGATGCTAATTCCTTTTTATTACTTACTGGGAACACTGCGTAGCCCTGGGCTGTTTTTTCAGCTGCTAGTGTGAGGAAGTTGTGCAGACCACCTGGACTACCCTGCAGGGATTCTTCCTTTCCTTTAAACAATGACTGTGTTATACCTAACACAGCATGATATGGCTGGACGTGCCTGCCTTTTTTCCCAGAGTCAGGAAGTACGTTTCTCAACATGTTACCTTTTTGCTCAGTGTGGCAGGTTCTTTGATGATTCTCATCCAATAAAGAAAATTTTAGCAACCCTACTGTTTTTAAGTATTAATGTCTGACAGCTCAAAAGCAAAGCCTGGCATGGAAAAACACTAATGTTAGCTGATGGTACTCCAAGGAAACACTGGAGTCTTTTTTTTTTTTTTTTTTTTCCCTAAGCTATTTTTGTCTTGTTCTAGTTTGTTTTCAATTGTCAATTTCTGACATTTTTTTGTTGTCGATTCCTGATGACATAAGATAAATTAATACATTTTTAACTTTTTTCCACTTGTAGGTGATTTGCCACCTCCCTCTAACCTAGTTATTTCAGAAGTGACACCCCGTTCTTTCCGTCTGAGATGGAGTCCACCTCCTGAGAGTGTTGATAGATACAGAGTTGAATATTACCCTACCACTGGAGGTCCCCCTCAACAGGTTTGTACTGAATGTTTATCTCTGAGATTGGCCACAATAACATTGGAATTCCACATTACAGTAACATCATTCTAAAGTTTTTGCTCATTAGGGTCTGTACAGTATAGGAGAAAATGAAAAAAAAAAGGCTTCCAAGGTCAAGAATTTCAATAAATGGTAAACAAAATTCCAAAAAATAGGAACATAAAGATGGCTTTGGTTGTTTTAAAATTATTAATCCAGGAGTAAGATGTATTTATTAAAAAGAGTTTACTGATATTTCCAGTAATTCCTTTCTGTTCGTATTCCATTATCCTATATCAGTTTAAATAAGTCTGTAGTAGGATTTTTCTGAGCATACTCACAAGTAAGCTCACTGTCCTTTTAATACATTTTCTTGTTAAAAGAAAAAAAAAAGAGTGAACTCTGAATGTACCATCTCTGAACGTAGCTTTTAAATCTTAACTCAAATTTGACTCATGGTGAGTTTAATCTTAGTAAAACATGACCTCAGGATTTGACTTCTGATTTGGTTGGAGCAATCATTCCAGTGCACATGGACTTTACAGCTTGACTGCTTGCTGGCATTGCTAGTCTGCAAGGTGTTGCTAGTGGCATGTACTGTAACAACCTGGATTATCCTGGATGCTTGAAATCTTTTTCCAGGTGGTAGCATATAGTGATGGCACTTTCTTTATGTTGCTGAATAATGTAAAAATGTACATCATGTGTGAAAGCAGGGTGGAGAGTGAATGATGCTAGCTATATCCAGTCCTGTTGAAAACAAGTCTGCTTGAGCATTCCCTACAGCCTGCTTTGCAAAAATAATGTTATACTGTAAGATAAAATATGTAGAAGATTAACACTATAGTGATTTTCAGTTCCATACCATTGATTTCTGAAAAGTTTCACAAGGAATTATTTTTCTCTTAGAGACAGGTGTACATTTGTTATACAGTTGTTAACATTCATTCTTTTTTATGTAGTTTTATGTAAGTAGGATGGAAACTACAACAGTTCTGAAAGATCTGAAACCTGAAACAGAATATGTTGTTAACGTGTTTTCAGTGGTAGAAGATGAAAGCAGCGAACCTCTAATCGGCAGTGAAACAACCTGTAAGTTATAATTGTGATGTGAATAACATAAGAACCAATTTGATATGAGGAGAACTTTTCAAAAGAACTTTGAAAAGGGCTTTCTTTTTAGAGGAAACAAAATTTTTAATTTCAATGATCAGATTATGTTGTGTTACCCTGGTTGTTGAGATCTTGTCTGGAAAGCTGTAGCAAAGAGAAATTGCAGTATGGAAAAAATGTTTGTTCCAGCTTCATTCTGGGCTCATAAAGCACAGGGGTATACACCTTCTTAGACTAGAGCAATAGCAATGAATTACAAGGCAGAGTTTATAAACTCTAGAAATTTGACCAGATAGAAACCTGTAGTGCTTCATTTCCATATTAGATAGTTAATTCCTGCTACTAGCAGACAGAATACTATATGAAATTCATTCTGATTTTATCAGATTAATTAAAAGTATGTTCAACACTATAAAATCACTTCTGTGAGGCACAGCCATTATGTTTTTACTGTCAGTTGTCTACAGGATTGATTTAGGTGGATTCTGTGCTGAATGCAACATAGGGTGACTTTCCTGCCTGTTCAAGAATATTGAATGCTAGTGTCTCATTTCAATTCTGTCATTGTTTTGCATTAGGCTTGTCATAAATCCCTAAAGAAGCTACATGATTTTCATAAAGTCTGTGATAATTTTTGATATTTATTCGATAATTTGAGAAATATAGAAAAAGAAAGTATATAAAATCTTTTTAGAAGTGCAGATCTCAAAGTAGTCATGTACTGTTTCATATTAGATCATCCATGTGAGTTAATGTTGCTTTTTAGAATATTCAAGTGTTCCAGTGCAGACTTGTAAGATAGTTTTTTAGCTGTGTGTAGCAAATCTATAGCATATTCAAAATGTGATGACAATTACTTCATTCTTAAATATAGCACCATTTAAAATACTACTACTTGTAGATGACTTTTCTACTGCCTGTAATGTACCCCAATACCCATGCACAATATTTTCTGTGATGTACTATCTGTGATGTGAAATATGAAAAGTGAAAAAGGTGAAAAAAATTAATATATATTTTTTAAATGACAGTGCCAATGTCTTCAGTTAGAAACCTGTATGTTTATGACATTGGATCAACTTCCATGCGAGTGAGATGGGAACCTGTCAATGGAGCTACAGGTTACTTGTTAACATATGAACCAGTGAATGCCACAGTCCCAGCCACAGAGAAAGAGGTAAGAGAATTTGTCTTCACCTCTTGTACTCTACAAAAATAATAAGAAAAACCAATTTTCTTGATATATCATAATAACCAAAAGAGGCTGATATGTAGCACTCAAAGTGCAGTGATTACTGGGGTATTGTATACAATGACATCAGCCAGGAAGCTGTAAATATACTGTGAATGTCACAAACAAAATTCCCTTGAGGTTAGATCATTGCTTGCTCTTCTGCCTTTGCTTTTTTTCGTTTTTAAACATGGTGTGTTATTTTTCATGTACAGATGCGTGTTGGACCATCAGTGAATGAGGTTCAGCTGGTAGACCTCATCCCCAATACTGAGTACACTTTAACAGCTCATGTATTGTTTGGTGATATCACCAGTGACCCACTCACCTCCCAGGAAGTGACATGTATGTACATCTTGATTTTTGCTTTGTTGTTATTGCTTCAGCAGAATTTAACCTTCATTTTATTTTGTGCAACAGTTTTATATATTCTATTTAGAAGACCATCTTATCCATATTTTATGCATTTTATACCACTCTCACATTTCCAAAAGATCTTATGGGCAATTTCAATGAAAAGGTACCTACTATTAAAAGAGGAATATTTTCTTTTTTCCTTCAGTAATGAAGGAAGTTATACTGTTATAGTGTTTTTAAAAAAGACTCAATCTTGCTTGCATTTAGGAACCTTGTTCTCAAATTCAGACATTCTCTAAAATACAGAAAATGCAATGCCTCCCCAAATATTAATAAAATTGGAAAAGTTAAGTAAGAAGGAAACATGCCATACAAAGGGAAAAATTGGTCTAACCATGGCTTAAACATAGCTTACCTTTCCTTAAACATCTTTCCTTGAACATTTCGTACTGCCAGAGGAATGTTTCTGGGCTAGATGCACTCTATATGGTAATCTTTATGTTCTTGAAAAATGTTAAGCCCTTGACTGTACATGAAAAGTTAAGTTTTTAAGCTCTGTTACTTCTGTATTGTGCTCATAATTTACAAATATGAAGCTACTTGTTTATAGCTGTTTTGCTTATTGCTGGGACAATATGTTCTTAAGCTGTCTCAGATAACGGCCTGAGCAATGAACTTCATGTGAAATTATTGCCTCCATTTCAATGCAATATATGAAAATACTTAATGACTTCTGAGAGACCTGTGCCTCTGCTGTGAATAGCATTTTCACTTGCTACCATCATTATTTTTACAGTACCTTTGCCTGGACCAAGAGGCTTAACAATTAGGGATGTTACTCACAGCAGCATGAATGTCCTCTGGGATCCTGCTCCAGGGAAGGTTCGAAAATACATCCTAAGATACAAAGTAGCTGATGAAGCTGACATAAAGGAGGTAAGCAAAAGGAATGTTTTTGCAAGTACTTGGTGGTTTTCTTTTGAGGAGCCAGCTTATTAAATAAATAGTAAAAGCAATATAGCAAGCCAGTATTAAGAACAGAGAACATCAGTTCTTGGAATTTGCAGTCAGGAAAGGGTACTGATGTCTTGGAAGCTGAATAAACTTGAGATGGATTTCTTCTTTCTTTCCCTCCTCCTTCTCCTCTTAAAGAAAGGAAAAAAAGCTCAAACTGATTGGAGAATTATTCTGTGCTTTGATAAATAACCATTTCTTCTCTCTGCTTAAGTGTTACCTTGCCAAGCTTTTAGAATTAGGAGAACACGATTGCAGAATAAAGGTATGTTAGCCCCTCTGCCTACTGGCAGCTCACGGGTGAGCATTGTTAGAGATGTCTTTCTTACAGTTATGTGCAAACATTCCATAATTTTACTGCTGGACATCAATGTAACTCTTTGAGGTTTAAATGTGTTTTTCTAAGTGAATGAGAATTTTCTGTGAATTTTCTAAGTGAATGAGAATTTCTGAAAATTCTGTATCCTCATTTCCAAATTGAGTTAAGCAGTGAAAGAGTTACAAAAAGTTTACTGGTAGCTGAGAGAATACTCTTTGCAAGGACAGTTAGTGGATAGAACTCAATATTCAGATGTAAATGTATGGCAACAAATGACAAAATTTAGCACATAATACTTTTCTATTTCTATTCTAATACTTTCCTGTTTTTCAGTACAGGGATTTCTAACATTTGATCAAATGCAGAATCAGAAATAGAATAATTTTAAACACTTAAGTCACTGTTTTTATTCCTAGGTGGAAATTGACAGACTCAAAACCAGCACCACTCTTTCTGACCTTTCCTCCCAAAGACTGTATAATGTAAAAGTTGTTGCTGTGTATGATGAAGGGGAATCTCTACCAATAGTTGCAGAAGCTGTCACTCGTAAGTTTTCCTAACAACCCTTCTTTTAGTTATTTTTACGTTATATTCTATTTGAGTATGTTGCAATATATTACTAAGTTAAGGTGGAAACATAATTTCATCTGTCTGAGAAATATTTTATTTGTAGCATTATTTGCAATATAATAATCCCCAGAAATCTCAGATGAGTTGTATTTTACTGCAGTGAACACTGAAACTGGTCTGCAGTGAGGAGGCAGACCAGCAACTGAAGCATAATTATTGACATTAAGATGCTGAAGGAGGAATGTAAGGGTAGAATTAGAGAACGCAGAGGAAAGGGCTTGCAAGTCTATACAGTTCTTTGATATCTAGGAAAGAAAGTGAGAATCTGGGACGTATACTAGGGGCTTAAAGAGATGTGATCTTTCTTCTGGTACCAGAGAGTTTTTGTAGCATGAAATGGTACTTTTAGAGATGTTATTCAGGGAATCATAAAGGCGACTCTTCAGTAATAACAGAACAAGAAAATCATATTGCATGGAGTATAAGAGCAGATATCCATGTAAGAGACATGTCCAACTAAAAAGAAAAAGCTGACATCAGGGAAGCCCTCATCCTGATCTAATCTTATGATTTAAGAACACAGTTAAAATGAAGAGCTAGAATAGAAATAAGCAATGTTACCTTATCACTGACCATCACTCTGATGTGAAAAGAAAGAAAAATGCTCTCATTTGAAGCCTGGTGTTTTTAAAAATATTTTTGATTTTTTGTTGTTGTTGTTGTTTTGCTTGCTTTTGTGTGAGCTTGTGGTTTGTAGCTGTGGTTTTGTCTGAGTGTGTAAAGAGAAAGAGGAAAAATCAGCCAAAATAATTGCTTTTAGTTTAATTCTTTGGTTTTACCTCTTTACTCATTTCTTTCCAGTAGCTATAACATTTTGCCTTCTTAACTTACAGTTAACCTCAGTGAACTTTTTCTAAGACAATCTTGTAATTCAGTCATGACTTATTTGGTTTATATAAGGAATTTTAAGATCTGGAAGAAACTCATGCAGGACCTCAATGTCTGTATGTGGGAGTTCGTAGTTACCCCTTCTAACTCCAAAATGTAAGAGCTAGGACTTTGTTTGTTGTGAGTAGGTGTGTGAGTTTTTCTGAGGTCATTAGAGCGGTTTTATCAGGTGACGACCTGTTGATGTGAGATTATGAAGGACAATTTGCTTAGAATAGGTGGGCTCAGTTATACCAAGTATTTTACTGTACTCATTTGAAGCATGGTAAGTAAGGTCTGAATCATCTACATAATCTTCTAAATTCTTTGTCTGAGTAGTTCCTTGGCTTAATTTTATTTTGTAGTTACATTGTTTCCTTTTCTCACAATAGAGCCTGTGCCAGCACCAGTCAATCTCAGAATCACAGATGTAACAAAGCACAGTTTCAGAGGAACTTGGGATCATGGAGCTCCAGATGTCTCTCTATATAGAATAACCTGGGGACCCTATGGAAGATCAGAAAAACAGGAGGTAAGAATAGTCACCATAAGATTTTGGGGGCAGTCTCTCAGAGGGCATATTTTAAAATCAATCAATCAATCTATCTATTTATTATTTCCCCACAAGACCATCTTAAATGGGGATGACAACAGTCTGGTCTTTGAAAATCTGGATCCAGATACATTGTATGAAGTCTCAGTTACTGCCATCTATCCTGATGAATCAGAAAGCGATGACCTGATTGGCAGTGAACGAACATGTAAGTAATTATAGGGCATCTGCATGTTATTACTGATATTTGTTAAATCAGAAAGCATACACATACAAGAATACTGAACACTCTTTTTTTTTTTTTCTAGTACCCTTGGTACCTATAACCACACCAGGTAAGAATCTGAATTTCCGGGTATGTTATTATTAAAGAAAACTCATAGCTACCTTTTTTTCTAAACCGAGAAGAATGTTGACATTAAAAAGCTGAGATCATTTAATAAACAGCATTGTGTATTTGGAAGAATACTAAACATTAGATTACCACGTTTATTATTTTACAAACATTACAGTTTATGTTGTCTTGTTCTTAATACATTCTGCTCTTGGTCAGGCATTCATGCAGCCCTAAAAGTATGAATGAAGTGTTTGCCCCTGCTTTTTGCTTGAATTAAATATTTATTTTTCACCACCTTTCTTAGCCCCAAAGAGTGGCCCACGAAACCTTCAGGTATACAATGCAACGTCACACAGTTTGACTGTAAAGTGGGATCCTGCCAGTGGTCGAATACAGAGATACAAGATCATTTACCAGCCTATCAGTGGAGATGGCCCTGAACAGTCGGTAACTAATTTTGAATTACTGTAGTTATTATAAGGTAGTTCTACAAATTAATGTGTTAGAAGAATTTATTTACAAAGCACAACTACATATTAATCACCTTTTAGGTGAAGACATATTTGTAGTAGGTAAGTATATATTCCTACCTTTTTCTTTCTCCCCTTTCAAATCTGAGATAGAACAGTCTCTAGGGAGCAAAAAAACCCCCATAACTTTAGATACAGCCCTATAAAAAAAAAACATATAGTCTATAGATATAACTAGAATATAGTTACAGTCTGTTGAGGAATAAATCGTTCAGCACATAAGAATACAAGTTACAGATATGCAGGTACATAGTTATCTCAACAGTCAAGAATATGAACTACCATGACTACTTCCATAGTCCAGTGTTCATCATGTTTTTTTTCATACTGTGATTTTTGTGTTATTAGAGGCACTTTGCCTTGGAACATACTGTGGGCAGTTGAGAATTGCATGGTATCCTCTCTTACCATGCTGAGGAGAGAATAACCCCCAAGAAGTCTTAGCTGCGAACATGAGTCCATGGGAAACACGTGCTAGGGAATAGTTTAAGGTTGAGTGTCTTTTAATATATTTGAGCAGCTTTAATGATAAGGAGAGCCAGTACTGTGTGATTAGCCAGCTTTCCCTGCATCATCAGCAAGAATTGTGATGAGTGCCCATGGTCCATGCAACACCACTTGGGAATGTTAATTCAGTCAGCCTGTATATCAGAAACAAGCGCTACTTAAAAATGCCCTCTTCTGCAGTGGGAAGCTGTTGTGGTTACTGACACATGCCTCAGAGTCTCAGATGAAAACCACACACATTTAGCTTGTTCCTGTAATCAGAGATCACCATGTTCAGAAGCGTATCTAGGAATGTTTTGGAAACTTATGCACCCGTTTCTACTTTCTTCTGAACAACATGCATTTCAGTTAAAGTAATTGAACTGTTGAATGAGTTTAGTTGAGAAATCATTAAAAGAATAAGAAGCAGCAGCAAGGTGAATTCATATTTTTGCTCGTACTGGAGTGAAAAAAAAGAATTATGGGCATTCTGTGGAAATTTGTGCAGTGACAAAGGATGGACTTAATTAATCTTAATGGACGTAATTATTCACAACTGGATAAAATCCAGCAGTGGCAGCTGGAGAAGACTCCATTTTTTGAGAAAAGCATGCTCTGTTCACAGCATATTAATGTCTGCAAATAATTCTCAGTCATAGGATAGTAATTACTTACTTTTTTGTCACTATGATATTTGATTAAACTGCTGCGGTTGGGTCCCTAGGACTGTCCCACTGAAATATACAAAATGGAATTTCTAGAAGATCTTTACTGCTCTTTAAGACTGGTCTGACATCTAATGGCCTTGGCATAAGGAGAGACCACCACAGATGATTTGAAGACAACTCTGCAAAAACTGCACATCAAACTGTGGAGGCCATTGTGATCATTTAGGGACAGATTTTGAAAGGCAAATAGATATGAAACTATGGAGGCAGCCACAATAGGATGCTAAAAGCATTTATGGTTTGAATTGTGTTTTGGACACTTCAGTACAAATCAAAAGTTTCCTCGTAAATTAAAATTATTCTATGAAATATGAAGATGAGTAAGTTCCTGCTTGTTATCACTGCATCAGCATAAGATCTTATGACAACATACACATATGAATTGAGTAGGCTTTGAAAATAAGCAGGTAGTCTTAAAAGTTAAAAAGATGCTCTAAAGTAAGAGCACTTTTCACACAATTAAAAACACAAAATCTCAAAATTCCCAGATGCCAGAGATCTGAATATTATTTGTAATGCACTGCAAATCTTTTCCTTGGTGGAGATTGTTGGAACAGGATTATATATACCCCCTCTGAGAACTGGAGCACCTGTCCTGTGAAGAAAGGCTAAGAAAGTTGGGGTTGTTAGCCCAGACATTAAAGTCTGTGGGGAGACCTTATAGCAGCCTTCCAGTGTTCAATGGGAGCCTTCAGGAAAGCCGGGGAGGGACTCTTCATCAGGAATGTAAGACAATGGGTAATGGCTTTAAACTAAAAGAGTGTGGATTTAGATTAGGTGTAAGGAAGACATTTTTTACTCAGAGAGTGATTGGAACACTGGAACTGGTTTCCCAGAGAAGCTGTGGGTCCCCCATCCCTGGAAGCGTTTAAGGCCAGTTTGGCTGGGGCTGTGAGCAACTTAGCCTGGTGGAAGGTGTCCCTGTCCATGGTAGGGGGGTGGAATGAGATGATCTTTAAGGTCCCTTCCAACCCAAACCATTCTGTGATTCTACATTAAGGAAAAATTGAAATGAAAGATGTATAATGATTTTAGACTCTTAAGAAGGATGTATTAGAAACAGAAGCATCATATTATAAACTGCATGAAATCAAGGATTGACAATGTCAATAAAATGTTATATTAGAGATCTGCAGGGTGTTGTAATGTATTCCATGCTTGCCTTCTACCTGAGAGTGGAGCATAATAAGGACACTTCACAGTCTGTCAAAATGAATAAAAGACTCTCATTGATTTCAATATTATGTAGTCAGAGGTAATGTGGAGAAACAGCTCTGTTCTGGCACAGAACTGACAGTTGATATGTGATTGTGGTTACATGCAAGTTTGGAGGTCTTAAAGAATACTGGCTTTGTGTTGCTTGACTCTGTCTTAACTGTTAAAGATAAATATGAATACGTATGAAAATATTATTGTTCAATGCCTACTGTCAGCTTCCATCCCAAGAGGATTGCACCATATGATATACCATAGTGTTTTCCACTCAGCATCAAATGATTACATTGTTCATTATTACAGTAAGCATAAAAACAGCAGCATGAAAAGCACTTTAATCTTTTCCTTTTGTTTTACTGCAGACTATGGTAGGTGGGCGGCAGAACAGTGTAGTGATACAGAAGCTGCAGCCTGACACACCATATGCTATCACTGTGTCCTCAATGTACGCAGATGGTGAAGGGGGGCGAATGACAGGCCGAGGCAGAACCAGTAAGTAACTTTTTGTGATCTTCTTGTTAGGTGAGAAACAAATTTGATGTATTGCTTTTCAGATTAGATGAGAAAATATTTCTGTGGTGAAATTCATCATGTCTATTTGTTATTTGTTCTTTGGTGGATTTCAAGTATCTAAACTAATTAAGGTGGCCTATCAGTCTACTGCCTAAAAAGAAATCCTAGGCCACTAGTTTTAGACTTCTGAAAGCTGAGAAACCCTAATGCTACCATTGCACTTCTTCCTCACTTTAATCTGTTTAATTGTCTCCTTATGTCACAATTTAACAAAAACCTTCAAGCATCTGAAGGCATGTGACTCTCACATGTGTGCTGTTAGGTGTAAGTTTACTATTTTCTTGTGAGCACCTTCCATTTGCAGGCTGGCCTTTACAGAATGCAATTGGAGACTGTACTATTTTATGTTAATACTGTTTTGGTCCTTCTGTGGAAAGCACTGAGTGATTTGCTACCAGAGGCACTTCAGGCATAAAAACCAATTCCCTATTTTTTCAATTACTTAATTAATTGCATATTTAAATTATCTATTTATTAATAGATTTATTAATTAATATGTACTTTATTTTTGAATCTGCTTTGGAAGGTCAAACATAGCAAAGTGCTTGGAGACAAGTGAGGAAAATAATCCTAATGAACTCATGCTATAATTCTGAAATAATGTCCAGAAAGAAACTTTTTTTTACTGTGTTCAGCGTTCTTTATGCTGTTGGTTGGGTCTGTTGTGTTCTGGTTGATGAATACAAGTAACATTTAACACGAACTACTAAACCTGCTTTTAAAAAACTTCCTAATAATACATTGCATGACTGTGATCTGATAGCACAGGGTGAGAGAATGTGGCCCCACATTTCTGACAGCTCATTGATCCGTTTCAGAACCTCTCACTACTGTGAAGAATGTGCTAGTTTATGACCCAACCACCAGTACTCTGAATGTTCGATGGGATCATGCAGAAGGAAATCCTCGCCAGTACAAAGTGTTTTATGGGCCTACAGCTGGAGGTGCAGAAGAAATGGTAAATCCTTCTGTGGATCTCACTAACTGTCTTAAATAAATTGCAGCCCATGGTAGTAGTGAGAGGAATCCTGTGGACTGAAGTGTGTCTTGTTTGTCAACACACTGGCATTTTCTTTTTGTATCTACCCTAAAGCAAATGCAGAACACCCCCATGAAAGTCAGTTATTCTCATCTGTAATACTGATATTTGGTTTTATGTATTTGACATTAACATGGAGATTTAATACCACACACATTATTTGTTTGTTTATTCTTAGGGCAGTATGTGTGAGCATGAAGCTGATTTCAGGGTGTACAAAAGGCTGTAAAGTCAGACCTTATTTCTACCCATTTTTACTACTAAGAAGTCATGTGGCAGTAGTCAGTCATTTGGGATGATATTTTTGAAAGCAGAAAAATCCACATGGGTGGATTCTAATCTTCTAAAATTACTTAATTACTAATGAGCTAAAACAATCTTGAAAATAGGATTTGATCACACTTGTTGCAGATTGGGAAAATATTATTCTTTCCCACTTGTGTTTCATATTCCACATCTGCACAAGTTGATGTGCCAGTGAAATAAGGAGTACATGAATTACTCCTATTTCAACAGCATGCACAGAGCTACTGACAAAAAGTATTCCTAAATGCCATGGAATTTTACTTACAACATGAGGTGCTCATTACTTCTTGTCATTATCGTGTTGTAGTGTTATGTAATGCTGATTTTGAAAGTGACTTAATGACTCTTGAACTGCTAAATAGTACTCATTAAAAAGATCACTGTAGATTCTTTTTACTGATAATAGTAGAACAGGATCAAAAGTGAAAGTCAGCTATAAGTGATTGTACAGGAGAGCATAGGACTTAATGACCATTGTCCAAGATAGAATCTTCCTGAAGGCCAATTCTAGCAGATAACGTGAACTGTCTTACCTGAAATGTCAACAACTTTCTTCTGTCATAAAGATTTTATAACATCCAGTCTAGAAATGAGATATGGTGGAGGTGGTGATTTTTAAAGGAGGGGAAATTGCAATCTACCATTCTGGATTGTGAGGTTACTGCTATATTCAGCGATAAAAATATATATATAATTTGAAAATCTCTTGGGTTAAATCAGATCTAGGTTGATGCTAATAGGCCTGCCTATGTTAACTGCAGTATATGTTCCCTTGTGGGGTAGTAATCATGCATAGAATAATATAAAATAAATATCAGCAGTAACGGAGATACAAAAAGCTGAACTTTTTGCATTTTCATGTAAATGTTATGCCTCTGTATTTCTTTTTAAATTTGTAGACCACAGTACCCGGAAATACAAACTATGTCATCCTGAGAACTCTTGAACCCAACACACCTTACACTGTAACTGTGGTTCCAGTTTTTCCAGAAGGGGATGGTGGACGTACGTCTGACACCGGAAGAACTTGTAAGTAAAACAGTCCTTTTAAACTAAATGTTGGGATTTTTGTTTAGTGACTCAAATCATTAGAAATTGAAGACTTCTAATTAATTTATATCAATTATAGATTTTTTTCCCAAGCTAAAACTTTTTTTACCTGCATGTTTATGGTTGTAGCTCTGTAACTTATTCTTTTTCATTGGAGACTTTCAGTTCATTTATCTCAGGCAAGTTAAACTCTTATGTTGTGAAGCTAACTTATTGTTTACTTACACACAACAGTAAAATTTCAATTCTAGTGCCAGTAGCTGCCCTGCTGCCTGGCAGGGATGCTTTTAAAGATTAATAACTAAGATTCTTAGCTTCATAGAAGGGTAAATAAATAATGTTAGGGTAACACAAATCATGTGTTTATCTTGGGCTGCTGTATTTCTCAGCTTATTTTGAGCACTGTTGAAAATTCAAGTAGAACTAGAACTTACGTAAGCAGCTTTGTAAGCTTAATTTTAATTATCCTTGACCTAGTGGAGAGAGGAACACCAAGAAACATTCAAGTTTACAATCCCACACCAAACAGCATGAATGTCCGTTGGGAACCTGCTCCAGGTCCAGTACAGCAATACAGAATTAATTACTCTTCGCTATCTGGCCCAAGGCCATCAGAATCTGTAAGTAATTTAGTTTTTATACTATTCCTTAAAAGTGTGTGGAGGATATTGCTTCCTTCAATGAGTGTAGAACAATAACAATAAACGTAGGCCAACCGTCCGCCTAGGATTGTCCCTCCTGAAAATACTGTGCCTATAGAAATTTAGTATATTGTAAACAAAAGCTTAATTTGGTGAAATGAAAAAAAAAAAAGAGATAAGACTGTCACACTTAAAGCTGATTAATGAGTATCCTTTATTTTACTGCAGGTAAAGATGAGTTAAAATCTTTATTTTATAAAGTCAGAAGGAAACAATATTTATTAGGAAATGTTTAATTATGAAACCAGATGCCAACTTTATATGATATTACTACTGAATCATCTCTTTACCCTAAATCATTAGTGCTTAAATAGGACTGGGTGAGCAGTGAAGTCTGCATAGGGGTAAAAATTTGCCCTCCAGATGTGAAGAGTTCTTGGATTGGTGTAGAAATGGGTGCAGTTTTAGATATAGGCCTGTGAATATACTCACATAAAATGTGCACCCATATTGTACATAAATATGTTTTTGTGTAGGGAAGAATAAGAATTTTTAACGAGTCATTTGCATCTGTAAAGTGTAACTGCATAGTACTTTACGCATGAGTAGGAACCTGTCAATTAGAAAATGACCTTTACATGTCAGGAAACCATGATAGAATTTGCATTTTTTGTTTTGGGTTCCTGAATTTTCTTTCTTTTTTTTTTTCCCTTCTTTCCTTTTTTTTTTTTTTCTGAACAAATTTAATGTAAAATATAAGGCAAAACAACAACATAACAGAACAAGCCCTCCATTTGCAGAATTAATGCTCCTCATGTATTTATCTTTTTTTTTTAGTAGCACCTGCTGTTGAATTGTTATCAATGTTATTTGGTTATTTTAAACTTGTGTTATTTTTCTTGAAAAATACACATCATGGTCATGTTCCCAACTCTTCTATATTTCATTCAAGTTGTTATTCTAAAAAGATATGGTATAAATTGAATATTTTTTTATATAGGTGTATTTTCTTTCTGTTTTAGATTGTGGTACCAGGCAACACTCGTGATGTGATGCTGGAGCGCTTGACTCCTGACACTGCTTACTCGATAAATGTTATAGCTCTGTATGCGGATGGAGAAGGAAATCCAAGTCAAGCACAGGGAAGAACATGTAAGAGGCAGTACTTGTTTTGTGAAATCTATGTCAAGACTGATGTGTGAGGAATCTATAAAATTGGTTACAATCAAAAATAGTGTAAGCCATTCAGTGCAACTCAAAGATCAAAATGTCTGAATTATGGCTGAAGCAATTGTAGGCCTCCATTGAAGGGAGCTGTTGCTATATTGCGTGGCAGCTGGAGTACATGCATAACCACCAAACTCATTTTCACTTGTGAAATAAGCCTAATTTGAATTTATATGTTTAAAAAAGAGCATAAAAATGTTCTTTAAAATGTGTTGAAAGACAAATATCAATTTCTCTTTCTGAAAACAAATAGCACATAAAGATGGCTAGAATTTGTTGTGAACAGGAAAAAAAAGTACTTCCTGTTCTGTGTCTTGCTTAATAATTATACATCAACCTTCTAGATGTTAATTTGTTTTGCTGAAGAGGCCTAAACACTAAAACCTGTCTTACAGCTTAGCTTGCAGAAATGAAGTGTAAAGGAACTTCCTATGGCATTCATAGGCCAGCACTCTTTTGCTGTTTCTATGCTTTCTCTGTTAAATCCCCATACACATCTAAAACTTGTAGATGTGATAAGCTGTAGGTGTACTTATGCAGCATTCTGTATTTTTTTTCTTTAGTGCCTCGCAGTGGTCCAAGAAATGTGAGAGTGTTTGATGAGACCACAAACAGCCTTTCTGTACAATGGGACCATGCTGATGGGCCAGTCCAGCAGTACAGAATCATTTATTCATCCACTGTGGGAGATCCTATTGATGAATATGTAAGTTCTGTAATTCTTTAATACGCACCAAGATGTTTTTGGTTAATTGCTTAGGCTACAGAAAAACGAAGATACCCGTTTTACTTTGTAATGCACTTTGGGTATTTTGTGGGTTCGTTGGTCATTGTTAGTTCTGAGAAGCCATGTTTTGTAGAAAATATTTTTTCCCACAAAGTTGCAGAACATGTACAGTTTAATGAACCAAATTCTGTGTAAAATAATGTTAAAGATGTGAGTCAAATCATTAATCTGAAGATTCTGAGCAGAGCCTGTTTCCTGACATTTAGTTAAAAAATTGTGCTACAATGAATAGCCATCCATTACTTCATACTCCATTCATTATGCAGTCAGTGTGCTAACATACAGAATAAACATGTCTGCTTTTCATAGATTGAAGAGAGTTGCCAGAGCTTAATCAGAAAGCAATGGTAAATTTCATTCAGCATCTAACTTGTATTTGTAAGGTTCAGTATGAATTGTGTTTGTGTTTAATTTCCTGTAGCTTAATGATAGCACAAGTTAATCTGATGTTTATAAAATTATCTGAGTGTTTAGAGCAAAGCCAAATTCAGATCCTATAGAGGGCAATGGTGGAATTTCTGCTGACTGCCACTAGCCAAAATGTAACATGTAGAGCACTATCTAAATGCTCTAACTGCTTATATATTATTGTACAGGGCATGCTGAAAATTCACAGGTTGAAAAATTCCTACTGGACCTGTTATTTAGGACACAACTAATTTTGAACACATATCTTCTCTGCAGAAAACATTGGAAATTTCATAAAAATAGCAAGTCTGAAACAACTGAATTCTTTTATCAAGTAATAATGGAAAATGTTGACTGGGACATACTTTTGAGATATCTCAAGTTAATTTCTGTAGTTTCAGTGCTTTATAGCCCTTTTATGAAGCAGAGTCACTTTTGGACTATGCCTACCTGTTGATTAGAAGGAAGCAATAGTGCACATCTGCACCAAGAAGTTGAGGAGATTAAGGGTTGCATGAATAGGCAAGTTTTTTCATATCAAAATATTCAGAGCTTCTTTCTCAGAACAACGTGTTTGTGCTGAAACAGTGATAGCCTGACATGAGGATGATGAAGAGATAGAAAGGAAACTGACAAGTAGTGTGAATGGCTTTTTTCCCTCCTTGTTTTAGGAGCTTTATATTCTCTTTTTCTGTCTCCAAACACATTCTCGTGACTTTTTCCTTTCTATAAGGGAGCAGTACTGAAATACTGAAATCTGGGGGAGAAAATGCAGCATCTCAGTCTGACTGTAGAATCACAGAATCATTTAGGCTGGAAAAGATCTTCAAGATATAAGTCCAACATCAACCTAACCTGCTGAGTCCCATCACTAAACTATGTCCCTTTTGAGGGTAGGGACTGAAGAGTCAATTTGATTTATCTTTTTATGTTGGCTTTATAACAGTGCTTTATATTTTAAAATAATGAGTACTAAGAATTGTTCCTAGGCTATAACCCTTAAAATATCCTGAATGACTTGATCTACAGTGGACATAAAAAATTGTGTCAAAACAAATTTTTAGTTCTACTTATTGTTTTTGTTGATCGGTTACAGTACTGGGAGTTTGTTCACCTCTGTTTCTTTTATATGTTCTAGACCACAGTTCCTGGGATAAGGAATAATGTAATACTCCAACCACTGCAATCAGATACACCATATAAAATAACTGTTGTGGCTGTGTATGAAGATGGTGATGGTGGACAGCTGACTGGAAATGGAAGAACCGGTAATTTATTTTAATATTTATATAGTTTTTAAAGTCTAGGTTATATATTCCTTGAGCAGTCCAACATTGTTAAGGTCTCATTATGTTAATGATGTCTGTTGCATGGTTATTTCCCTACAGAGTCACAATATAAGTTTCTAGAGTTGAAAAAGCATCCACTGGTCTAATTAATTATTGTGTTTTTCTTTTTTTTTAGTTGGCCTGCTTCCACCTCAAAATATGTATATAACTGATGAATGGTATACACGATTCAGAGTTTCCTGGGATCCTTCACCATCCCCCGTTCTTGGCTATAAAATTGTATATAAACCCATGGGTAAGAAAGCTTGTTAATTCTGAGTACAGCACGTTCAAAATAGTGAGTAGCTAATGCAAGATCAGAATAAAAATCATATGTATCATGAAATATTTGTGCTAAAGGATTTATTTCTTTCCTTTGTTAACTCATTTGATGAAAGCTTGTCTTATTATCATTATTTTACAAGAAGAACTACCAAATACAGTGTTTCATACAGAGACTGAATTTTATTGACATTTAATTCACAATCTAACCAGTAACTAGATAAAAGCTTGGTTTTCCTGTCTTTCATACTTTTTGTCCTCCTGAGGATATGAACTGGGGTATATGAAATGAGTATTGGACAGATATTTAGGTACTGAGATCCTTTTTAACCTTTGTTTTATATGACAATGAAACAATATACATATCTTTCTACAAATTAAACACGTATATTGCACAATAGCTTGTAAACCATGCTTATGTTCTGTTTGCAACAGTCTAATATGTTAAAATTAGGTGATTTAAGAAATTAGTGTTTTGTTTTATAAAATAAGATTAACACTTAATGACACATTAAAGGAGGCAGTTAATTCTGTAGCTCACTTAATCATGAATCTTTCTCTCTCTCTCTGTATTTTCTTGATAATTCCTTTCAATTAAAGGTTCAAATGATCCCATGGAGGTTTTTGTGGGAGAAGTGACTTCATACACCTTGCATAATCTGTCTCCCAGTACCACTTATGATGTGAATGTTTATGCCCAGTATGACTCTGGAATGAGCATACCGTTGACAGATCAAGGCACTACATGTAAGTCAATAGAATTTTGTTGTAGTCATGTTAGGTACATATGCTGATCTGAGATAATGTTGATTAAGACAGTATTTTTCAGGCTGGGTGTTAGATGGTCTGAATATCCTCTCATAGAGAATACTTGTCACCCATCTATGACGTAGTTTTTAGAAACATTAACCTTCAGAACAATAATGGGAATATAGATTAAAGTAATGATTTGATGGTATAAAATTTTCTAGTTTGCTTCCTAAAATTGTATTTATCAATTTTATTTAGCAATTTTAATTTTAGTTGGGGTCAATCTATAACACTATAGAATTTAACCATGCTAAGCAGGTCTAGGCTTTTTTTTACTCTGTCTTTTTCTCATGGGAATGTCCAGGCATTGAAACTTCACCTTTTCGGAAGGAGATGATTTTGCTGATGGCCTCCGTTAAGAAGCTTCTTAAAATTTCTTCAGTTAAGATGACTCAATCATCCTGAATTTTGTTTACTCAGTACATGCTTTTCATACTGCCATATATATGAGTCAGTTTCCAATTTTTAGAAGTTTCTTATTTTGTAAAGAGCTCCACTTACTTCATGTGAAAATGGATAAAATAATCTGTTACCCAACATGAGAAAGGTATCAGACTTTGGGCTTTTGTAAATAGCTAGGCTGGGATCTATAGGGCATAAGAAAAAATGAAGAGACTTGACTAGAACTGCTCTTTTCTTCTATAACTCTTTTAAAAAATCAGGTTCTGCTAATGTAAATTTAATTGTGATGTAGTTCTTTCAACATCTATTATGCACTGCTTTCCAGAGAGCAATTTTTCTCTTTCTCTGTTCACAGTATATTTAAATGTCAGTGACCTAACAACTTACAAAGTGGGTTGGGATTCTTTCTGTATCCGATGGTCAGCTCACCGGTCAGCAACTTCTTACAGACTAAAGCTGAACCCAGCTGATGGTAAATGCATTTTATTTTTTGCATTTTATGGAAACATAACTGTCTTGTTTCAGTGGCAGAACCACTTATTTGGTATGGTGGAAAGCCCCCACCAGAAGTCATGCTGCATTCGATTGAGCTTTAAAGATCTGAACCATCTGTGGTGGTGAAAAAATTGCAAAGAGGAAGTACTGCTTATTATCAAATTAACTTTCAGTAGTGGGAATTTGCTAGTTACCAGGCTTTTTTACATGCACACTGGAATGTAGTTACTCTCCTGTATGTGCCAGGCATCATAATCACTGAATAATCTTGGTCTAGAAAGGCTTTTTCGGGATAAGAATAAGATTGCTGTCCAATTTATTCCATCCTCCTCTCAAGTATCTAATTTCTAAATTTATTTACACACATATTAAAAGGGAAATACTGGATTCTAATTTTCTTTCAATTGGGCTCTGTTTTTACAGGATCCAGAGGACAGGAAATTACAGTCCGTGGCTCAGAAACAAGCCATTGTTTTACTGGACTCTCACCAGACACAGAATACAATGCTACCATCTTTGTTCAGACCCCTAACCTTGAGGGACCTCCAGTCTCTCTGAGGGAGCATACAGGTAGGTAATAGACACTGTGAACTGTAAGTTTTGAGTATAGAACCTGTTTCAATGGTAGAACTTGTCTTGTTTCTAAATGTCTTTCAATACCTCTTTTAAGTTACCTTTCCTCTTTCTGCCAGTGTAATGTTAACTGGAGTTTGAGAGAAAGAGAAATTCTTATGCTCTTCTTCAAAGCAAGTATTTCCTAGCACTTGGATGAAAAAGTGGGTCATCAGAGTGCAATGTTATTCAGCTCATGCAAAGCTTTTCCTCTGTCATAAATGAAATGATGCACCTTTTTAACATCAACTATAATCTCATTAACTTTGTAGCACTAGAAAATTTTCCTTGGTAATTATGCAATGCTTGGGTTAGTGACAAAAGATTTGAATATTTCTGTGGTAGTATAGTACATAATCTAGAGTTTTCCTTATATTAAATAATTTATATTGAGCCAGAATATGTTTGTTTTGTTTCAGTTGTCAAACCTACAGAGGCACCAACTCCACCGCCTACACCTCCTCCACCTCCCACAATCCCTCCAGCTCGGGATGGTATGTTTATTTGTAGATTTATTCAGTATTTTTACATGGTTGCTGTACTGCCTCAGGGTTTTATTCTATTTTTTATAAGTTTAGGTAGATTTAAAACTAGCACAGTATTCCAGTGTCTGAAGATTGAGACCAATTTCCTAATTGCATACATTTGCTGATGAGCTTTACTGCAATCCGAAATTTCCTGGTTTAAAACAGCAAGATGCATACCTTTGGGGAAAAAAAAAAAATTAAGATATTCTGTAGCTCTGTAGCAAATCTGTGAGCCTAACCCTCAACAGACAATTTGATTTTTATGGTAGCTGCTCAGAAAAAATGTCATTTAAGACACTTGCATTTGATTCTTGAGCTCTTCTTCACTTCTTGTACCTTCCTTTGAGAATTTTTAATGTTTTCATGCTGAGCATCAGCCTCGTGCCAGGTTGACTGTGTGGTAGTAGAAGTTTGCTGAATATTTGTCATTTTCGAATATTAAATTTTTGAAATAATGCTCTTTATTTCACTGTGCTATGAATGGTATGTTTCAATTATTCTTTTTCTTGGTCTTTCAGTATGCAGAGGTGCCAAAGCAGACATAGTATTTTTGACTGATGCTTCCTGGAGTATTGGTGATGACAACTTCAATAAAGTAGTAAAATTTGTTTTTAATACAGTAGGAGCCTTCGACTTGATTAATCCTGCTGGAATACAGGTAGGTTTGTTGTTTCCATTGGGTAAATTTTAGAAGGAAACTGAAGCCGATGCTGGATTACTAAAGTTAAATTTGATTTTTCCTTTCTTACAGATTGCTGTCAGTTTTCTTTTGTATTTGATAGTTCAATGTGTGTATGGGTGTGCATTCATTAATTACATTAATAACATTCAGTAATTATATTCAGTGATTATATTCAGTGATATATATACTATATGTACTTAAGGCAAGAGAGTACACAAACTTTTATATGTCCAAATTTATTGACATTCTGTCACTAGGTACTTTTTGCTATCTCCTAAAAAAATGGATGAGATTTTGTAGAAAATTTATACCTGCTTGGAAGCAGAGAGTATGTACTATATTAACTGCACCGTAGTAAACATTTAATCATACTTATTTAAGATCATATCCCATTTTGTACACAAAGGAAATTGAAAGTGTTGTGTGTACATTGCTGTGATGGTATCCATGTATGTAAATATGTATGAGGGTACATAATTATACATACACGAAAAATATTTTTCAATTAATGTTTACCATAATGCACATTTCAATTGAGTGAGTTTGAACGTGGAGATATGTGACTGAACATTGTGATATATTCCCTTTCAGGTTTCATTTGTGCAGTACAGTGACGAAGCAAAATCTGAGTTTAAACTGAATACATTTGATGACAAGGCCCAAGCCCTGGGAGCTCTTCAAAATATTCAGTACAGAGGAGGAAACACACGGACAGGTAATTCTGAGCAGTGATTATATTTCTTAAAGATAAATTGGTTTTGGAAACTGCCTCATTATCATAATATTTCATGGTTGAAGGATTAAGTTTTTATGCTTTTCTGTTTTGGTTGTGTGGCTGTCACTCTGTCAATGTAAAGTAAGGAGTTTCTTCTCCTGCAGATAATATGACTGACTCATTCATTATGCACTTTGCAGGCAAAGCACTAACATTTATCAAAGAAAAGGTTTTGACTTGGGAGAGTGGCATGAGGCGAGGTGTTCCCAAGGTACTTGTTGTTGTCACAGATGGTCGATCACAGGATGAAGTGAGGAAAGCAGCAACAGTCATACAGCACTCTGGTAAGCAATTCACAGTACCTAGCTATTTCATTTCCTTACTGTGTTAAGCAATGCAATTTATAAGCAGTGCTTCAATTGTTTGTGAATTCTTTACTCATCATTTATGGACTCAGAAATGTATTGTGAGTGGTTGGATTCACTTAAAAGTATTTAAAGAATTTAGACTTTTTGGGCCAGACTTACTGTTTCTTTCTCTATACTTCCCTCTGTGGAAGCATATGGCTTCCCAGGGCTTTCAAGGAATACCTTATGCATGTTGTTTCACAGAACTGACTTTTGATTACTTCTCCTTGCTGTGTGGACCCCTGGCATCGTTGTGAAGTGCGCTCCATTCTGGTGCCTTTGATGTACTGGGCCTGACTTTTTGACTTTTTTCATGTTTTATTTGGCATAGACTACAGGAGCTCCACTGAAAGGAGGTGTTCTTGCTGGAGCTGGGTCTGAACTGACTTCTCCATTGTCTTTTGAGCTGAGAAACATTGCATTCCCTCTTTAGATTGCTGAGTGTGACTTATGTGTGACTAAGCATTTATTCCTTTCCCTGCTCTCAGTAGCCTTTCCTGAGATTCCCCAGCAGTCTTGCATTTCATTGCATGAACCACCTGGAGAGCAGTTTTCTTAGTAAGGAGATGTACTTCCTTATACTGGAAGCATATTTTTGGCAGTATATTACTGGCTTGTAAACCACAAGTGGTCATCTTGACTGCCTCTGTGATCTGAAAGAATCAGCTCTGTCTAGATGACTTCTAAAGATGTCTGGCTAACCCATTCACAAAAATCTCTATAGCCCATCTGGATAATCTGCTTCAGTGCTTATCTACCCTAATAGTTGGAAAGCTTTTCCTCACATCTCACCTAAGTATTTCTTCAGGCTAATGAAGCTGTTGTCTTCTTTTCATTTACCTAGTTAACCAGGAAAGCAATTGATAACTGTCCACTGTGACAGGCCTTCATATTTGAAGCTTGTTGTCATTTCCTCTTTCTGTCTTCTCTTTTCTAGACTAAACAAACCAATTTCCTTCAACCTCCTTTTAATGATGTTTTCCAAACCTCTTATCATTTT
This sequence comes from Cygnus atratus, assembly GCF_013377495.2. Lineage (NCBI taxonomy): Eukaryota > Metazoa > Chordata > Aves > Anseriformes > Anatidae > Cygnus > Cygnus atratus. The sequence continues at coordinate 33,458,608 of NC_066364.1, read as the reverse complement.
CCCTAGCTACTCACTTCTTTGCATCTTAAATGTTGTACTCAAAGCTGGACAGAATATTTCAACCAAAGTTTCAATAGTATTGACTAGAGAGAATAATTATCTCCCATTTCCTTTTGAAAAATTCAAAATGTAAATAAAGTTGGGTTTATCGTGTACAACAAATGTGAATTCTGCCTCGAACCTCCTGCCAACATTTCCATTATCTGTGCAGGTCCTTGTCAATGAAATTTTTGGGGAGAGGTTTTTCTATTTAGTGCTGAATTGTGTAGTGGCATTTTTCCCCCTGCTTTCTGGTATAGCAAAAGAGGTCAAATTATCATATGGAGGATTAGGTGGGAAATGAAGAGAAGAAATGAGTCAGAAGAAGAATTCTGTAAATGCTATAAGATAATAGAAATCAAAACCTTGATATGGAAGGCAAGGAGATACTACTTTAAGGACTTGAAGAAGAAAATCACACTGGCTTTTGTTACAGATTATGGGGAGATTATGCTTTTACACCTAGTGATAAGATTAAATTCTAGGGACAGGGTTCTTCTCATTTTACTTAAGCCATCTAACAATTAAATATCTAGGCTAAGGTGATCATGTGGAGTCCTTTTATAGGTATTGAAGAGAGCAGCAGATAGGCATCTACAGAACACAGTTTCTCCTGTCCTGAAATTCATGTTTTAGGGAGGTGAACTGAATTGTATTCTGAATCTGTCCCTGTTTGTGTGTTGATTATAGAGTAAGCCTAGTTAACTAGCTTAGACTTGTTTATAACTTGGAAAGTAAAAATTGGTGAGATGATCCCATCCTGAGGTGGCAAGAGGTAGAGTATTGGATAACTAATTTAGATAACTGATACTGTGCAGAGATATTGGACACAGAACAGGTTTAAGATGTGGTAGAGTTGAGAGGATCATACATTTTGTATGAAAGAGACTATGTAGCCAAGGCTGTGTAGCTTAAATAATGCCAAACAGCAGTAAGTGGTGGAAGAAGGAGAAAGTTTTGAAAGAAAGATGCAAAAAATAGTTTAATCCCTCTTGAGCTTTGATAGGTGAAAGACTATCCAGAATGTGTGCCCATAATGATGGCCAGATACAAGACTAGATAGAGCTTGACAAATCAATGATAGAGATGGTTTGTGAAATATTGACTTGAAAAATGGTTGTGTACATTTTACTACATTTCAGGTAACAAATGTTATTTTTATAGGCTTCAGCATCTTTGTGGTTGGTGTGGCTGATGTGGATTACAATGAGCTGGCCAAGATTGCCAGCAAGCCCAGTGAGCGTCATGTATTTATTGTTGATGATTTTGATGCATTCGAAAAAATTCAAGATAACCTTGTCACCTTTGTGTGTGAGACTGCTACCTCAAGTGAGTAGAAAACACCATTTTTCTTTTTCCCAAACTGATACATTTGCTTATATACTGCTAAAGTTGTCATACCATTTACAGCACTTCAAAAAAATGCATAAAAATTAGACTTCATAATAACTGCACATGGTTTGATCAAGTTTTTTTGTTGTTGTTAATTTTGAAGTAGCTATTATGATTGATATAATCTTGTCTCACGTTCCAAGAGTACAGGTATAACAAAATGAGAGCAACAGTCAGTGAGAACTCTTGCTCTTTAAAAGGAAGTAGAATGATGCCTAATGTGAATGGGGGGACATAACAGGTCTCTTTACCCCTGGTCCAGACTGCTACAGGGCTGCAGGTGAAGTGTGTGATGCTGTTTCAAAATGATCTAAATTAGATTTCAGTTGTTTACTCAAGAACTATCTTTCTATGGCAAAAATGAAAAATTCTCAGGCCTGTCATGTGCAACTGTGTACTCCCTAACTATTTCATCCACTGGCTCCTGAGGAGCCATATAAATCCGCAGTTTTTCCTTTTGAATTTGACAGCAAATATGCTGCCTGACTCATGCCTTAAATATTTATGGAAAGATCGAGTCATTATACCCCTTTCCTCTTATGAATTAGAATCAAAATATTTTGGGGGCTTATTTGTTATCACATACAATTTGTCATGATAGAAATATCCAAGTAAAAGTAGAGAGTAAAGTTTTTAGCGATCCATCTAATGCAGAACAGAACCCAGCATGACAAATGTAGCAAAAGTTGGCTGATAATTAATATTAGCACAGATTTCTTAGTAACAAAACTTACTAAGTATGTACATCTTCATATCCTGGTAGATTTCACATTTTTGAACTTAAATGTTGTTTCCTCTCTTTTAGCGTGTCCACTTATTTACTTGGAAGGATACACTTCACCTGGTAAGAAACTATCTATAATATTTTGCATAGGTTCAGTTGTGTCCTTTACAACTCTACATTTATTTTTTTTACTGTTTTCCTTTCCTGATTCAAAGGTTTCAAGATGTTGGAATCATATAATCTAACAGAGAAGCATTTTGCTTCTGTACAAGGAGTATCACTGGAATCAGGCTCTTTCCCAAGCTATGTAGCATATAGACTCCACAAAAATGCTTTTGTCAGCCAGCCAATACGGTAAGTAAACCTGGAAGACTCATATTTAGAGCAAACAGGTGGGGAAGAGTTAATGGAGTTTATAGCTAATGGCATTAGTATCTTATGGAAGATGCATTCATTTGATATTCTTTTTACTGAACTCCAGGAAATATACTCCAAAGAGCATCTACCATTGTTCTCATTAAATGCTAATCTGTTTCTTCCTTTGTGATCTGTTCACTATTAATCCAGCTGCTTATTGTTCTTTTATTTGAGACTATGCTTCTTAACCACTCACCTTGCTTATAATATACAATTTGGCCTTAGGCAGATGAACAACAGCCTCCTTACTACAAAGACCTCTATACTGACAGAGGGAAATGGTTTTGATGTGGAAGTATATGCACTACTATTTACAGGGGTATCATTTGTACTGCGGTATGCAGCACGCTGATGCCATTGACTTAGGTTATTTTCTCCAGTAGCTGAATTGTTGTATTTGACTAATGGAGTGGAGCTTTAAACAGCCTGTGGTCTTGGATCTTTTTTATGGAGAGGTAATACATGATTATTCTTTCCTACTGTCACAAACATAAAAAAAGACAGCAATTAGTTTTACTAGAAGGAATCTAATGCTTAGAGTAAGTTTTAGAAAAGTCCTCCTGAGACAGAGCAGATGCCTAAAGATAGACCTCCTATTTAATTTAAGGAAAGTTGTTTTTGTAAAAGCCTTTGAAGTCTGGCTTCCTGTCAGGTTGTGTGTACAGGCACTGAGGTATATGAAGAAATAATTTCTCTTTGCTGGCCTTCTCAACTCACAACATCAAAAGTGGAGAATTTAAAGACGTTTTGAAATCACTGATATGCCCTTATAGTTATGTGAGTGACAGATCCCTGATGACCTGGATTTTTACAATCTAGGAAGTACAGATAATCCTAGTCAGTAGGATCTTGTTTTGCAATTCTGTTACATTAAGATAAATCTTGCATTTAGCAGGATAAATAGGATGATAAGAAGATAATAAAAAGGCAGACTTTTTGCTTATTTCAGGTTTTTTAGAATATTGTGATTCAGTCTATTGTATGTCTGTTGTAGGAGTAGACTTGCCAGAGTATTCTGGGCACTTAGTTTTCATAAGATACCAGAATATAAAACTCACTTTAGACTGAGTCAGCAAGGCAATAAAAGCATCCTGATTGTGGTGGCATAGTTGTTTTGTATCTGAGATAATTTGCTAACAGTTATAAGTACTGTTGCTATATCTACTTTATTATTTTCTTTCTTGCACTGTTATGTGTTATTGACTTATTGATATGACTATAATTGGAAAGTGTCCCTAATGGTGTGGGTACATAATCTTTGCCAAAAAAACAGAAGAGCTTTTCTATTTATTTCAAGGTTTCTCTGTTAATGATCATGAGGTCAAATCCCTCTCTAAATTCCAGTATATTGGCTAAGGAGAAGCATAAGCTACCGCCCTTCTTACAGCTAACTTCCTGCATTCCCTACCTTTCCTTCAGAAAATTCCAGAGGCCATTTGATGCATATTTTTATTTATCTCCAGCTTTCTGTCTTTTTAATGTCTTACAGTCTGAATATCAGAAATCCAAACCTCAGCAGCCACTGGTGAATGAGGCAGACCCCAAATACATCACCCACTGCAGGGAATACATTAAATATCTCCCTCATAACATCTGTTCCTGAAGGCCAGTGGTAGTTAAAGCAGTAATTTCTATTGCTTGTCTAAGATGAGCCAAGTGAAAGAATATTAATGCTACGGTCCTTTTTTATAAACTTATCTTCAAGGAATTCAAAATATGTGTAGTTTACGCAGAATCTTGCCACAAGAATAAATGTCCAAGGGTTCTTGGTCGCATTCTGGCTGCCCCCATAATTATGCCTGGACCAACTGAAGACAGGCTGTGAGTTCATTTTAACAAAGCACAAATTTTTATCACATAGTTCTTTTCTGTGGAGAGAATAGTTAAAATACTTAGTTCTGTTAAACACTGTTATTTTCCCATTACTCTTCTTTCTTTGAAAAAAGGACAAATGATGAAGACCTTATTTTCCTTGTGTTTCCATATGAAAAAATGTCCTCATATTGTCTTAACAGGGAGATTCACCCAGAGGGATTGCCACAGTCGTACACTATCATTATGTTATTCCGTCTTCTGCCGGAATCCCCCAACGAGCCTTTTGCAATTTGGCAGATTACAGACAGAGATTACAAACCACAAGTTGGAGTTGTGCTTGATCGTAAGGACGATTATGCTTACTGAACAGAGAATTTATACATTACATTACTTTGCATGTATTCTTCCAAAATCTTTCCAAAACCATATATAATCTTTTACATAGTAAAAGGATTATATATTTTCAGTTATATATTATATATATTTTACTTTGCACATCAATTAATTTTTCAACTAAGAGTAATTCAACTAAGATATATTTTAACTTTGTTATTACCTCTCAAACCAAAAGAATGTGCATCTACATAGTTATGGGTCAGTGAAAACATCTATAGTCTATGTTTACCCAATGGAGTGATGCACTACATTTTGTCTGTGAGTATATTTTAGGATGGTGATTTCAGCTGTACATCTGAAATGAAATGTATTATTTTAATTTCTTGCAGCTGCCAGCAAAGTGTTGTCATTCTTTAACAAGGATACAAGGGGAGAGGTTCAAACTGTAACTTTTGATAATGATGAAGTCAAGAAAATCTTTTATGGAAGCTTCCATAAGGTAAAGGATTGAAATTATGAATGTTGCTTCCTGAGGTGCAGCTCTTTGAAACAGAGGACAAGCAAGCAGAAGCTGTCAGTTATATCCAGTTTTTGTATAATGCTATAGGTGACACAAGGGTTTATAGATTGCATGATGCAAGATCTTTAAAGTTGTAGTTATTTGTTTATTGAATTAAAAGCCTACTTCGAACCAGTGTAAAAGATGAATTTGCCAAGATTGTGTAAGTGGAGAGATATATCTGAAAAAGGCATCATAGTCTGCTGGGCACATGAAAGAAAAGGAGTAAAAGATAAACTAGAAATAAGGAAAAGAAAGCTGTGATGAGAAGTTTTTTGGGGAAGGAGAGTGTAATGATTTAGAACCATTGAGGGAAGAAGAAGATATAGCCACGGAAAGTTAGTAGTTACTGGCTTATAGAAGCAGGCAAGGAGACAGCTTAGGGGTGTGAAAGAATATTGAATGAGATTTGTATGTTTAACAAACGTAAAACGTATACTTATATATTTTCTATGTATGCATGTGTATTGCTATATTTTTGGCTTTAGGTTCACTAGACCTAAAATATTCCAAATTATTCTATAAGTACTTTAACCGAGGGAGCAACAATAAGGAGAGAGAGCACATAATAAATAATATAATGTATTTGCAATTTAAAATGGAACTCATGTTTTTGAATTGCCAAAATGGCTAGTGAAATCTGCATTTGCCTACAATTGTGAAAATTTTGTGCTTGCTTTTAAAGTTTTGTGTAGCAAATTATGAAAACTTGATCCTGACAGACTTGCTTATCTCTAGGCATTGAAAAGGCTATATGTATGTCTAAAACCACACGTTTAAAAACGTTTTCCTGCTATTAAACATAGATGTTTAAGGCAAGAAAGTGAGCTGCGATTGCAACATTTTCAGTGACTGAAATGCACGTTCTGATGTTATCTATCTCTGTTTAGCTTAGCTTTCCTCTGATGACTAAATATGGCTGCAGTATAACATTTGTTTTCTTTATGATACCCTCTCCGGCGTGACTAGTCACTACCAGCATTCCTTTGAGGATACTGATAAGGGGTTGCCTCTGTTGACTTGCTGATACTGGAGGCTATGTTGTGAACCAAGCTTTGCTACAGCTGAGTGCAGGGAGAGCTAGCTGGTGCCAGCATTCTCATGTATTGGGACGTGGTCTGTTTAAAACACAGATGACTAAAAAAGTCAGACAGTGCTATAAAAGCTATTGTTTTTTTCCGAATATGACAGTGGGTAATTAACCAAACTGTTTGTGTATCATGTCCAATTTTTCATGTATTTATAATTTACTTAATGGCCAATTATTTTTCTATATATAAAGAAATGTTTGTTTCATTAGCTTTGTTACTGCAATTTATGAGTAGGCTTGGATCACACTTTCAGTAGACAACCTTTGTGCTGTCCTTGGCATTTGGCTCTTTTCCAATGAGTAGTGAGAAAAACTGTCAGTATAGGCTAGGACAGATACTGTTTTGGTTTAAAAGTTGAGCCATCTTACCACCAAGAAGTACTGTTGAAACCTAGAATAGTATTTAGCATTTCTCATTCTAAATATCAGTGTGAGAGTTGAGAGTTCACTTCTTTAGGTAAGGGCTATGAAGGTCTCTACATGCTGTACTACCAGCAGTCAGTTTTAAGTGCCAACTGCTAATTTCATTGACGTTCAGTCATATTTTTTTCTTGTAGTTTCTCTAAGTGTGATAGAGCTGAGGATTCTCAGATAGCACTTACAGTGAAGTTCTGCTTATAAATCAGAGCAAATAGGGAACAACCTGCAACCTCAGCAGCACTGTCAATCATCTGTAACTGTTTACTACACTTGTTGGTGAAAACCAATTACAGAGAAAATAAAAATCCAGAATTTTGCATTATTTTAATTGCTATATACCCTCACACATATGAGCAGAAAATAATCCTAAGGTGCTGAACAACGTTCGGGAGTAGCAGCTGTTTGCAAATCTTGTTAAAGCTCTGAAACTATGAATTCTGTCTTATGAGACTGTTTCTTAAGCAGAAATGAACTGTATATCTGTTACTTAATGTGGGGTGCTGATCCCCCTCCTTCTTTTTCCAGAAATGAATAAAAAGTTCATATTTTGATAGTATTTGAAGTAACTGGAGTAGCCTTGATTTAAATAGCTGTATTCAGGACTTCACGATGTAACTGAGCAGACTTCTCTGGACTTTCTCCAGGATGATTACTGAGATTGCTATATGAGTCATGTTGTTAATGATAGTATCATGGGACTCCCCAGCTCATGTGCTGGGAAAGCCTTATGTATCAACCATGTTGATTAGCTCCTAACAAAGGATAGCAGTAGTTTCAGATGGATGAAGGAAGGAAAGTAAGATTAACACATTTCAGAAGGTACTTTTGCAATTTCTCCTACCATCTAGTTTCAAAGAAATGACAAGTCTTAAAAATACGAGAAGATGTTTTCCAAAATGTCAAACATTTTTGTGGTTTTCATTAGATGACTTACTGGCTCATTCAGTGAAGCACAGTTAACTACACCTAACTGTGCAGGGAAATTTACTTTGGCATACTTGAATGCTCTGTGTAGCATAGTTGTGGTGAAAGCTGTTGAATCTGGCAAGTCCCATAGGAAAAATCGTTACTGCCTGAGGCAGTCATTAAACTTATAACTGGATGTTTTGGAGAGACAGACTTCTTCTACTTGCTTATTCTTACCATGCTACACTTCCTTTTTGATTGGAGTTTTGCAGTAGTTAGCCACAGGAAATTTGATAATGGGTTTATGTCTTTCTTCTGGTGTACATATGGGATAGTACTTTGCTTAGCTTATTGATGTGGTTCATTTAGCAGTAGATCAGAACACCATCAAACTTGATCTTAGGCTCTGCAGAGGAATAGATTAAAGTGTGTTTTCTTTCTTAAAACCTCAGTGCCTTCTGGCACTCTAAGTGGTCAGAAGTGATGAACTTTATGTTAGTGTGTTAGAAATCAAGGAGAGTGTTTCTAATATTTTGTTGAAAATAAAATCAAACAGGATTGAACACAGAGATGTTTTATTTACTGTCAATGCTAGATTTTTATTAGATTTGTGTCTGGGACATGAAATTCAGGCTGGAATTCAAAACTGGCATTAAATCAGCAGCAAACTGTCTGAGTCAATAACTTGGGGGAGCTCTACTTATTTTTGACTGCTTAAGTCGCTGCTTCTTTGGACGGATAGATAATTTTCAGATAGTGATTACTGTCTGATCATTTTCAAACTGTTGGTCCGATTCAGCAATATGTTGTAGGTTCACCCAAGTTTTGTGTGCAAATGAAAATGCAGTAAAATGTATTCACTATGCAGAAGTAATTTGCATTATTTAATTTGTAACAAATAGTTAATGTTCCAGCAGAACGACTTGCACATTAAGTACCTTTCAGAATTAGTAAATTGCATTTGTGGTGAGGTTAAACAGTTGGATGCAGTCATTAATCTGTAAAATTTAATTATATGATCAAATGACTGAGTAAATGATGTATAAGTGATAATGAATTTAAAGTTTAGGCATGGCGCTTATTTCATTTTGTGGAAAGTTTGGTTTTTAGTACCAAAATATACTTTGGACACACTCAGTTGTCTTTCCACTGTTTTTTAATTGGTCAGTGAAAAACATTGGGAATGTTAATTAAAAAAACACTCGTATGCACAGTGCTGAGGATTAAACTGTGACACCAACTGAATTTCAAATGACAAAAAAATAGGGTAGTTTCAAAAGTCTTAATTCCAACTATATAGAGCATAAGTACATAATGTTTAGAGAGTTTTAGATAAGCTATGCTGATGCCTTGGAGACAGCTACACATGGGAAAATATTTAGTATGGAAAAAAGAACAAATTCTCAGGAGATTGTTCAGGCCCTTGTTGACTCAAGACATTTAAGGGAATCTCTGTTTCCAATTTAAGCCAATTTTTTCAAGTAGTCATCAAATAGCAATATGTTTCTGAAAGGTTATATATGGTGATAACAGAAGCCTTAAAACATAAATACATACTTCAAGGATTTTTTTTCTTTTACTGCTTGTCCTAAGATGTTGATGTTTAAATAATTACATAGATGTTACAATATTGTATATAAAATATATGCAGTATGTAAGGTACATAAAACCACTGAAAACTTTTCTGTTGCCTTAAATGTTCTTCCATCAACTGCATATTAGATTCACTGAAATGTCAGACCTTTGTTTCTTTATTGGAGACTTCTGAAGGTCTTGTGTTTTCATAGATATGTAGGAAATTCACTTGCATAACTTTGATTAACATAATGGTAGTGGTCTCATTAAGTCCTTTGCCTGCTTTGAATAAGCAATAGATTGTCCTTTTGTTTTAGTCATATATGGTCTGGTATTTAATCCTGTGCAGTCACTTCAGGATAAATCACCATATTTACTGTAAATTTTTAGAATGCTAACCTTGGCTTCAATTCCTCTTGTTCTTCTGTTTAAGGTTTACTGTGTTTTCTGAAAACGATTCATTCTGTTCTTGTAAACTTACTTTCCTCCCTTTGTTATAGCCATTCTTTCTTTTCTCTCTCCTTACTTCCAATAATGAATCTCTTCTTTGCCATTTCAACTTATTTTGGCATAGATTTTTGTATCCAGATTTCTCTCATGGAAATACTCCCGTGCACCTTCCATTATTTTGTCTTTTTCTGCTCTCTTTCTCAGTCTCAATGTAACTAATGCCTCTGGTTGAGTCATCAGACAGGGAAATTGAACCCTGGATCTTTGGATCTGAAATGATCTACTCTGTGAACTACAGACAGAGTTTATTAGCCAGCGGGCAGTCACAGACTTATAAACCTCTTGTGTGGTCCCAGTCATCAGAAGAGGACAAAAAAGGGCTTATATTCACTTTCTCTTTCGAGTTCTTTTTAAATTTGACTTATGACATCTTAAGGCAGTTTTTAGGCAAGCTTTTTTTTTTTTTTGTAATAGATCATTGCAGTTCAACAATTTTATTAAGTAGTACCTATTAGCTGTACCTGTGTATTCATCTAAATGACCTTTAACATATTGTAAAGAAGTTACTAATGTTGTAAGCTTCCTTAAGTTAGATTTTTTCCCTCACTTGAAAGTAAATCAAGATTACTAGGAAGAAAATTGGAAACAGTATTACCTAAACAGGGAAATACTGTTTAAGTATTAACTATGCTTTTTCTCACATTAAACTTTTTTTCAGGTCCATATTGTTGTAACTTCATCAAGTGTTAAGATTTACATTGACTGCAGTGAAATACTGGAAAAACCAATTAAGGAGGCTGGGAACATCACAACTGATGGCTATGAAATACTTGGAAAACTTATGAAAGGTGACCGGAGATCAGCGACAGTAAGCAATAAATATTAATCCATTCATTAATGCAAATCCTTAACCCTTAACTGCACCCAGAGCTTTCAAGAGTCTGTATTGCAAAACCCAATGTACTTAACTGGGAAGTGTGGTCTTGATAGCTTTTTATTCTAGCAGAACTGCAAGAACAGAAATCTAATAGCTGAAAGCTGTAGTCAAGTAAATACAAAGCAGTTAGTCATTGCAACTATTGCTGTGGATTCTCCATTGCTGGAAATCTTTACATGAAGATTGTTTTTTTTTTTTTTTTTTCTCCTGAAAGGCAAAAAGTCTCCTTAAAGTAATTAACTGGTTTTAATTCCTGTGGTCTGTCTTGTGACAGAGTAATCCCCTCTGGCTTTATGATCTATAAACCTATAAGGAAAAAGTAGCTGCTGATGTGAAGAGCATGTCAATTATCTTGATGGATTCACTATACTTAGTGCATATTTAGTGCTATTACCTAGGCTTTGTATTAGATTTAAGTTTGCAGTCCGGTCCTTGTGTTCAAACCCTAGCATCTGAAGAAGATTCTTGGTGTTCACCACTAAATGTGTGGTTGTATATATCAAATTACATAATCATAGCTCTTGGGGTGAAAAAAAAGAGAGGAAACTGCTTTTATCATACCTAATGTCTCTACTTAAGCCTTTCTGCGGAACTTGTTCCCCACTGATGTCAGTGGAAAGTTCCATACATGAATGTAAATTAATGTATGACCCAAGTACTGCAGTCCTTAGAGCTGGTCCAAAAGTTCTTCAGCCGGATGTTATGCTGAACTGCACAGGCACTCAGCCAATATAGGAGTTCATCAGTATCACTCATTAAGTATTGTAAAATTTTTCTTTAGTCAATTTATTTGTTTACCTTATGCCCCAGAACAGGAGGAGGCATCAGAGCTTGATGTTGCTTGCAGCCTTAAATAGGCTTATTTTTTTTATATATATTTTTTAGTGTTTTAAAATATTTTTTCTGTCATTGTCAAAGAAAAAAAAAAGAAGTGAAAATGTGAATGGTGTTAACTATATTAGAAATAAATTGTTTTAGGCATAATTTTATTGCTAATGCCAGTAGATTTTATAAATAACATGTCTTGTATCTTTCAAGAGTTATCCTTTCTTTTACAGTTAGAAATCCAGAATTTTGACATTGTATGCAGTCCAGTTTGGACTAGCAGAGACAGATGTTGTGATCTTCCTTCTATGGTAAGTATAAATGAACCAGAGGCTGTTCAGGAAATCATTACTAATAGCAAATGTAACAATATCAATATTAGCTTGATATTATGCCTCGTGCTGACAACACATTTAAATTACAGTTGTCAGAGCAGCCAGTGAACAATGCTGCATTTCAGAGTTTTGTGTCTGAGGGAGAAAGGTTGCAATATGCTAGACTGAGTACCTTACGAATGGTGGAAAAACTATCAGTTATCTGTTGTATTTCAGTAATATTTAAGATCCAAGTTATTATGAAATGAATAGCTACATTAATTTTTATTTAATGTATGGTTAGATTGGCACTCAAAAAGTAACTTATTTATTCTTCATCAGTGCAAGCAGATTGTCTAATGGATATGAATATTAGAACAACACATATGCTGCATTAATTTGTTTTTTCCTGTGCCTCTGTCGCTTGTGCGTTATATTGTTTGCAGAGAGAATAATTTCCTAAAAACATGAAAAGTCCTGCAGAAATATTTGGAAAGCACTGTTTCACTGTGAGTTCTACTGTACTTGAAAACAGAATAATAGAGAATCTTCTTGTTGTAGAAAAAAAAAAGTGTGCTGCCAACAACTACTTTTCTTTAAAAGGACACTAATAGTTGTGACTGAATTTTCAGAGAGATGAAGCAAAATGCCCAGCTCTTCCAAATGCTTGTACCTGTACTCAAGACAGTGTGGGACCTCCAGGACCCCCAGGACCAGCTGTAAGGAACTATTTGCAGTAGAGATTTTTTGATTTTAAACTTTATGGAACTAGCTTCATGTTGATCAAATTGGAAAAAGGTAATTTTGGTTTGTGCAGACATCAAGCTAATTTTCTTCAGCATGTCATGGGGGAATTCCGACAGTCATGTTCTGATTTTCCTTGAGTAAGTGGAAACCTCCATGAAGCTGATTTGTGGTTTTGTGAAATAAATGTCAGTCAGAGAGATAGTGGGCAATCAACAGGTTCATAACATTGTATTAATCTGTTCTCCTTTTGTCTTAGTTTAAAACACAATTAGGCAGCTCCTGTCACTTGTACTTGTCTATATAATAATCCTTTCCCCCCTATTCACAGTTTAGTCACTATGAATAGCTTGTCATTGCTTGATATGCTGAAAGAATCTGGCTCAGTTTCAGCTGTTTTGTGTTCTGTGTACAAGATGTTTTAGAGGAATATGCAAATACTTTTCCTAAATGCAATGTCAGGATTTCATTCCAAGGAAAGATTATTTATCAGGGAAAGAAATTGACTTTTTTATTTTATTTTATTATTTTATTTTATTTTATTTTATTTTATTTTATTTTATTTTATTTTATCTTATTTTTATTAATTTCATTTCAATTCACTTTTAATGTGGAGAGATCATTATCTCTACAATGGATACACTCCTACCAATTTGCTTTAAATATAAATGAGTTATGTTCAGCCTAGAAGTCCTTCTACTCTGTAGCTACCACCAAATGCTATATGAGGAATCTGAAGCCTGTTTAAGTTGCCTGGCAGTCTATTAGAGAGGACTTTGAGGATTACTCTATCTCAAAAGACTGAATGTAAATTAAAGAAGTTTATATCTGCAAAGACAAAAATGACAATAATTTTTAATGGGCTGAATTGGCAAGGCTGAAACTTATGTGGTTTACCTGAGTTTCTAATGCATCTTTTATTCTAATACTCTTTAGCATTGTCATCTGCATACTTCAAATCTCTGAAATTTCACATAATTTGATAGAGGATTATTAACTCACCAGTGTGATGTACCCTTGCTTTCTCTGAAGTATGAAATACATTTTCTTTCCAAATGTTCAATTTAGGGTGGTCCAGGTGCTAAAGGTCCCAGAGGCGAAAGGGGTTTGACTGGATCATCTGTAAGTATCTTTCTGGAATGCATCAGTATTGTGACATGCTTAGCTGTACAAAAATTTGCACGCTTATTCCATGCCGAGCTAAGAATGGAGATTAAAAGTTGAATTGGTAATACTATTGACATTCAGTCTAGCTATTTAAGACTGTATATGAATAGCCTAAGTATATATGCCTCAAAGGCATTGACTTCACATCAGAAGACTAGATCATATGCATCGTGATGGTACTACGCACTCTGCAGCATTGCTGTCCTTCCTTTGTTCTGTACAGAGGGGACAGCTACACTTCTAATTAACACTGCCAAAAAGCATGTGTTGGCTTGGGACTACCAACCTGAATCAGAAAATTGCTTCTGAAAAGATATGCTACTCAAAAAACTGTTTCCACAGAGCAGCCTTTTCTGAAGTATCAGTGTGTCTTCAGGCTGCTGACTTACTCCAAGTGCCTAACCCAAAGGACTTTGCAGTTACAGATCTCAGAAAAACCTGCCATTTAGAATCTTGTTTTAATTTACTTCTTTAAGGGGCCACCTGGTCCTCGTGGTGAGACAGGTCCACCTGGCCCTCAAGGTCCACCAGGTCCGCAAGGTCCCAATGGGCTGTCAATCCCAGGAGAACCGGTGAGTGGCAATTTTAAGCGTGGGTAGCACTGAGTGTAGAGTCAGAGCTGTCCACAGGGTCAGTGGTATAGTGAAGAGTGTGGCGGCTTTGCCCTAATGTTCATTTTTCCCTGCAGTGCAGTAGAGTTGTCCTTATCTGAAACAAGTCTCTTCCAATAAAATAGCATCTTCTGTCCTGAATGCTGCAATTACTTAGGAGATGCCTTTGAAGGAATGGGATCTGATCACTGTGATGTACATTGTGCTACACCATTTTTTCTCCTACAGCTTTTCTGTGTAGTTTCTGTACCTTAAAGTTCTAGGACTCAAAAAATCAAACTGTAGTGTAGGAAAATTATGTGTGCAGTTCTGTTCTGAAGCCTTTTTCTTACATACTTACATGTCCAACTTCTATTTTCTGTGTTTAAATCGGTAGCTGGAAGTTCAGAGAGGCAGTGGACACCTAGTTCTAGACATACCAAATAGCCCTTAGTAGTATATGTGGAATGCAAGCAGGTTGTGAAAGGCAATACAGTGCTTATTTATATGCTCCCACACCTTGTGTCCTGGAAGTGTGCAATGCCCTTTAGTCCATGGATTAGAGAAAAGCTGTCCTACTTTAAAAAGACACAGCTTTTACGTTCTTTTGGGAGGGCAGGCAGATGAGAAAGATAAGGGTGGAGAAAACATGTTACCTTTCCCTGCTTTCCTGCTTGTGAAGACAATAATATTACAGTCTCTCTTACTGAACACTGTTACACTTCCTCATCAAAATTTGTGCTCCTTCCTGCTTGCCTGTGTTTCTAACGTAATGTCAGCCAGTTGTCCTGCATTTTCAAATGTTTGTGAGATGATGAATATTACTTCAATTAAGAGGTATATGTATCTTGTTTTTTCCCATAATACATAGTTGTCTTATAGATTTGTTAATTTAGGTTTCTTGCAGTAATTATTCTGTGTCCACTTACACAGATTAATTATTTTGCTACTCAGTTCTGTAATCCAGAATGTCTAACGATCATTTATGAATACTATAGGGTCGTCAAGGAATGAAAGGTGATGCTGGCCAGCCTGGACTACCAGGACGATCAGTAAGTTGTTTCTTAGAAAAGATACTGCCATTTTACACTATTCCTGATGCAGGTCAGCTGCTGGACAGCTGTCTTTGATATCACTAGGAGTTATAGAATCTTTTCATATCTTCCTAAGCAATAGTTTTGGAAACATGATTATCTTATACTTAATAATTTGAAATGTAGAAATAAACCATTCAAAACAGAGCAAGATTAAAAGAACAGCTGTACTGAGTCAAACCAAATATCTATCTGGCCAATTGTGAATGCATAGGGAATATACTGGATTAGGAAAATTACACTTATTTACCCAGGAACGTCTTTCAACTTTTGTAGTTAAGTGTCTTCTGAAATTACAGGTTGCAAAACCTTTCTGAACCCTTCTTCAATAAAGTTGTCTGATTGCCTTCTACTTTTGGAGGTCAAATTATCTTTGGACAGTGAGTTCTACAACTAGTTTTATGATTTCTGAAGGAAGAAAGCGATATTAAATGTTACTTAATTGCAGATTTCTATATTGTAAACTAGGATTAGGCTTTGAGGAGAAAAACTAAATCTTATTTGAATAATCAGCTGGTTTTGGATAATCTAAGGTCATTGATCTGCCCATGTTCTGATGTAACTAATATTCCTTGTTATATTTTCATTGATTTTATTGAGGTTATAGATACTATATGGGAGATGTTCAAATGGTGTTGTGGATTTAGCTTCATATATCAGATGAGGTCTATCATGGCCCAGGGGTCTTAATGTTATTTACCTGTTTTATTAGTCCTTATAACCCTGAGAAATGTACACTTAGGCAGTAATTTCCTGTATAAGGCCATGCTACAGTTGAATGTACAGTGAGATGAGATGGAAAAAGGGGAAGAAGTGGATCATGTAATACAAGGCTATACAATATTTGATTCCTACAGTGGCGGTCCTGATCCTACAGAGTATTGAGTGACATCATTCCTGGGTGTACTCTAATGTAGCTCATCTGTTTAATTTTAGTGTTCATTTTTAACCCAGAAGCTACAAGAAACAGAACCAGAGAATTTAGAATACATGCTATAAAGCAACACAGTGTTAAAAAATAGGAGAATAATGGGAAAGAATAATAAAGGAAGAGTCTAATTTTTGTTTCTTTAGAAACATTCTGATTGATGATTGCAGATAGATTTTAGCACTAGGTGTTAAAGGATTAGCTGACATCTGTTAGGCTTGTAAAGGCAATAATAAAAACATATGTTTTCTGCTTAAAGCACTGAAAATTCTTTTTGAAGAGGAAAATGCAGTAAAAATTGAAGTGAGGGTTAAGACTCTTATATGATGTATATGAAATAAATGGTTTCTCCTAAAGATTTTATTTTCGTAAATGTCAAATAATGACATTGAAGACAGATATTTAAATGTGTGCATATGTACTGGGATGAGTAGCATAGAAGAGATGTTTGTTCTATCGGATACAGTTTATCATTACTTTTCCCTCTAGGGAACCCCAGGTTTACCTGGACCACCTGGCCCAATGGGACCTCCAGGTGAAAGGGTAAGGTTTCTGGTTTCCTCAGTTTATCTCACTGAAAGACTTTTTTTTTTTTTTTCTTCCCTTCTTTATCATAGCTTTCTGTTTTCAAATACTTTTCAAGAGGAGTCCTTTTATCCATATCCAACCTGGAGAGGTAGAAGTGGAAGGGCTGGCAAAACTTGTGTGTGAAAATCTCTCCAGATAGCCATAGGATAGCCGCATAATTTCTGCAAAAAATGCATGGCTCACTGTCCTGACAAGTTTCTCAGGTACCTGTACCTGATAAGCAGCAAGTCCCTTAAGTTCCCTGAGCAGGGGAGTGCTCTGTTGAGGTACTCAACCCTGCTGTCTTCCACATGCTGTTGCTGCTGTGGGGGATCCCCTGAAAGCTCTGCTCGTCTCAACATCTGCAAGATGTCATATCTGTAAACAATCTGTTCCGTTCTTACTCTGAAGGTCAAGTTTTCTCCTTAGCCTTTGGTTGGAGCTCAGAACTTTATTTTGAATGAGGGAATTCTGAACTGTCTTCATGACGAAGAGCATGCTGACAGGTATATAATTGCAGAGTTGTTGCAATCCCTCTCTTCCAATTTGGAGTCAACTGAGCAAATCTCTTTTGTCTGCACAGTGGCATGTTACCCTTGAGATGACTGAAGCAATGAATTACTTTGGAAGTCAAAATTATTAGCTGATATATGCATTTATACTTACGCTTTACTGGAAGCTGATAGCCAGAAATCAAAACAGAGAACCATGTGATAGCCTGTTGTCAAAGAACATACCATGGAATTTGTGGGTCATCAGTGGGCCATGGACCATCAATGCTAGCTTGGGAATGCTGTGTTAGATTATTGAAATGGAATGTCTCAGCATCACTTCTTGCAGAAAGAGTACCTGAGAAGGAGGTGTTCTGTTGTTCACCATTTAAGCAGAAACCTCAGATTTTCCAGCTGTCTGTGAATGAGAGAACAGCGAAAAGAGAAATCTTCCTTCTCTGGAACACAACAACAATTCCTTTCCTTAAAAAAGGTTGAGACAGACTCATTCCATCCTCAGTCAATCAACAGCAGCTGAACATCTAAATTGGCTCAAGTTTGTTGTTCCATATATAGCCTTCCTCAGCACTAACAGTGACAGTTATTTTTGTAACTAACAGTGTGGATAAGTTTTAAAATACATCATAGTAGTAATTAGAAGTATTGCAATTACCTAATCCTAAGGATGATTTTAGTCAGGGGATTGCTGCAATTTTAGATTAATCTCTAATCCTGATTTTGTTTTTTAATAGGGTTTCACAGGAAAAGATGGTCCCACAGGTCCCAGAGGCCCACCAGGACCAGCGGTAAATATAATTTTGTCTTTGGTATACACTGACATAAGAGACCTGAGCAAAGAGAGGGACACATTGACATTTTCAAATTATGTTAAATATGAAATGGATCCTTTGTTTAATATCCCAAATGGATCTGAGAAACTCTCAGTAAAAGGCGAGCAGAAAACTGCATAAAACATGTATTCATAAACATTAATGAGAGCTAAATTGTGCTTTCAGTTGCTTTTACCCACTTGACTTCCAGTGGTTTCAAAACTGATTTAATTCAGTGTAAATAAGGGAAGAACCAGTTTACCTCATTCTCTAGCCATGAGATTTAAAAGCACACCTAGATCTACTGATCCCTTCCCTTCCCCCTTCCCTTCCCCCTTCCCTTCCCCCTTCCCTTCCCTTTTTTTTTTTTTTTTTCCCTGGAGGGAAGCTTTCAAGCCTGATACATACCTAACAGAAGAAAAACACTCTCAAGAGCCCTTTTCAGTACTGCTCTGCACTTACAAATACCATAGCACATTTCTTATCAGCATGTAGGCCATTGTGTGTTTCTACAATTCACTTTACATGTGTTCTGCTGCAGGGTGCCCCAGGAGTTCCAGGAGTTGCTGGCCCAAGTGGAAAACCAGGGAAACCAGGAGATCGTGGGACACCAGTAAGATAATGATATACTTATAGGATCAATTTTAAAATTACGCTGTCTGTTGATGAATGAGACTTATCCTTGCTTTAAATGCTTGTCTTGCACTTATGAGACAGTGGTTAATACAGCAGAGCTGACCTAAGACCACAAACCTTCTTTCAAACAATTTTATTTTTACAGTATGTCTTTTTGCTGAGTTTAATAGTTGGGGCTGGAAACTGCAGTCTCTGGTTTCCACTAAAAAGATTATAGACTATTATGTGCCAAGACATATATTCCGACACTGCGTAAGCATGAAGAACTGGGTCAGCAAAATGACGGGTAAGTCCTTACATTTGTGTGTGTGTGTAGTGAAAAAGTGGTACACTGACAAAGGTGGAAAAATCTTTGATAATGTTACATAATCACTTCTGGTTTGCAAATGTTTTGGTTTTCTACAATGTGATTCTAAAATTATTTGAGGGTAGATTCTGTGGGTTCTATTCAAACCTTTAAAGTTAAAGTGCACCCTGAACAGGGAGAAAGAGCAGGAGGTACTGCCTCCCACCAATAGTTTCAGGAGACATTTGAATTGATTCCTTTATAGGATCTCTGAGAAACTGTTTGATTCAGGAGTGAAGACAGCAATTGAAATGTGAAGTCATTCATTTTTTCTATCTTGATGTCCGACAGTCAGCAAGAATTTTCCCTGCCACTTCAATTTCCTTATGTAAATGGCAGCTGGATAATTTGGAGAAGTATATAGTAGGCTGGGCAGCTTGATGATCAGGAACTTTTAAATTCCTAGGAGGATCTGGAAGCTGGGTCATTTTCTCATACACATACTGAATTCAGTCTGCATTTGTCAGTCTGTAAATCCCATTTGTCCTTGCAGTAGAGGACATTGGGTGTCTTAGGAATGAACTTGAGCTTTCCTGCCTTTAGACATACATGCCTCATGTGATATTCCTGCTAGGTCAGGTGGCTGATAGACACAACAGGGGCATAGGGTGCTGTGGCTTACTGACAAGTGAGCTCCAAAATACCAGTTGTATCTGAATTTTCCTTCACCTGGGATACCAGATAACTGCTCCATTGCAGTAGCAAAGATGTTTTGAAGGTAAATAATGTGACTAAAAGCAAATTTGGCTACAAGGCCAGTTTCAGTGCTTTTGCAAAGCAAAGCAGTCAGTGCCTGTCCAAGCACCACATGTAAGTTCTCTTACACTGATCCTAAGAGTTTCTTTCAGTTAAAAATACATTTTTTCCCCCAATTATTGTACTTTCTTGTAATGTGACACTGCACATCATATTTACCAATTCTTATGTTTCTAGAACAGATCCCAGCAGGAATTCTGGCTTGCACCTTGCATAGATGTTTTATCAGACTCTTGGCGGACAGAATTTCAATGCTTTTCTTTGTGATGTTTTGCATTAGAATGCCAAAGTTGCAGCCTAATGGCTAAATGCAACTTGCAATGCCCTGAGTCATAGTTCAGGCCTGCCTGAATTTGTGACTTCCTGTCCTGGAGAAAGATAATGAGGCTTCACATTGCCTCTGGTAAATACAAATAATTTTCATCTACATCCTGCCATTTTTTTCTTCTACCCAAACAATCTGTGTTGTAGGTATTATACAGCACAAGTCAGGTGATCGGCCCCTACAAAGCAAGGGTCTTTATGTCCCAGTCCAAGGATGCACAGTTACATGCAAATTATGAGGAACTTTGGCAGTTGCTAAGACATTCCCATTGAATGCACTCAATTGAAGCTCTTTCCTGATGTGTAAGATACCACTAATATGCTAAGCTGAGGCAGACCACACCACTAATGTGGCTGTAAACATTTCTGTACCTCAATGTGTACTTGTATTGAAATAAGTTGATACTTGACGTGTTAACTGAATTTTCATGGAAATAGGAAATTTGGCTTTATAATATGCTTATAAGTATTTCCAAGAGAAATTATGTGGGTTTTCAGTGTAGTAACAAAATGACTGAGAAAGGAACAGTAAGAGCATAGCTGAGTCAGTAATCTGTTGAGAACTGAGGACTGTCTGTCCTAGAAGAGAATAAAATATCTGTCATCTGCCTGTCTGGTCAGAGGGAGAGAGAATTTCCTAGTAGTCCATACATATGTCATGTGGTAACGACCTTCAAGGCTAAGAGTCATTAAGCTAAAAGAGGATATTGTCTCAAGAAGAAATGATTATACATTTTCTGTGAATAAATATAATGGGAAATAGAAGACCTTGGACTATCAGAGAAGAAAAGTTGTTTTACAGTACTGTTGTTTTATAGGTTTGAGAATAAAAACTGTAATGTATGAGTGGGCATACTAAGTCTTCTTAAAGTAGAGCTGTCTTGTTTATAAAATAGACTCTGTGACATGGTGTCTGCAACAGCAGAGTTTGACTTTGTTTTTTAGAAGGACCCCAGGAAAAGACAATATGTTTTATATATAAGGTCCTATTAGGCTGGTGGTTCCAGGACCAAACTGACGGTGAAAACCTTTAGAGTTTGAGCAGATAAGGGAGATGTTTGTTCTGAGTTAAATGCAATTTTTGAGCATTTTTCACTCTCTGCTGGAAAACATTCACTAATCTTGCATCCATCTGTGCAGAGATCCTACATGAAGTCTCAAAAAGATGGTGCTTTGAGAGCAGTGGGCTGGTGGTTCTTGTGGGGAGCAAACATTCTTTTGGGGAAAACAACTGAGTACATTATCTTTTAAAGTAAAAATAGCATCCTTCCTTTGTTTTGTCCTCCTTAAGCTGCAGACTTTTTGCTGCAGCCCCAGCCTTCATCCCACAGCTCAGAAAAATCCCACGAGCAGCATAAACTAGCATTTTGACCCCAAGTGACTCCCTCATCACAGGATATCAACAAAGTAGAATGTCAGCAGCAGCTGCTGCTTCTCAAAATGCTGGCAAGCAGTTGGCTAAGTTGCACGTTTTTGTCTATTAAAAGAAAATAAAGTGAAATTTAAGCAGAATATAGCCAAGTCGGAGGAAGATGCAAATAGCAACTCAGTAATTGCAGTTATAATTGTTTTTTGGAAATCATATATCTAAAATACCCCCAGGTAGAACATGAACTTTGTTGTTAACATTGCCAATCAGTCTCTAATCTTTACATTTTAAAATTAGTTAGGAATAGCCTATAGGTTTCTAATCCTAAGGCTGAATCAGTGTCTCTTTGCAAAGTTACAAATTGAATAATGAGGCTCATATGATTCAATGAATTGTAAAGTTGACTGTGTATTGCTTATAATTATTGAATGGCCTTAGCATTTTTCTATCTGTGGGACCTTTGCTGGCAACACATTGGAGCAAGACTATGCCTTTGTTACAAGAAAACACCTTGTCTTAACCAACATGGCTTTTGGCTGAAGACAGCAGCCTAAAGAACTGTTCTTGACCGTTCAGAAAAAAATGCTTCCAGAAATCGTATATAGAATTTGAACCTTTTAAGCTTTTTTTTTTTTTTTTTTTTTTTGGATGTCTGATGCAAATAAACCATATACCAGCTGCTTAACTCATCGATGGATGAGCCACCTCATGTTTTCTACGGCATGTCATGAGGGAGGTGAATGCATGGCTGCTGCAGAGAAGCTCAGACACCATACTGAGCTCACACTCTGACATACCTCCTGGGATTTTTTTTGACCAAAACTTTGATGGAAGTTTATGAGAAACAGTGCCACTGCATTCAAACCATATCCTCTGTGACCGCAGTGGAATGATTTGTTTTCTTGTGTTGAAATTATTTGTGTGTACTGTAAGAGTGTTATGAAAAACAGCTGCAGCCCACACTTAGCCTTTGCTTTGTTAATGGTGATAAACAGGCTCCTTAAAGAAATACGAAGATGTAAAAAGCAGTAATACTTAGGATGCAGAGCAGCAGATGACTGATCTGGTCATTCACCTTTGAAGTACACCTTACTGCTTTTCCTGATTTGGAGATGGGACGTGCATCTCATGTAAATGCTTTGACCATTGAGCATTCAGCCTGTCTACAGTTCTTTATCTTATTTAAAACTTTTCTGCACTGTCCAAAATACTAAATATTAATTAGACTACATGTAGACTGACTTTCTAGTGTGGTGAGGAAAATTACTTTTGCGGACGAAATATATTTTCGCTGTTAAAGATGTACCTGCAATGCCCTGCAGTGAGCCTGCAACTCCTGTGTTTCAGGACTGGCCTAACCCCTGGAGTGTTTAGGCTTTTTTGTTGTGAGACTGTGTCCTAGCCCGGAGAGATACATGGATCTGATGAATCCCCTTTTCTGGACCAAAAAAACTATTATATTTAATGAAAAGTTCCTGACTGTTAATGGATGTAATTTAGTTTAATTTAGTGTTCTGACAGCAGCTTGAAAATAAAAGATCTGCGGCACGATTTGCATCTGTACATCATGCTTAAGCATCTGTTTTACCTAATTTCCAGATGAGAAAGCTCTGTCCAGCAGATGCTTGGGTACATATCTGTTAGATGTCTTTGTCAATCTATATGGTATTTTTGTAGGTAATAGCTCTGAAGTACAGGATTTAGTATTTTTTTCTGTTTTTTTTTTTTTTTGCTTCCTTTTTTTTTTTTCCCCCCCCTCATAGTAGTATTTCTGCTTTGGTCCTTCCTTGTCTATATTCCTATGCAAATATGCTGGCATATATTTTGATACATGAAATAACAATGCTACTATATTTATTTTAGGGTTCACCTGGAATGAAGGGAGAAAAAGGTGACAGAGTAAGTCTGCTTTAAAGTCAATTTCCCTCAGATATTTTTAATTAAGCACTGTCTCTTCAAAAGCACAGACATTTGCTAATAAAATACTTGTTTTGTTTTTGATTATTTAGGGTGACATTGCTTCTCAGAACATGATGCGAGCAGTTGCAAGACAAGTTTGTGAACAATTGATAAATGGTAAACGGTGTTGCTTGCTTTGTTTCTCATACTAGTACTCTACTAGTTTGATTGTTAAAAGAGAAAACAATGATTAAAATTTAAGGTGAGGGGTACTAGCCATACCCCAAAATGAGTTTGAATGATACGATGGTTGTCCAATGCCAGTGATTTGGTGTGAAAAGGTAGCACTAAATTTTTGCCAGACTGAAATGGCTAGCTTGATCATCAGCTAATCTGTGACCTTCAGCAATATACATACAAGTCTAATACCCTTGCAGGTGCTGTGCAGGTGACTTTCCTGTTGTCAGCCTCTTCCAAAATTACTTTATTTGTGTCATAAAATCAGTATACATTTTCTCATTAATCATGTCTTATCTTCAGGAGGAGGGAATCAGAGAAAAATGATGCTCACTGCAGGGGCTTTACTAGTGAGAAGTGACAGATGAGTGCTGGGTAAATACCATGCACAAAATCAGTTGTGCTATGCAAGTAAAAATTTTATTTCTTTGGTTAAGGACTCCAAACTGACCTTCAGTCCTCTGCAGCCACACAGTGAGTAGTTACAGGGTGCATCTCTACTGGGATTGAAGGTGTTCTTATGAGTTACGCTAGGATTGGTACATGGCACTAAGCAGGAAGGGCTAGATGTGGACCCCCATTAAGGGCTCCATTCTGCATAGCTACTCAGTGCTGTTGTTCTTGTTCAAAGACACCTTTCTTTGGAAATGAAATTCATAGACATCACAGACTGTGTCCTGCTTGCTCTACATGTGAGCAATTTATCCTGTGCCTGTGGTAGCTTCAGAGCTCTGCATGAAAATATGATCCTCTTCACTGTTTGAACTGGGACAAGTTCTTTCTGTTCTTCGGAGTAGAAACAACCTCTAACAAGAGCTCTGGGAGCAAGCATATTGTAAACAAATACTTATTTTGTGACTTTAATTGCTTTAAAAATAACTTTTGATAATGCTTTCAGCTTCCAGATTTCCACTTACCCTTCTTCCCTCCTCCCTCCATTTCTTTCCAGCATTGTCATTCATCTTAAGTCTTCCTAATTCATCTGGACCAATGCAACACTAATTTTTTGAATGGTCATGAGGCAAGATTTTAATGAAGAGATGCTTCATTATTCCTTCCCACTCAGAAAAGATTTTCACGCATTTCACATGGTTTACTGAAGTGTTTTCTTTCATTTTAAGGCCAAATGAGCCGGTTCAATCAAATGCTGAATCAAATCCCGAACGATTATTATTCAAACCGTAATCAGCCAGGGCCACCAGGACCACCTGGTCCCCCAGGAGCTGCTGGGACAAGAGGAGAGCCTGGACCTGGAGGAAGACCAGGATTCCCAGGACCTCCTGGGGTCCAAGGACCACCTGGTGAAAGAGGTGAGTAATGCCCAAGGCAGCTGTATATTTCACAGTGGCTGTACTGCAGAGGCTGCCAGAGGAGAAGCCTAATCCCTTTAACCATGTCAGACTATGAAGCCCACACCTAGCAGTGTCTGGTTGGGTCAGCTGGATTGCCTGAGGGACACTGATGTACTGGAGGACAAGGTTAATTACATCAGTGTTCTCCTCTGTTTCTCCCTTGATCATGTTTCATAAAACACATGTTGGTGTAACTTTTTGGCAGCTGTCTCAGGCATCCACAGGATATCCCAGGAAAGAGAATGTTCTCAGAGCTGTTCTCAGAGCTTTTCTGGCACTAAGTGGCTACATCTTGAAAGGCTGTTTGGAGTAACACAACTCTTTGCCGAATAGACATCTAATTAAGAGAGAAAATGAGTCATTACTAGGAATATAAAGTAGGAGTTGAAAGAATTAGTTCTACATCCTTGGCCCTTTGCAGTACTCTGAGAGGGAAGAAACTCTAACCTGAGTTTGAGCATATAGATATGCCTATTTTTGGCTACCTTGGATTCCTGCAATGATATCAAGTGTCTGTACTATTCTATGAAGTAGCCTGTGCTTATTCCTGCTACTCTACTGTAGCATAGACTCAGTACTGCATTTTCTAGCATATATTTTACTTTAATCTTCAAAAAAGACACAGAGAAAAGGAAAGAAGAATGAATTTCTGAATTCTGTTTCTAAGAAAGTGTAAAACATACTTTATATCAGAAATCTGCAAGCTTGAGAAAATATCTTCCTGTTTGTAGTTTAAAATAATAAAGTTATGTGGTGTTTTAAGTGTCTCAAAGACTTTTCTATGTTTTGAGAAATGTTATTTACACTAAATTACCTTTGCATCCTACTTTGTTTTTGGGTTAGTATATTTATACCCAAATTAAGTATTTCCCTAAGTATACATGGAGACATCTGTACCAAATAAGGTTTGACCCACACTCTTCCATTAAATAATTGGAATTAAATATTAATATCAATGAGAGAGCATGAAGAAATATTTTTGATGTGTTTTCCTTCCTATTTTTTTTTTAATAGGAATGCCTGGAGAGAAAGGTGAAAGAGGGACTGGATCTCAAGGACCACGAGGTTTGCCAGGACCACCTGGTAAATATTTCTTGTTTTATTTAAAATCAGATTACAGAAAAGTAGGAGAAAAGGACAATATTGTTTCACATAGCACCAGACTGCATATGGTGAATGAATGTGCTTTACTTTGTGCACTTCATGTTTTTGAAATGTATTCGAGTTTACTGGGAGCTCCTGTAAAAATAAGCGATTTTTAGAGGCTTTTGGATGTGGCTAGTAGATATTTATCTTTGTCTTGTAACTTACTCTTCTGGCATGCTTGTTTGCATGAAAATGTATTTTATGAAAATACATTGTCCAAATGCTTAATAGATATTTTCACAAGTCTTAATAGATGATTCATTCTTTCAGAGTATCTAGATTCATTTTCTACTTTGATTTTTGATTACAGAAGTACAAATTGCCCAAGAACTACCAAATATTCCCACATATGGAGTTACTAGATGATAGAGTGTGATGATTTGACTGTTGCTTTTGCTCTTTGTGTCTTGCAATTCACTGATGCCTTGGCAGAAATCAACTGTATCATTTGTTTCTGCTTTTAGTTCGCTAGGCTAAACATGGTTTTTCATTACAGGACTCATAAGATGCTTGCAGCAAATTGTAATCCCAGATACTTGAAGCTTTACTTTTCTGCTAACCATAATAAGACCTGTTCCAAAAAAAACATTACCTCATCTATCCTAGGGCTGCAGGGTAGCAGAATTAATGTACGCCTATATTTTAATTGAAATCCAGTGTGCTTGTCTAATCTAGTTGTTTCCCTTGAGATGTTCATATCTTATGCAGAGGAGAAATAAACCAGAAAATTCATTGATGTTTCTTACTTGGCTCAAACCTTACTAAATCAGTTTCCGTGAAAAAAATTCTTAAGTAAGCCACACACAGGGAAGCAACTAATGATGAGTCACATTTCTACTTTTCTTTTGTTTTTCTCTCTGTTGACCCCCGTATAGCAACAAAATGCAAATATTTTTTTCACCAAAGACATAGCTTAGACTGTGTAGTCTAGACACCAATAATGTTAGCTGTTTTATCAAGCTGGCTCTTAAAGAAAACAACCCCCCAACCTTTCAATTCTAAAATCAGGTCCACAAGGAGAATCTAGAACTGGTCCACCAGGCTCCACAGGATCAAGAGGACCACCAGGGCCTCCAGGTCGTCCTGGGAATGCGGGTATTCGAGGTCCTCCAGGGCCACCTGGATATTGTGATTCATCCCAGTGTGCTAGCATCCCTTACAATGGCCAAGGATTCCCAGGTATGTTATGAACAACTGAACTGCTGTTTGTCTTAAATAGCCTTTACAGATGTGGCTGTTCATATTGAATTGCTTTACATGAGACAGACCTGCTAACCTGGACATGCTGAATCAGGAGGAAAAGGTTGCAGTGAGCAGGCCTGCCTCATTGTAATGTGCAGGCATATGAGCAGTCATGTGGACTTTGATGCAGATTTAATTGATGTTATGTGTCGTTCACTTTAAATAGGAAGTAGAAACGAATTATTTATTTTTTAACATAGAAGGTTAGTAGTTGATAATGTTGCTCATAGGATTTAAGTGACAATTTTCTTCTTCTTCTTTTTCCTCCCCACTCCTTCCAATCGTCTTCAGAACAAGGTTGAATTCTCCATGTTTCTCTTGAAAAATAAAAAGAATGCTGTGGCTGGCAATTTCCGTGTGTCTCTTTTTGAGCAATGTCAGGATTATTTATACCAAATTTATACCTGAAATCAAAATTTCCCACAAAGGAAATCCATTCAGTGATACAATGCAGACAACTGAAAAACACCACTGTCCTACAATTTCTACCGAGTTAAACACCATGGAGTCTCTGATTAGCCCTGGGTCATACCAGCCTTCCTCTCTGTGATGAATCTTAAAACATTAGGCTGCATCCGCAATCCAGGGTCACAGCGGCCACCAATTTCTGACTGGAAATATTCCAATATATATTAACATGGGGATCCTGCAGGACCACAGTATTGTTAACAAATTAATATGTATGCATTGCAACATCTCAAAATTAGTGTATGTGATACTACTATTGAATATGGTTTGCTGTTAGTGTATTGTGCATGTACCCATGAAAAGAAAAAAAAAAGATATATATATATATGTACACACTTGCAGACTCAGTGCTGATGGTTAAAGAGCCAGGTGGTTGTGGAGATCTCACAAAATTCATATTTAAATGAAAACGAAAGAAAATTGTGCCTGTGATTCAACAGTGTTCTCCTTTCTAGTAATCAGCTATGTATACATATATAGATATATGCCTATGAATTAACTGTTATGTATTTAGTTGGATGAAAGTATGTTTTTGCACATCAGATGGACTTTTTAAAAGACTAACATCATCTTTGACCTGTTTCAGGTTTCGGCTAACACATTTTCTAAGTCGCCAGTGCTGCTTACAATTTGAATACATGAAAATCCTGTTTCTGAGATGTTTGCGCACGTGCTTATTAGAAAATGAGTCCGTATGGATATTTCACCACGGATATGGTTTTTGAACCATGTTGGCCTGATAGAATGAATGGGGAGATTCTTTTTACTAACACAACTTGTAAATGAGATAAAGGACAGTGATGCCATTTCATTAAGCCTGTTGCATTTCGATAATAAAATAGTCAGTCTTTCTTTTTTAAAAAAAGACCCAGACCATCAAAAGTCTCACTGGTGAAGGAGGCTTATAAAACTACTAACCAGCAAAGGTAATGCCAATAGAAGAGACAGATTTAACCTGGTAAATGAGAAATGACTTATGTAAATAGTAAACTAATTGTGGCTTGTAAATGATTTGTATGGGACTGTACCCACTAAAATCTGTTAACAACTCTATGTGATGCTTTTGCATAAAAGCCTGCTGCTGCTTGCTATATGCCAGAATAACATCTTTGACAACTTAAGAAATCTACCTGTCTGTTGCTTGTTACCAACATGTCTGAATCGGGGCATGTGCCTTTTTTATATGTAATCTTGTTGGATTCTGTAACTGCAGTTATAAATACAAAAGTTTTATGATTATATTTCTTCTGTTTTGCTGTAGTTTTTGGTGTTCCTGAAGCACCAGCTGTAACTCGGTTTGTTACGAGGAACAGCACGAGAAAATGACATGTACTGTATATTGCCGCTGGTGATAGTTATGTGTACACTTTCCCATTCTCAGAGAAAATTAGTATATGCCAAACCCACCTGTTCATTTTGCCTGCTCCATGTGTTCTATTAATTACATAGTCTAAAATAAAGTCCAGTGCTTTGATTTACTGAAGTAGCTGTAAAATAATAATTTTATTTGATTTGCCTTTTTTTTTTTTTTTTAACAATAACTGGTCCCTTGCATAATTTAAGACTCTTTCTGCGCTGTTTTGTGTATTATAAATACAAAGCCTTTCACAATTAATTTTAAACTTATTATTTTACTGCCAAAAATATTCATGAACAAAACTGAAAGCACGCCCAGTGAACTATTAATTTATATATTTATTTTATGGAAATAAGATTGGACTAACATTATGTAGAAAAACTAACTTTCGTTGTATTTGTGGATTCAAAGACATGCGATAACTATAATGTTCAATCGGACAACTATTTTCAACCAGAACCATATGTGCCTGAAAGTGGACCCTATCAACCTGAAGGTGAACCCTTCATAGTACCTATGGAGTCAGAAAGGAGAGAGGACGAGTATGAGGACTATGGAGTTGAAATGCATTCACCAGAATACCCTGAGCACATGCGCTGGAAAAGATCGCTGTCAAGAAAAGCAAAACCAAAGCCATAAAAGATCTGTGTCTTGTTTTGGTTTTTTTGGTTGGTGGTTTTTGTCTTTGCTATACTTGCATTTGCAGATACACACAGGGAGAGTGCAATGTTCCTTCTGCATTCTAGCTTTCTGGTCTTTTCATATCAGACGCACCCTTGTTTTGTATCTTGCTCGTGTGAGGGTAGCAATACGTGTAACTAGAGACTTCATATTGCTCTGGAAATGCTTGTAAAATACTTTTGCTTTTAGTGGCTGCATACAGGTTAATATGTGTGTTCAGTTATCCCAGTGCTGCCTTTTCATTAAAATAATGTAAAAACAAATTAAAAAAAAAAAGAAAGAAAACCAAAAAACCAAAACAAAAATAACCACAGAGCTGCTGCAAATTTTCTGAGGACTGTCTGCTTTAGCTCTACATTTTTCTTCTTTTTCACATGCATGTTTGCAGTTCAGTCAGATCACAGGTCTGCATTATGTAGTTAAAAAAGGAAGAAGCCAAAAAAATATTTCTCTCTCCTTTCAATATCATTGTCATTTTCTTCTATTCTTAGTTACACTTTGTAGAGCATATACTGCTCTTATACATCTCCTTTAAACACCACAAACATTAAGTAGCTGAAATTGTTGTATCAACTGGATACAGTTTAATAATGCCTGAAATCTCCTTGTTTGTAGACACAGTAACATTTATGCCAAATTGCAGTCAATCCTGCAGAGATGGAATTGCATGTTTATGTTGTATATTTAGTATGGATTTTTTTTTTT
This sequence comes from Cygnus atratus, assembly GCF_013377495.2. NCBI lineage: Eukaryota > Metazoa > Chordata > Aves > Anseriformes > Anatidae > Cygnus > Cygnus atratus. The sequence continues at coordinate 33,427,880 of NC_066364.1, read as the reverse complement.
TCCAGAATACGATGTTTCTTAGTTATCAAAAGCAGTTGGAAATTGTTTGCAAGACTATGGATATAGAATTGCTGCTTTTATATTTTAACTGCAAATTGTGAATTTCACTGCCTTATATTATTTATTTCTGAAATGAAAGAGGCATTTTTCAATAAAACTACTGAAAATTTGTATTTGGCTATTCATTTTTGAAAGGCCCATTGAGACTGATGTGTGTGTGCTCTATTAGTGTTATTTATTCCACTGTTTGGAAATGTCAGTTACCAAAAATCAACTAGAACGGGAATAGTCTTAAAATAGGCACTAGGGCTGTGGTATCCTGAGGTGGGTGGATAAAAGCAAAAGAGGTTTCCACTGTCTGGGGTATGAATGTGACTTTTAAAAAAATTCAGTCTGAAATGCATTTGGTAAAGAAAATGAAGAAGCTCATCAGATGCAGATGCAGTACTTTTTTTCTTTCTTTCTCTCTCTTTCTTTTTCTTTCTTTCTTTCTTTCTTTCTTTCTTTCTTTCTTTCTTTCTTTCTTTCTTTTTCTTTCTTTCCTTCTTTTGTCTTTTTTCCTTCTTGATGCTTCTAATGGATGTTTGTTGCAGCAAGAGAGACACTTTCCACCTTGGGAACTACTTGGGCTGCAGGAAGTAGCTAAAGCCACACAAACTTTTAATTCTTCATGTGCCATGAGCATTGTAGCCATGGTGGTGCTTAGTTCAGTATTAGCAAATAGCTTGCTTGAGTATGGGTGTCTGGTGTTTAGTGAACTTCATCTTGCTGCGACCATACATGACGTAGCACCTAGAGCAAAGCCTTTCAACTTCATTGGGAAAGCTGCAGTGACATTTCTAAAGATCATGCAAAATACATGTCATGGAAGTGAAGCTAGATGTGCAGGCTGGCTTCCTGGTCACTGAGTATTTACTCTGCACTGGAAGCTGTGTGATGAATTTTAGTGTCCACAAATGCAATTTATACAAAAACTTCTTAGACTGCCTGATGGGTTATCAGTGAAATAAAAAATAATAATAATAATAAAAAAACAAAGAAAACAACAACAACAACAACCAAACCAAACCAAAGGAAACAAAAAAACGCATTTCAAAGAGGGACTCAGATTATAGCCATATGCCTTTTAGACTGTAAGGGAATAATTCTGGGCTGAGCTGAGGAGCTGAGGAACATTTAAAGAAGAATCTAAGTCATTTATTTATTGTGTTTTCATCTGATTGTGGGGAAGTATTTTCAAAGCATCACAATTATGTTCTGCAGCTGCCTGGCAGGAAAAAAAAAAAAAAACAACACGTTTGTAGGAACTTGGAGAAGTGATTAGAATGTTTCTCTAAACTGTATTTTAAATAAGGATATCTTACACTGATCTCCCATCAGTCTGTTTCTGGCATTAATTTTGTCACTAGGACAAGCTTAACTGTATGCCTATATCTTCATAATAAAGATTCCCTTCTGTCCTCCAAACAGAGAATTTTACAGAAAGAATAGCTTATTAAAAGCATATATTTTAAATTACTTTCCAATTTCTTCACAAAAAGTATATCCAATGCCTGACAGACACTCTTCATATTCTTTGTGTTCCTTATTGATAGAGGTGTTGATTGATTTTCTGATGGCCTGAAATATTTAAATAGTAAATAGAACCTCAGCTTGTAGGTGGTCAGTTCATATTAAACTTCTGCTTACAGATCTCCAGGATGGATACCAGCTCTAGGATGTTTCCTTCCTACAGGCACAGAACTACAAAGGATGAATCAATCTCTGAATTTGAGATATTCAATAGAAAAAACAGAAAACAAAAAGACAACCCCCTAACCCAACAAACAAACAAACAAACAAACCAAAAACCAGCTCCCCAAGCCTGTAACATTTATTTCACCTGTATGGCAATGCTTGACAGGGGCGTCCTGCTGGCAGTGCATTTTGAAGAGAAAAGGACTTTAACTGGCTCATCAAGTCTGGAGAAAATACTTGAAATGCTTGGATACAGCATAGAAATGAGTGTTTACTGATAGAGGCCAACAAGGAAGAATATCTCATTTCTAGGAATTCTCATGGGAATGACTCTCAGGGAGGTACTGATGACACTTCTGGGAAAGCTGATGTGAGGCTGAGCCAAGCAAGTCCTGGAGAAGTACACATGCAAAGCAAATACAAACAAGTTTGAGCTCCTGAATAACTCACACACAATTGAGCAGTTTGCATAGTTTGGAACTTTTAAAGAAGGAAATTGTTTAAAAGCTCACTTTTTCTCTCCTTTGGCTAAAACTGTGAATACGAACAAGCAAGTGGGAGGGGGATGTTACTTGTCTGAAATTAGGATGGAGTATTGCAGAGAGGATCTTAACGAAGACAGTCTTTTCTCTGACCCGCAGATATTTTTCAGAGGGCAAGTTCTTTGCATTCTTGATAGCACGGATAGAAAAACTGCACAAATCCCCAGGGAGCATTACTGTTTTACAAAGGCTAAATATTATGATGGTGCATCACTGCTGAGATCTCCAGGCAAAAATAATGGGCAAAAATGGAGTGAAGAAAAGCACGTAAAGAGCCTCACTTAAAATAGTGCCTCCCTTCATTTTTTTTTCCTGTTTGTGGTTTTGTGGCAATGTGTTTTGAATGCCCTAGCACTGACTGCACAGAGATGCTAATAAAAGAACATAAAGGGACAGTGACTGATTTAACAGACATGAAGAGTTTCAATCTACAGCATGAACAGTTGTTCTCATGAAGACCCTTTTTGCTATAAAACAGGTATATTAGTTTTAACTTGATTAATCTATATAGTTCTTAAAAAGAATAATTAATTTTTGCATTTCCAGAATCAGTCACCACTGAAAACACATTAAAGGAGTCACATAGTCCTTGAGCTTATTCACTGCCTTTATCGACTGAAGCAATGTGTTGATATTTTTGACTGCAACTTAGATCAACGTTACAAATGGGAAAATAGTCTGTGAAGGTGTTGCACTGTGTAAAATTGATAATTTTCATATCAGCTTTGAATATAAAAATGAATACCTTTTATATCATTTTACTTCGGATGCCCTACTGAACATGCTGATATGAAGACAGTTGCATTTCTCATATGCAGTCAGAAATATCAGACCAGCTGCTTGTTGCCACCAAGAAAACACAATTGTAACAGGCTTTTCTTCCTTCAGTATTCTTCTAAAGACCTCATATATTTGGCTTGACCAACTAGTTAAGAGCCATACAGCCATCACTTTTATGCCCTGAAAAAGAGAGGGGAGTGAAAGAAAATGCTCCTGAAGAATTCTCCATGTATGAAAATTCTTACTCAACATTCGCGTAAAAAGAATAGACTCAGAAAGTGTTTTTAGTGCTGATACACTATTGTACACTATTGGCCTCTGAAAATAAATGCTCAATTGCATTTTCATTTAGTTCTTTTCCTGTGCTGTGTTCCCATGCTAATGCCCAATGTTTTTATTTTTATTTATTTATTTATTTATTTCTCATGCATGAGACAGATGAGCTCATTGTGACAAATTGCACCTGAGAGAGTGATTCTAGGAAGTAAAGTGAAATCCTGCCTCATGTAACATCATCTACATTTTGCCACCGACTTCAGTAAAATTGAATTTATAGTCTTGCGTTCATTCAACAAATCTGTTCTGCAAGCTTGGAGATGTAAAAAGCTCTTTGCAATAATATATATATATATTTAATGAAGGAACGCGGCAAGATATTTGAACTGTGACTCACATTCTGCTCTCAGTCTCGTTTCTGGGTCAGCATTGTTCTGAATTTCTTCATCCTTGAAAGATGCACTTTGTTTCTGAACTGTTCTTAGAGAATAGTTTAGTCCCCAGTTTAACTTCCACTTTCATTCTTATAAAGACAGATCTGGATGCCTTGAAGGCTTGGTTCATGGTGACTACCTTTTCTTTGTATGACCCATACTTCTTCCTAGAGTGGTGCAAGCTACTGACTGGACTTTTGAGTTGCTGCAGATCTGGGAACACGACATTTCTGTGTGCTTACTTTGAGACATCCATTGACCTCTCAGTTTCAGAAGTTCTAATAACTTGACCCCTTTAACCTACCTCAACTTATTTTCTGAGTCACTATACATATAATTTATATAATAGATATTGAACAAAACTAAAAATAGGACAGAGAAGAAATAAGATACCTTCTGTCTCTCCTTTTCATAGCATGTTATCCAAGCACATTTCCTAGGTTAAAAATACTGACGGAGATAGTTACATTTCCTCCAGCTATAATAATGGCAGAAAAGCTTCAGATGCTCAGGAAATACTGGAAAAGAGAAAAGAAAATCTATATCCTTTTCTGTTAGAGACTGCACCTATCCAGATACCTCTGCCAAAAACATCACCAGAATTACTGGTCTCTAAAGTAGTGCAAAATAAAGACATTTGTAAGTTACCAGAACCCCAGTGCTGAGCATGACAGAAGTTCCCCTGTCTGGGAAGTATATAACTGATAAATACCTTGAGTAATGCTATTTTTACAGCTACCAAGCTGAAGCAAATGTGAGATGTTTATGTGTTATAATGGCCTGCTGTTTATGTCTCATAGTAACCACCACTGGAAAGTTGCAACATGTTAATGTTTGAAGCTTCAGGCTCCTTTCATGACAATGAACAGAGCAAATCAATTCAAATTACTGTACACTGTACAGCACCTGTTTCTCCTTATCAGTTATGCCAACATGTCATGCCCTGCATAATCCTTGCTGGCTTTCCTTCCTGAAGTTTATGTGCTATTCCCCTCTATGCAGCCCCCCCATGTGTGCAGCTCTGGGCTCCCCAGTGACAAGGACAAATTCATGTTGGAGTGAGTCTGGTGGAGAGTCACCAAGGTGGACTGGGGGCTGGAGTGCCTGGTGTATGTGGGAGCTGGGTTTGCTTAGCCTGGCAAAGAAAAGGCTGCCAAGGAGAGATCCATCTGGTGTCTTCAGAACCTTCTTCCTACCTTCTGCTCCAAAAACTTTTTTTTTTAATTAATTAATTAATTTATTTATTTTATTTTGATGGCTGTATACACCATTAAACCAGATTAATAGAGTTCCCTTGGTTTGTGGATCATGCATCCCATGTGACCCGCATTTTTCTGTTGTCTGTCTTGAGGCCAAAAGGGCAAGGTAGGATTTTAGGATCAGAATTTTAGGGTTCCTTGTTGTTGATGTTTGTATGAGTATTGGCCTTTACAATCTTCCCCGTATCTTTTATACCATTTGTCCTCTTCCTGCTTTTATATTACTGTTGAAATACATTAACAGCAGGAAGTCATCTCAGTAGATTTTATTCTTTTCTTCTTATATGTAGCTACAGGTGTCAATTACCATGTGAGCTAGTTCAAGACATGTTTTCATTCCAAATCAGTTTCCGTTACACAATTACAAAAAAAAAAAAAGTACTTTTTTTTTTCCCACCCCCCGCAATGGAAGACAGTGAAAAATAATACTTTTTAAACTTGAATGGACTTTAATTTATGCGTAAATAACCAAAGACATATAGCTATAACCAAGGTTTGAAATAGGAAGAAAAATAATCTTAAAAATGCTACAAATATATTTTTGTATATACACATATGCACGTACACACAGTCATGCGTAAGTACACCCACTCAAAGATAAGGGAAGGTTGTTTTTATTTTATTTTTTTAAAATTCAAAGTCCATTTTTTTCCTCCAATTACTGAATTTTGTCTGATTTCAGTGTGTTTAGGATTTGTCCCTAAAAAGCTGAAAAGGCGTCATGGCCCAGTATCCATCCTTACATGTTTATACTTCAGATTTCAGTTCTAGAAACTGTTGATATGAGAAATGTCAGCATATCATCAAATAAAGGAGAATCTGCAGACTTGTTTTCTTTGGCAGTTCTTCAGAATACCATGAATACTCTATGCTGTTATTTGGCAATGCCCTGGAGTACAGTATATCTGACAGAAAACTCCTGTAGACTACAAAATCCCAGTCAGTGCATCCTCCAACATAATATCCTGAGGTTCAATTTCTGTCTTCCTAACTCATCTCTTTTCAGTAACAACAGAAGTCAAAATGGCACCAAACGTATCTTGTATGTGTCTCATGTCTCAAAGACATGTCTAAAAGATGTGTTTTCCCTCTACAACACTTACTTCCCGAAATCTGAATTTATAAAATTGCTACTGAAATATGTGAAGATTTCAGGCATCTAAGGAGAAAAACTTTTAAATGTATAGCAACAATTAGAAGTTATACTTCAGTCAGTGGCATGAAATTCAAGAATTTCCATGATTCAGAACAGTTCTGGCCCAAGGTAAGAGACCACCCAAAGGTCAAGGAAACTGGGTAGAGAAACTATCTTTTGCAAGAACTGTGTACAATAACAGGGTCAGAGGTTGCTCCCATCTCCTCCTGAATCTGAGATATTAGACGTGACAAAAAAAAAAAAAAAGGGAAAACAGCATTAACAAGATTCCCAATAGTTTCCTCAATGCATATGATTATTATGAGCCCAAACACATTAATGCACCGAGTGCATTATCAGTTAGCCACACAAATAAGGAATTTCAAGAAAAAGAGACTCCCTAAATGCCATATACTTCTAACCTGGGCTTTGCCTTTATTTATTTCTTTTAACACACATCCTCTTTCTCCAGCTGGGGTGGGAGAAGGTTCACTATCTTCTTGCTCAGCTAGATGAAATCACGGAGAGAAGAAAGAATTTGAGAACTGTGTCCCAGCCCAACAAATTTCTAACTCCCTCACTCGATGTGGGTTACTGGACTGGCATCTGTGAACCTGAAGTGTTCAGGAAAAGGAACAAGCAAAGATCACATGTGAAGGAGCAAAGGTGAAATCACACAGGGAAATGTTCAATTGTAGTCACCAGCTTGTGCAGTGTGGTGGCTGCACTTTCTCCTAGAGCTGTTTGGGAGGAAGTGTGAGCCATCAAGGGTGGAAGAAAGTTTTTTTCGTTATCATGAAGGGAAAGAGAAGGAGAAAATATGACTTGAAGTTCTTCCTTTCAGACAAAATGTAAAGAGCTCTTGCATGCTGGGTTTCCTCATTCAAACTCCATCTACTTTTAGGCATTCCAGAAGGTGAAGTGATGTGCTCATTCTCATAAGGAGCATCTTCACACTTAATTAAAAAAAAAAAAAAAGTGTTTTATGAGAGACAGGTTTCTGAATGCTGTTTCTTTTGTCCCACATGCACAGCACAAGTTATGCTATCCATTCTGGTAAACTGATGGAGAGATCACCCCATTAGTTTGTATGCCAGCAGGTAATAAACACGAATGGACAAATGGAAGCCAATCCACTTTAGCAAGTACTTCATCTTTTAGCTTGTGAGATAAAATTTTATTTTATTATTATTATTTTTAGTGACAAGCTTTAAAATTAATATCAAAGTTTCCTGTAAAGTCATGAGAAGACATGTTCCGTAGGAAGGTTCTAGAAGTGTATCCAGCTGGTGCAGTATGAAAACAATAACTTGGGGATCTGCATATGCAAGAGGACTTCTTGGTTTGGACAATCAACATATTAGAATATCCATATGTGTCTAATGCTGCCCAGCATGAGGAAAAGTACAAGAGCTCCGTGCTGTCACAGAATGGCTGAGGTTGGCAGGGCCCCCTGGAGGCCATCTGCTCCAACCCCTGCTCAAGCAGGGACAACCAGGGCAGGCTGCTCAGGACCATGTCCAAGCAGCTTTTGAAGATCTCGAAGGTGGGAGAATCCACAACCTCTCTGGGCAGCCTGTGCCAGTGCTCTGTCACACACACAGCACAGAAGTGCTTCCTGATGTTCAGAGGGAACTGCTTGTGTTCCAGTTTGTCCCCATTGCCTCTTGTCCTGGTACTGGACACCACTGAAAAGAACCTGACTCCATCCTCTTTGCAGCCTCCCTTCAGGTATTACACATTGATAGCAAACCATCCCTGCATAAGGTCCTGTTTTAATAACTAGAGACTGGCCTTGCTGCAGCTTTATTGGATGCATCCCCAGACTGGACTGAGAAGGTGTCCCTAGCACAGGCAGGGTGGGGAGGCTCCAGTGGAGGCTGGTCAGGAACAGTCAGGCCTATCAGTGTCTTCTGGTCTCTAGTTTGGGAGATGCTTAAGTGGTCATCATTGGGGCTATTCATTCTGCAAGCTGGATAGTACAAAATGGGTCTCTGGAAGGACTGTTCCCTGTAAGGCTGGAAGTGTGCCATGAGGGGCAATGGCTCTTGATGCTGGAAGATGATGGTGAATGCGGCACTATCTTGCTGGAAGGATGGAAGGTACTGAGTGTCATCACTAAATAAAGATGACAATGAGGTCTCTGCTGAAAACAGAGAGGTAAAATAAATTAAGAACCAAGATATTAGGCATATAATACTTGTACTGCAGACAGTGGAACAGGAGTAAGTTAAAAACAAGCATACAGTTTCACTCACAAACCTTCATGTTCATATATTTAAAGAGGTGCAATTTACTGGGATTCATTGAGATTTGCTAGGAGCAGAAATTATGAAGATTGTAGTTGATGTTCAACAGGAATACAAAAACAGAAGGTAAGAGGTCTATGCTTTTAAATAAATGTCCCCACCATCCTTTTCTGGCAGAAGATACACAGATACAGTATCTGCATGTCCTAAAAATTTAGTCATTTGGAGCAGGAGGTGTCTGAGATTTTTTCAGATGTGAGAATGTTCCTGAATATGAATAAAGATTGTTGTACCCTGTTTTATGCACCAGTATATAGTGATAGGAAATAAAAATGGAGAATGAATATGAGCTACAGCCAGCTATTCATAAATAGATATTTTAGTCAATTCTCTTAGGAATTTAGATGGAAAGACACTAAAATGAGACACAGGCAATAATCTTTCAAACAAGCACTGGCTGTGTCAAAAGCAATGTTACAGATTTCCAAAAATAAAGGTTTTCTCTGACAATCCTGCATGAGAGCATTCATTCAGTTGTGTGACTCTGACTCATTTCATCTGTAATATGTCTCAACTTCTGTCTAGCTGCTTTACTCAGACTTTCAACTTACAATATTAAATTCTGCCTTAAATGAAAAAAAAATCCATTCATATTTTGGATTCATTCTATGTCACTTTAAAGCTGAATATATAATATTAAAGACATATATGGCTAGATATCACAAAACCAGCTTTTCATGTTTTCTGCATAATAGCATTGTGCATTTTTAATAGATTAATCTTGCATATTTGAGTAGAATTATAGAATCATTATAGCTGGAAAAGACCTCCAAGATCATCTGGTCCAACCATCAGTCTACTACCAATGTCACCCACTAGACCATGTCCCTAAGAACCAGGTCCAACCTTTCCTTAAACACCCCCAGGGACAGTGACTCCACCACTTCCCTGGACAACCCGTTCCAATGCCTGACTACTCTTTCTGAGAAGAAATGTCTCCTAATTTCCAACCTGAACCTCCCCTGGTGCAACTTGAGGCCATTCTCTCTTGTTCTATTGCTAGTTATCTGTGAGAAGAGGCTAACCCCTTATACCTCAAGTAGATCAAGAGTTCATGATTTCTCAAAGAAAAATATTATCTATACCTTCTTAGAAGTACTTTTAAGATATAGCCTTGTAAAATGAAGTAAAGTTCAATCTGAATTTAGAGATTTTAGACTTAAAAAAGTGTCTGAATGGTCATATGCAAAGGTACTTTCATTTCAGATTCTTACCCAGAAGGGTTCAGGAAGGACATAACTGCCTTATTTATATTACCTGTTAACAGGCTTTATCAGACTTTCTGCATGCATTCTGTTTTTTCACAAATGCGTGTAAGTCAACACATAACACATTGTTCTTATGGTGATTCACAACACCAAAATATAAAAATATTGTTCATAAAAATATTGTTCACTATGAAGGATTGCTCTTGGGATACTTTGATGTTATACTACATGTTCAGTTAAGACAGTCCAGTCAATTGTGCTTTCAGAATCCCAGAAGATCAAAACAACTTCTATTTGCTACACAGAACGACTTTTTTTACCCACATTTTGCATTCTGTGTAAACAGTTAATAGAATGAGATACACTATGATAAAACATGTTTTTTGATTCATAAGATGTATATTCACTATAATGTCTTGACATGATATGTATTTTGTCTATTTTTTCTATTTTGATTTTCCAGTCTGAAGAATGGCCCCAAATACAACAGCTGGGAAGTTCTCACTGTAATCCAAATTAGTGCATTACATTTTGTTCCAAATTAAAGTTCATCCAGCTTTATCTGATAAATCTGATTTTATTCTTGCTATTATTTCCCCTCGCTCATCATTTGCAAAAATGTTACGAAATTATGCATATTTCTAAATCTGCATGAATCAATTTATCTTTGGCAGCCAAGACCTACAAGGAACATTTCTCATTTTCTTAGTATGTAGTCTTTTGGCACATTGCATTGGACTATGGTCATCCTGTAACATTAGCAGCATTGAGCATTGTGCTGTTTGAAAAGCCACATCTCTGTGTGGTGGAAAAATCCACTGGAGGAAGAACCTGTTCCTTCCAAACCAATAGGGTTTTGCCTTTAATAAACTCTTTGGAAATAGATAAGTATTGAATTCCATGAATTACGTCCAAATTTTCAGTGGGTCTCAGTATTCTGAGTTGATTTTTTTTTCTTCCAGAAACTTCAACTTCTGTTTAGGCACTGAGTCAAGTTACACTTTGGGTTCAGCTGTGAAACAGCTTTTTAAAGGAGACTGGTTAGCCATGCTGTCGTGGTGCTTAGGCATGCTCAGCTCTGCTGAGACTGTACTTTTTACTGAGGCTGAATGGCAAGATAACATATCTACATAGCTCCTCATATGGAATTGGCTTGTAACAACCCATCTTCCGATGCATGTAGGGTTTGCATGTGTCTGTCCTGAAGGGGTTATGCAGCCTTACTCTAAATGAAATGGTTATATTTTCAAAAATGTCTAGTATGTAAGAACATATTGTCTGACTTCAGTGAAGATGAATATTTGACTTTTGTTGTCTGACTTTCAGTGAACACGAACTTCCACTGAAGTCTCCTGGAAACTCAGAGAAAAAATGCTAGCAAGTGTCCTTGGCACACAAAGTACATAAACTAGAGGCCAAGTGAGAGCGTGGAATTGGGTCTGGGTGGTAGCTCAAGCGAGGCAGTGGGATGGCATTGCCCAAAGTATGGGACAGCTGTAATGTCTAAATGTAGCCTTGGAAACTCTATGGGGTCAGCCACTGAAGCTTTCTTTGTTGTGAGCCCATACTTCTAAGTGGCCCAGTGCTTTCTATGAGAAAGTAGTAGGTACCTAGAGAAAGATAGACAGTCAAGAGCAAAGCATGAAGCCTTTAGTTAGATTTTTTATTTTTTTTTTTCTCCCACTGGTTAGCCAACCAGGCCATTTAGAAGACTGCATGGTGAATACTCCATGGTTGGTGGTTCAGTGGTTCTCATACCTAGATTATATTTTGCATTATGGAACCTCGTTCCTTACTGAGGATGGGTGGCCATCCTTGGATGGGTGAATTTGAATGTCTGAAATAAGCATGCTATTAGTATTGTATAGTTTTGTAAAGTAAAATGCAGAATAATTTCCTTGTGGGTTATTTTTTAAGGTAGAACCTAGAAAATGCTACAAGGAGAAAGAAAGTAGAGAAAAGAGTTCTCTCTCACATACAAAAATTATCCATCCATCTCTCCTAATAAGTTGGACACACAAAGGACATTTCTGCTAAAAATATCCGTCACTGAATAGAAGCATACTCTCTAAGATGTATAAAAGCATAATTATTTTAATAAATGATGAGTAAAAATGAAATTAAGGTCTTTTCCAACCCTACTGATTCTATGATTCTAGTTTTGTAATTCATAGAAGTCTCTCTGTCATCATATATATTTAAATGAAATGTAAGTAGATGGACAATAATAATAACAACAATAAAAAAATTACCTGTGTGGTTTCTCTTACACTGAAAGAGCACTTAAATTTTGTTAATTTCTTCCTATCCAATCAGAACTTGATAGATATTGAAAAATGGGGCAAATTTTAGTGCACTATCCATCAGTTTATTAGATCATTTTTCACTCACTCCTCATTTTGCTGAAGTGCATGTACACTGCAAAGACTTCTAAGCAAAAATACATTAATGAACTTAAGAAGGGTCACCACAAGGATCAGCATGTAAACAAGGCTACCCATATTGGGAACCTCCCAAACACATTCTGGGAAATCACCATGAGGTGCCTCTCTGAAGTGCCTTTATACTAATACACAGGAGGGAGAATAAACATGAGAAATTTGAGATCTGTATGCAGTTACAGAGCTATGATCTTGTTGGGATCATGGAGGTATGGTGAGATAGCTTGCATAACTGAAGTTGTGCAATGTACAGATGCAGGCTCCTTAGGAAGGACAGTCCAGGAAGTTGAGGAGGAGATGTTTCCCTTTGTGTGAAGCAGCAGCATGGAGCTCTGCCTGGGGACGGATGATAACCCAACTGAGAACTTGTGGGTAAGGTTCAAAGAGCAGACCAGTACAGGTGACATTGCAGTGGATGTCTGCTATAGGCTGCCTGACTGAAGTTGAAGTCTTACACAGACAGCTAGATATAGCCTTGTGTTCACAGGCCCTCATCCTCTTGGGGACTTTAACCACTGAAGTATCTGCTGGAGAGTCAACACAGCAGGGCATCAACAAATCAGGAGGTGCCTGGACAGCATCAATGACAACTTCTTGTTGCAAGTGATAGAGGAGCCATCAAGTACAAATCCTGTACTGGACCTCATGCTTATGAACAAGGAAGGGCTTATGGAGGTTATAAAAGTCAAAGGCAGCCTTAGCTGCAGTGACCATGAGATAGTGGAGATCAGGATTGGGAGAGGAGAGAACAGGGCGAAAAGCAAGACCATATTACTAGTTTTCAGGAAGACTTTGTCCTTTTCAGTGATCTGCTGGGGTCATCTTGTCCAACCTCCTGCTAAATCAAGGTCACCTAATGCAGTTTACCCAGGTAGACTGAGCAGAGGACAAGATAAACTTGAGAGGTCTCTTCCAACCTCAACTATTTTGTGATTCTGTGATTCAGCAATTGGCTCTTCACTAATTCCTGTAATGCAAGGTAGATTGTTCCGTCACAGAAAACACTTGGGCAAGCATAATAAAACTGATGTAATTTGAATCTTTGATACACTTTCTCATGCTGTTAAAATAGTTGTTCAGATAAAGCATGAATATGTTATTAACACTATTTTCTGATCTCCTCAGATCTTGAAGTCTTTCCAGCCTAGCCTTCCCCCGCAGCTCCCACTGCAAATTTATCTCAAAGAAATGTTGAACATCCTCCATTAGCACAGCAAGTTTCCAAGTATTGTGACATGAGTCATGTAATTTAATGCAGTCACTGTCAAAACATTTAAAATAGAGGCTTATTTTCAGAGGTGAACTTTTAGAGATGACAAAGTTTTTACGTAAGCAAATGACAGAATACTAGCGACCACAGTTTTGAAACATGCTGGGAGCCTGATTTGTGCAGAGGTGGCTATGAGCATCTCTGATGGGTCTTCGATGACCTAGTGGTGTTTCAGGACCTGCATAATTGATGACCCACCCAGGTCATCCAGCACTTTATCGTTCTGATCCTACATGCAGCTGAGTTTTGTGTTTTGTGTCAGAGTCCAGCTACTACCAGGATATGAAAAGATGCAGTTCTGAGTTGATCCAGGCAGATCTGAATTTGGACCAGAACAGTTTTGTTTTTAGTACATGTGTAGAATTAAAAATTAAGGTAATTAATACTATAGAAAATCATTTTGAGCAAGAGCCATCCTAGGACTGATGAAGGGCAATGGAAGGAGGAGATTATAAAGTAGCTGTTTTCTGACTGTGCTTATCTAACTCCTGCTCTTAACCTTTTCCCATCACCTTTCAAGATAAAGAATTGTAGCCAGCTTGGAGGGGCACTTCGGGGAAGCGAGATTTTTGCAGACCTTCTTTTAAGCTGTGAAAGTGAGACAGGAGTGAATACATGTCTTTCTATCCCCTATTGTTGTCCTGCCTTTTTGTAAGGAACTAAAAGTAATGGAGGACCAACACTGTACCTCACTCAAATGTTCTGCTTTTAAATAGACCATTAGTTGCCAGCCAGTGAAAGCTCTGGGGCATGGACCCAGCCAATGGCTGGAACACCAGTGACCAACCACAATGGGAACCCTTAAAAGAGATGTTTGTTAGAGGAGCATCCTCTGTATGGTAATGATCTGGGGGAGATCACTGGCCGCTACCTTTCAGTAGTTTGTCGCTCTGTGGCAGACTGTTGGTCAGATGCAACATACTATTTTGACATTATCTCTCAACTGTTCTTTCTGTAGAAGTAGATTCAGGCCTTTCAGTCAGAGCTTGGTTTATTGCCAGGATTTATCACAAAGCTTCAGGGAGGAAATAATTACGTCTTTATCTAAATGGGCTTCATTTATTATGCCACATTAGTGCACTGACAACAAACAAAAGTGTCTGATCATTCAGGAGATAAACCAACAGTTTACATCACTGCCAGGAGGACTATCCATGTCCTATAGCTATTTCTAGCTATGCTGCTCTTCAGGAAAAGTGCTGAAATACTTTGTGTCAGCTGGTGGGAAAAACTGCCTTCAGATCTTTGATCAATAGAGGAACATTTTGATTCCTTGTTTTCATTCTTCCCCACCACCCTCATGCTATTCAAGATACCAAGTCTAAAAATAATACTCATGATGCTCTGAAAACAGAATTAAACCCTAACACTGAAGGCCTTTATGGGCTGTGATGTCATGCCTAGAGACAATTTTATTTATGTGGTTGAAAGTGGTCTTACTGGTCTTTCCCATTGCTTTTTGTTTGCTCATGACAGTACAGAATGTTCTTGCAGAGTGTAAAGTTCCCAAGGAATATTTTTGAAAATAAAACCAAATCTTATCTTTAATATCTATAGATATCTTTTCTTTCGATGTCTTATTTATCATCTTAATCTTTCTGCTCTGACATCATAATCCTGCTTGACTCTAATCCAGTGTTACTCTGGAATCAATGTTGCAAGTGGAGAACTTGGGTTGTTCTTATATTTGCCTGTCCTGTCCTTATTTTTCTTACATCCCCCAAAAGCTCAGACTTTAAAATGTGTTCAGATTTATGATGAACAATTTCATTGCAATTTTGAATGGTTTATATAGAATATAATTTGGAGGTGCTACTTCAGATTATATGCTTTGGAAATTCATCCTCTGAAAGATATTGCTCTACCTTCAACCCAGCAACAGGATCATAGTATGAAGGGAAAAATAAATAGGCTGTTTCCATGGCACCACCTTGGGCTGGAGAAGGACTAAGAGTATTCTTTTCCCTGAAGGATTTTCACATATGTATGGATATCAGTTAACAGCTCAGATGTTACACACAATACCTTTTCCCTAATTTGTTTAGGCAAGATGGATTTGTGTCTCTGAACCTGCTTCACGAATGTCTTGGCCTTACTTGCACGAAGGCACTGTAGTAAGTCATCTCAGTGTGGTGAACTGTGCTGCTGGAGGATGGACATTCACAGTAAAACTGTTCAGGGCCAATCCAAGGAGGGAAATGTGGAAATCAATCTGGGCTGTAAAGCTACCTGTGAAGCATGGTAAGGATAGACAGAACTTGTCCAGGTCAGGCACAAGCATAGAAGTGCCAGGCTGGTGGGGCCAGTGCATACAGAATTTAAATAAGTTGCACACAAACATGCACACAACATGCACAGAATTTTGTCTTGTAGGAGGGTCTACTGATTTGGCTCCAGGATTGCCGCTTTACAAAATGTATTTGTCTGGCTCCACCAGGCTCAGAAATTCCTGTGCCCTTCTCTCTCTCAGACACACTGAGATGCTTTCCCAATAGATCACAGGGAACATCTCTTCCTCACATGCTGTGCAAAGATCCAAAACTTTGCACTCTGCCAAATTTTCCCATTCTTACAGGAGCTCAGTTCAATTTTTACATTTAGTGAAACATTCCATGATTATTATACAATTCTGGCAATCTAACAATAAATTTTTGTCAGTGAAAACAATCAATGACTCTCACCACAGATTAGGATAATTATTTTTTTTATGTGCAAACAAAAATTTTGTGTTTGTGGAGATGAGGGTAAAGTCCCACATAATTCTCATGTTAATTTTCTTGCCATTTCTGATGGCTTCAAATTTTCGTGAAGGGATCAGAATTTCTTAAAACCACTTCTCCATAATAGGAATCTTAT
Organism: Cygnus atratus; assembly: GCF_013377495.2. Classification (NCBI taxonomy): domain Eukaryota; kingdom Metazoa; phylum Chordata; class Aves; order Anseriformes; family Anatidae; genus Cygnus; species Cygnus atratus. The sequence continues at coordinate 33,411,633 of NC_066364.1, read as the reverse complement.
TTCATTTTTTTTTTCACATTATAGATACGTATTATATTCATTACTGAACTTTTGCAACTTACTAGTTTGCCATTTTGGATGTGGTGACTTGCAATTGTGTCCTGGTTTTAGCTAGGATAGAGTTAATTTTCCTCCTAGTAGCTGGTAGGGTGCTATGTTTTGGATTAGGGTGAGAAGAGTGCTGATAACATGCTGATGTTTTAATTGTTGCAGAGCAGTGCTTACACCAAGCCAAGGACTTTTCAGCTTCTCGCTCTGTCCCGCCAGCGGGCAGGCTAGGGGGTGCAGCAGGAGCTGGGAGGGGACAGACCCAGGACAGCTGACCCAAACTGGCCAAAGGGGTATTCCATATCATCTGACATCATGCTGAACAATATATAGGGGTGGCTAGCCGGGGTGGGGGGGCCGGCTGCTCGGGGATAGGCTGGGCATCGGTCAGCGGGTGGTGAGCAATTGTATTGTGCATCACTTGTTTTGTACATATTATTATTATTATTATTATTATTAATTATTATTTTATTATTATTATTATATTTTCTGTCCTAATAAACTGTCTCTATCTCAACCCACAGGCCTCAGTTTTCTCATTTCTCTCCCCCATCCCAGAGAGGGAGGGGGGAGGGTGAGTGAACGGCTGTGTGGTGTTTAGCTGCTGGCCGGGTTAAAACCACAACAAATTGCTATGAAGAAGGAAACTTCGTGGTAAAACACTTGGGCCTATATTTTGGCACACTAATTGGAAAAGATTTGCAGGGGCAATATGTATGTGTTACTACGTGGAGAAAAAGCAGCAAAAGACAGCATGTATGTTCTAGACCAATGAAGTATTCCTGGTCCAGAGAGAATGGAAGTCAACCAGAAGTCTTTCCATTGAGTATACTGGATTTTGGAACAGGTCTTGTGTGTGTAAGTGGCGTCCAAAGGTCTGAGCTGTTCACAAATGGCCCATGTCTGCTGTCGTTACCAGGAAATGTAGGGAATGGGCCAGAGTTTGAAGTTTCAGTTTTTTTCAATTCCAAGTCACACAGACAAAAAAAAAGATGTCATAATCCAATCTGCTGCAGTATTCCAGAGTGCTCAGTTTCCCTGTGATCCAACTCCACAGACATAAAAAAAAAAAAAAAAAAAAAAAGTAATGAAATCTTGCTGTCTAGAACTATGTTGGGGAGGAACTGGTAAATCTCAGTGAAGGGGAAGGGGAAGAGTCATTATGAAAATGACCATAAATATAATTAAGCTGTAAATTAAGAATACAGTAAGTTTCTGAACTAAGCTTCTCAAAAAATTAAGCCTGCAAATGCAGTGAGTTTTGAGATGAAGATTGGTGAAAGTACAGATGAGAATTCTTATGGGAGGATTCTGATTCTGGCAAAGTCTGTAGCTAGAGAGTGTCTCATTACATGGTACAGTGTCTGCCATTGTGGGGACTAGGCTCAATGAATAAAGATACTATTATAAATACGCTGAAGATATTCATATCTTCATGAATATGTATATATATATCATATGTATATGAATGTCATATTCATATACTACTGAAATGATCTATTTAAGAGCAACTTAATGTTGTACTGCACTGAAAAATTAGTGTGGGTCTCAAATTAAGTTACATTTCATGTTGATTTTATGTACAGTGTTTAAGAGATACTGAGTGCTTTGAACCTGAATTTGCTATATTCCCAACAACAACACTGACAAAAAAAAAAAAAAAAAAGACTTGAAAAATTCTTGTCACTGGAAAAAAATAGTTTATTGGTAAAATATTTGCAAGAAACCTTTACAAGCACAGGTGGAAATTGTTGCATTAAAAAAAATAAATCAAAATAATTAAGAATGTGCTGGTCTTTCCTTAAAAAATAGTGATGCAGAGGACAGCTGTTTGCTATACTCTGGACAAATTCTTTGTGAGTAATCCTGAAGAGGCTCCATTTACAAATCCAAGTGAGCATACTCAATGGCACAGTTAAGGAGGATGCAAACTGCATCCAGCATCTGTAACTTCTTGCTCAGGTTAGCTAAGATAATAAAAATCACTTCTGGCAATGGCTCAGATATTGTCAAGAGGCCTGGCGTGTATAACAAACAGGACTGAGAAAATGGGAAACATGCTCCTTGCTTATGAGTGCCCTGAAAATGATTAACAATTACTTTATCTGAAGGGAGTCCTATAATCTGACCTGGTTTATCAATCTCAGCTTTGGGAATATGGAAACTATTTCTAACTTCACTACACCTTTCCAAATATGCCAGAAGAGTTTTAAGCTTGGGTTGTTACCAGCATGTCTGCTGCTGCTAAAAGGAGTGCTAGACTTCACGTATTAACAGTTGGATATACTGTGAAGGGCAACGTCAGTTTGACAATAGGTTCACTATTCAGGAAAACCAGTGTTTATGGTCAAAACATCTCTTCTTTTTTGGTTAGTCTTGGTTCTAAGAGGGGTTTTCAGGTCAGCCTTTCCACCCATATGGGGATAAAAATTTGCCACAGTCATAAGAAGAAACATTTGGAAGTGTGATTAAGTTAATAACTCATAGAGAATTACCTCAAAGTATGTCTAGCTATCAGCACAATTTGATTAAATCCTGAAAAGCAAAACTGCTGATAAATTAAATTATGGGGTTTTATGTTTGCACTGTGTTTTCTTCATCTCTAGCAAGCACCCAGATTCTGAGAAAGCCCAATAAAATAAGATCAGAATGAAATGCTTTGACTTCAGGCTTGCAGAACTGTCATGAAAAAAGTAGCACTGAAGGAGGACATTGCTTACAAACAGTCACAGAAACTCTATTCATCCCTTCTTCCATGAATGATGACAGCAGACAAATACTTCTTTACTTACTAGTTAAAAAAAGAAAAAGGTGATTCACAGAAGCAGAGTGGATGAGTAAATTTTGCTTGACTGCCTTACATATTTGACCAGTATAATGATTATTTTGCAGACCTTTTATGGATGATTCGGATTATATGTGAGCATAGAATGAATGTGGGGGTGAGAAAATGCATTTTCCCACATATAAACCCTGACCACATGAACCTCAAATGAGCCTTAAAGCCATAGTTCAAGACAAGCCCATTGGGCTGAGCTCTAGGAATTCTTTTTAGTGTGCAAAAAGATCAGGATACGGGGGCTTGTGTCATTTTCAGGGTCAATTTAGGACACCATAAGTCCTGGGAGAATGAAAACAGAGTGACTGCTGTCATGCCTTGATCAGAAAGGCTGTAGCCCACGATCAGGAACTGCCTGTATACTCCAGCTCAGCAGGCACAATGGCACAATCCAGGTAGATGGAGTCTCTAAAAGTTAATGTCCAAAAAATTGGAGCATTTTGAATTTTCTTGCATGAAAGACAGTTTTCAATGGTGGGAAGTCAGATCTCATCCATGGTGCTCAGCATCAGAGCTTGGTTTCCCAGGCAAGTAGTCCCCTGGGGTCAGGATTTTCTTCCCACGTGTCATGCAAAGAGCTAGAAAAGTTTTGTTGGACATTAACAGATTGGAGCAGGAGCTGTGATCTTACAGCTTTTTTCTGGGAATCAAGATAGACCAAAGCAACTATGCAGGTATCAGCTATGTGGCATTTCTTCTACTGCAGCCCAAGCTCAGTCTACCTTCAGATGCTGTAGTCCTTCGGAAGGAGTCTTTTACTCACCTTCTCATTCAGAAGAGCTTCTTTATTGCTGGAGGGTGGATTTACAAAACCTTCAAATGGAAATTTCCTATTTTCTTGAGCACAGCTGTCATGAAATCATTTTGCTATGTAGGCCAGAATCTTGGTAATAGTATTGATTCTCCCTATGTCAATCATACAATCAATTTAAAAAGTTGGATTTAATATCTGTTCATTATGTGTTTGCTCTTTTCTGAATAATTACTACACCCTTGTGATGTGGTGACAGGGCAGGAAGCCCCTTTTTGTGCAGCAGACTGTGGTGCATAAGCAAACTGAGGATGTGGGCTTTGCTTTTGGGTACAACAAGGCTTGAGCGCCATCCGGATTTCTGTGTTATGCATACTCCTTTGACGTTGTCTAGGACAAATATCAAACCTGCAGAGACAGTGTCTATTATGAAATGGCCACTCATAGAATCATGGAATCATTAAGGTTGGAAGAGACCTTCAAGATCATCTGGTCCAACCATCAGTCTGTTACCAATGTCACCCACTAAACCATGTCCCTAAGAACCAGGTCCAACCTTTCCTTGAACACCCCCAGGGATGGTGACTCCACCGCCTCCCTGGGCAACCCATTCCAATGCCTAACCACTCTTTCTGAGAAGAAATACTCTTTCTGAGAAGAAATACACTTTCTGAGAAGAAAATTAGTATGACCTTGTATTTTTGACCTTGGTTGAATGGACAATGCAGCTAGACCTGGCACATGCTGGTGCTCCTGGGAGAAAAAAGTCTGTCTTGCTTTTATTCCTGTTGTGGCTTTCTTGCTCCTGTGCTCAGAGTGTGCTGCCACTGAATCTGGTGAAAAATCTGCTTCTTAATCAGGCTGTAACTCCTCTTTCCTTTCTTGCATATCTCTTGGTATATCTCTTGGCATGATTCTTCCCACCACAGACTTTCCTGGGTCTATTTCTTCTCCTCTTTCTCTTCGTCTTCCTCTCTCACACCTCATTTCCCTTTCCTGTATAGATCTAATCTGAATTTTTCCAAGGCCTTGAGGACAGGAGAAAGATCTGCATTCTCTGATCCTTGCACTTCTCTTGTCTAGCTGTTGTGAGAGAAACACCTGATGTAGACAGGGCTGCATGTGAAGAGACAGGATGAAAGAATAGTGCAGCTGATGCATGAGACACAGGCTATAGGACAGAGTAAAGACATACAACTGATTTATTTCTACTAGGAGTTATCTCCCTCTCTTTGGGTTCTCTAGATGTACCAGCACCTCTTTCTGCTATAAGACCTGCCTTCCTTTTATTAATTAATTAATTAATTAATTTATTCTTTTTCTTTTTTGAGAAACAGAATCACAGAATGGTTAGGGCTGGAAGGAACACTCATTGGCAGGAGCCCATGGACAGATAGATGTCTATATGGAGCACAAAAATATTTTTCCTTATTATGTGCATCTTCATCCTGGCTTTGACACATTCATGCATTTCTGGTACAAATAGTATTGAAAAACAGAACAAAAGGAAGGCAAGGAATTATGGAGCATTAGCTTCAACCACCCTTAAACCTTGAGGAAGTTTTTCTCTTGTCATGCCCAGGCATGCAATTGTACAGCTTTCTGCAACTGGAATTGCCTAAAATCACAATGATATTTTGAAATGAAGGGTATTTGGCTCCTAAATATACATCTACATGAGATGAAGAGTATTTGGCTCCTAAATCATATGGCTGTGTGACTCACATGTGGCTATGTGAGTTTGGACTATAGGTTCCTGGCAAAAGTCTGTTATGTTAATAGATGTATTTTGAACTGCTTTTCTAGATATATCACTTCCACAACCTTTTAGCTACATAAGTATAATCCAAAATGTATACTTTTTCAACCTAATTGAGTTTATTTTTGAAGCCCTCTGGAGATATACCAAACAGAAAGAGGCAATTAGTCAGTAGAAGCAAAGCTTTATATACATGGCAGCATTTTCAGTAATTCCTTCCTGCTGTAAAACATATTAGTGTTCTGATCAAATCAAATAATCATTGCCAGGGTTTTCTGGGCTGTATTTCTTAATTTGTGAAATCATGTAGTTTAAAAAAATGTTTTAAATTGAAATAATTTTTGTATATTGTCCTTGTTACAATTTTTATGCTGGAATGGGTTGGGGCCTTTGAAGGGATCATCCAGTTTATCCCTCTTTCCAACCAGGGCACTGCAAGAAGTCACTTGAGAGCATCTGGATTGGATTGCCTAAAGGAAATGTAGGCAATCTTTGGATGTCTGGCTTTTGTCAATACCACTGCACATATTTGATGATGATATGATGCAATCAAAGTCTGGTTTTCCTGCTCAGCCTTGTGATCTCAAGGTCTATAAGCAAGTTTCTTAATGCTACAGTAAGACCAGACTGTTTAATCTGTCATGTAGGCAATTTAAGGATTTCCATTGCTCTTTTATCCTTCCAGGAACTGGAAGCATAGTGAGGACCAGAGAGTCATAAAGAGTCTTAGTATATGTCTACCAAACCCAGCAATTCTGAGGTTATCCCATTTCTGTTTTGGCAACATTTTTTTTTCTTTTTGGTATATGTCAAACCACTAATATACACAGAGCAGGTGCTTACTATCTGATAGTTTTCTGCACCCACCTCTTCCGCTATCTCAAAATGAAGGACTCAAAATGTAAATCCACAAATATGACTGCTATTCTTGGCAATACTGGGTCATATAAAACACAACATTTTGGCTATTTCTAGCTTGTAAGGGTCAAGATAAAGCATAGTGAAGGGTTCTCTCTTTTTTTTTTTTTTTCTCTCCACATTTTTAATATAAACCTCAAATCAGAGCCAATAATTAGGTACGCAAAAGCTTAGTCTTATGTATGCAAAGCTGCACTTCAGTTAGTACACTAGTGCTTGTTCAATATTGGACAATATGTCATTCTGCTGACAGATGCAGACAATGACTTCTTTGGGGCTACTTTGAAGTTTGTTGTGCTGGTTGGTTGGACCTTGTCAGATGTTCCTCCTTAGCTTGCCCCAGGGCTGCCTGTTTGTAGGGGGGTGAGCCAGAAACTCAGCCTGCCTACCAGCAATGGTTTATCAGCTCTTTAGGGTATAGCTGGAAAGGAGATCGTGTCGTCTGGAATAAAGGAGATGGCTTAGTCTTTCACTTGACAGAAATTAAAAGCATGTAGAGGATATTATTCAGGATATTATCCATGCCCTTATTCAGGATAGATAGTGGAGTAAAGAAAAAGGATGATTTCATCCTTTGTGATTTCAGTTTGGTTTCATGTTAGCACACTACAGTGTTTTAGCACCTGACCTAAAAAGAGCATGCCAAATATCTTGGCTCCTAATTTGGAATGCCTCTGCAAGTGTTATTTTCTCAGTTCTCTCCAATTGCACTGAAGATCAGCTGTATCATTCATTTATTGCCAGGATGTCAGCTCTAAACAATAAAAGTTATCACCACCCTCCTCATGCATCTGTTTTTAAGAAGCATTTTCATGCATTTTCCCAACTTGTTGTTCTCAGGAGAGAGGAACTTCCTCATATATATTTGTAAATTCAATAAATACAAATATTTTAGAATATGCTTTTTCAGTATATTCGTGAGAGACTCAGCAACAGTTGCTGATATACTGAGAAAGTTGCCTATCAGACTAAGTACTGTCCGTGTATGTAGATCTAATTGTTGTTTCTGTCTGATTTTTGGTTCTGTGATTGTGCCACACACAAGGGTCCTGGACCATGACTAGCATGCTTAGGTACCATCACAAAACCTATAATCCATAATCATCAAGAATGGCAACTGTGCCTATTCTGTGGACTTATGACAGTTCTGCAGTGCCAGGTAATCAGGTGTATCATACATCCTGGGCCCCATGTAGGACAGAAAAGAAATGTGTCACAGGCAAGGGAGATGCATCTAACAGCCTGTGGATTTATGGTCTCTCTCTCTCGCCACATAGAAATATACCTACAAATACACACACGCACATTATATTTTATATAGGTATAGATCTCTATATAATGTAGATTTAATATATATAATTATATGTGTCCATCTACATATATACTAAAATGACCTTTTATTTTATGAGTAACAACTGATAATCAAGAAAAACTTTGAGCTGCTGAGTTAAGGAAGGCTTATAAAAGTGCAGCTATTGTTCAAATGCAAAATTATCACAGGATGTGGTTTTCAAATGGTACCGAGGGATAAAGTTTAAATGTCAGGAATTATGGTTTACATGGTGAGGCATTCTACTTTTAGAAAGCAATTTTGTCTGCCCAAGTTTCTGTGCTAAAATTCACCTCTAAAGCAGCACAACTCTACATAAAAGTCTACAGTGCCATGTTATCAGTAACTTTTTTCTTTTCATAATTGCATAGTTTTAAAACTAGAAGCAGCTCACAGTATTATTGCTCAGATCACCTCCTACAAAGTAAAGGACATTACCAGTAACTAACATTTTCATGTCCCTTAATTTATTGAGATACTTCCCCAGACTACTCCACGAGCAGATCAGTTTAATTTGTTTTAAAACTGCTCCTTTACAGGAACTTAGAAAACAAAAGGTCCAACAGCTGGAAATTAAAGCTAAGTAAACCCAGGTGGTACTGTTGACAGCGAGGGTAATTAACTATTAAAATGCTGTAACTAAAGATGTGTAATCCATCACAATTTAATGTTTTAGGTAAAGCCTATGTACCCTTTGAAAAAATATACCTTGGTTGTGACAGTCAGCTGATAAAGGTCCATGTGCAGAATAGATAGTCAAGAGGGAAGAAGAGGTAAATGGGTCTCTCTGTTCTGGCTCAGATTTTCCAGGTTTCCTGGCAACCCCCCAAATAAGTTGGAGATACTACATTTGCTGTGAGTATTGTATTTGCATTTAATGGCACATTACCTGACCTTGTAGTGACCCATATTATCTACGGATTGGACACAGAGATGGATGTGAGACATACATTAATATCTAATATATCCCACATGATGTATGCTGACAGGTAAGGATAATGAAGTTGAGAGCACCATGTGTTGTGGTTTTACTCGGGTGGGCAACCGAGCTCAACCACAGCCACTCTCTCACTGCCCCTCCTCAAAGGGAAGGGGAAGAAAATACAATACAAAGGGCTCAGGGGTTGAGATAAGGGCAGGGAGAGATTGCTCAACAATTATCATGATGGGCAAAACAGACTCAAAGTATGGAGATAGTAAGATTTATTGCCTATTTATTGCCTATTTATTGTCTATTACAAGCTAGAGAAGTGAGAAACAAACGAAAGAAACCAAAAACGCCACCCCCCGTCCACCCTCTTCCACCTCCTCCCCCCGAGCAGCGCATGGGGACAGGGGAATGGGGGCTGCAGTCAGTCCATAGCACTTTGTCTCTGCTGCTCCTTCATGGTCACTCTCTGCCCCTGCTCCAACGTGGCATCCCTCACACGGGATGATGTCCTTCCCGAACTGATCCTGCATGGGCTTCCCACAGGCAGCAGCTCTTCACGAACTGTTGCAACATGGCTCTGTACCATGGGATCCATCCGTCAGGAGCAACCTACTCCCACTTGGGTCCTCCACGAACAGCACATACTCCCAAGACCCCCTGCTCCTGTGTGGGCTCCTCTCCTCGGGCTGCAGCTCTGGCCCAGGGCCTGCTCCTGCGGTGTCCTCCACACGCCACAGCCTCCTTCAGTGAAGGAGTTCCAACACGGTCCCCCATGGACATCAGCTCCTGCCAGGTCACCTGCTCCACCGTGGTATCCTCCATGGGCTGCAGCGTGGAACCCTGCTCCACCGTGGTACTCCATGGGCTGTAGGGGGACAGCCTGCTTCACCATGGTCCTCACCACAGGCCGCAGAGGAACTTCTGCTCTGGCGCCTGGAGCACCTCTCCCCCTCCTTCCTCATCAACCTTGGCATCTTCAAGGCTGTTTCTCACTTCTCTCTCTCTCCCATCTGCTGTTCCCCAGCAGTTTGTTTTTTTTTTTTTTTTTTTTTCCCCTGTCTTAAATATGCTCTCAATATCAAACAATAAGCAAACAATATCGCTTATTGGCCTGGCTCTGGCCAGTGGCAGGGCCCTTATTTAAATTGGGGCAGCTTCTGGATTCTTCTCAAAGAAGCCACCCCTATGGCTCCCTGATACCAAAACCTTCCCATGTAAACCTACTACACCAAGTGAGTGGGAAAAAAGTTCAAGTCCCTATGGCAGTGAAAGAGTTGCCTCACCATATCCTCTGCAATAGGAGCAGGCCAATCCCTTTTCTTCACATGAATACAGGGGGCTGCCCCATGGGTCTTAGGCTTACAAAGGTCTGAAGCCTTGGGATCACATCCAAAGGCCTGTGTTACATGTGAGAAACTGCTTTCCCCAAAATGTCATCTATGATTTTGCTCATAGAGATGGTCACTGGGGGACAGTTTCATTCAGTGACCTATTCGTTGCATGTTAGGTAACCGCGCTGAGCCCCTTCTCCCTTGGAGAGAATGATTTGGGGGTTACTGAATGAAAATTAGCTTTTGGGAATACTTATTTTGGCACCTCATTTCACTTCTTGGCAAATTATCTGAGGTGGCAGTGTTTATTTTACTTTCATTAACTCTGCTACCTTCTCCAGCAGTGCATTGCTGACAAGTTTAAGTGCTTGCATTGTTAAGAGCAGTTGTTCAGTCTGTGTCTGTATTGCTCAACAGTGTGTGTATTGTTGGGAAAAATATTGTTCAGAACAAGCAAACATTATATTGACCTCAGAGGAAAACACTCTTGTGGTTAAACCTGCATTTATACATGTGTCCAGTGTTTCTGTCTCCTTCTGTTTGGCTTGCCACAAAGAGTTATCATGGTGGTGTAGGGAAGAGGAGGAACCAAAACACATGCTTCTTGCTAAAAAAGTTTCTCTCTTAACATCCTAATTTGGACATTTTCTGGATAAGTGAAGACTCAGACCCTCATCTGTGGGGAGGAGCTTGACAGCTTTGCTCTCTGGCTACCACACAGTCTCACCTAGTCACACATATGGCATCTGTCCCTGCCCATCTGACTGCACACCTACACACAGAAGAAAAACCCAAGAAAATTAGATTCCCTTGGGTTTCCCTAAGAATGTAGCTCCAGAAGATTAATATAGAAAACTGTGGGTTGGATGAAGTGGTGGGAAGAGGGAAGACGATGTTGTGGTTGTGGTTCAGGACTCAAGAGATCTATTGCTAATTGAGCTCCTCTGTTGGTCCCTGAGTGACTTTGAGCAAGTCACGTAGTATCTCCAGGCGTTAGTTCTGTCTGTATGTCGAGTCAACACTTTCTTAAGCTAAGACCTCATGTTTGAATTAGCTTGATTCAAGATGTAAGTGAACTCATGTAACTATAGAGGTCTGCAAGTTATTTAACTGTGTGATTTAAAGGAAAGTGTGTTTTAATCAGCTACAAAATTCTATATTCAGCACATTCTATAAACACATTGGCATTCAGATGAAAACTTGGCCAATGTCACAGAACATGACTTTTAGAGGATCAAAAAGCAACAAAGAGAAAAAAACTATTGTATTTTTAAAACTACCATGTACTGACCAGAACTACCAGAATATGACCACATTTTATTTGCTGATAGACAAACAATGAAGTTTGCACGTGAACATCCTCTTCCACAAATTGCTTTAAAAAGCTAAACTCTTACCCTAACTGTTTGAGCTGACTGGTACAAAGAAATATAAGTAACCATTGGCTGGCTTCAGCAGGTCAGTAGATTCCATTACAAAGTTAATTTTAACATGTATCATTGACTGCAGTCAATATAGAGGTTATGGTGGGAACAATGGTCAAGGTAGAAGCAGAAATGCTAACTCAAGGGTACATCTAGCCCTAGTCTTTTATAACAGTTGCCCTGAAAGGCAGCCCACAGGGCAGCCATGTGAGACACTTTCCCTAGGTACCCTCATGGTCTCCAGCTATGTGCAGAATTTCCTGAGAAAATACTGAAACAGCAATCTGAAGACTGTTCTAAAATATGTCTGTCAACAGAGGAAGATACATATAATGTGGATCGGGCAGTTTAGGGATTGTCAGAGTTGGGGGCCTAGAAAAAGTGCATCTGTTCAACAGTCTTCTCTATGCTGTTGCAGGTTGTCTCTTTGGCTTGCAAACTCTCCAACCTTCATTGCTTTGTGAAGCTGTTTGTGGCTTTTGCTTCCAACTCATACTGACTTTAACAATGACAATAGTATAAGAGAGAATGGCCTCAAGTTGTGCCAGGGGAGGTTCAGATTGGAAATTAGGAGACATTTCTTCTCAGAAAGAGTGGTTAGGCATTGGAGCGGGTTGCCCAGGGAGGTGGTGGAGTCACTGTCCCTGGGGGTGTTTAAGGGAAGGTTGGACGTGGTACTTAGGGACATGGTTTAGTGGGTGGTATTAGTAGTAGGGTGATGGTTGGACCAGATGATCTTGGAGGTCTTTTCCAACCTTAATGATTCTATGATAAGCAAATGTACGTACACTGCAGGTAAGTGTAAGACTGCAAGTTATAAAAGGCAGATCAATGGCAATACCTCAAGGCTAAACCATCAGAATACCATACAGAATAGTAAAGAAAGCCACTTCCTACTCTGAGAACAATTTGTGGCCAAAAAGTATCTGTTTATGGGTCTGCTGCCTTTCAGTGTATTAAATCCCCTTCTAAGCCTGCTGATACTGTCTGCCTCCACAAATTCTTGTGGCAACAAATTCCAGAAGTTCACTACCCTTTGTATAAAAAATGTGCTTCATTGTAGCTGTTTTAAACTAATCTCCTACTAATTCAGTGAGTACCCACAGTTACAGCATTGTGGATTATGGTGAAAAACAGTTTCATGTTCTTTTTATCCTTCAATATCGTGATTTTGTAAACCTCAAGAATATCCCACTCAACCTTCTTCTCTACAAATTTAAATGTCCAAACATTTTTTCTTTCTTACTGTAAGGAAGCTTCTTCATCCTCTTGATCATTCTAAGTACTTTTCTCTGCACTTTCTGTATCTCCACTACATCCCTCTTTTAGACATGGAGACCAGGGCTACAAACAGCACACCAAATGTGTGCACAAAAAAAAGTTTTAAATGGTGGCAAAATGATGCCCACCAAGTTGCTTTCTATAACCTTTTGGTGAAACAATGCAGTTTGGTGGCTGTCTTTAGGCTGCTGCTGCACATGGAGCCATTGATTTCAGAGGTGTAGCTCTTTCCTGGTGTGTAGTGGTCAGGTCTGAGCTCAGCATGGGTAGACCTGAAATATGTCATTTCTACCTATATGTGTCACTTTGTGCTTGTCTACAGTGAAATTCATCTGCCAATTTTTGTCCATTCTCTCAGCATCTTACTGCCTGAAAGGCCTTATTGTTGCCAGCCTGCTGGCATCTGATGGGTTGCCCCTTTCTCAGAGGGGGGGAAAAGGATTTTTGTGCAGGAGTTAGCAGGGTTGATCGATAGAGCTTTAAGCTAGATTTTAAGGGGAACAGGATGAAAACAGTCTCACCAGTGATAAGCTATGGGACAGCACAACTCTCACTGCATGCTAGTGAGAACCTTCAGTCTGCTCCACAAAGTGCTGGGTACAATGAAGCATGTTTGAAATGTTTCTACAACAATGCATACAGCATGAGGAATGAGCAAGAGGATCTATAAGCATTGGCTCAGTCCCAGAACTACGACATCATTGGCATAAGCAAAACCTGGTGGGAAGAGTCCTGTGACTGATATGTTACAGTGGACGGTTACAAGCTCTTCAGAAGGGACAGGCAGGGCAGGCAAGGTGGGGTGGTGGTACTGTACATAATGGAGGGCATGGGCTGTATGGAGCTTGCAGTCGGTGATAACACAGTTGAGAGCTTCTGGGTAAGGATTAAGGGACAAGCAAATAAAGTGGATGTTGTGGGAGTCTACTATAGATGACCCAACCAGGATGATGACAGCGTTGAATTATCTTTAAGGAACTAAGAGATACCTCTAGGTCAGCTACCCTTGTCCTTATATGTAACTTCGACTTGCCAGACAAAGCTGATACAAACAGGTCCAGGAGATTCCTAAAACACCTTGATGATAACTTCTTGGTACAGGTACTAAGGGACCCAACTGGAAAACTGGGAAACTGCTTTTGAAGACATGGGGGTCAATCATTGCTGATCAGTTTTTAAGCACTTCTGAATAACACAGAAACAGGCAATTCCAAAATGTCAGAAGTCAAGCAGGTGGGGCAGAAGGCTGGCTTGGCTGAACAGGGGTCTTCTTGTAAATATTAGGTGGAAAAAGAAAGTGTATGGTCACTGGAAGTAGGTCAGGTAACATAGGAGAACTACAAAGATGCTGTTTGCCCGTATAGGGATAAAATTCATGCAGTCAGAACTCAATTAGAGTTGAAGCTGGCCATTATGGTGGGGGATAATTTAAAGTGCTTTTAAAAATATGTTACAGCAAAAGGAGGACCATAGGTAACATTTGTACTTTACTTAATGAGGATGGTCACCTCACAAATGGGGACATAGAGAAACCAGAGATGTTCAATGTCTTCTTCACCTCTGTCTTCAACACTGATGATGGACCTGGGTTCCCTGGAGGCCTGAGCTGGAGGACCATGACTGTGGGAACAAACAGCCAACTCCTAACTTGTGCTGGATCTGCTGCTTCAGCTATATGAATATAAGTCTATGGGGCCTGATGGGATTCATCTCAGGGTACTGAAAGAGCTGGCTGATGTCATCGCAAGATCTTTCTCAATTATTTTTCAATGGCCTTGGGAATCTGGAGAGGTCCCAGTCAACTGGAAGCTGGCAAATGGTGTCCCAGTTTTCAAGATGGGCAAGAATGAAGACTCTGGTAATTACAGGCTTGTCAGTCTCTCTTCAGTGTGATCATGGTAGGATCATGGAGAAGATTATTCTGGGAGTTATTGAAAAACACCTGAAAGATGATGCATTCACAGGTCACAGCCAACACAGGTTCACAAAGGGAAAGTCCTGCCTAATGAACTTAATTGCCTTTTATAACAAGATTACCCACATAGTTGATGAAGGGAAGCCAGTTGATGTAATCTTTTTGGATTTTAGCAAAGCATTTGATACTGTTTCTCACAATATCCTTCTGGACAAAATGCCCAGCATACAGCTAGACAAATACATAACACTATAGGTGAATAAGTGGCTGTAGGAATCCATTATTGGAGTAGAAGCTTTTTCAGGCTTTGCTTTTGCTCTGTTGCTCAATATTACAGACTAACTTCTTTTCTTTTTTGCCTGTGTTAGACTTTTTCAGGATATCTCAGATACGCCTAACTGATCAATGTTCTGAGCCCAGAGAACAACTTCCTTCACCATAATGTAGTCATGCTGTTGGCAGCATTTCAGTTACCTTTAGCTGTTCAAAACAATTCTAGTTATTTATGTTTATGAATCTGAGACAGAAGAGATGATACAAAACAGGGGGAAACCATGACCTTTGAGACCAGCTGCTGGGAGACTGTGACCTTTGTGACCAGCTGCCAGAGTCCAGGTGGTGTTCTCTAGAGCATCTCAAAGGGCATCACATGTTTATGTGTGGAAAACAGAGTCAAGCTCCTTACACCACCAGTTTGTGTAGTGCTAAATGAGGAAATAAAATACACCTTGTCTTCCTTGCCACAGCCCACTGCATCTGTACAGAAACACAAATGTACCTGATAAGCAAAGTCTTTTTTTAATAGAAATTGGCTTAACATGAGGATTTTGGGGGTATATTTGGCTCAGTGTAAAACATGAAAGACTGGTGGAATGATTGGCAGAGACAGAAAGGCTGAATACAAACTTTAGGAAAAGAAAAGAAGATAATCAAAACAGAATGGTAACTGAAGCATTTTTTAAATGTTTGGCTTTTGGGATCATTTTCATCATTTCCCTAATGGCCATTTACACTGCCAAAATTACTGCTATTCATTATAGTACTACTTCCCCCAAATAAACAAAAAGTCCGTAAAGACTGAGCTACATTAAGGCTTTGGTTAGAGTAAACCCTGCTCTGAATTTTTGGCTTATGAACATGTAAGTTACCGTACTTTTTCTAGGAACTGAATTGTTAAAAGACATTGTCCTCAGACACTGCTTTGTCATTGGCTTAGATCAGAGGGGAAGTAAAATATCCTAGAAAGAAAATACATTGTGGAGCTCTTTTTTTTTTTTTTTTTTTTCGTCCACTGACATAATTTAGTAGCACTGAACTTTTCCATTTTTTTCCCGAACCCACTAAATTGTCATTGGCATTTCAATCAAAGGATTGAAATCAATACACCTCTAGTCTTCATTCAGATTTTCTGTATGTTCTGAGTAGCCACTTATTTCAAGGGAGGATTTTTCTTTATAGTTACTCAGGCTTAAATAGAAACTCTCTACACAGATGATGTCCATAGCTCATGATCTTACAGAGTTAGAGTTGAAACAGTCTGGGTGCCTGCTCCATTAAGGGTTCAATGTAAAATGATATGCGTGAAGGCTCAGTCATACAAGATGCTATTCTAACCTAGAAGTGCCTTTGAGAAAATTAACACTCTGTTTTAAATCTTTTTGGCTGTTTGGTGCCCCCATGTGATGTGGGATCTGGGTGACAGAATGTGTTTAAAGCCTAGAATGTATTTAAAGCCTAGAGTAAAGTTCCATGCTTGTTACAGTCTGGACATCTCAGACCACCTACTAGCTCAAAGGCATTTTTGGAAGACAACATTTAGAAATGTATCTTTCCTACCACTGGCTATCAAGGACACGTATACACACGCAGACCTATTGACCTTGGAAAAATATCCAAAGTCTTCCCTCAGTAAGATTCCAGGGGTAGATATTGCATTGTTATTGTCTCCATAAGCTCTACATCCTGGCACTAGTGCTATTCCTTACTTGCTTGATGTGAACAGCAACAATGGAAAAAATCTCACATACTAACTGGCTAGTGATAAAGCCATCAAAAGCCAAGCAATAAGCAACAACATATTTGAAGAGTGACGTCTCCTTCACTTGTCAAGGAGTGCAAATGTAGCAGTTGGCAGATTATTCTATTTACAAAGAAACAGAACAGCAGTGGAAGATTAATTCCTGAGGTCATCATCCTTTAATCCAGGGCAAAAGCTGAAGAATTTTTAAAGTCAGCTAGACAAGATCTATTACTACAGATAACATAAGGTAAGGAAGGAAGCTGAAATTCTTACTTCCTATCATTTGATCTAGTGTATTTAGAAACTCAGATCATAGTGGAAACCCTTTAAAGGAGGCAGTCTGCTCTCAGTGACCTTATGATTTTAATAGGTAGGACAGACTGGATAGACAGAAATCATCCCAAAGAAAGGGCTTCATTTCTTTCTGTTCTACTCTACACTGCACACATTTTCAGGTGTCTCTGAAGTTTTTTTTTTTTTTTTTTTTTTTCTGTAGGTTAGCCTTTTCTGATTTCCTCATGCTCTTGTCTCAATTCTCCCTAATTGATCTACAGGTTTCTTGAATGGCAACATCTTAAACCAAAGTATTCCAGCTAAACTCTTGTCATCCTAAGCATGTGAAAAGGATTTTTTTCATGTCCTTTGCAGACAATGTTCTTGTTTCTCCATCCAAATGAGTTTATTTCCTTCGACAACAGAGCTCAGTTGGTACTTTCAGCTTAAGAACCATCAAAAATTCCAGAGATTTCCTGAAGAGCCACTGCCCCATCTTGCCTTTCTCAGATATGTCCTTCAGGTGCTTAAGAGGCACTCAGGATAAACAGAGTGTGCTTTAGGCATCCCAAGACTTAGGAAATGTGTAAGACTGGGCAGTATGGACCATTCCTTTAGTTGTAAATAGATAAGCTACATAAATCGTGTCCTAGGTTGCACAGAGTCTGTGGCAGAAAAACCTGGGGCATGCTCAAGATTTAGAGAATCTGCTCTGCTATTACACCCAACCATTACCTTGGCTAAAAAGTAGATAGATCAGCTTTAATTTTTCAAAACAGGAATAGTGCATCACAGATACTCTGGTGTGTAATTTAAATGCTGTTGCATGGTGCTTTAGCCTTTGCAAGGCTAAGACCCTCTTGCAAGGCTCTGACTTGCTTTTACCTTCCTTTTGCTCCAGACCATGCATGTTTAACTTAAAGAGTTAAGATGGTTGATAAGTAAGAAAACCTTGTAATTGTTTTAAAACTGTGATAGGAATTGAACAGTAGGTAGTGAGAACTTACAAAGATTAAAACTCTCCGAAATGAAACATGAGCTTCTGTACAAACAGTTAATGGTCCCTCAGACTTTGAAGGTGAATGAGACCATCACAGTGTTAATTGAAATATGCTTAGCTTCCATTGACACATTTGTTGTAAACTTTTTAATAACAGGAATGGATTTTACTGAAATCATCATCATGTCTGGAGACTAAAAAGATTTGGAATAGACCGTATAAACAGTCATGTCTAGTTATCATTCTGACTTGGTGATAAACTGTGCTCCAGTGCAGCCTTCAGAGTGAACTACAAAGCAAATCTCAAGAAACTGTTAGTGCATAGTGCCATCACTCACACAGCTCTCACACAGTCAAGACATAGAAGGAGGAAGGATGTCTTCTGAGAAAGTCCCTCAGTAACACTGGATGTTTATTTTGTTATATGTAACATGCCAGTCAAATCTTTTAATCTGTTAGGAGCAAATATGCAGCAAAAGGATACCAGCGTGAGTAAAGGCATAGGCTTTCAGTACAACTACAGCAAGACTCATACACTACACCACTCACTGAACAACTGCTAATGCTATTTATGCTATGTTGAACTGTTCATTCTCAGCTGGGAGTGACTTGTGATGATTAAGCAAGTAATAATATATTATCATATGTCAACATGATGTTTTTTTTTACTGGGAATGTAAACTGTTTTCCTGCAATCAGAGTTGATCATAGGTTAAAAAATGCAGAAGCAATGGTCCTGGAACATCTGTGGGAAGTGAAGTGTTAGAAGCAAAGTTCCTTGCACAAGAAATGAAGGACCTTGGTCCTCAAATCTGGCTGAGGAAAGAGTGATGGCTGTGAAAGAAGAAAAGAATCAGACAGGCATAACAGCATGATACAAAAAGCAGACAGGCAGACTCTCCAAGGGAGAGAGAAAGGGTATGTGAAACTGTTACTTGCTAACCCCTTCATTAATGATTGTGACTAATTATAGCAATTAGCAATGAATGCATAATGCCATATCTGATATGTAGTTATTTCACTGCAAAGTACAAGTGCTGTCATGCATATTTTCTTTCACTTCTTAGCCAACATTAGCTAATCAGATGAAAAACCTCTTGATTATGTCTGAGAACAGAAACTCTACTCTCTGTAGTAGCCTTAAAGTAATGACATATCTTATTTGTGTAAGCAAATGGTTACTTCATTTTAATTTACTCTTGGGTCACTTTGGGGGTAACAAGGAACACAGAATAACACCGTATTAAGCTGATGAATGGCCAGTCAACTGAATTGTCGCAAATGAGGAGAAGAGTTCATTAATCCAGTCGTGAAAGGATTCTGGCTCTTTTTGCAAGTGAATTCCACGATTCCTAGCAGAGAAGCAGAAGAAAGCTTTCTAGCTCTTTCTTTGGCCTACTTTCTTCTGTTGGTGCTTCCACTGGGAAATCTTTTTCAGTTGTAAAGATTTTAGAAAAGGACCATGTGGGAGAAATGATGGTGAATTTTTGGTAATGAGACTATAATTTTTGAGCCTGAAATTTTAATGAGACTATATTTTTGGTAATGAATCCGTAGTGCCTGTACTGTATATGTCAGCCTTATGCAGAAGTCCTAAATACCCTGGAGTGATGCAAATAGTATTAGGCACCTGTTTCTTTGCAACAGCATGCTGGCAAATATGCTAGGTATGGATATATTTGTATGCTAGCATACACATATGCTATGCAACCAGAGGTCAGGCAATGCCAGAAACAGCAGTAGACATCAAAATCTGTGGAACTGAAGATAAACCAAGAAGTGGAATTCAATTTCTGATGAGGATATCTAAATATAGGCTATCTGGGAGGTATTCAGTCAATACCTTTTGAGATACCATAGACCATCTTTTCTGTCTTGTAAAAGCTGCTCAGAGAGGGTCCTCCACAGACCTTGTGTCATATCTTGTAGTTGCCTGTGGATGCTGTATTTACTCCTGGGCACTCAAAAGGCCCTTAACATTAACTTGTGAGCAGCTGAGTCAGCTCTAGAAGTGTTTTGACTTGTTCTTGGAGCTTACTCTGTAGCCAGGGGAAAGAAGGCAGCTTCCCACTGAGTAGGAAAATAGCCTGTGGAATGATGTGGAATTCAGAAAGGGATGAGAATAAGAGTGAGGAGGTGTTGACTTGTTCTGTATGCATATTAATTTGCAGCATTTTAAGTCAGATATAACATTTAAAATAAAATGATCTGTTCAAATCCCTAAGCATGAACAGATCAACTTTGTAAGCATCCATTCACGTTAGATTTATGACCAAATAAAGCATATGAGAAACCTACCCTAAACTGAAGCAAAGAATTCTAAGGAAAACAACAATGGGTTATCAGAAATAACAAAGATGAAAACCTTGATGTATGCCAAGATGCATATACATCAAGAGATGATGAAACAAAAAGAGACATTAGATATAAGTAATGAATCATAAAAGTGCATGATTGTAAAAAAGACTGCAAGCTTTTTAACTAAATTTAGAAAAGTCAGGAGGGTGTCTGTGTCCATACATCACAAAGGCAAGTAAACAGAAAACACTCCCCAGTTAAAGTCAGGTATGGAAGGAGTGGGAAGATTTTTCTCACTAAACAGAGTTGGAATTTCTGAAGATCAAATAAGAGAAACTGAAGTAGGAAGCACAGGAAGAAAGGAAGTGAATGAATTTGTTTGTACAGACTTTATCATATCGATGCAGCTAGGTGACTTAAAATTTTTACCTGTCTAAAGTATCAGTTTACCACTATGAAACTAAACTCATAGTTATTAAAACCAAGATTTATTCCTTTCGGTTGGAAGCCTTGAACATGTAAACTGCATTTGAGAGCCTGTTTATATCTGGAGTTAAAAAACCTGGAAAAAAGACTAATCAAGTCTTGGTTGTTTGAACAAAACCCTAAGTAGGATATTAATATCAAGTATGTACCTTACCATCTTTTTCTGCATGGAGTAATCTGGTTGAGCCCAAACCATCCACTTTCTCTGGCAATAATCAAAGGTTGATCTTATTTCAAACACCTGTCAGCAAACAGGATGAAAAAAAATAGAGAAAGAAGTAGAACACTGAACACCTACTTCCTATTTTTTTTCCCATTGTGCTTTCAGTTTTTCATTACTTGTTAGTAATATCCCATGAAAGGTGAAGAGAGAGGGAAGGTGTTTCTGACCTGGAGGTAGCTGACCAGGTAGCTGGTGCTACCAAGACTGTTGCCTTTCATAGAATCATGGAATCATAGAATTATTAGCGTTGGAAGAGACCTCCAAGATCATCTGGCCCAACCATCGAATCTTCAACATGAATGAGTTTTGAATTCATTTCAGAGGTGATGAATGAGGAAATAAAAATGAAATAAGTAGGTAACTAGGTAATACTGCAGACTCTCTGGAAGTTGAAATGATTACCTTGCTCATAAGAAATATTCCTCAGCTCTGAGAATAAATGTGGCATTTCATAGAGGTAGTACAATGGTGATGGTAATGGGTAGCCCATTCACTCATGTTCTTACTCACTACTTGCTGTAGACTTTATGTTGCTTTCTGCTAGAAGAAGTGGAAAAAACTTGCTTCCTTTGTCCTGGATGCTGCTTTCTGGGTTATATGAAGCTACTGGGAGGAGGAGGAGATTTCAAGTATCTAGACGTGCACATCTGGAAGTAGCATCTGGATGAGAAGATGGGACAGACAATGTGAGAACATGAGGGAGCCCACAGGCAAGATCCTCTAGTGTTTAGACATGGGAAGATTTCTGAGAGCCTTAGGCAACAGATATATAGCCATGTCTTGGAGATGGAGGGAAAAAAGCCTTCCCAGTGGACCCCATGCAGGCTGTCCAGTGTTTGTTGTGAGCCAGGACACCAGAAAAAAGCTGTTGACCTGAGAGAAGACTGATGAAAAGGATCTGCTTGCCAAAGGGCAATTTTGTTTTCTAACCTTTTATTTTAATCTGTCTCATCTGTTGGATTCAGCTCACTCTGTCTTCAAAAATTAGTTTTTTTTTTTTTTTTTTTTTCTCTGTGTTTTCAGAAATCTTGGCTGTAGAGATCCAAATCCTTTGCTATTTTTGGCACTCTCCGTGTAAGTGTAGACAGATGCACCTCAAAGTAGTGGCTGGCTTGTAAGCATTTAAGAGTCAGCAAGGCCTGGATACATCCCATTGAGCATTAGGCATAAACCTGAAGTAAAAATAGATCACTGTAAAATCAAAATAGACCACTGTAAAAATAGATGTTTAGGGAAGTCTTTACCTGGAAATGCCTTGCCATGCAAGTGAGAAGTGGGCTGGAGGCATGGAGCAGGGCAGGCCTGTTGCTCCTGCTATGTGGGCGCCTTGTGTACAGTGAATTAAATTCCTAGTGTCTGAGGATGTGAATCTGTCTCCAAGACCTAAGAAATTTAAATGCTTTTCTTAAAAGAAAGTGCACAATTTTATGGCAAGCTAAAAGAGAATTTGGTCAGTGATAAGATTTTTCTTATTGTGAATTTTATTAGATTGATTTGACAAGATAAACACCGTTAGTATTAGATCTCACGCAGTATCCTATATTTCTGGTCTGGTATTTCTAATAAGGTACCATTCCTGTGAATTACAACAAGTAGTGCAATGTTTGCTTTTTTAGGGAATACAGAAGAAGGCTGTTTACAATGGAGGACAAATGTTTCAGATATTAACTGGTAGTTGTAATGTTCTCCTGTTCTCTTATTTGAAAGCACTTGTTAAGGAATAGGAAAAAGGAGATGAATGTGTGGAACCTTACACGAGGGCAACAGTGCTGTGATCCTCTCAGCAGATTTGGGAAGCTGTAGCAACTATTTCAATAATACCTAGAGGAAAGAGAGATGTTGCCACAGAGTGATATCAGAAAACTCTGTAAGTGAGTCTCTTGGAAAAATAATTGTTGTTTCTCTTTGTTAAAGAGAAACTAAGACAAAGCTGAGAGAACTAGCAGACTATTAAGAGCTACTTTGTGGCCACTGCACAATCATAGGTAACCTGTTGTAGGTGGCCCTGCTTAAGCATGGGTTTGGACAAGATGACATCCAGAAGTCCCTTACAACCTAAATCATTCCATCAGTCTCTGATTCTGTGTTTCCTAGGCTGGAGCTTATCTTGTTTCTCAGAACAAGTTCATTCTTTCAAGAAAGAAGGGGAGAGACTCTCAGGCTAGAAGTGGCTGCTTGTAGACAGGGGGATCTACGAGGCAGGCAGTGCCATTTACTTTTTCTCAGTGTGTGTGGGGTACTCTGGGCCATCGCTGTCTGAGCCACTTGTGTGCTACTCAATGTAAGTGTTAAGAATCATAACCAGTGCAGAGAACCAGGAAGTCACATATTGTGTGGTTGTCTTGAGTCAAATCTAAGTGAAGAATAGATTTAATTTCCATCAGATCTTAGTAATATATATCTGATGCATCTGTCTATATATACGTATATCTATATACAGCATTTACAATTATGTCTCTGTATTGGCATCCATATATATCATGGACAGATGCATATATAGTGCATATATTAGAGTGCTACTAAGAGGTTTCTTCATTTATCACTACTGTTCTGTTTTTAGAACAGAAGTATAAAAATTATATGAATTTGCGCCAAACACTAAAATAATATCAGGTTAGTCATAAAAAGAGTTTCTTTTGTGAAAAAATACAGATTTTGCAGGCTTGTGACTTCAGCAAATACAGTAAGGCTAGTGTCTGGTGAGAAGAGCAGAGCTTTGCATCATCCATAGAAATCAAATCCATCTGTGAGCCTAAGAAAGCACTGCAAGGAATCCCAGCAGGCATCCTTGAACATGATTAACAATAGCACTTTAAAGGAGTACATTTTCAAAGTGATGTGTGAGGTTTTAAACTCCTGACATCCACCAAATGTGATGAAAGTCATGTGGCTAAAAGTCGTGCAATACTGTGAAAATTGAGAAGATTAGGATCATTTCATCAGATGACATGAGAACCATATGATTAAAGTGCCTGTAATTCCAAATTCCAAGCAAATGGAAATTTATAAGGTTCTTTATATCAAGAGATTTTAAATAAGTTGAGAAGTGCAGAGGACATTATGCAAGTTCATAGCAACACTCTGCAGTGCATGGGTAGATAGATAAACAGATGTGTGAGTATAAGTAAAGCATATTAACCTGAATAATTCTCCCCCCATCCCACCCCCCAGATTTATCTACAACTATTTTAAGTTCCTGTATGTTGTAATACAATGCTTGAATATATAGTGTTTATCTAGAAGTTGTAATAGTAGTTTTTATCACAACTAAGGGTTGTGCTGCATCACAATAATTGAGATCTATAATAAATATTCCATCAAATCCCCGTGTATAAAAACTAAGATCTGTAAATACTACCTATATTGCTGCTGAACAAAATAATTGCTGATGCATAAAAAAGAATAAAGAAGACAGTATAACAGTAAATATTTTAGGTAACTTTTACTTCAGCTTTAGCTATCTAAAATTAGGTGATCAGTCTACAGTAACTATTTAGGTTTCTTCTAAAGGCAAAGCACAGATGACCATCCCCTTAGATGCCCATTTTAGTCATTCATTCCATTCTACCTCTCTGTAATTGCCTTCTGAAGGCACCTTCCTCCCTCCTATTGTAGTTTATTGTTGTTGTTGTTGTTATTATTATTATTATTAATAATAATTAATTAATAATAATTATATAATTGTTATTATTTTGCCAAGTCTTGAGTCTTCCCAAGAATCATCTTATTCCATTAAAAAATATTCTGGACTTTTCTTTCTTGTTTGTTGTTTCCTCCTCCCTTCAGTGGTCTTGCCTTGTTGCCGGAAGGAAGAGGAATATTAGTAAGAACTGGGTGAATCTCAGAAGTTTGGTTCCTTATCTGATGAGTCTTAAATTACAAATTTTTGCATTTCCAAAATTGGCCTAAAAAGTTCATGAGAACAGAAGACTCACGAGAAAAGACTGCCTTGCATGATTTTGAGTGATTTCCCCTTTTCATTTGGCCAAGCATATGATTTGAATAGAGGACTTTGGCATTCTCAGTCATAGTAGTTGCCAGAAACCGGAAGCACAAAGGCATACAAAACTTAAGCAAAATGAAATAAATTAGCCAAGAGTTTTGAAGCTAAAAATAATTTGGTTCACAGAGTTCAGGTTTTAAGAAAAGGTTCAGGGTCAGGAGCTGGAAAATATCTAATTTGATCTGGCCTAAATTTATCCATTGATGCATTTTTTTTTTTTAATTTTTATGATTTGGACCTTGTATTTGACATAGATCTGAAATAAAGAAAAGATGGATTTATTCTGTGAAATTCCTTCCTGACTGGGGATTAAGAGGCTGTTTCATGAAGAACAGAGAACAATGAGCAAAGAACTTATGCACCTGAGTGGGGAGATACTTACAACTGTTTCTGAATCTGGCCCTGCCAGTGATACAACAAAGAGTCACAGTTCTTTTTACAAGAGCTTGCTACTCATTTCTCTATATAATAGGCCTACAAGCACCTAGCAGTTTATTTATTTATTATTATTTATGGCATGTATCAAACAGTCTACAAAGGAGGTCAGCATGATAATTTCTGTTTTACAGAAGATGGTAGTGATGTATATGGATAATTACTTTTCTGTGGCAGGTCAGTATTAGATCCAAAGCCTGAAAGCCCAACTTCATCTTTATGGGCTCATATGGCCACTGGTCATTTTTTTTTTTTTTGCATAAACCACATTAATTTCTGAATCCTGCTCCTGTAAGATACACAACTTCCTTTTACTTTAAACATAACTGAACATTGGCTAAAGCTGTCAGATTAGTGCTCCAATTCCCACCAAAACCCACCACCAACAACAACCAAACAAAATGAGATATGATACTTCTGGAACAAATCTAGGATGAAATACTATTTTTCTAAAGAGGACAAACCATGTTTGTTCCAGTACAGATTGCATAAATATCACCCTTACCATATTGGAATACTAGAGACTACTGCCTACCATCTATTTATGTGGGTGCAGTTCCTATGCCATGGAAGAGGTGGCTGCTGCCACAAAGAGAATACAGTGGAAGTAGGCAGAGAGAAGAACATTATTATTCAGAAATTGCAGGTGAGGAATATGGCTTGCCCAGAGTCACAAGGAGCATTGGTGGCAGAGGCAAGAGCAGAATTCTCTTTAGAATCAGCACACACAAAGACTGTTGATTTTGGCCTGTAAGAACAGAGCTTTCTGACACTGTTTATTTGGACAGCAATTTTAATTCTAAAAGATGAAGGCTAGCTGTAAACCACATGTGGTCAAGAGTATCAAAGCATACTAAGGGTTACAGCTGTGTGATGAGGTTCATAGTGGTGGTAAATGCCAAGGCTTCTAAAAGAAGTTGCCTTCAGCCACCTCTTAAAAAGAAGAATACCTTATGTTTCATGAGAAACTAAAAGGTGGTTTTTCATGGCAAGGACACTATCATTTAATTTTTTGCAAATGCTTTGTAGATAAATAGTGATTTTATATGAATCTAAAAATAGTTTGTATAGGATTGAATGGTACCTAATTTTTTGTTACTAAGACGAATGGCTCATGAAAATAGTAGCGTTTTGTTGGTTGAAATCATAATACTGTTTTTGGAAAATGGAATGAAATAAAAGGAGAACGGATGTCTAGATACAGCCCTGCTGGTACTGAAGTCTTTTTAAGCACAAAAGAAGAGTTAAATAGTGCACTCTGCTTGCACTTGAGAATGTATCTTTAGGGTGAGTTCCACAGAACAGCCGACATTTGACTGAAATTAGCGTGAATTTCTAGGTGAACTCAGAAAATAATTAAAAATATTGCAAAATACTGGGATTCCAAAATCCATCTTATAATAAATTTATTGGTAAATGGATAAGGTGCCACAGCAGAAATAAATATGAATGATGGAGCACAGAACAATCTTTTAAAAATGAAGTCATAAAAACTTAATGTGTCTGGAACTAAATGAAGTTCAAATGTTTTCCATTACAGTTAGGAAACAAGTTCATTTTAATATGGCATAATTTTTTTTTACTGTGCAACTTGTTGTCTCAGCACTTGTAAGGGATACTGTAATCAGAAGAGGAAAAGATATAAATATTTTAACCAAACTAAAAGCAGCATTGCATTAGTTGCTACAAATAAAACAAGGTACAGTCTGTAATATACTCAATGCATAAATTCTCATACAAAAGCTTAGTATTGTTATGAA